>NW_017728947.1:16863050-16924574 GCF_001723895.1 Crocodylus porosus
CCACCCCCCTCCACCTTCCCCAAAACGGAGCGCTCCAGTCAGTCCGCTCCCATGCGGGCAGGTCCCTCGTCCACGGAGTTAAAAAAGGAGATCTCTCGCCTACCTAGAAGGGGAGGGGAGGGGGGTATTTAAGATCCTGGCGGGTCAAAAGAGCTGCAGGAAACTTTGCAGCAGCAAATGCCCAGTCAGTTGCCCGCCCGGCCGCCGGCTCCCGCAGCCGCCCGCTGCCCCAGGCATGAAGGACCCGGCGCCCAAGTCGCGCAAACTTTCTTCTCTCCGCCGCCGCTGCCCATTGCCATCAGCCACGGCTCGGGAATCAGATCTTGGAAGCGGCTTGCCGGGGAGTCGGGCTCGCCCGGCCTCAGATTGACAAAGCCTCCCTCCAATAAAGAGCCGGCGCTGGCAGAGAGTTTGTTCATATCGCCATATGACCAACGGGGACCTACAAGGGGCGGAGCCACCTGCTCCACTCCCTGCCTCCCCCTGCCTGAGACAGGCGCGCGCACAGGGCCGAGGGGCGCTGCTCCTCTCCCTCCCTCTGCCGCCCGTGCTGTGGAGAACTGCCAGGTTGCTTTGGAGTTTCTTCCTTCCTCCGACAAGAAGAAATAAAGGGGAAAAAAACAAAACAACCCAAGCTGCTTCCCAGCTCCCAACTTTTAAAGCATTGGGCGCCTCAGAAAGTTTGTCACAGTCTGGCTCCATGGGGCCAGCAAGGTGTTTCATAGTTGTCAGGGGCTGGATGGTATCTCACAGATCCTCCCGTCTAGCACCCCTGCACCTGGGCAGGAAAGACTGCTGGGATCTGATGACCCCAGCAAGATGGTCTTCAAACACTTTCTGGAGACAAAAGGCATGTCTACACATTCCTTAATGCGCAGTAGTTACTGAGCATTAAAGGTGCACCCACACAAAGCCGCCGGGCACTTGTTGGCGCTGTGTTGCATTCCCTTGTATATAAAATGCACAGAGAAAATGACAGTGGCACACTTTTGAACTAAAACACAGTGAAGGGGTTTTAGTTTCAAGGCACACCACCACCATGTTCTTAGCACTGACACACATTTCACCATTTATGCAAAGATATGCCATGCTGCGCCGGGCACAGCAGCTTACATGCTTCTTGGACTCAGCTGATCGAGTCTGCTCTGACACACTGGATTTCCAGAGCACTGGAGCAGACAAATGTATGTGTATAAATGCCCTTAGTTTAGTGCTTGCTTAATGAAGTACCAACTAAATGTGCAGTAACTACAGTTACTTCGCAGTAGCCCCTGCACATGGTTTTTTTTAGTGATACTTACTGCGCAGTAGCCTAATAACACTGCACAGTAGAGTATTAGCATGGTTTCTGACCAGCACACTACTGCGCATACTACAGTGTAATTAAGCTACAGCACACTAAGCGTATCGTGTAGATGCGCCTAAAGCAATCCAAGCCACTGAGTGGTTTTACTGTATTCTTAACATACCTACTCCTCTAGAAACGCATTGATTTGTTTGCTGGGGTGAAGCCAAAGAAATTCCCTCTGCTCATCTAAACTATTGGTTTCCTGGCTCCAGTTATTCAATAATTTCCCAGCCTGAGAATATATTTCCCCCTTTTCTCCTCCGAGTATTTCTGTGCTTTCCATTAACCTCTGACTGGGGCCTGTAGCCTGCAACTGGAGTCCCACAGGCAAACCTTGCAACTGCAAGGAGACTTGCCAACTTCAACAGGACTGCGTGAAGGCAGAGGCATGCACCTGCCCCAGACCAACAGCTACAGTAGAACTGAGTACTTACCTCAGTTCAGAGCCTCCAAGAAGGGGAAGCAGCCTGAGACTTTATCCTGCAAGACTTCAGCAAACTCAAATAAAAAACTCAAGTGCTCAAATAAAAGCTAACCATGTACGCCCATTGGTGTCAGGGCATACATTTTGATTCTGGGGGTATGATTTATTCTACTCATTATCACTGTGAAATACTTACATTTTATTTAGTGATAAATACATTTGATTGCTTTTGTGCTTGGCAGAAATGAGTGAGGAGAGATTTGATAACTCCGCTGAAAACTGTTGCAGAGGAGGAAACTGCCTCAAGAATAAGTATGGCGAGGTGCTTGGATCAGATCCATGGGCCTGGTTTTATGCAATATTCTAGGGGCTTCCATACTTCAGAATATATTGCAACATTGCCATATATATATTTATGCCCTTCCCCAAATTCCTTTGTCATCCAAAATAATTTCATAAAAATATATAAAAGGTGGAAGAGGCCAAATTCCCCTCCATGTATTTTTATTGATTCATCAGGGATGAATTTGCCCCATTAGGGTTAAACAGGGACGCTTAAGCAGCCAGTTTTTGCTGAATCATTTTCTTGGTACACACAAGTACAAAATTAAAGCTTAGCAAGACTCAGGTTACAGATAGAGAGCTAAGTATTAGTTAACATACTACGAGTCCAATAACATTCAGATTGTCAACCAACAAAAGTATGAAATTGCAGACGTTCTGGGTCATGTTTTAATCTCAGGTGAGCAGCAAACAGTGTATAGAAAAGAAATCTGCTGTTGTGCTTTATTACTCGTGCACCAGACATCTAAGATTAGGGTTATCCTGTTTCTACTGCAGAAAGCACAGTAGGTAACAGTATTCGCAGTTCCAAGACTCAAGAGAAAGAAGCTTTGAACCCTGAACTATCCTGCTCTGGCTAGTACTTGTTCTAGTTTTCCAGCACTATTAAAGATGTTTGTCTTGATTTCATTTTTTAGCCATAACTATTTAGAATGTGGTTTGGTGTTCCAAGTGTGGGGGAGAGAGGAAACTTGATTACAGCCCAAGAGAGATTTCTTTTCTCCTATCGGTATGCATAGCTAACCCTCCTCAGAGCCAATAGCAGCTAAGTATACTTATAGGCTAAGTACAGCCAACCAAAAAGCCCAAGGCTAAATCAGTCCAATCTTCACAGGTCAGTCTAAGCTATGTAGATTGAACCAGTAAGTGAACAAACATTCACTTTTGATTCTGGAAATGCAGCCTGCAGTGGCCCAGGCCAGAAGCTTGGAGGTACTAGAGCATGCTGCCCTACTTTGCTGGAGCAGAAAGCTTGGGCCAAGGCTGGCCTGCCCACCCTGTGCGGGGGAGGAGTTTGTGGGGAAGGTACAAAGCATCCTGGGATGCTGGAAGACTGTGAGTTAATTTGAATCTGGAAGGGATCTGGGACAGAATTTCAATAAACTGATTTAACCTAAATCAGTGAAGTCTGATATTCATCCAACCAGGTTTATCTTAAACTTGTTTTGGCCATTTTGAAAGCGGTTTATGTGCTCTGAACTTCTGTTGTGTTATAGATTTGAACTGGTTTCCAATCACTTATACTAGTTAATGTGCAATTTCTGTCCCTAGCCATAAAAAAGAGCTACCAGATAATATTCCAAATAGGTACTCAGCAACCTGCCTTGTCCCTGATGGCTCAAAACTTCTGTAGCAAAGACTTGCTGCTATTCAGGGCAAATTATTTATAATTCTTCTGTAGTACTGTGAAGTAAATAATGCCCATTGGAGACTAGAACATGACCAATTTCATTAGGAAGTGCAAGAATTTTATTCATGAACTAGTTATAAATGGAATTTAATAATGTGTGACTACAGACCCTTTTGCTGCCAAAACTGCATTTCGCACCAGCTGCATCTACATGAGTGGCAGACTGTGTGGTAGTTACTGCAGTTTTTTAGCACTTGAATAAGCAATACTAAATGACGGCACAGTAACTGGTGTTACTGTGCAGTACCATCACCACATAGTTTTTTCCAACACTACTGTGCAGTAGCATTACATCCCCATTACTCCCCGGCAACACTACTGAACAGGAGCAATGAGCTACTGAACAGGAGCAATGTGCAGTAACGCCTCATATAGACATGACCACCTACGCAGACCTACTCACCTGGCCTTCTTCTTCAAATCCATTGCTGCTCCCTATGAAGCCAGTGTTAAAATTCCCAGACACTTCAGTCGAGGAAATCCCACATGTGCTATAATGCATACAGATATTCAGAAAATGCCTGCTTTTATATCTAGGTGATCAAGGTTGTGGTGTTCTTTTAGAAAGTCCTTTGCTCCATTAACCTTCTTCTTTTTTTTGCCTAGCAGACTTTTGTTGGGTAGAGTGTTGGAAACAGATAGTGATTTTTTTTGTTACTTATATTTATTTGTAGCGCAGAGACACTAGCCAAGTTCAGGACTCCAGTGCAAGAGATATGTGCAAACACATAGCAAATACTTGTCCCCAAAGAGACTGCAATCTAAGTAGGCAAAACAGAAAAGGGCAGGAGCAATGGAAGAAAGAAAACAACCTTATCTTCAATATTAAAAGCTAGAGAATAAAGACAGATTAGGTGAAAGGATTAAAGGTGGAATTTTCAAAAACAGCTAAAGTATATAGGGGCACTCATCCATTGATTTTCATTTAGGTGCTTTTGAAAATGAATACATTTGATTAAATTGAAGGTAGAGGTAGAATGACCTATAGCATGGGTCAGTAGATTGGAGTCAAGTTCTATTTTCAGCACTGACACTGATTTGCCAGGTGACCTTGGGTAGTCATTTCACTTCTCTGTGCCTCTTTTCTTCTATGATAAGGTCATGGTACAAACACACAGGAAGAAAGATTCCCTGCCTTAATAAGCCTTGATATTAATTGGGGCCTCTAGGTGCTAATGTAATAAGAGACAAACCACTGCTGATTAAATATAATCTCATGTCCTTGCAAACATATCTACCACTTCTCTCTCATGTCCTGAAGAAATTCCATTAACATTTGACATACATTACTACCAATTCAAGCCTGGCCTTGGGGATAGTGGGGAGGTGAAAAAGGACAGAATCTAAGGACAGAATCTTTTTATTTTTATTATTATTATAAATGGTGCACTTTGATACATAATAGATCACTTTTAGTAGCTACATAAACTGTCAAGCAAGCAATGCTGACATATGCATTATCCGACACCACCGCTAAAAAAATGGTTTCGGTTTGTTTTGAATACAATCAATGTAAAACTTAAAGAATCAGTTTTTATCGTTACTTCTATTATATTCCATTCAGGTTCTTAGATGGAGTCCTACCAATTTTACACACATGCAGCTTTCATTATGATCAAGTTTGAATAGATTTTCTTCCATTTCCCTCCCCTCCACCCCCCCCCAAGACAATCATATCTTTTGTTTGAAAAGCTAATATAAATTTCCAAAGGCACTCAGCAAGTAACACAATATTTTATATTCTGGCAAGATAGGACCAAATAGAGATAGAAAATGAGTGAGAAATGCTGTAGAGTGAGACACACTATCCCATTTATCACAGTCTAAATTCACAGTGAAACAGAATTATGAGAGATACTCCCTGAATAACTAAGGATTTTGATATTGTGGTGTCCTGGTTTGTATGCATATGTGCCAACTACTGTCTACTTCCTGGAAGGTGATAGACCTGGCCTTGAGTATATCAGTTCCTTTCATGCCAGTGAGAATGATGAAACTTAGCTTTGCTCCCCACATAAAAGCACAGTTTCTGTATTTTCAGGGAAAAGACAGAAATTCAATGCCCAATGAAGTCAGTTGATGGCTTTGGTGTAGATATTACTGTACCCGGTCACTTGTTCCCTGCAGTTGATCCCATCCTATGAGGCGTATTACATCAGAATAGAGATATAGTCAAATATAACAGAGACCACATATGCTAGAGGTGACAGGACAGCTGTAGTAGAGACAATATTCTCAAAGCAAAATAGCGAGAAAAGGGGAAGGAAGTGAAAGGGACATGGAAAAAAGGTTGTGGGGTAGGAGAGAAACCAGAAGGAATGAAAAATTAGAGGGAATTCTAAATCTCCCCTCCGCTATGTTTTTTTCCTCTACCTTTACTTTTCTGGCCTTTTGACCTCTATTCTTCTCCATCCAGCACTACTTTGCTTTTTTAAGTGCCTGCTTCTCTTTTCTCTCTTTACCTCTTTATCTATTCTGACCACAACTGAAAAGACTTTAAGTTTACATTAGATGCCAGTTTGCCTTTGCTGAGTTTCCCTTGGGCCCCCAGTTAACCTCAATCTAGACAAATCTTCCTTTCAAATAGCAACAAATAGCCAGCACTCCAGTTTTGACCAGAGAATGAGAAAAAAAACCTGGATCTTATAAACTCCGTGCTCGGATATTCTCAAGGAACCTAACAAAGGAAAGTGCCTAAATCTCATAGACATTGGTTGAGATTTTGATGCTTAATGAACTGTTGAAAACTCCAGAGTTTAAAAACAAGATGTACAAAATTACACTGAAATCCAAAACTGTGCATAGAATTTCATAAAAGTAGAAGTATAAAATTGAAGGACACCAACTGAATTAGTGCTCTGTGTTTCCTAGATTTATCTTGTAAAGCTGTATTTGGTATTCAAATCTCCATTAAAGCAATTAAATACACACCACATGCAAAGGGAAGGGAGAACGGCCAGCAGGCACTAGCTTTAAAATTGTATCTTATCTACTAAAGGAGTGCACAACAGATAGGGATATGCGTGTGCATGTTTTCCTTTCATTCACTGTCAGATACATGTTTACAAAGTCGTGGTCACCTTTTTTATCCACCTGCTAACTTGTATGTGTATATTTTGTCTTTCTATTTGGTACTTTCCATCTCTGAGTGTTTGTCAGTCACATCTTGCCCATTTCTCCTTCTATATCTTTGGTCTAAATCATAGATCTTTTTTACTGTTAAATGATCTCTGCTTTGCAATACTCCTGTGTTTATGCCCTGGCTTGGTTTCTGTTTTCCAGTGTAAGACCCAAAGAGCAGGAGGGTAGCCACCCTGGCCCCTGATCCCCATTATGGTCCATCCTGCCTGTTAGTCCTTACCTGTTACCCCTCACTTCCAGTCTCTTGCCTACCATGGCTTTGGTGTTGCTCCATTGGTTGTTGGGGGTGGTGGTCCCTGGGGTCAAGCATAACTCACAGATCCTAGTCTGCCTAGTCAGGCTAGCCCCACCTTGGGGCCTTGGTTTTTCTGGTACTTCTCCATCGAGGGGATGCTCATGTACTATTCCAAGCACTTGTCAGTGTTCCAGCTGTCACAGCCTTGGTCCCTTTTTCTCTCCAACTGTACCCTTCATCTTGGCCCACTGTTCAGGAACTCAGGCTCTGGGAACTGGCCTTGCCCTGAAGGCAGCCCTACTTTCCTGGGGGTCCACTTTTACCTTGATAGTCTCTGCCCCATGCCTTGGGGCTAATTTCTAGTACCTATTGCAGGGGGCTACATTCAGACACCCCTGCCAGTGACCTCTTCCACCCCTATATCTACAATCTGGCCCCCCACTTACACATCCAAAACAGAAAAACAAAAAACAAGCCAACTGCTTCATAACAGACAGAAAAGAGTTGTCCACAAGCCCTACCTTTCAACAGAGCTCTCTCACCTGCAGCTACCTGGGACTGCATCTGCCCCAGCAGCTCCTCTCCCCTGCTGGCTCAGAGACTGGGCTTATATTCCCCAGCCCACCCTCCTCCTGGTCACATGATTGGCTTCTTCTGCCCCTCTCCCCTAGGGCTAGGTGTAGCTAGTTGCTCTGCTAGCTGCCTGACCCCTTGTTCAAGCCCCCTAGTGACAGGGGCAGGGGCTCCCTGTTACATCTGGCACTCATATATTTCTTCACTGTTTACTTGGAACAAAACTGTCCCTGGATCATTGGTAACATGGGTAAAAGTTTAAATATGTGGCCTTTTGCAAGCAAGGCAACTATTACATGGTATTCGTTTCAAAGTCTCTTTGTAATCATAACAGTCCCCTTGCCCCTAGTGATTTCAGGTGCCTGGCTCAAAATAACTAGTTGCTTCTGAAATATTTGACTGACTCAACTCAGTTCCCCAGGCTATTTCTTCTGCCAGTTATTCTTAAGAAGAGTTTTTCTATTTATCTTATGGTGGTTTTATGGTTTCCTGCTATCTAGGTCCTTAGACAATGCTAATCTCTATGGCACTTAACCACCTTGTAACATGCCTCTTCCTCTCTTTCTTTTTTTTCTTCCAATCTACATGAACTGGATTTCAGGTATTTTTACTTCATTGTCTCTATGCATTTTACTGGGCACATCTACGTAAGATGCTTACTGCGCATTAGCCTAATAATGCTGCACAGTAGTGTGGCGGTTAAAAACCATGCTAATAGCCTACTGCACAGTGTTATTAAGCTAAATAACTGTGCGCCAGCATTACTGCACATTTAGTTAGTACTTCATTAAACAAGTACTAAGCTAAATGCACAGTAGCTAATATGCATTAATGAACATATTGACACTCCCGCTGTTGTTATTACAGGAGAACTATGTTGAACAAATTTGAACTTTGCATCCAATTTGAAAACACTGAAGTTCATAATCATCCTGATACTTTCCAGTGGGGAGGTTCCCAAGGAGAGGAAACATGCAATTTATCCAGTGGAATGTAGCTGTTGGGGGAGTTCAGAATAGTACTGGCCTCACATGGTGCATCTCAATCTCAGAACTGAGGAAGGGAACCCTTAAATGACTGAGTATTTAAAGCAGGGGCAGTAAAACAGGAGAGAACATCCAGGTGATGCTCTTTCAGAGAACCATGTTGCTGAATTGAGGGTCACTGTGTTTTGAAACACTGAGGTATTTCTAGCACTCATGGTTAACTGTTTATCCAGAAACCTGGAGAGTCCAGGTGAATTCCAAGACTACTGGCTTGCTAATACGTAGGTAGATACACTTAATGGAGAGTGATAGTAATGAGAAGCATTTTATAATGCTTCTTCCTCACTATCAGCATTGTCTCAGCTTCTCTAGAGTTCAGCTTCAGCAAGCTGCTCTTCAGCTAGTTGCTGTAGCATAAACCATATAAGATCCTTCTGTTGACATTCTTCTGCCAGTTTCAAGAAAAACAGTGTATAATACCATGAATTTTACATTGCTTTAAGCTTTTGATTACACTGTATTGGCAAAAATATAAGATGATCCTAAATATAAGATCCCTCCCCCCCAACTAATTAAATTCTGTGTATGGGGGTATTGGTTGTAGCTGTGTTGGTCTAAGGACATAGACAGACAAGATTCTTTGGGTAAATGTGATATCTTTTATTAGACCAACTAAATATATTCTATATATGGAAAATTTATAAATTTGTCATAATTTTCCAGATATAGCATCTAAGCAGTGACTGAGGAGAGGGGTTAGTTGGACCCCTTTTCCTCTGCCCCATCTGCTTCTTCCCTTTACAGTCTTCTTGCCCCTCCTGCCACCTGCACCTCCTGACCCACAACTTCCCGTAGTCTCTGCCTCTTCCCCCCCCCCCAACTACCCGGTTTCTGCCTCTCCCCCTCTCCTTCTCATTACTGTCAAATGCTGCTCAAGTTGCTCTATCCTGGGGCATAGCACATGGAAGCTCAGCCCTTGCCTGGCCATGCAGCAATGTCTGTACTCCTGATTGCCCAGGTACGCGAAGGCGCTTCCATGTGCTTTGTGCTGAGACAGCCCCCAGCCTGTGCTAGAGCCAAGCTGCACCTGACAGTAAGGGGCAGAGGAGGGAAGGGTAGGGGATGAGGCAGGGAAGAAGCTGCAGAGGAGAAGTGGAAGGTGGGCAGGAGGCTGCTGTGGGTCTAACTCTGGTCTGGACCTGGGCTCTGGGCCAGAGTCAGAGCTGCAGCAGCCACTTGCTCCCCACTCTACTTTGCATGTGAATATAAAATGGGGGGGAAGGCTTTTTCCCCATGCTGACTGGGGACAAATCTTGCCTTATATTTGAGTAAATATGGTATATGTACTATACATGCACATATAATGCATGTACGTATGTATACACCAGTTCACATTAAAACTGAATGATGAAAATTATTTCTAAAAATTTATTGTTTGTTATTGTCAGATGTGGTCAACATCTAAGCTCTTTACAAAGTGATATGTAGCACAAAGAAGGCTTTATAAACTAGCTTATGTTATTTATAAACCAAACAGCCATGTTTAGAAAAGGTATAGTAATTTTAATTCTAGTTTGATTTTACAGCAATTTCCCATCCAGATGCCAGGGTCTGGAAAGACAGAGGCTGGACTGAGACAAAAGGCATAGGACTGCACGTGCTTCTTGCAAAGAAAAGCAATCTGCAAATGACAACTCTGTAGTTTGGAAATAAACAAGTGAAGAAAGGAAAGGTATTTAAGTGAGCCAGTAGAAATCTCACAGAGGAAGTAATGAACTAGAGAAAAGTAGCTATTTGAACAGCAACTACAGTAATGAAGGGACAGAATGGAGTGGTTTGAAAGAGGGGTCCTATTTATTCAGTATATAATTCACAAAGGAATATTTGAAGTCTTTTCTCTTTGCTGTCACACTACTGATTTCAGCCCTGGATCAGCATGTATTATGGAATGAGAAAACTTTGGCAACTTAAGCTTCATCGCAGGATAACTAGAAAAAGATGAGAAACAAATTAATGTTAAGGAACTCATTTTCTGTTCCACCAATGCTCTTAGCTAATTAAACTTCACAGAATTATTTTGAGGTAGGCAAAGATTAAAAGACAGTATAGATAAACATACTTTTTGTCACTTTAAAAGAAGTGGAACCTGCTGCTGCTAAAAAGTGTGGAATAGCTGTTGTAATTTGTTGCATTTGCATGATCCTGTAGCAGTACAAGTTAGCTAAACCACCCTAACTTTGATCTTGAATGAAGAAAGGTTAAAGGTGGAATGATTTTATTACATTTATGTTACTACAGGATCAGGCAAATGCAGACATAAACAATTGCATCATAGCAGCTTGTAGCAATATCAAAGGATACCAATGTAATAGTTGCAGCTCTCTATATTTATAATAATCCAATTGGCACTTACTGACTCATGCGTGTCTATACATACTCCTACTGTATACATCAATCATATTACTTTCAGAATGGAATTCGTGTTCCTAAGTCATCCGCCTAGACATGGTTAGCTTTGTTAGTCTGAAGTCAGGCGGAAGGTAAGGCAAGGTGGCACCTTAAGATTAACTAGTTCAGAGACGTATAAAGTTTCATAGGCTACAACCTACTTATTCATAGCACCTGATGAAGCCATCTGGTATAACCTTAGAAACTTATATCCCTGCAATGCGGAAAGGTTAATTATAAAACAGGGTTATAATACTGTGGTACAGAAGTGGCATACCAGTCCATACTCAAGCTAGTTTCTGTTATTCACCTAGGATACATAGTACATGATCAGCACATTCCTGAAGAGAGTCAGTAATGGAAATGAGCCAACATAACTTGTCTCTAAACAAAATGTACCAAATTCATCCTTGGCGTAACTCCATTCATTTCAACAGAGCCGTACCAGGGATAAATCTGGCCTAGTCTGAAGATCTCAAAGCACTTTATAATCATTAGCTAATTAAACTTCACAGAATTATTTTGAGGTAGGTAAAGATTTGATAGTAGAATATTTCTCCCAGCACTGGCAAGCAGCTATCTTCGAGCCAAAGGATCCCAGGTACTTGACAGCACATAGTTGAAGAAAAGGGGAACACAAATTAAACTGATATTTTGGGGTGAGCATGACCCCTTAATTACCTGAATTAAAACTGGACCAAAATAGGGCTTCTAAGGGCTCAGGAATTCAATTTTATTTCACATATAAAAGACAGCATAGCCAACACCGCAGCTTCCTGAGCCCCAAGCCACAATAACACAGGTCTCAAAGGAAGGATGCTACCTACTTGAGGATGCTTCAGAGTTCTCAGTGTTCTTTGGAAGTGTCCCATCCAAAAGCTCCTCCAAGCACAGCCATACTTCACTTTGGAAGGCACTCAAAATATCACAGCAAAATAACTATAACATTGTATTAACACCAGTTCCGAAAGGCACCTTTGCAAATTTAGGACCATTCAAAACAGGTTCAGCAGCTCCTAGGATAGCAAATCGAATTAAAATGAGTTAGCACCAGTAACAGAGTTGTCAAAAGTACCAAAGAGTGAGTTAAAGAACAAGCTATATTAACTTTTAGTGAGTCTCATGGTACGTCCTTGATCTTAGACACATGAATTAGCAAAACAGGATAAAGTAACACAAGTTGACACACAACACAGTGAAAATTGAAAATCAGGAGATATAAACCAGCATATGAAAGGACTGTGCTGATGAAGAGGGAAGAGTATAAAGGTAAAAGGTGAAGATGAGTATTTAGAAAAAAATAGCATATTGGCAACATTAGATTGGCAGCATTGTAATATTTGTGAAACAAGTCTGGCAGACAGCCTTAGATGTTTGTGAATTATTTGTGCCAGGGGATAGAATGTTGCTACATCATGCATTTTTGGATTAACAGGACTATAGATGGAAGTAATACACTCGTACAGTTTTAGGAAGACCAAGCACAATAGATTTCCAGTTTAGAAGCTGGCTTCAGAGACAGTTAAGTTTGGATCCACAGAGTTATGTTTGCTGCCAGTTGTAATATTATTCAGGCTAGAGCCTGAGTCCTTATCTGCATAACAGATGTCTGCGGCTCTTCAGAACAAGTAGGAATTATAGGACATGTTTTGTAATGTACACATAGTGCTTTCTCTAACCTACTGTATTTCCTCCAATGATCTTATGACCAAAGAAGATTACAAAAATGATTGGCTTTCTTTCAGACTTTGAGAGTTTCAATGACTAGGACTTTTGCTGGCCTTAATTAAGTTTGATCTTGCTTATATTGTTTTTTCTGGTGAAGCTGAAAGCTAAATTGGAATGCTGTTGTCATGCTTATTAGTGCTTTGTCCTTTGCTAAAGTCATGCTGGATATCAACTCCAAAATGCTGTCACCCCAGTTTAATCCTTTGGCAATCTTATATAGCCTGTTTATGAAGCACAGTGACTGTTTGGGTTCAGATCTCTTTAGAGAACTAACTGGTTGTATGAAATCATGCCAGGCTAGGGCATACCTGCTCCTGCTAACTGCCAACTTACATCTTAATTGTTGATGAAACAAGTTACTGGCAACTGGTTATATTGACTACAAGGCTCCCTAAGGCAAAAAAACATGAATTTTCTCCTACTGTAATGGGCTTAACATCCCATGTGATATCCTAAACAGATGTTCTACCTGTTTATTTCTCTGCATAATGGCACTGATTTTTGTTTGCTCATTTTTTGCTGAAACAGCACTTTCAAAGGTTTCCGTTTCAACAGGGAATGTAAAAAACCCCCCCAAAAAAGCAACAACCCTTTCAATACCCTCCAGGTTCCAATCAGGAGAACGTCAGTCTAAGCTACTATCTGTATTGTTTAAATGCCAGCACCTTTCATGTCCTCCCCAGCCAACAATGTACATATTCAAATAGTTAACAATAAAATTATGTGTACACTAATCCGTTATTACATGCAAACAGGAGATAGGTTTGGAAAGTAGCTGTGTACAGGAAGTCACAACAATGTTTTGCAGTGATCTAAGGTTTTCTCAAAGTGGTCTAATTATTAGGGACACAAGATTGAATTGCTTATGCAGTTCCTTGGTAGAGCTAAGCCGATTTATTCCAACTGACTTAAAAGGAATTGTGCAGTTTAGCAAGCTGAGGAGCAAGCCCACTATCTATTGCTTACGAGCTCATTGAGGATACTTGAACCATCATTATTTGGCTGTAGTGGAGACACCTGGAGAATTTAAGAACACTGCTGGTTGCACTAGCCAGTTTAGGCTAGGATTCAGCAACCCATCAAACAGCATGGGTTTCAGAGCAAAATCAAGAAATCTGTTTAGACAGTAATAGTTGTATCCCAGACCAAATACAGTGATGAGTGTTAAATAGTGCATCTTGTTTGAGAGCTACTGAATATCCTTTCCTGTAATAAACCATGCTTGTCAGTGTGGCTTTCAAAATATTCCAGACTCTCTCATGTCCTAGAACATATTCCAGTGATTTCTTCTATAAAAGAAAAAATAATCATTGAAGACTCAGAATAATGTATGTTGAAATATACTGTTTGGTCTTCAGCTAGAACATTATAGTGAAGTTGAATTCTAAGCCCTACTGCCAGAGCTTTCATTATCTTGTCTCAGAAAACAAGTTAATACTGAAATAGTAAGCAGCAAGGTTCCTAGTCTGGGAAGACAAACATGGTTGCATTCAGCATCATGTCAGCTGGTCAAAGCTAGATCTAGAGTTAACCACAACCCAAATGTTTAATGACAGTAGGAAGGTCTTCAACTGAAGTAAATCAACACAGCTCCGCTGAAATCAATAGAGCACTCCAGTTTATAGCAAGTGATGGTTTGTTTTTGAATGTTTAATGTTAGTTGACATCAGATGTTATTTTCTGAAGTAAACAAGCCCTTCATGAATCTGTGGCATTCATGCTGTTTCTCACCAGCAAAATTACTTCTAAAATTATCAATGCCACCAAAAATATTAGACGTCAATCCCAAACTCAGACCCAACAACAGTGTGTCTGTTACTGAAGAAAGCAGGATTGAATATTATACTACGACACTGAAATCCTTGGATGGTGGACACTAAACAGACTATTTGATCATGTAAAGACAGTTAACAAAAATAAATGCCAAATAAGTGGTGCTGCCTTTAAAGAAGCTTTTGTTGACTTCAAGCCTCCTTGATCATAAAGTTAACAGGCAAAACTAACTAATAAAAAAGAGTATCAGATGATAAGAATATATTTTATCTTTAAAGAGGTTTGCTTTCTGTACCAAAATAGAGGAATATCTTGGGATTCAGGACTGTTGTTAAGATGTTGTAAGTGACCCTGTGGTCTCAGTGATTCTGTAGGCATAGTCAATCACAGCATCCACTTTTCTCCAGTTGACATAGAAAATCATTGTTCTGATCACAAAAATCCCAATGATTGGGCAACTCAAATATTTTTCATCACCATACTGTGCTTCCTAACTCAGAGCCACTATCTTCCATCTGTGAGCATCTTTCCCCCCTCACGAAAAAAATGCTTTCATTCCAAATTGTCCAGGACCAAAGTTAGTGAACAATGAGACATCTCTCAGTACCAGGCTCTTGATGTCAATATCCACCGCTTCAGCTTTAATCTGCTTCATCCATGATCAAGGCTGGGGCAATTTTACTCACTAATATTCTACAGGATCATGCACAGGTAACGGTTACAGTGTAACAGCAGCCTCTCCTCACCTTTTGAAGCTGCTACTAACCAATGTTTGTCCATATCCTGTGCAAGCTGTGTCATACCTATGTTTGAAGGCAGGAGAAAGGTGACCTGAACAAGAAGCAGCAGACGTTTGAAGGGGGGAGGGTTAATTTTTCAAAGGTGTCATTTGTTGATGTTAATTTGCTGCATTTTCCCAATGTAAATATTATATCAAGCCAAAAAAAACCTTGCTGAATGCGTTTCTCCTGCTCAAGATATTCCTGTTTCTATATATCTTGTATATTTACCAGACATCTAGCAGTGTTTAAATAAAAACCACACTCTCGAATGATTCAGCAGTCAACCAATATCACTGAGGAATATCTGTAGAACTCAGTGATGCCCTACTGTAAAAGCCCTCTAGTGTATTACAAAGCACATTGTTACCTGGTTATTAATAGAAGCAGTGATCATTTTAATTGCAATTTTTGACTGGAGGATAAATGAATGGTTACAGCTTCAAACAGTATTTAAACTAGCAAATGGTCCATCCAGCTCAAACCCAGAGTACAATCGCTTTAACATTTCTTTCCGCTGGTAACCATACTTCAGCTAATAATTGTGTTCTATTCCATTTTGCTAACCAGATAGCAAATAAAATATCGAGCAGGTGGTGGTGACCAGAGCCTATCACAAGGGGGCCAGGAGGGCCATTTGGCCTGTCCCTCTCATTCATAGAGGGCCTCAAATTTAGACTTTTGACGTTATCTCCAAATGAAGTTATACATACAGACACAGGGATGCACTGACAGGATTGAAAGAAGATGTTCATTATACAACTTTAAACTTGTGTCCCATTACTGGGCCACACCACTTGTAGTTCACTATGAATTAAAGTTTTTTAATGTATTGGGAGCCTCAAAAAATGGAAGTGGCCCAGGCCTCTCTCGACCTCTGAGAGGGCCTGGTGGTGACATAACTATTTGATTCTACATTGTGATGTCTTTGGGTAGCATGCATTTTAAAGCTGGATTAGTGTGTGTGTATGGGGAGGGAGATGGGGGATGTATAAATTGCAATTTGTTTCCTTCACAATATTAGTATTTCTAGACACACATTTCTAGTATTTGCAGCAGAAACCAACCAAAAACCATGCTGAAATATTTCTGAATTCCTTCAAATTGTACATTGAATTCTTTAATAATTTCATAGATTCATAGATGTTAGGGTTGGAAGGGACCTCAACAGATCATCAAGTCCGATCCCCTGCCTAGGCAGGAAAGAGTGCTGGGGTCAGATGACCCCAGGCAGATGCCTATCCAGCCTTCTCTTAAAGACCCCAAAGTTGGGGAGCGCACCACCTCCCTTGGAAGCCCATTCCAAATTTTGGCTACCCTTACCGTGAAGAAGTTTTTCTTGATATCTAGCCTAAATCTGCTCTCTGTCGGTTTGTGACCATTGTTCCTTGTTACCCCAAGAGGCACCCTGGTGAACAGAGCATTTCCGATCCCTTGCTGCATTCCCCTAATGAATTTGTAGGCGACCACAAGATCACCTCCCAACCTTCTCTTGCAGAGGCTGAAGAGGTCCAGGTCCCTCAGTTTCTCCTCATAGGGCTTGTCTTGTAAGCCTCTAACCATACGAGTGGCCCTCCTCTGGACCCTCTTGAGTCTATCAACATCCTTCTTGAAGTACAGTGCCCAAAGCTGGACACAGTACTCCAACTGTGGTCTGACCAATGCTGCATAGAGGGGAAGTATCACCTCCTTGGATTTATTTGTTATGCATCTGCTGATGCATGATAAAGTGCAGTTAGCTTTGCTGATGATTTCGGCATACTAATGACTCACATTCATCTTGGAATCCAGTATGACTCCAAGATCCCTTTCAGCTTCTGTGCTGCTGAGAGAGTCACTTCCCAGCCAGTAGTTGTCCTGGATATTTTTGCGCCCTAGGTGCAGCACTCGGCACTTGTCATTGTTGTACTTCATCCTATTGTGTACTGCCTACTTTTCTAACCTGTCCAGGTCTGCCTGCAATTGTTCCCTACCCTCCGGAGTGAGCACTTCACCCCACAATTTAATATCAACTGCAAACTTGGACAAAGTACACTTCACACCCACATCCAAGTCACTGATGAAGATATTGAAGAGTACAGGTCCAAGAACTGAACCCTGCAGGACCCCACTACTCACATCCTTCCAGATCCATACCAACCCATAAGAATGGGATGAGATACTGTATTGAAGGCCTTGCTAAAAATCCAAGAAAATGACATCCACCTCTACTCCTGCATCTAAGGATTTTGTGACCCTGTCATAAAACAAAACCAAGTTGGTCTGGCATAATCTACCTACTACAAATCCATGCTGGTTTCCCTGCTGCATTATTTTTCCCGCTGGACTCCCACAAATATGATCCTTCAAAATATTTTCAAAGACGTTTCCAAGGATGGAGGTGAGACTGACTGGCCTATAATTACTTGGATTCTCCTTCCTCCCATTCTTGAAAATAGGGACCACATTGGCCTTTTTCCAGTTCTCTGGGACCTGACCTAAACCCCCCGAGCGCTCAAGCAGCTGTGCCAGTGTTTCTGCAATGACACTGGCCAATTCCTTCAGTACCCTCGGATGCAGCTCATCTGGGCCTGCTGACTTGAACACATCCAGTCCACCCAAGTGACTCTGCACCAAGTCAGCATCAATAGTTGGTGGGCTGGTGTCTCCCTGATGTCCATCTAAGAACACAGGGCCTGTTCCTGAAAGCTGCTAAATGCCTTCATTCTCCATCAGAACTGATCAGAGTACTTAACACTTTAAAATCTGGTTCATGCTGACCAGTCCTCTTGGATATTTTCAGACAAAAATTACCTGTGAGTTGGACAAAAAAAAAGGAAGCAATCCCCTTCAGTTAGAACACATTTTCTGTTTTTGTAGCAATAATGAAAAGCCTAGCAAAAACCTTAATCCATGTTACCAAATATGCTTTTTTTTTTAAAAGGGAGAATTGATCAACCCAGTGGAGAGAAAGTCATGTGTATATACAAGCATACAGTCTAAAGGTAATTCAACCTAGATCAATTTTTTATCAGTAATGTAAGAGTCTCGTACTTCTCATATAGCACCATTTTGTTCACCATGGAAAATTAAGTAGAGATGCATGAATGCTTTTCTCTGTTACAGGAAAGTAATTCCAAAGCAACAATTATCTCCCTTTAGTAGGAGAAGCATTCACTCATTCATACGTTTCCATCTGTGAAAATTCTGGATTACAGGTCACATTATGGCCAATACTACTTTTTTCAAAGTTCTTCATTTTTGAGAGGGAACACCTCAAATACATATTGACTAGAATAGCAGCTAGTCATAAACTATACATCTGTATCCCTTGCTGAGCAAGAAATAAACCCACCTAGTCCCACAAGAAAGTGAAGCCAGTTCAGCAGTAGTTCTGAGCATCCTGGAGGGAATGGGTGCAAGGCCAAGTGCATAATCTGTCTTGGAAAAGTGTGAGCACAGTGCTGGGGCTTATACTCTGCCCCATTTCAAGGTACTTAAGCCCACTCCTGAACTATCTATACTGCTTGATTTCATTGGTCTGTGTGCTTGAATTCATGGGTCTGTGCCTAGACAATGGACAGGCTTTATTGATCAACAGAGCAAAGAGACTGGCTCAGGAAAGGGTATGTTTTTAATCATACATCAAGACAATCCCATGTAGGGGCTACAGAAAGACTCTTTGGGATATGGATACAGGTGGAGGCCTTCATAGAAGTGACTTATTGTTGGCAGACAGAGCTCATACCAAGGTGGAAAAAGGAAGATGTACCCACAATAAGAGTGGAATGTGGCAGAGCTGCCAAGTAACTATGACTTTAATTATTCTATGTTTTCAAAGATAAGCTGTGCAACTTGGGAACCCTCTTTAAAAAGGTGTAATCAAGCAAGAATGACTGTCCAGAAAACAATTTTGCCCTCCTTCTACACTTTTTTCTGTGGGAACCACTGTTACATAGATGGTTGTACCACTTCCTCACTGAGGTCAAATTCCAAGAGCATGGACTCAATTTTGCTTTTAATTTACTTGATGTTCATGATTTATTCTTTGCATGATGTTTGATAACATCAACATGTGCAATGAAATGATGAATTAGGCAATTTTGATCAAATGAGGAATCTCTTGGATCATACCCAAATTATTACAGTAGTGCTATTATATGGAGCTTAATGTATTGTCACTATCATAGCTAAACGTTATGGCCGTTGTATACCCAAAACAATTTCGACAATATGTGTTTATATAAAAAGCTGCTCTTCATTAAAATTACAGCTGGCAAAAAACAGACAGACAAAAAATGCCTGACAAACATTTACTTCTCTGCTTTGAATCTGGTGCTAGGCTTCTTTAAAACAGGATTTTTCTAACATAAAGTGAAGTATTGCAATTATTAACCAGTGTTTTAAGGTGCCATAATAAATCCTTGGAAGGGAAACTATTTGAGGATGGGTAGAGCTACTAATTGGATAACATTTACCTAGCAATTACTATGCCACACTAGATTAGTCACACTCAAATACAGGGACCTCTGAAAGTATGAATACTTCTTTTTGATTCATAAATAAGTATCACTGGCAGGTAGAGTCCAGAGCCCCCGCTGAACCTTTGTGTATTGTAATTTCTAAGAACAGCATCATTTTCTTCTTGCTAGAGAACCCAGCACAATAGAAAAGAATACAGATGGAGGCTAAAGGAGGCTTAACACCACTAATTCACGTATCACTGCCTTTGGTCTTTGCTGAACATTTCATTAGACTGCTTTCTTTCCACTAGGCTAACACAATGAATTTTGCACTGGAGACCAATAATTTCATTAACTGGTTAAAGCTGGTTGGGTTGGAATGTGAAAGGGGGAATTGGCAAGCTTATAAATTAGTGGGTGTATACTTTTGCAGTTTTTCTAAGGATAACTCAGGCAGAGCTTTTCTGTACTCAAGAACCTAGTGATTGATTTTACTAATTCTCTTATAAGGTTATTTCTGTAAATATCTAAGCAGATAATTATTATTTTAGTGAATAGATCATCAACTTCTTCGGAGATACAGTAGAAATTACATCATTCAAGAATCCGTAAGGGTCACGTTTGCCCCATAGTGGTTGCAAGAAGAATCTTCAATTTATATTTCCTGTAGGTCAGTTTCCACTGACAGCATATCAACAATAAATCCATGTCTACTGCCTGTAAATATTGCTTCTTTTCTATCCTTTTTGTAACTAGAAATACTACACTTTCTTCTTTCTGACTAATAGGATTGTCTGGCAAATATAGAAGTGCAATATTGTTAAACCTGAGACTCTGCAGGAGAGGTGCCATGAAGTTATTTTAATAGAATGGCCTCTTTCAAAAGTGTGCAGTGTTATAAATTGAAACTAGAGCTTTCTCCCTGTCTTATAATACCACAGAAGGAATGGAAGCAGTGTACCATGTGCCTTCTGTGGTCATTGTCTCCTCTTGGGAAACTCAAGTGTGGATTCACAAAATGTGACAAGATCGTAAGAAGAGATTACAGCAACAGTATTTATAAAACTAAGGCAGTTTGCTTCTCGTTTTATATATTTGAATAACCCAGAGAATCAAAAATAATAGGTCAGACATTGGCATCTCTTTCCATTTAACATGAAGAAAATCAGTTTCAACTTGTCAGTGCGTGCTGTAAAACAAGTCTCCAGAAAACACACCGACTGTTCTCCAAGTAAGTTCACTTTTTGCTTCCTTGAATTAATCGTATACGCATGATCAGCACAATTTTTAACAGCTGTAAACATGTAGCTCCATTTCATGTATGCCACAGAGTTCCAACATGTTCTCTGACATTTAAAACAAATGGTGAAATGCATGCATCTTTGTTATTCAATCAGGTTTTTTTTAGTACAGATCACTTTCCCTCAATCCATGATTCTGGCTTGATTCTGAATGGGGATAGCCACTTAGTTTCTTTATAGCAAGAAACTCAAGTTCACCATGAAGCAAGTCATGCTGCCATCTTCTCTCTTCCCTTCACAAAATAAAATGAGATGACCTGCATCTTGAACAAATACATAAAATTCACATAGGACAGGAAAAAATACCCAAATTCTTCATCAGTAGCTTGGGGTGGTACATGAATAGGGGGAGAGGTTTCTACAATATGAACTAATGAACATGATGGAAACAGTTACTTTCATGTTGGTGAAAATATCCTGTGATATTAAGTCTTCTTAAAATAAGCTGCTGCATTGTTGCCAAAGTATGTAGGAAGAAAATATCTATTAAAATGCACTGGCCCTGCTGAAAATATGGCAGAAAAGCAAATCCATCTGACCTGATGGTATTGTAAATCAGCCTTAATTCTCGTCAGCTCCAATGGGAACTGTAGATATTTAGTGCTTTTAAGCTTCAAGCTCTTCATCAGATTTGTCAACAGCCCTGTCATCCTGGCTTTTAGTGGCTCCTCTAGTTCTAGAAAAGTTGGATAACTACTGTTGTACATAGGTCTATAGGTGGAAAATATGAGACGTACCAAGTTGTTCATACTAACACTGAAGGGCTGAACAGTATGTAACAGGACATCCAGAATAGGACAGGAAGACATATTTAGCTGGTATCTAAATCCGAATTCCAGATATTTGGCTATGAAGTTCTTAATCATTAAGATACCTGACATTTTAATCTAGTTAAGACAGTGGTTCTTAATATATTTTAAAATTCTGGCAAGGCAAACTAGCCATACACCTTCAGTCTTAAATTATGGCAAAAACCTTCCTAATCAGGACAAGTCTTTCATCCATGTCTTCAAGTTCTGGGTCCTTCCCCATAACCCTGCATATGCTGAGTCCTGGTCTTTTGGTCATATAATTTATTAGTTTGGTTTTTTTAACGTACATATGTATAGCCAATTTGGAATTAAGAATCCAGAACCAGAGTTTTCCAATTAACAGTGTTAAATGAGTTCCAACATAGTGATCACTGGCTGGCATGTTTATTCATGGTCAGAAGAGCCCTCTTTAAAAAAAAATTAAGGGTTACTTTGCCTAGTTTGTGTTCTGAACCTATTAAAATTCCAAGAAGAAAATTAACATCTCTTCTGTAATTCTTTTTGAATAGAAAAGCCTTTGAAATCTCTTCTTTTCTTGCAATAATAGAATAAAGAGATCTTTTTGACAGACAGCTTTGATTTTGGGTCTGCGATAGATTCTAATAATAGACAAGATTTTAAAAACTGACTAACAATTTTGGTTGTCTCATCTGTTGGAGTGCCAGAGACTTTTGATAGGGATCATATTTTAGAAGTTCTTGGGCACCTACCCTTTGAAAAAAAAATCAGGCTCAATTAAAACACATCAAATTAGGTTCCCTAATTTTTTTAATTTTCAAAAACTCATGTTTTTGAAAAATCATGGCTCAGATAATGGAAATGAATCGCATTAAAGAACATGCTGTATAGGAAATGTAATTTAGAAAATCTGTCTTCTCAAGTCCCAAGTCAATCATATGTGAAGAATTTAATCCTAATGATTGCATCATGTTGAGGAATGTTAAAATGGCTGTGGTACTATTTTAAAATTATATAATTCTGTAAATCTATTTAAAAACTGACACTCTGATACCCTCGTCTAATGCAATAAAGGAACTGATAGCACCTTGTTGTCAATAGATTTACAATATTACCATTTCTGTAAGGCTAGGAACAAATGTTGCATTTGACTCTGGAGAAGAGCAGAAATACCCCAGGATTGGTGTATATACACACACACACACACACCACCTTCCAGTGAGCAGGTTCAGGGAGCAGCTGAATACACTGCCATTTATATGCCATTGATTCAAATTATGCAATCCCAGAATAACTATTTGGATGCATTTTGTGAAATCCAAGGATAATTGTTAGTACTGCTTATTCTGTGAAGCATTTTAGGATTTATCCTGGGACAGCGGACCTGGACATCTGAACAATAACACTTTGTCCCAGGATAAAATCATCCTATGTGACCTTTCTATTGTCACAGAAGAGCTAGGAACTATACTTTTCTGGTAAGAAGTTGGGGGTGGGGTTGTATATATAAAAAGAAAAAAGAATAGATACATAACATATAACAAACACTCATGCTTTCCATTGTTTTATTTTGGATTGTGACAGCCATTTCAACAGTTTCTGGTGGACTTGGTGGTTGGTGAAGAGTTGTCAGATTCAGTGGTCATCATTAAATTCAGCGTTTACTGATTGTGGCACTTCACTTTATCCTATTATGTGGGATTCCTCCTTAGAATAGGAAATACCACAGTAAATCCAAATGTCAGTGTAGTAAATGGTGATTGTTTAAAATAGCAACCACTTTACTGTACTACATTTGTCAAACATTACATTAACTTATGTTTGCAACTCTATGAAATATATTTCACTCAAAAAAGCAGCAGAATAGTTGTGATGCCTGGATTTCAGAACATTTTTTAAAGTTTTTTTTCCTCCCTTATTGATACTGCATACTTCAAACCCGGTTTTATTAATTTTAGTGAGCCATGTGGGAAAGCAGGTAGGGACTAGTATTATTGAGAAATATGGGTATTTGGTTACCACTGATATAAGAGTGACATTGTGGTCCGCCAGATGGATGGAAGATGAGCAGAGCCTAATCTGTTAGCTTTAACCATGATTTCTGGAGAACAATCTCTACTTAATACTTACAAAATTAAGTATCAACTAAAAGTTGTTTGTGGGTTTTTGTTCGATTTCTTTTTTGTTTGTTTGTTTTAACACATACAATGACCAGGGTTTTTAGCTAATTATTTTTTTAAAAGAGAAAAGGTTGCAAATATTTTAAGTTGCTATTCAAGGGAAGTCTAAAGGTTTCTTCATCCAAATACTGTGTGAGTTGACAAGAGTGTGATCTCTCATTTAAAATAGAATGGAGGACTTCCCCTTTAATATCGTTTCAGCCGCATAAAAGGAAGAGAGCAAAGTAGCCATAGGAAAGACAAAAACTTCCCTTCTATATCATGATACACCTTACACTTAAAAGGAAATGATTCAATGCAGGTGCAATACATGGACTAAAATTTTATCCTAAATAAAGTATCTGAAAAACCCCAGCCACACCAGCCTCTCTAAAAGGGCTGGCTGGAGACACTGTGCAGTGCATCTTAGAGCAAAACTCCTGCTCCTTACAACAGGATATCACTGGTGTCCAGTTCCTCTTAATGGGCACACAATGCTCCAGAACATGTCGTTGTTTATAAGGTTTAACAATAGGAACATATGAAACCCATCATAGGTACCCTTGAGGAGGCACAAAGAATCTTCAAGCAGCAGGAGGCTAGTAAGGCAAGTAGAGCTGGCAGGGATAGGAAGAATTAATTTCAGTCGTTGGGTAATCATACATTGCTACTGCTTATCATGCTGACTGCAGTTCCCTCATTGTCCTGTGATTGCCCAACTGTTTGTTGTATGCACCAGTTGCCTATAGCTTTATATTTAGTCACTGCTCAGAAGAATTCACAATATATATCACTGTTATAAAATATGTACAGTGTACAGCACATTGGGACGATGTTATATTGGTGGTACCTAAATACAAGTATTTGAGCTCCTATGAGAAGAGATGGAAACCAGTATTCTGTGTAGATGGGGACTGACTAGTTGCCTCAAAATCTCTGATATCTAAAGTGGGAAAAATCATTAGTCTCTGCTGCTGGCATCTAGTACACAGATAAGAGTATGGGTGGATCTCAGATTTTGAAATGGAGGATGCAAGTAGCGTGGTACATCATCACATATAACACAACATGTATTTTTATCAAGTTAAAAAGAAATTAGAAACTTTACTAATAAGCTAGTGGCCTAGGGTTATAGTACTCAGTTTAAGATCAGAGCAAAAACCAAATACAAATTTATGGAAATGTGCATTAAAGTGGTATATTAGGCATAAGACCTGACAACAAACTTTGCAAAAATAATCAATATAGGTTACGTCATTAGTCCTGCAGTCATTAGAATTAAATGGGCATCTCTTTTTCAGATTCATAAAACAAAATTTAGACTTCTTGAGCATCTTGACAGTGCATCCAATACTTCATTGGAAGTTATTTCAACACTTGAGTTTAATGTTTTTAGCAAGAGTTAAAAACAGTCTGCAGGGCTCCAAGATAGGAGCTACATTACCAGAAGAAAATAATGGACAGCAGAATTGCAAAAGAAAGGATAGCTTGATTAGCTAAACATCAAGACCACTAAGAAGGAGAGAGGGCTGTTACCACCTATGGAATGACGAGTTTTGAAGGAATTGGGCAGATTAGAATGGGCCATAAAGTCAATTGACTCCATCAATGCTGTCTAAACAGAAATGCTGCTGCCAGGCAGTTGGTTTTAAATTTTGGGTGGGCTAAGAATCAAAGTGGGAGGGTTGGGGGTGGGATAAAGGTGCCACTACACCCTCTCTGGATAAGTGTCAAGTAACCTACCTCTAAGCACAGAAGCAAGCATGTTGCATGAATCTTTTAAGACTACTGAGTTACTTTGGGAACAAAAAGTCCATCTTGCTAACTTCCCCAAGATGTTTCCCATGAAATTATGCAGCCATGCAGAGCCATGGGTATCACTGTAAAGACACCTTCAGTGAAATTTGGATTCTCAGGAACATAATTGCATCTGACAACCGTAACTAGGATGGTACACTTTTGTGCAAAGAACTACAACTGAAAGAGCTCAACTGCTGACAACACAAAGGGACTCTCACTGAGTGAAGTCCTCATGTGCATATCTGGTACATCTTTAATCCACAATGAAACCTTGTATTTATTGTATTAATGTTCCTCAAGATAACTGCAGAATAAAGCAGTTCTGCTTTTTCCCAGGTATTTTACAGCATTCATTTTCTGTTTTCACAAGACTCCCTCAGCTGCAGATAATGAAATGGTGTAACCCAGGGGCGGGCAATTATTTTGGGCAGAAGGCCACTTACTGAGTTTTGGCAAGCCATTGAGAGCCGCATGATAGGCAGCCCAGGGGCAGGTAAATATTAATTTTCTTAATTTTGGGGGGGCCCTGCAGGCCAGATAGAATGGCCTGGCAGGCTACATCCAGCCCCCAGGCCGCATTTTGCCCATCCCTGATATAATCTCTCTCTCATGTACAATGTGTGCACACGCACATATACACACCAGAAGTCTTTGGTTCATGGCTTGAAAGTTAAAAAGCTTTATGGCAATTTCAGCACTAGCTTTAACCACCACCCTATTGTTTACTTAACAAACACATTCTCCTCAGTGGACATTAACAGAAAACTGCTGGTAGCTGAATCTTTTAGCACCTAGACAATTTAATAATTTAAACTGTTTTAATGGCAAAGGCATGGACCATTCCAATAGGTGTTTAAGGGACAACAAAATCCCATCAAGTGGATCTCTAACCAGAGGACTCCTTTGAGGAGTCTTGGTACAAGTGGATGAAAGCAGATCAAGTGCAATTGCACTGCAGTGCGGTAAGAAAATATTGCTGCCAGGTGGGTCTTGAAAGAAATGAAAGTTACTCCCACCCATTCCACAAGCAACATACAGGTGAAGGATTTTGGTATCAATCCTGACATGGGCTTCAAATTTCTCTGGCCTTCTCAATGGGAAAAAAAATTCCAGCTCAAGAAATCTCATCACGGTAGAGGATGTCCTGCTTTATATAAGAATTTACTGAATTGGCAAGGAGTTCCTATTAGTACTGCTCTACCAGCCAACACCCAGATCATCAGATGCAAGATCTAATTTTGTTTATGAGATATCCCAAATACCTCTTAACCCAGATGGATGCATCTCAGGCACCTGTAATAGGTCTGATTGTTAAAACTGCCTTGGCCAATAAGGGTTTTTTAGGATGACTGCAGTTCTGTTCATCCTGATATAGTTTATGAACTGAAGAATCAAAGAAATCATTTAGGCATTTTAAAAATCTTTGAGACCAGTGAAAAGCAAAATGTTCAGTTTCATCTCCTCTGCAACACAGGTTCAAAATGTTGGCATCCTCTTTCCAGTGATGAATTAAATTAAAAAGAAACCCCACTGACAGAGTGGTGACTATGAAAGATTCCTTTGACCACCACTAGTTCACCACCACCATGTCCCTGCTTAGGTAAAGAGCCAACAGATGTAAAGATACGACAGACTAGGAAAGGTACCCTTTCCTTGGAGTTAAGAAACACCAGGAATAGAAGACTCTCCACCCTTAATTTCATAGTAGTTTGAGGTCAGAAGGGACCTGAACAGATTATCTAGTCTGACCCACCGCCACTGGTAGGAGCGCACGCTGCGATCACACGACCCCAGACAGGTGCTCATTCAAACTCTTTTTGAATTTACCCAAGGTAGGAGTAAGGACCACTTCCCTAGGAAGTTGGTTCCAGATCCTACCCACCCTAACAGTGAAATAGTGCCTTCTAATCTCTAACCTAAACCTATTCTTCAGCAGCCTCTGGCCATTGTTCCTCATCACCCCAGGTGCTGCTGGAGGAAATAGGGCCCTTCCTATTTGCTGCTGATCGCCCCTAATGAGTTTGTAGGC
This sequence comes from Crocodylus porosus, assembly GCF_001723895.1. Classification (NCBI taxonomy): domain Eukaryota; kingdom Metazoa; phylum Chordata; order Crocodylia; family Crocodylidae; genus Crocodylus; species Crocodylus porosus. The sequence continues at coordinate 16,890,740 of NW_017728947.1, forward strand.
AGCCACCAGGTCCTCCCTCAGCCTCCTTTTGCTGAGGCTGAAGATGTTCAGGTCCCTCAGTCTTTCCTCGTAGGGCCTGCCCTGTTGCCCTCCAACCAAGTGGGTGGCCATCCTCTGAACCCTCTCAAGGCAGGCCACATCCTTCTTAAAGTCCAATGCCCAGAACTGGACGCAGTACTCCAGTTGTGGCCTGACCAATGTCACGTAGAGGGGGAGTATCACCTCTCTGGACTGGCTTGAGATGCATCTTTGGATGCACGACAAGGTGCGGTTGGCTTTGCTGGCTGCAGTCTGGCATTGGCGGCTTGTGTTCATCCTGGAGTCAATAATGACTCCAAGATCCCTTTCCGCCTCTGTGCTCACAAGGGGGGGAGCTCCCCAGCTTGTATGTATGCTGTGGATTCCTTCTCCCCAGGTGCAGCACTCTGCATTTATCTACATTGAACCCCATCCTGTTACCATCCGCCCACTTCTGTAGTCTGTCTAAATCTAACTGCAGCCTCTCTCTCTCCCTTCAAGCGTGCCTACTTCTCCCCACATCTTGGTGTCATCGGCAAACTTGGACAACATGTTTTCCACCCCCTCGTCCAAGTTGTTGAATAAGATGTTGAACAGTACAGGCCCCAGGACTGAGCCCTGGGGGACCCAACTATTCACATCCCGCCAGGTCGAGTATGATCCATCCACCACCACTCTGGGTGGGCCCCATCAGCCAATTTTTGACCCATCCAACTGTGTAGGCATCAATGCCACTGTCACTCAATTCATTAATGAGATGGGGTGAGAGACAGTGTCAAAGGTCTTCTTAAAGTCCAGAAAGACTACATCCACAGCGACACCATCATCCAGGGATTTAGTTACCTGGTCATAAAAGGCCATCAGGTTGGTCTGGCAGGACCTGCCTTTGATGAACCCATGCTGATTGCCCCCGAGCATGATCTCCCCTGCTGGCCCCTCACAGATGTGATCCTTGATAAATTTTTCAAGGATTTTCCCCAAGACCAATGTGAGGCTTATGAGCCTATAGTTTCCTGGGTCCTCCTTTCTCCCTTTCTTATAAATGGGGACCATATTAGCTAGTTTCCAATCTTTGGGCAGCTAGCCCATGGACCACGATTGCTCATAGAGCCATGCCAAGGGCACAGCAATGACCCCCACCAGCTCTCTCAACACCCATGGGTAAAGGGCATCAGGGCCCACAGATTTAAAAACATCCAGCCCTTCCAGAAGACCCCTAACTACATCTGCGCAGACACAAGGCCTGGCAGTGCTATCCCCAAGATTGCCCCTACCTGTGGTGGGAGAGCTGCTCTGGTTTCTGTCCAAAAAAAGAGAGGCAAAGAACTTGTTAAAAATTTCAGTTATCTTGTCTGGCATAGCCACAAGATTACCATTGCAGTCTAGCAGGGGCCCTATATTACCCGGTGCCCTCTTCTTACTCCCAATGTATTTGAAGAAGGACTTTTTGTTGTTCTTAATCCTGATCGCTAGCTTGAGCTCCACCCTCACCTTGGTCTTCCTAATAGCCCTCCTACACTCACAGGTGAAGAAGGAGTATTCCTCCTTGGTGATTGCCCCTCCCTTCCACCAGGTGTACACTGCCTTTTTGGCCCTCAGGCATTCTTGAATGCCTTTGCTGAGCCATGGGGGTTCAGAGCACTCTTACCCCCTTCTCTCAGGGATTGTCACACTCTGAACCTGGAGGATCATCCCCTTAAGGTACAACCATCCCTCATGGACTCCCATATCCTCTACCTTTTGGGCTCTCAGGGCCTCCCCCACTAATCTAAGTTTGTTGAAGTTGGTGCTTCTGAAGTCAGGGAATTTAGTCTTGTTCTAAGCCCTCAACACCCTGCGCTGGATGGTGAATTCCAGCAGGCGATAATCACTGTCACCCAGGTGGTCAAGGACCTGCAGTCCCCTCACCCATCCCCAGTGGCCAAGACCAGGTCCAGCAAGGCATCTCCCCTAGTGGGGCTGTGCACCTCCTGGATAAGGTGGAGGTCCTGTACTTCAGCCAGGAACCTAGTGAACGGTCAGACTTGGCTGACTGCTCCTCCCAGCAGATGTCTGAGTAGTTTAGGTCCCCCATGACAATGACATCCCTAGACCCAACTGCTTCCATAAACTGTACTGAGAAATTCTGGTCCAAATCAACCCCTTGGCGGGGTGTTCTATAGTAGATACCCACCATAAGTTCCCTTTCGTCTTGCCCACCCTGAAGTGTGACATACAGTGCCGCTGCCTGACCTTCTTCTGCCCCAAAGCTAATTCTAGACAATGCAAATTGCTCTTTGACATAGAGGGCGACCCCCCCACCCCCGCCTTTCCTCTTAGTCCTGTCCCTTCTATATAGTGTGTATCCCTGAATGGCCACTGCCCAGTCGTGGGTAGGATCCCACCAGGTTTCTGTGAGCCCCACTAAGTCTGGAGGCTTCCTCAGTTATTCCTAGACAATTTCCTGCAGGCTTGCTCAGTTATTCCTGGACAAAGCTGTGAGGCCATTTTTGACTGCAAGAAGCTTTTGCAACAAGGCCCCTGAAGAGGTATGGAGAAGTAAAGACCATGAATGATAAACAGTGGAATGGAATGGAATGGGACACCCTAAATTGGAAGCTGCATGTGGGCAGCACTTCAAGTGGGCTTGTTAGCATTGCTGCCAGACAGTGTCAAGGTAGTTAGCTCTACCACAGTACACAAACACAACTACCTCACTTTCACTTTAGGAGGCAGCCCAGGTGGACCAGCATGGCATGCCTGATGGCATCACTTTGAGGGACAGCAAATTTCTATTGCACATATAATCTTACTCATCTTCAGTTTTCTTCTGCATCACCTACACAACTAGCATCTCATGACTTACATTCAGGGTGGTACCTAGGTTGCCATTTTTTGTTAGGATATGTAAGACTATCCTAAAAGACTGCATCTTTTAGGAAGATTATCCAGCACATGATGAACAAAGCTGCAACCCTGCAGACCTTGAGGTCACTATGTTAAGTAACCTCCTACAGAAAAATCAAGCCATCAATACTTAGTCAAAACTGGTTGTCCTGACAGCAGCTATCCAAAGAGCTTTGAAGAATGCAGAAGGCACGTTCCCACATGCAGGGGCATGCGGTTGCCACAGGAAAAATAGCAGCAGCCCGAAATTGAGCTGCTGCTTTTTGCCGCTGTACACACCCTTGTACATGGGGTTGGTGTGGGGCAAATTGTCCCGGGTGAGGTAGGAAAGGCTGTGCTAGCTCTTGCAGTCTTATCTGAGGCCCTGGCAGCTACCCAGGGCAGCAACTGCAGAAATCCAGCTGCTTGGAGCCTGGCTATGACTGTGGCCAGTCAGCTCTCTTTCTGGCAGGGCGTGCTGCTGCTGCATGTACCACACCTCTTTTTCCAGTAGTGGTTTTTGACACTGGGTTCTCATGGTATAAATAAAAAAATAAAGTGACAGTGCTGCAAATTAGCAGCATGGCACATGGATGCATGGCACTGCATGTAGTTTGTGGCACCTCAAATTACTTTGAGGTGCTGCCAAACACACGTGCGCTTGTGGGGATGCACCCAAAGGGTTTATCCTAAGGTCTAGCTACAGCCAACAAGTAGTAGGCTGGACACGCACTGGACTCTTTCTTGCTGCCACAGGACATCGTCTCGCTTAAGACTGTGTAACACCCTGTGCTGGCCCAAGTTGCCGGCTGCTGCTATTATTCAAATAGTTAGTCTTGCCTGTAGCAAGGTGCAAATGCGCGATCCCCACCAATACACTGAAAGAATTACTCGTAGTACTTGTAATGCGGTAATTTTATCCATTTAAACTCTGCTTCTGCATGCAATCTATAAGACTAAACTCCTAGCCTTGGGCTCCCTGTGCTCTGATGTACTGGAATTCACACCCATTTTTTCTTGGCAATGGATTGCAGCCCGCTTGCCTTTTTTGACAATAATCAATTTAAGGAATTTCAAACTGGCAAGTATATAAAAGGGAAGTCAGTCACATGCACTGCCACTTCTTCCAAATGTTACATAAAATGCTTCAGTGATAAACAGATTGTTGAACCAAGAACAATATTCCTGCTTTCACTGACAGAAAAAAATGACCCTAGCATTCAGCCTGCCAAACTCTGCCACCCACTTACTCTGATCCTGTAAACCCTCACTCACATAAGCAGCCCCAAGTTGGAGATCACATATGCAAGTAAAGGCTACTCACATATCCTGAGGTTGCAGAACAAGGTTCTAGACTTTTGGACATTTTAGTGTTTGTTAATCAAATATGAAGTATTGCGTCTTTCAAAACAAACCATTATAAAAATCTAGCCCTGCAATAATCCAGGTTGAAAACCACAGTAACAATGCATCTTAAATAGTCAAATAGCGTCATGAGGTTACTTACCAAAAACTACAGAGTCAAGCTATAATACCTCAACTCCATACACATAAACATCAACAAAATACAGAAAAAGTGGTATCAGGAGAGAGAATATACTTTAACTCAGATACTGAGGAGCATATCCATTTCGGCTTTGAATGACAGTAATACTTAAGCACTCCTTTAAAAACTTACAAACATTAGAAATATCAATCCCCCAAAACACCATTCATAAGGGGAAAAAAGATATCATATTTTGGAATCCATTTTTGAGCCACAACACACACACTCAAAGTGTTCTTAGGTAAACATTTTTTTAAATGGGTGACTGACATTAGTGTCCTAAGCCTATGTTTAGATACCTAAACAAGTGGTCTGATTTTCAAAGGTAATCAGATCCTAATGATTACTATGGCAGTTGCTGAGTGTTCAACATTTCTTTAAAAAAAATCCAGTCACTTATTTAGGTGTCTATATATGGTTTAAAGAGCTTTGCTCTAGGAAGCAAATTTTCAAAGAAGTGTGCATAATCTACATTATAATTACTTTTTACATGCATTTCACAGTGGTGAGATGTAGCAGATTGAATGATTTTCCCAATTTCAGTTGTCATCTGCAAAATGCTGTTGGTCTGATGTATTATATGAACTTGCTGGGTGCGTTTACACGAGATGTTTACTGCAGAGCTGCCTAATTAAGCTCCTCAGTAAATGTCTCAGCATCTACACGTGTGGCTCTATTAGGCTACAATAAACTAATAAACTCTGCCACAGATTAGTACTTGTAAACGTGAGTACTATCCTGCTGCAGAGGTGTTTCATAGAAAGGTTGGAAGGGACCTCAAGAGGTCATTTGGTCCAACCCCCTGATTAAAGAAGGAACATCCCCAACTATATCATCCCAGTCAAGCTGGCCCTGAAAAGCCTCCAAGGATGGAGATTCCACCACCTCTAGGTAACCTGTTCCAGTGCTTAATCACCAACCTCATAGTGAGAATTTTTATCACAGCAACACACATGTAGATGCTGATGGGTCTGGCTGGGGCACAAAGGTGCTTCAGTCCTGGGGCTGCCTGCTGGCTAAGCTCTCACTGAAACACCCTTATGATGCAGCCAGCCTCTCCACAGCACATTGAACCTGGTCAGAACAGCCCTAGGCTGGCAGGCTGAACCCCCGAATCCCCTTCCAGCCAGGGCTTCTCCAACGTGGCTCAATGTGCTGCAGTCCTTGGAGCATGCTCAAACATGGCACCCAGAAGCAATAACACAATATGTGCCAGAATTTATTGCTTCAAATTAACTGCACATGTAGATGCACCCACAGAGCTTTATAGTTCTGAATAAAAAGATAAAGCTCCTTTATCAGTTTAGGGTATGCAGGCAATTAGATTCTATACTTCATTTCAAATGCTTCTGTAGTGGCAGTATTAGTAAACATCATACTTCCATTTGAGTCTTGACTTACATAGCAAGCAAGTTAATCGCTCCTGCTTATAGTGATAAAATTTATGATTTAGACCAGGGGTGGGCCAAACCCAACCCACTGGCCAAATCCAGCCCACCAAGCAGGGGCTATGCGTAGAGGGTACACATGCACCCCCGAGCATGGCAGTGCACCCCCTACAAAATGGTGCTGCTGACAGTGTTGGCAGTGCCTGTGGGCAGTTGGTGCTCATCACCCTGCTGCCAACACCACCGGCAGTGTCTGCAGATGGTCCACAATCGCTGCTGGCTGGTCACCAACTCCTGCTTGGTGCTCACCAGCCCCACCCCCCCACCCAGCACTGGCAGCATCTGCAGGAGCTCCCAATTACCACCACTGTGTTCCCACCACCACCACGCTCCCACTGCCACTGTGCCCCCCCAGCCACTGGGGGCACATGTCGTTCATGCCACCAAGGGATTTCATCCCACCTGCGGTGGGTCCCTTGGCTTCACCTAGCCCAAGTGTAGCAGTAAGCCCAAGTCATGGCATGTGTGGCTGGTCCCACTGCCCCCAGGTGCAGAGTGGGGCTGAAGTAGTACAGCAGCGAGGCTCTGCTTTGCAGCAGCTCCAGTGGCAGCAGCTTCATCTGGCTGCCACTGCCAGTGTTACCACTATTGCTGGACCCAGCCCTACTGCCCTGGCACCCCAGCCGGGATCACAGAGCAGTGCCAGCGCAGGGCTGGGGATTGAAACAGAACCACAATCTGCTTCCCATGCATCCCTGTGACAGGCACCAGTTCCACAGGCAAGGGCGTGCAGGGAGTGGATCAGGGCTCTGCCCTAGGCCTGGTCCTGTGCTGGCACTGCCACACGATCCCAGCCCTCCTGCCTCTTCTGCTCCCGGACACTGCTCTCTGCTTACTCACAGCCCCATCCCAGCTGCCCAGCCGAGTGCACTCTGCCTGCCCCAGGCCAGTGTCCATGAAAACCCCAGGGCTAGGCTGGCATCACAGGGTGGTGACTACACAGGGCCAGGCCCTGGGGCAGAGCCATTTAAAGGAAGTTGTGGTCAGCTGCTGCATGCTGGTGGAAGGGTGCTGACAGCAATTCAGCATGTCAGAGCAGGCTTAATTAATTGGGTCTGCTGGTGCGTGTTAATGACTGCACTCCAGCATCTCGTGTATCAGCATTCCTGCACTTAAGAATGGCAGCAGGGGCACTTTAACTAAAGCTCATTGAACAAGCACTAATTTAAAAGCTCCTGCTGCCATTTTTAAGGGTGGGGATGCTGATATACAAGACACTCAGAGCACTTTAATTAGAGTGGCTCTTGGAGAGCTCTAATTAAAGTGCCCCTCACCCCACTCCCGGAGCTCATATAACATGGAGAAATGCCCCAAGACTCTGATCCAAAACTCAGATAACTCTTGAAAAAATACAGAAGGCCAGCTCATGTAATAAAAGATTGCAAATCACTAATAAGTAATGTTTCCTTCTACCAAGTTGTCTCAGCCTGAGTGCGCTACAAAGCTACAGTCTTTTTGCTAAGACATAGTCATCTACCTCATCCAATTTACTCACTAGGAAATCGTTGAGGAAATATAAAGGTAACCCAATAAGAAGGGAAAAATGGATTGTTTACTTTCTGCTGGTTTATGATCTACAAGAAAGCCCGGAATGGCTTTCTTACTTCATTATAATACAACTTAATTCTTGTCCAGTCTCATTTTCTCAAATGGCTCAGTGGACAAGCAGAGACCCAGGAAGTTTATCAAATAGCAAGGCAGTGAAAATCTGACTAACTGGAAGGGAAGGGATTTTTATTCAAAATGTTTAAGACTCATTCACCTGATATAGGTCAACAAAGGTCCCCTGATGTCAATGCAGCTTTACATTAGCTGGCCTTTTGTGTTTGTTTTTATTAACTCCTTTTTTACTGAAAGGATTTTCAAATCAGGTTGAGGGGGGAAAGCGGAATAGCTTAATTAACAATTCAAGAGTCTTGCCCCTTCAGACAGACCTCGATTCATAAACCTGGCTACTCCAAGAGGGACCTCCAGCAAAAAAACCCCCAAAACACTTGGTTTCCATAAAGTAAGACAAATAAAACATAGAAACGCTGCATGAAACGTTCCCCATCACCACATTTTTAGGTCAAATTTGAACATCCTCCTCCCTCCCCAAAAAACCCAGTAATTGTTTCACAGCATGTCAAAATTGCAGATAGGACACAATTAACTCATTTCTAATCGAATTCACTGACAGTTTAAAAAATCCTTATAGAAATCAGGGGGGAAAGTTTTGTCTGTATCTCAACATTACTTATCCTGCTGTGCTCTAGACCATTATATTGATCCGCTTTCTTTGACATCTCAAGAGGAGACTTAAAGATCCAGTAAAGATAGACAATTTTAATGGAGATACACATTGTACTACATAGGATTACTGGAGTTTTGGAGCAGTAGCATATGTAATATATTAAATACCAACAAAAAGCAATGACCTCAATCAAATAAATGCTAAGGCCCAAGACTGTGCTGCTCTAAGGACTGAGCAAATAAGAGGTAACAGATGCTACAGTCCTTTGAGAGTTAGGTTAAAGGAGAGAACATCTGGCTAAATAAATAAAACATAAGTACCAGAGTGCCCCATTTGCTGAATGTCAAGATTGTTATACTCTTCGTATACTTTCTCTGAGCTTGCCTCTCTGGTCTGTGTTGCTTCCATCCCCATGATGATACTATTTTGGCTCCTTATTTTGTGTTAGCGAAAGTGCTCCCTTAGCTATAGTATCATGATGTCCTTGGTAAGGCATTCACAGAGAAGGAAGAATTCTGGTATTGGTAAGAGCTGTGACAAAAACAATTCCTGAGGGTTAAAAATGCCACTTCCCCATCAGTTTCAGGGAAAGCAAAAGCCTTATGCTAGGCTCAAGTGCTTTTCCCCACCAAAACTAACAAAAAAAACCCAAAAACAAAAAACCAACCAACCAACCCTTGCCACTTTGTCAGGGAGGGGGAAGAACCACCAACCTCTGCCTCTGACCTTAGCAAATCTCAAGCCACATACCAGGAAAAGAAAGGAACAACAAAAAGATTAGAAAGGAATCTGTCGCTTGAAGAAAGCTCCCCTGTTTAACATAGGCCATGGACAGGTGTTCATTTCTATGGCTGAAAATTTTGGGGAAGTCTACAGCAATAGAAATCCTCCCAAAAGAAGGAACATGTAGATGTTCCAGCCTGCAACCATCTCTGGGAGGAGGGGAGAAGTTAATAAACCCCTTGACTGTAAGGGTTTGGCGGGGACATAGACAGCCAGGCCTACAGGCAGGCCCCAAGAGGCAACCATGAGGTCAGGGGTACAAGTTACCAGGGTGTCACATCAGGACCTGGATCAGTGGGGTGGAGAACACAAAGTCAGGTGCCAGGGAAGTCAAGAGAGGGTTTTGAGAGACATAGTTTAGGGTGCAAGCCAAGATAAGAAGCCAGAAGAATCAGAGAGCCTGGTGCCAGGGAAGATCTAAGACCACGGTCAGGGAAAACTGAAGTCAAGTTGAAAGCCAGGAGAATCAGAGCTGGTACTGAGTTCCAGGGAAGATCCAATGGCAGGGTCAGGAAAAGCCAAAAGTGAGTCAAAAGCAAGAGATCCAGGGAAAGCACTGAACACCAGGCTTGCCATAGCAGACTGTTGTCAAGGCATGCCTAGAGCCCGAGGTTGCAGGTATGCTTAAAAGGATTGAGTGGCACTCTCAGCAGGCAATCCAGTTACAGGGACAGTTGCATTAGTCTGGGATCACGGTCAGGTGTGGAAGCTAAAGAGCTCAACCCAGCCAGGCCTGACTGAGCAGAGGCCCTGACACTGACTCCAGGACTGGGAGGCTTTCAATGGCTGGGAAAAGCTCCCCATGGCTTCTCCAGACTGAGGTCACCTTCAGGGCCAGTCTTAGGGGAAATGGAGCCCTAGGAGAATTTGTATTTTGGCACCTTATCTTTGAGTTGATGTAGTAGTATTAGCAAAAGTTTCAAAAATAAAGCTGGAATCTCATTATTTTTTTTTAAATATAATTTACTAAACAAAATACAAGAGAGGAAATGACACAAACCTCAATTCAATTCAGTTGGCTCAGGCATGCTGATCACTGCCTGCTCCACCCTGTCCAGCAGGTAGCAGTGGCTCCTCATCAGCTCTGAGCCCCACAGCCAATCAACTTCCATCACACCACCCCCAAATCAGAGGCACTGCTGCAGGCAGAGGCAAGTGGGCAGGTCACAGTCCAACAGGGAGGCAGAGTGGCATGTTGTGCCAGGCAGGCAGGCAGGCACCACTGTGCTGTTCAGGAACAAGATGGGCAGACTGAAGCAGGCACCACCCTGCCCACATGTGCCTGGCTTGGCTCAGCCTGAGCAGCAGCTGGAAGTGGGGATGTGGTCTCGGGTGGGCTGGACACCATTCCTCCTGCCTGGGATGGGGGTCAGCCTGCACAGGACAGGGCAGGCAGAAAGCACGGTTGTGAGCAGAGGCTGCTGATATATGTGTGCATGTGGGTGGCACACCCCTGACCACAATGCTTTGGGTGGTAGTCCACATTGCTTACCCATAAGCCTCACCCTGGTCATCAAGTATACTTCCCCTGTTTGACTATGGGTATGGGGTATCCTGCTGGACTGGACGGAATCCAACAGCATCTGCTCCCTGTGCTGGACTCCTCCTGGTCCCTCAGAGCAGTCAAGTGGGGAAGCATACACAAGTTTGTGCCTCTGGGAGAAAGAATTTTCCTTGTTTCAACAGACTCTCTCCCAGAATCAACATGTTTCCTCCAGGAGAAACTGCATGAATGCCTGTATGTTATTTCTCCTGCTAGAAATATAACACCAGTCCATACCCTTTCCAACCCCAGCCTTGAGTATCAAGATTAATGCCTAATAGATTTCAAAAACTGATTATATTTTATTGATTATATTATGTTAACTGATTCTTATAACCCTTCTTGAGGCAGTTTTCTGCTGGGAAAGAGGACCTAAATTGTGGCTTCCTTAGTGGAAGAAAAGGAGAGTGAGGGTCAAAGCTAGTTAAGGTACCATAAGAGTGATGTCATAGCTCTGATGGTCCAGAAATTATACAAGAGGCAAAGATTTTTTTAGGGTGATATCTTTTATTGGACACATTATGTAGCTGGGATAGAGTTAGACAAGCTTTCAAATGCAAGATATTCTCAGGTTACATTCTTCCTGTCTGCCAGTCTTATGATCAGATGAGGCTACCAGACACTCTTAAGCAGAAGAAATAAGAGCTGGTATACCATGGCACATTATGATTGATGAAGCATTCACTTAGTCATTTGATGGTAGACGAAACTTGTTCCAAGGTTAAAAGCTATATATCCTCTACAAAAGAGTCTAGTGGAAAAAGTGTGTGTGTGGGGGGGGGGATTTCTATAATATTGTTGTGTGTTTTTAATATTCTCCAAGGTGTCTTGGGGCAATAGCCATTTTCTGAGGGGGTGTTCCCTAACATCCATGAGTGAGTGAATTCTTTTTAATATGTTATCTGCTTTATCTTTATAGTCATCTTGTTTTTGTCGCAAGAACCAACATAGTTACAAGCCTTTTTTTGCATCCCAGAATACTTATTAGCAAACACAGCTTCAAGCTTTGCCTTGTGATTAGGTTCCAAGGTAGCAATAGTTATTTCCTTGCTTTGTAGAAGATCTTGTACCATTTGAGTTTTGATCAAACCCATTAATCACAACATCCCTTGCTAATCCAACCCATACAGGTGTCTGTAACAACATTAACAATAGTCATTTCTCCTCAGCAGCTATTCTTCTTTGCCTAATCCAAAACTACATTCCTACTGGATTATTCCACCTCTATGGATTGATTCTCTTTTGGGTGGTAAAGTATTTGTTTGCAAACATAATGGGTAATGAGGAAATTGATGCTATTGTGCTATAATGAAAGTCCCTCTATGCATTCAGGATAGAGCTGATCTTGTGGACTGTCATGATGTGCTGGCTGGCCTCAGCCATTAGTAACTTCAGTGCAAATTGAGAGTTAAGTACCTGGCAAGACTGAGACCCAAATAAGGCAAGACAGAAGAAAATGCACAAACAAGAGGAGACATGAATAGCCATATATTCTTTGCACATCCTATGGTAAAAGTGTGACACTGCAAACTTTTCACTGACTGCAAGCATTAGTGCTTTAAGCATTTACTAACCAAAATGCTGGCTCCTTTCAAAATAGCTTCAGAAAGGTCAAAGTCTACAGAGCAGAAAAGCATAATTTAGCAGGCTTAGGCAGACTGTTCTTCATTTGGTATCTCTCTCATATACACAAAGTTTGCTAGTTCCTTCTTCAAAGAGGGAGAAAAATTAACAGCAGCTTTTTACATTTGAGCTTCAGTTAACAAAGAATTTCCTCATTTTACAATGGTATTCAGCTCCAAGGAATAAAATTAATTCCAAATCCATTATTTTGGGAAGCAATATTTTGTTCCATTCCATACCCGAAGATCTGGCATTAGATAGATAAGTTAAGGCATCTAGTAGCCCTCAGAGACATTTATGGACATCAGGATGAGAGATGACCAATTGGATCATTTAGCCCACTGGGAGGCAAACTTTTTAGCAGGCATACTAAAAATTAATCCCTGTACCCTCCCTGAATGCCACTCTAATCCCCTTCTCTTACCCAATCTACTAGGGCTGAGCAAAACAGCACCGTTCCGTTTCAACTTGAGTTTCGAGGTTGACAGAGCAGCGTCTCATTTCCATTCGAAACAGCTGTTCTGTTTCACTTCATCAAAAAAGTGACATTGTTTCAACCTTTCACCTATTCGCTATAGTGGGGAATCTCAAAACAGCACCTGCCATCCGGCAGATCAGGGGCCTGCAGCCCCAGGAGGGTTGTGGTGACTGTGCCATTGTGGGGGCTGTGGGCCCCCTAATCTGCTTGCCAGATGGGGGAGGGAAGCTGGGCGCTTCTGCCTGGGACTGGAGAACTGGGGAAGGAAACAGCCTGATTGCTCAGTTCCCCTCCCCAATGTTACTATTGGGCTTGGGAAAGGAACTCCCCAGTTCCCCTCAGCTGAGCCGAGTTCCTTTCCCCAGCCCAATTGTAGCACTGGGGAGGGGAACTGAGCCCAGGCTCAGTTCCCTACCCCTATACTACAATTGGCTTCCCGCAGCCCGGCCACAGGGGGTGGGGAGAGCCAGGGCTGGGCTCCCAGATGAGGCACATGGGGCCGTGGAGCCACTGGGAGCCCAGCCCTTGTTCTCCCCCGGCTTCCACCACCTGGCTGCTTCAAAACTCGAAACATTTCAAAACTTTTGAAACCTCATTTTGTTTTGAAGCTGTTTTGAAGCCCTTCGTTTCAATTCAGTTTCGCTGTTTTGAGCTCAAAATGAGTTGAAACAGTGTCGAATCAAAACAGCCAGCAAAATTTCACACAACCCTATGATCTACCACATTTTGCTCCCCGTCCTGTGGACTCTGACCAATCTGCTGCTCTCTTTTCTGCTTTTTGCCCAATCTGTTCCTGTGCTACCTGCTCCCTCACCAATTTACTACATGCCATACATAGAGGGTGCCTGAGCCCCGTGTGGCATGTGTACTGCAGGGGGGCCACCCTTGATTTAGTCTAGCCTCCTCCAAATGAAGGCATGCTTCCTACGTCTGTATTAGTGTAATGTTCTGTTTAGCTTTAAGAAGCCCAAATCATAGGCTTTCAACCCATTTCCTGGTGTCTACACTGGCAGACCTCAGCTGAAAAAAAAAAAAGGATATTTTGTATGAAACCTACATACCCGAATTTCCACATATTGTTCCTAGTTATATTCCTGTACCATCCTAATGAAACCAGCCTCACTTTAGCAATTGAAAGAATCAAGCATGGAAGTTAATGAAATTTAAACGTGCTTGAAAGGAAGCGTATGCTGTATTGCCTTGCTGATTCCACATCTCATTCCTTTTCTCATACAGAAATCTCTCTAGTTGCATCACACACTATATTTTTCTGTAAATGTCCTTCTGCTAATGGGACACATATAAATAAATGCAATATTGCAGTTGTGGTCTAAAAAGAACTCAAAAATTCAAGATGTCAAGTACTCACAATACACTTCTCAATGGAAGCCGAGTTTACTTAAAATTGTTCTAGAAGCACTCTCACTCTCAATGTCTGGATGGAAGTCCAGGGGAAGACAGAAAATGTCATTTACATGATGTCTCTGTACAAGCAGCCCAATAGCAAAGCAGATGTTTTGGGGCCATAAAGAGACTCAGAAAAATGAAATTCAGATCACAGGCATGCAGTAGATTTCATACAAGTCACTTATTTTCCCTACATCTTGGCCCCATTCAGAAAATAAAAAAGATGATAAAAAACAAAACAAAAAACAAACACCTCTCCCCTATCTCAGAGGGGTGTAATCAGAAAAAAATATTACTATATATTTGTGAGGACAATCAAATACTAAGTTATACATAAATTTGCATTTTCCCCTTTTTGCCTCTAGACCTCTGTAACAGGAGCCCTACTCGGGGGCCAATCTACAAAATGGCCTGCCCACCTGTTTCTGGGCCAGTCTACAAAATGGCCTGCCCACCTGTTTCTGGACCTTCTCATCTGCTATGCCTTGATGATATCTAATTAAGTTGTTAATTAAGTGGGAGGCTGCCCATTTCTTGCCCCAATGCCAGGGGGCGCTATCTGTGGCTCCATTCCTCCCCTACACCACAGCCCAAGCCTTGCAGATGGCATTCACTGTTCTTATCATCACCAGCCCCATACTGGGCCCCAGCATCCTCCAGTCCAGACCCCTACTGGATCCCTCCACTCAGGCAGCCCACCCTGCCCTCATTTGGGGCTGCCTAGCTCCCCGATTTTTTCCCCCGTATGGGTATGGTTCCCCCCCCCCCCAGGACCTTTGGCTACACAGGCATTGGCTTCACCTCAGAAGCCCCAGGACCTCAGCTCTGGGTGTCCCTCACAGTAGGCCCCTGGCCCTTTGACCCTTCCAGTCCTGGCCCCAGCATTGACTAGTTGAGGGATTTCACGGCAGGCTTCTGAAACTACAGCCCTCTCTCTGTCTTGGATCTGCCTTCCTGACCCTTCTATGGGGTAACCTACCCAGTTGTGGGAGCTAGGGTTATTAAGGCGCCCCAACCTGCCTTTCACTTGGGTTGCAACTGGCCTGGCATTTCCTAGGGGCTCCTGTGCCACTGAGAGCTTCACCGGGCAACCCGCTCCCAGTAGGGTGCAGTTTTAGGTCATGCCCAGGACCAAGAGCCTCCAACCCATCCCTCTACAGCTCCTTCCTTACCTCCAGGATGTTCCAAGCAGTCTTGCAGCCAGACAATGTTACTGCCTGGCCTGCCAGCAGTGAACTGCTCTGATTATATAGGCAGCCAGGGAGCTAAAATGGCCACAATCATAACCACAATCAAGCACCTGCTGGCTGCTTGGCCGAGTCCTTGAACTGGCAGGTACAAACAGTTTCCTGCCACAACCTCATTGCAAAGTTGAGCAAAGTGAGCTGTTTTCACAGGTCAGGTCAATTATAGGCATACAGGTGGTTGCTGATAAAATTAAATGATTTTTCATTTTTTATACACCTGGGCAGAGGCAAGATGACACTCAAGTTCTTAGGTTTTCACATTTCCTTTAGAGTATTTAATGCAGAGGGAAACATCTCTCACCTAGCTCTAAAACCATTAATTATTCTACACGAGAGCTCTGGAAACTACTACCACAACTTACTGTTCTTATGAAACTCATAAAATTATAAACTTACTGAAAATGTAATATATTACCTGAACCATAATTAGATATTCTTCCAGGAGCTCATCATTTGCCTAGAGGCAGCTCATTTCAAATACTTCCAAACCAGTCAAAGTCCACCCTGCTTTTTCTGAGAGTACTGTAGGCCTATTTGTTAATTGCTTTCTTACTATTAATAGCAATCACATATAACCTATCTAGTGTTTAATTAACACACCACTTACAGCACAAATCCATCTGATACTCTCTTGGCCAAATTATCTTCTCATTTAGACCAGTGCAAATTAAAGTTGGATTTTCACCAGCGTGACTGGCCCCTATCTACAAAAGGCCTAACATTCATCCCTCCTGCATGTAGTAAGATCATCTCCCTGCTAGTGTCACAGACAACATGAAAATTTTCCCATAATTTAAAGCATAGGTGATCCAAGAGATATGGATAGAAATCAAACAGACTTCAAGTGGAGCCAACCAAAGGCTCTGACGCACGTTCACTCATGCTTTGTCATCTTTGACATCTGTCCCCTGCTTACAGCTTAGTGTGAGCTTTGCCAGACTATATTTTGGAAATAAGCCCATCAACCATGCAGTTCACATTTTCAAAGAAAACCCTGTACATCTTTAATTCAATCTTTTTTTTTTTTGAGAAGTATAAATGTTTATGAGGGCAATGCACTCCTTCTGGAAAGAGAATCAATGCAGGCCATACGTGTTACTGGGCAAATAATCACACTGGACCTCTTCTTGATTCACCTTCAGAACAAGATGAGTTGAGTTATGTTTAAAACATTTCCACCATCAAACTTTGGACATAGATAAATTTTTCTCAAGTCTGTTTTTCAAGGCAACCCAAAACATACTTAGGCAAATGCTAATACCATATGGACAAAGGGCCAAGCAGTGCTGAAATGGCCCTACATTTGAAAACGGGAGCCAGGTTAACCGAACAGCAGTGAATTGCAATACTACTGGAAGTCAGCACAACAGAATAAGTGTAGCAGGCTCAAGACCGCAGGGGCAATTGTGATGACCCCTGATGACCATATGGCTCCTGCCTTGTTCTGATTCTATCACAGTTCCTCGATTGCTCACTCAGAATGCCTTATTCTTACTGAAAGTTGAGTAAGGGAGTGAGTCTTAATTCTAACAATTCCCACACTGGGTCTTTCCTGAACCTTACTAGTTTTGATCCAGCCCTCAAGCCTGATGGGTCCTTCTCAGCTTGTCTGTGCCCCTACAGGGCACCTGTAGCCTTAAGGGCAAATTGCATGGCTCGGTCCTGCCCCAACACCATGCCTCAAGCCTTGCAGGTGTTATCACTCAATGATGTCACCTATATTTGTTCCACTCCGCCATCCCTGGGCTCCTTAATACTCTCAGCCATTTTCTCTAGGCTCTCAGACCCTCAGATCGCCTGTACAGCCCTTCTCAGGGCTCCTGGACCCTCAAGTCCTACACACTAGGACTGTGCAAAATTTCAATGGGTGTTTCATTTTGAAGCTGTTTCAATGTGTTTTGAGCTTGAAACAGTGAAATCAAAATGAAACAAAGGGCTTCCAAATGAAACAAGGGCACTCAAAATGTTTCGAGTTTTGAAGCCAGGCTTGCTGCAGCTAAATGTAAACTAAGGGGGGTGGGGGAAGGACTTCTCTGATATTGACACCTAGCTCCCTGTTCAATTCTCCAGCTTTCTAATTGCTTCCCCCAGCTGTGTGATCATTTCCCCAGCTCTTTCCATAACACAGCCCCCCAATCTGCGTGCAGGGTTTCAGCAGGCTGCTATTGAAACTACAACGGCAACCTGCTGAAACCCAGTGCACAGATCCAGGGGCCTGCACCCCCTAGGAGGAGTCTGGCACAGCCCTGCAGCCCTCCCAGGGGGTGTGAGTCCCCAGATCCACACGTGGGATGACAGCATGCTGCCACTGTTGACTGGGGCCAGCACCAGCACCCGAGTCTGCCCGGCACAACCTGCATGGAGCACCGGGAAGAACCCAGTGCTGGTGCTGGCCCCAGCTGGCAGCAGCAGCCTGATGTCATTCCACACACATATCCAGGGACCCATGCCCTCCAGAAAGAGACCAGCACATCCCCGCAGCCTTCCTGGGGGGTGCAGCCCCTCAGATCTGCTCATGGGACCACAGCAGGATGCCACTGCCCGCAAGTGATATGAGTTTTGATTTGAACAGTTTGAGGTGCAGTTTCCCAGAAACCCCTGCACCACCCTCCTTGAAACTTGGCAAGCTTCATGCCCTCAGGAGGGGCTACCATCTCTGCAATTTTTGTCTGAAGCAGGCAAGAAATGACAAAAGTTATAGGCATTTTTATGATTCCCTATTATAGCCTATGGGCAAAAGGTCAAAACGCGTTGAAACAGAGAAACAGTTTCAACGAAATGGAACAGAAACAAAAACAACAAGATGAAACACTGTCCCTTCAAAATAGCGAAACAGAAGTTGAAATGGGCTTCACAGACCCCTTGGTCTGGCATGTCTCCCCTCTCAGACTTGTGGACCCCCTCAACCCTTCTCTGGGTCCCTGGACCCTCTGGTCCAACCTTTAGTCACTTCCTGGCTCCTGGACCTCTTGGTCCCATACTCCTAACACTTCCTCTGTCTTTTAGACCTTCCTGGGTCTTGGTCTTTCTCAGCCTTCCTTTGCGATCAACTCTGATCAGACTCCTGGCCTTTATCTGGCCTTGGGCTCACGGATCTCCAGATCCCATTCTCTGGGGCCCAGCTGGGAATGCAGAAGCCCACTCTCAGCCTCTGGGCTCCTGCACTCCCAGTGCAGCGCAAGTCTAAACCACTCGTGCAACTCAATAGCAAGCACCTGCACCCTTTGGCAGGTGCTCAAGCTTCCTCTGGGCTTAAAGTAAACAAGGATCCTCATTTCCTATGATACAAAACCCCCCAATTTTTGGTTTTACAAAAGGAACCCCAAATCCATGCTTAAAATGAAACATCACTAATTATATATAATTGGCGGTGTTTCATTTTAATCATGGAAAATGTGTGGATTTGGGGTTACTTTAACTGAAAAGCAGGGATTTTTTTTTTTTTTTTTTTAAATCAGAGGAAACCAGGATCCCTGAACATAAACCAGGGCCTTCTGACCATGTAATCAAGCCCCTCGCTGCCCCAGGTACCATCCCTTGTTCCCCAACTTGCAGAGTGACTTCCTTGCACTATTAAGGAGCTCTGCTGGTCTACTATTAGGAATGCCTCACTTCATGGCTCCCAGGGCTGGGCTGCCTGACTGGCTCAGGGCCAGGGTTTATAGGCCTCCAGCACAGCCTGCTGCTGGTCAGGTCAGCCTAACTAACCCCCTCACCACCTGCAAGGGGCCCCTCAGGCTGTTTGCTCCCTTAAAGGAGCAGGCACACCATAGAGCCCTGCTACAAAAATACATCATTTCAAGATGGTACAATACTATACAAATTCTTAAAATAGGAGTATAGGACTGGACTGAGCCTCCTGGACTATCAAATACAATCCCTGGAATTGTAGGCAACCAAGTATGTAATCTCTTTCATAATCTAATCATGCTGTCCCCTGCCTTTTTTTTTAATACTACTACTCTACTGGGACTTCATGTCCTCCAGACAAAGACCAATCGATTTGTATTCCTCCAAAGGAAGACCAATTAATACTTATTTGTTGCTTTCCCAATTTTGTCCTTCAGCTTAGATAGTTCTTTCTTCTTCCTCTAAATCAACAAGGAAGATCATCGTACCCCCCTCTCAATCTTCATTTTACTAGCTTAATCAAGCCAAACACTTGTGGTCTGTTCCTCACCATGATCAGGCTAGTAACCCTCTTCTTCAACATGGCTAAGCCAAATTATACATATTATTCCAGATAAATTGCATCCAGTCTTTTATAATGACATAAATAGTTTCATAGTTGATAGGGTCAGAAGGGACCTGAGCAGATCATCAAGTCCAACCCCCTGCCAGGGGCAGGAAAGAATGCTGGGGCCAATGACCCTGGCTAGGTGCCTAGCTAGCCTCTTGTTGAAGACCCCCAGGGTAGAAGCGAGCACCACTTCTCTTGGAAGTTGGTTCCAGATCCTAGCCACCCTGAAGTAGTACCACCTGATGTCTAGCCTGAACCTACTCTCAATCAACTTGTGGCTGTTATTCTTAGATACTCCTGGTAGTGCTTGGAGGAATAGGGACTCTCCCATTCCCTGCTGGTCCTCCTTGGTAAGTTTATAGAAGGCCACCAGATCCCCTCTCAGGCTTCTCTTGTGGAGGCTGAACAGGTTCAGGTGCCATAGCCTCTCTTCATAGGGCCTGCCCTGCTGCCTCCTGACATGTGAGCAGCCTTCCTCTGGACCCTCTCCACATTGTCCACATCCCTCCTGAAGTTCGGTGCCCAGAACAGGATGCAGTACTCCAACTGCAGCCTGACCAGTGTTGCATAAAGGGGGAGGATCACCACCTTGGACTTGTCATGCATCCACAGATGCATCATGAGTAAGGTGTAGTTAGCCTTACTGATCAGGTCCTCACATTGGCAGCCCATGATCATCTTGGAATCATGAATGACTCTAAGATCCCTTTCTGCCTCTGTGCTGACGAGAAGGGAGTTCCCCAGCCTGTAGAACCAGCAGTGTACCTTTCTCCCTAGGTGCAGTACCCTACACTTGTCAGTATTGAATCCAATCCTATTCTCATCTGCCCACCCCTGTAACCTGTACAGATCTAGTTGTAGCCTGTCTCTCCCTTCTAGCGTGCTCACCTCTCCCCATATCAGTGTCATCTGCAAATTTGAACAAGGTGCTTTTCACCCCGTCTCCCAAGTCACTGATAAAGATGTTGAACAGTACGGGCCCAAGGACCAAGCCCTGGGGACTCCACTACCCACATCCCTCCAGGTTGAAAGTGACTCATCCACCACCACTTTCCGTGTGAGGCCCTCTAGCCAATTTGCAACCCATTTGACTATGTCAGCATCAATGCCACAGTTGCCTAATTTTTTAATGAGAATGGGGTAAGAGACATTGTCAAAGGCCTTCCTAAAGTCCAGAAAGATTACATCCACCCCAACACCCATGTCCAAGGATTTTGTGACCTAATCATTATAGGCAACCAGGTTGGTCTGACAGGACCTACCCCTAATGAACCCATGTTGGTTGCCCCTGAGCATAATTGCCCCTGCTGATGTGCTCCTGGATAATTTTCTCAAAGAGCTTCCCCAGGACCAAGGTAAGACTAACAGGCCTATAGTTACCTGGGTCTTCCTTCCTCCCTTTTTGGAAAATGGGGACCACATTGACCTTTTTCCAGTCCTCTGGCACCTGGCCAGAGCGCCACAAGTGCTCATAAAGCAATGCTAGGGGTCCTGCAATGACCCCTGCCAATTCCCTCAGCACCCTGGGGTAGAGATCATCTGGACCTGCTGATTGAAATACGTCCAGCCCCACCAGAAGTTCCCTAACTAGGTCCTCCCTGACCCTAGGCCTGGCACTGCCTCTCCTGAGTCCATCTGGGATCCCAGTAGGGGAAATGTCCCAGTCCCTTCTCAGAAAAAATGGGAGGCAAAGAATATGTTAAAGAGGTCAGCTTTATCATCTGGTGCAACCACCAGATTGCCAAGCGTGTCCTCCAGGGGCCCCACATTACTCGGTGTCTTCTTTTTACTCCCTAGGTATTTAAAAAAAAGACTTCTTGTTATCTTTGATCCTGGTCGCTAGTCCTAGTTTTGTTTCCACCTTAGCCTTCCTAACAGCCCCCCTATAGTCTCAATCAACGGAAGTATAATCCTCCTTGGTTTGGTAATAGCTCCTCCCTTCCACCAGATGTACACCTTTTTAGCTTTCAGACATTCCTAAATGCCTTTGGTGAGCCATGGGGGCTTTTGAGCACTCTTGCCCCCTTTAATACATGTTGAGACTGTTACCCTTTGGGCTCAGAGGATTGACTCCTTGAGGAATGACCACTCATCTTGGACTCCCAACTCCCCTACCCTCTGGGACCTCAGTGCCTCTCCTACTCATTAAAAATTGGTCCTCCTGAAGTCAAGGGATAAGTGCTTCCTTCTCTCTGGCAGAAATACCTTACCTGACACATCCTTGGATCACACGTGCTTTTTGTCATGGCCATATCATGCTGGTCTTTGTGCACCAGCTATTTTCTCTTTTCAACTGATAAACCTTCAGCTTGTAACAGAAATTCTTTTTATTGGAGAAGGTACCTGAACTTGCACTTTGTGGTGTTGCATTTCATCCTATTTCTGTTACTTCTTTGTTCAAGATCATCCAGTTCTTGTATGATACTTCACTTCTCTTCTGTAATGATAAATGTCTCAATGGTTTGTCATCAAATTTCATTAATGAAAATTTTGCACCAAGGTTACTAATGGAAATAAAAAAATACAACAATTGGTTCCAAGATCAGTCCTCCATTCAAGTAAATTTCCTTTTCCCAATACAACTTGTTATCATAGCCTCTTTAGCAAACTCTTTACCCTCAGTTCTTGTATTCATTCCTCTCTTCTCCATCTTGAGTAATAGTTTTCCACTTGGTATTGATGTGTTTTACTGAACTAGGATAAGGAAACAGGGAGAAGAAAACAGGACAGTTTGAAAGCAGTTTGCTAGTCAGCTGCAAGCCATCTTTGAAAGGGACACTTAAAAAAGGTAAGATTCTTTTTTTATATATGTAATTAGGGCTGACTAACCTGCATACATATTTTTATTTTAGGAGCAGCTAGAACAAAACTTAAGCCCCTTATTTAACTAGAGTCCAAAGCGAGGGGGAATTTACTAGGGATTTTGCTTGAAGACTCTCTCTCTCACATTCCTTCACTGTAAGTTTCCAGAGAGGCAAGAGGTTGTAGGGAAAAGGGAACCCTTCAGGATCAAGAAAGAGCAAGCAGGCCAGCTACAGAGGAATTTGCTAGGGAAGATCTGTTTGGAAAGAGAGGCATGAAGTGAGAGGCAGAAGATTAGAAGACCCAGAGACATGGCTGGAGGATGTTACAATCCCAGACACTGCCACTTCCAGCTCTTCTTCTGCTTCCATCTGTCCAGGCAGGACCACACACCATGGAGTTTTCCACCCAGGTCCTAGTCTGGTGTTGTGCAGAGTGTATCTTGCAGATTCCTTCATGTCAGCTAGGTGAGGGAGTGCCTGTAATGTGAGTGGTGCCTTCTGGTGGTATCTCTCACGAAGTAGGCAAGAGAACCCCAGGAGGAGGTAGTAAGCCTCCAAAATGTCCTCTCCCATTCAGACTTCATCAATTCCATGCTGAAGGAAACCTCCAGGACTGTGGAGCAAGGACTGCCAGAGGTGGTGCTAGAAAAAAGGAAAAGGGCATGGACTCCCAGGAAGACAGATGCTGGAAGCTTGTATGTTCTGGCAGAAAAAAAAAAATCGTCATCCCCATGTGCAGTGGTTTGCCTGGAGAACAGATATGGAGCACTAGGAACAGTTAAGCAGGAGTGCATACCATTGGTGGAAGAGGCCAGGCAAGGAATCCCTAAGGTAGGAAGGATCAAGACCACTCCCATGAAAAGGAAGTGATGGGTGGTGGTGGCTGGAGACACCCTTCTGTGGAGGACAGAGGGATCTATCTGTCAGGCTGACCTGTTGTTCCAGGAAGTCTGCTGCTTGCCTGGAGCCCAGGTCTAAGATTTCACAGGAGGATTGCAGAGAATTGTTTGACCCTCTGACTACTACCACATGCTGCTCATCCATATGGGCACCAATCATACTGCCAGGGTGACGATGAGCAGATCAAAAGCAACTACAGGGCTCTAGGTGCAAGTGTGAAGAATACAGGTGCACGTGGTATTCTCCTCAATCCTTCCAGTCAAGGGAAAGGGCCTGGGCATGAGTGGATGCATCCTGCAGATCAATGCATGGTTGTGCAGGTGGTGTTGCAAGCAGGAATTCGGCTTCTTCATTCCTGGGATGTTGTTCCAAGAAGGATTGCTAGGAAGAGGCAGGATCCACCTGACCAAGAGAGGGAAGAGCATCTTTTCCAACAGGCTTGCTAACCTGGAGAGGAGGGCTTTAAAATAGGTTTGCAGAGGGGTGGAGAACAAAGCTCTTAAGCAAGTGGGGAAGCAGCAGACCTGGAAGAAGCAGAAGCAGAAGCAGTAGAGGGCAACAAGGGTGGCCTCATTCTTCCTGAGAAAGTAGGACAATTGGCTAGTTCACCTCAGGTGCCTGTACATAAATGCAGGGAGCCTGGGAAACAAGCAGGAAAAATTGGAAGTCCTTGCACAGTCATGGAACTATGATGCAATTGGAATTACAGAGACATGGTGGAAGCTCGCATGAGTGGAGCACTGTCATGGATGGGGACAAACTGTTCAGGAAGAACAGGCAGGGGAGAAGAGGAAGAGTTTATGTAAGAGAGTCATATGATTGCTTATAGCTCCAGTATGACACTGGAGGTAGACCTGTTGAAAGTCTCTGGGTTAAGGTTAGAGGGGAGAGAAACAAGGGTGATGTTGTGGTGGAGGTCTGCTATAGGCCACCAGACCAGGAGAATGAGCCTTTCTCCAGACAACTAATGGAAGTTTCCAGATCAAAGGCCCTGGTTCTCATGTGGGACTTCAATCACCCTGACATCTGCTGGAAGGGCAATGCAACAGTTCACAGGCAATCCTGGAAGTTTTTCAAGAGTGTTGGAGACATCTTCCTGGTGCAAGTGTTGAAAAGACCAACTAGGTGCTCTTCTTGACCTACTGCTCAAACAGGGAAGAATTGGTGGGGACATAGAAGTGGATGGCAAGTTGGGCAGCAGTGATCACAAGATGATAGAGTTCAGAATCCCGACAAAAGGAAGAAAGGAGAGCAGCAGAGTCTGGAACCTGAACTTCATAAAAGCAGACTTTGACTCCCTCATGAAAACTGATGGGCAGGATCCCCTGAGAGGGCATTGTGAGGGAGAAAGGAGTCCAGGAGAACCAGTTGTATTTTAAAGAAACCTTACTGAAGGCACAGGAACAAACCTGATGTGCAGGAAGAATAGCAAATGTGGCAAGCAACCGGCTTGGCCTAGCAAAGAACTCTTCAGTGAGCTTAAACACAAAAAGGAATCTTAGAAGAAGTGGAAGCTTGGACAAACAAGTTGGGATGAATATAAGATTATTGCTTCGGCATGGAGGGATGAAGTCAGGAAGGCCAAAGAGCAATTGGGATTGCAGCTAGCAAGGGATGTGAAGGGCAACAAGAAGGGTTTCTACAAATATGTTAGCAACAAGAGGAAGGTCAGAGAAAGTGTGGGTCTCTGACTGAATGGCAGAGGCAACCTAGTGATAGATGATGAGGAAATGACTGAAGTACTCAATTGCATTTTTACCCTGGTCTTCAGAGGCAAGGTCAGCTCCCAGACTACTGCACCAGACAGCACAGTTTGGGGAGAAGATGAACAGCCCTCAGTGGTGAAAAAACAGGTTAGGAACTATTTAAAAAGGTGGACAGATATAAGTCCATGGGGCTAGATGCAATGCATCCAGGAGTGATGAGGGAGTCAGCTGATGTGATTGCAGAGGCACTGGCCATTATTTTTGAAAACTTGTGGCAATTGGGGAAGGTCCCTGTAACAGGGGGCCTGCTCAGGGCCGATCTCCATGTGGCCTGCCCACCTGTTCCTGAGCTAACCACCCACCTTCTTGCCCACCATGCCTTGATGTTAATTGATTAATAAATGTCAATTAAGCAGGAGGCTGCCCATTTTCTGCCCTGATGCCAGGGGGCATTATCTGTGGCTCCTTTCCTCCCTTACACGACAGCCCAAGCCTTGCAGATGACATCATGCTGTTCTCATTATCACCATCCCCTCACTGGGCCCCAGAATCCTACTATTGAACCCCACCTGGATTCCTCCCCTCAGGCAGACTCTTCCACCATCATAGCGGGCAACATAGCTCCCTGAGCTGCTTCCCCTTCGGGCGTGATCCCCCCACTGGGACCTTCAGCTACTAGCCCTGGCCCACCTCCAGGCCAGTCAGAACCCCAAGCCCTCAGCTCTTGGGTGTTCCTTGCAGTGGGCCCCTGGCCCTTTGACCCTTCCAGTCCTGGCCCCAGCATAGGCCAGTCAGGAGAAGTTCAGACAGGCCCTGAGTCCATGGCCCATATTCTTCTTCATGGGGCCCACCTTCCCCTGGTTGTAGGGGCTAGGGGTTAAGGCACCCCAACCCACCTTTCACCAGGGTGGTAACTAGCCTGGCATTTCCTGGGGGATCCCACACCACTGAGAGCCCCACTAGGCCACCTACTCCTGGAAGGGTGCAGTTTTAGGTCATGCCCAGGACCAAGCACCTCGTATCCATCCCCTACAGCTTCTCCCTTACCTCCAGATGATATCAGCAACCCTCCAGCCAGGCAATGTTGTTGCCCGGCCTCCAGCGGCAGGACCAGCCTTGCTTATATGGGCAGCCCCAGTTCCAAAATGGCTGCCCTCATCGGGCACCTGGCAGCTGCCGGCTCCAGGCCCTTAAAGTGGCAGGCACAACCAGTGCCCTGCCACAGTCCCAGACTATTGGAAAGGGCAAATATAGTGCCCATCTTTAAGAAAGGGAAGAAGGAGGATCCAGGAAACTACAAACCAGTCAGCCTCACCTCAGTCCCCAGAAAAATCATGAAGCAGATCCTCAAGAAATCCATTTCTAAGCTCTTGAAGGAGAAGGTGGTGATTAGAAGCAGTAAGGGCAAGTCATGCCTGACCAACCTGATTGCCTTCTATAATGAGATAGCTGGCTCTGTGGATGCAAAGAAAGCAGTGGATGTAAAATACCTTAACTTTAGCAAGGCTTTTGATACTGTCTCTGGCAGCAAACTTGCAAGCAAGCTGAGGAAGTATGGGGTGGATAGAAAGCTGCCTAGATTGCCAGGCTCAGTGGATAGTAATCAATGGCTCAATGTCTAGTCAGCAGACAGTATCAAGTGGAATGCTGCAAGGGTCGGTATGGGGTTAGTTCTGTTCAATATCTTCATTAATAATCTGGAAAATGGGATGGATTGCACCCTCAGCAAGTTCACAGATGACACCAAGCTGAGGGGTGTAGTAAATATGCTGGAGGGTAGGGCTAGGATTCAGAGTGACCTAGACAAAGTGGAGGATTGAGCCAAAAGAAATTTCATGAGGTTCTGTAAGAACAACTGCAAAGTCCTGCACTTAGGATGAAAGACTGTCATGCATTGCTACAGCCTGGGGACTGACTGCCTAAGCTGCAGCTATGCAGGAAAGGATGTGGGGTTTACAGTGGACAATAAGATGGATACAAGTCAGCGGGGTGCCTTGTTGCCAAGAAGGCTAACAGCATACTGGGCTGAATTAGTAGGAACATTGCCAGCAGATCAAGGGAAGAAATTATTGTGCTCTATTCTGCATGGTGAGGCCACATCTGGAGTAGTGTGTCCAGTTTTACACCCCCCACTATAGAAAATGTGTGGACAACTTGGAGAGAGACCAGCAGAAGGCAATGAAAATGGCTCAAGGGCTGGAGCACATGACTTCTGAGGAGAGGATGAGGGAACTGGGCTTATTTACTCTGTGGAAGAGGAGACTGAGGGGAGACTTAATAGCAGCCTTCAACTACCTGAAGGTGGTTCCAAAGAGGAAGGAGTTAGACTGTTCTCAGTGGTGGCAGATGACAGAGCAAGGAGCAATGGTCTCAAGTTGCAGCAAGAGAAGTTTAGGTTGGATATTAGGAAAAACGTTCTCACTAGGAGGGTAGTGAAGCACTGGAGCAGGTTAACTAGAGAGGTGGTGGAATCTCTATCCTTGGCGGTTTTTAAGGCCTAGCTCAACAAAGCCCTGGCTGGAATGAACTAGTTGGGGATGGTCCTGCTTTGAGCAGGGGGTTGGACTAGATGTCATCTCCTGAGATCCCTTCTAACTCTAATTTTCTATGATTCTATGACTGAAGATGAGAGCTTCCCTACTTCCTTTGTCTAGGAAAACACAGTTATCTTATCTAAGACACCAAGTTAGTTTGGCTCAATCGACCTGTGTTAAATCCCTGTTACATTTTTACTGTGTCCCATTTACCTCCATGTCTGAATATTCTTCAAAATTAAAATAATATTCTAAAACCTTATATACTACTGAGGTTAAACTACAGGTCTTTGGCCCTACTGACATCACTAAGTTCCTCAAGCTTTTTCTCATTTCTCTTGCACACACACCTATGCACATGTCCATAATGATAGATAGATAGATAGAATCTCTTTTATCAGAAGCTCTGCAAACATTAATCAATCTTTAAACTTCTGCATGTAGTTAGCATTTGTATAATAACTTCTCATATGGGAAACCATAACACAGGACAGGTAGGAAGTCTTGTTTCCAATTGTGGCCAAAGCTTTTAAGTAATTTGTCTCAAGTAGGGCATGTAAAAATGGAGGCACACTAAGTTGCTGACCATGCTGAAAATTTATGGGCCAGCCCTCTTGCCCAAGGCTACAGAGGAAGTTTTTGTCAAGGACTGTTATAGAACACAGAAGCTCTAGTTTTTAAAGTAGAGCAAGCATCCCTTCTGCAGAAAATAGTGCAGCATAGTTTTAAAAGTTTAATATGCATTATGCTCTGTGTGATTTAAAACAGAGTTTTAGAGGTTTATAGATTTATAAAGTTTTAAATGCAATGCAGCTCTCTTCCCGACATGTACAGTACTGGATTATAGCAATTTCTTTTACGTTTGTAGGAAAGACTGATAAAATGCAGGCTATAAGATAGTCTAATGTGCTCCTTGAAGGACAGTCTAGACTGTGGACAAAGTTTGAAATGGCATTGTGATTCATGGGGAGCAACAAAGACAGAGATACAAATTCTCTGCAGTGGAAGAGAAGGAAGGACAGGCTCAGTTGTGCTTGTATTGCAGTTAGCTTTTAAGCGCCATCTGGTGTTTTTTAACCAGATTTCTATACAGCTCACTAACACTTCTGCCAGTGTGACCCGTTTCATTTTTTTTGCTATTGGTCTTGGTCCTGAAAACAACTCCACTGGCTGTGTGGATACAAATAATTTGCTAAAAGGCTCCCAGATGCTTATAGGATCAGGCTGACTATGCCTAATGAAAGCTATAGCTAAGAACAATGTCCAATTCTACAAGGAGGCAAGCATCTTCTTCTCCTTTCTAGTGCTGCACAATGCCTGCTCCAGTTGACACTAGTGAAAGTGAAAAGACTCAGAATTGTGGAAGATGCTCTCAGCACCTAATAGATTTAAAGCTGCAATGAAGAAATTTGAGTTTCTCACTACAATAAGGCCATTCCAAGAAATTTGTTTGGCATGACTGTATTACATGCAATATGCTTCACATTCCCTTCTCTGATCCATTCTACAGTGGTCCAGACTGCAAAAGCAGATCTTGCATTAAGCTCAAGGTAATTGGCCCTGCCACTATGGGTTAGTTCATTCCAAAAACAACAATAAAGGGTACAATTCACCAATATGCCTCTCCTCATTAAGTATGTCATCATCATCACAGACTTTCCCCCCCAAATGGTGTTTCTTGTGACCTGTCACTCCAGAGCTTACAAGGATCCATCACTTAAGTGACTCCGCCCTCTGGCTGGTCACATTTAGTGCCACCCCTTCCAGAGTAAGCTGCCAGAGCTTGTATAGGAAATAAGCAATGCCCTAAAAAACTTAGATCATTAGTGCCAGGTCCTCTTTTGCTCCCAAGTTCCCTTTCAAATCTACTTTTCATTTTAGAGTAAGAAGGCAGAAGGCTTGTCCCTGGAATCTCCCCAGCAGCGCATAAGACAAGTCTAAAAGAAACATATTAAACTGAACACAGATGGCTCATCCTGTGTTCTTCCTCAGCTCTCTCATTTTGATTTGGTTTCATTCTAAGAACACCATCCTTCAGAGCCATTACTATATAACTCCTTTCTCTTTGCCTCTTCAGGAAATCCCCTCTACTCCTTTCCCTAAGAAGCTCTTGTAAGCTCCATCTTCATTTCTAACCTTTCTTTTTGCAAAAGAATCCAGGTAGTGACTATATCTCATTACATGCCACCTGGCCACAGGTGTACTAAATCTGCTAATTAAGCAGCCCTTCCTGGCCTCATACCTCCTGACTCTTCAAAGCCTTTTACAAAATTCAGATCCAGGTTCAAAGTTCAGTCCCAAAGTTACTCTAGTTCATAAAACACATGTATTATACATAGTATAGTAAATGACCTGTAACCATATAATTTTATTTTACAGCTAATGATGCTGCTCAACTAATGATGCCCCTCAACTAGAACAGAAAGTACTTAATCCCTATGAGAAACTTCAACAATTGGGCATTTGGTTTGCAAAACCAAAACAGAAATTATATTATTGAGATCCTGTTTTTATCTTAGCCATGCCACTACCCCAATTCTCTTTTCTACTGTAGATGTCATTGGGATAATTATATGCAAACCATAACATTGGCACACAACAGCTCATCTCCAAAACTGTTACATGAAAATACAGAATAAATGAATATAATCACCACAATATTTCCAATCTTTAAAAAACTCACTCAAATAACTTGCATATTCAGTGATTCATCCAACTTAATAGCTAATATTCATTACATTTTAAAATTCAAAATAAAATTGAATCTCTATTGACTAGGACTTCATGGAGTTATCCAGACCAAATGCTGGCCTTGTTAGACTGCTTTGTGCCATGCTGGCAGCAAAAAGAAGACTTAAAGCTGGCCTAAATGGCCCACTGAGGTTTTCCCCTATGACAGCAAATCCTCCAGTAAAACGGAGTTGCCCAGCTGGCTCTATATCATCCCTGGTTCCAACCCATGGGATAGTTTGGAAGACATAGCCAGGTGACCTACTGTGCTACGGCTATTCCCAAAATAGTCCCATTATTGCTAAGAAAAAGTAGTTATAACAAGCCTGAACTGAAATTCTGCCAGCAGTTCTTTGAGGGTGTCCTCACTCAAACTGCTCTCTGGCAGAGTTGCACCATCCTGCACCTTCTGCTGTGTCAGCGGTCCCTTCAGCAGCTGCTGCCTTCCTAAGGTGCATTTCACACTCTGGCAGCACACAAACTTCACAGTCTGGCTTCCATCTACTGCCAGAACTTCTGCTGACAATTTGGTAAGCATTGACAATGACCCACTCAGAACTGACTTGGATTAAAACTGGAAGAAAAGAGAGAAGGATATTAAGGTAATACAAAGACATCTTTGTCCTATAAATGTTGCAGTTAGATATGGCTCATCTGGATATAGGGATTGAACTATGTGAGGGCAAACTCGACATAAAGAGGATTATCACAGGGAGGAAACATTGTCACAGGGGAGAGGGGTTGCTGACAGGTAGAGAGAGCCAAAGGTTGTCCTGGTACAGAGAGGTATACATGAGGGTTTGTTACAACTAAGAGGTTATTTGCATATTGTCATCCTGCAAAATGTAGAGCTAGACACTGATATATGCTGACCACATTAGTACAATAATATTTCTTTAGTGACTGATACAGGAACGTTCCATCCCTCCTCCTAAAGTTTCTTTCTGTTCTGTACTTGTGTCAGGCCCTATAAATTATATTAATGTAGGCTTTCTTTTTTGTATTTTTCTCTGGACACAAATATATCATAGCATCTCTTATGGCACAACATTTCAATAGAAGGTCAGCAAGGCTAACATTGAAGTCAAATAACCATTTCCATTATGACACCAATTTCCAGATGTTTATAACTCCAGAATAATATTTTCCTCCAAGCAGAAATACAGCTCAGACCAAAAGCAATTTAAAGCAAATACAGAGGCCGAGTTCCTCATCTGGTATAGATGTCTTCAGTGGAGCCAAGCAAATATTCTTGGGATCTGGCCCTTTAAAATGTTTTTTTTTCTTTTGAGTGTAAAATAGATACTGGAAGTTGACACTTCTACTCCTATCAAAAAAAATGATGGCAAACAAAATTGTACAGGTTGCTGTTGTATAGTTCCAAGACAGTTTGCCTGCTTTGAGGGAAAATGCTAATGAAGTTTTGTTATAAAACAAAATGAGCTGGATTTAAATGCCCAAAACATGAAACCCTCAGTTAATGATGGAAGGTTTCATATGTCCTTCCAATACTGAGGCACAATGGTACAACTTTAATGAGCGGCTTAATTTGCTTTCTAATGCCTACACATAGGTGATGGACATATGGTGCCATACAACCCTCAGATGGGAATTGCCTTGGCTTTATTGTTTTCTGTCACAGCCTGAACATTCTTTCAATGCTTTAGTGATTGTGACGGAACAATAAAGAAGGATTATTTAGAAACTTTCTAAAAAGGAAAATATACACTGGGGAATGTGGAGCAATAGTAAACCTAGGACGTGTCGTGCAGCACAAAAGATCTCATGTGAACTTCAGGAAGGCTTTTAAATCATGAAAAATAATCTCAGAGAGGGGTACTGTAGCAGGTGTATTGCTGAAGCATATTTGAGAGGGATTTGGGAAAGGTAAATAGCTAGCATTTTGGCAGCATTTTTACGTGCTCCATCATCCTGTATTGATTTAATATTTGTCATAGGAACACCAGGTAAAGGGAGCCAAAGGTTGTCAAGGAGTCCCTCCTGTTGCTGTTATTATGGATGCCACACATGCTTTTTTGTAAGTCTTCCATTCCAAATGCATATGCATTGGTTAACACCTTTTCTAGATGGATTTCCCATACTGGATATAGCAACGTCTAGTTTTTAGGCAGCCTGCCATCTCACAGAATCCATAACCTTAGTTAAGGCCCAGGCTCCATTCTACAATGTGGGAGGGAGAGAGAGACCTGAAAAATGTGATAGTGGGAGTTACAGAAGCTAGCATCATGGGCGACTGGTTCCCCCCAAGTCTCAGGGGGCACCAGATCACCGACAGGGGTAAGAGGGTCCCCTAGTGGCCGATCATTGAGCCAGCGGTGAAACCAGAAGTGCACTTCCGGCTTCGTGGCTGGCACTTCCAGGGGGTTCATGGCAGATCTCAGGGGGTATATGTGCACATGCGTGCACCCTGTACATGTCTCCAATGACTAGCATTATGAGCAAGAGACAGGGGGGTATACCAAACCAGCCAGCAGAGAATGCTGAGAGAAAGGTAGATATTTATATACAAACGCTAGAAAAGGTTAGAAAGAGACTGAGACTAATTTTGAAACCTGGTGGTTAGAACACTTACTTAGGAGACCCAGCTTGCAGTCCCTGCTCCTGTTAAGTATTTATGTGAAGTGAAACAGAATTAGTAGACGAGACTGTGAGAGGACCCATAACACGCTATCCCCACCACTGGTTAGGATATTCCCCTCAGAGGTGAAAACCAGGCCCACATTTGACATTACTGACAGAGAGAGTTTGGCCCAAAGGTCAAAAGGGGTTCAACAAAAATCTGTCTAAATATGCAGCTTTGAGGGATGAAACAGAAAGATATATATTTAAACTGTTTATTATTGCACTTTTACCCAGAAGTGTGTATATTCAGGGCTATACAAACATGACTCTAGACATAAATGGGGGTTCTAGACATGTTGTGAGCAACCAGTTTCCCTTGTGCTTGTAATTTAACCCCCATCTTCCAGAAGTAAAGTCTGATTCCTTTAAATCTCTCTTTTATGAAATATTTTCTTCAAGGCACTCTAATTCCTTATGAACTTCTTAAATAATGCTGTTGTCCTCCAAATCACCAAGACTGTTTTTGGGTATCAAACTGAGAAATTGTATTTCATCCATCAGAAAAGTGTCTTCATTTTAATTAATTGGGAAATTCTGAGGAGTGGTTTGAACCTCAGTCTCCTCATCCTAAGTGAGTGCTGTAATAAATGTACTGGAATAAATATCCTGCCTGACTAACCTGGTGTCTTTCTATGACCAGGTAACAAAGAGCTTAGATGGGAAGGAGGAAATCAATGTCATCTTCTTGGACTTCCAGAAGGCCTTCGACACAGTGTCCCACAGTGTTCTGGTGGGCAAGCTGAGGGACTGCGGCATTGACGAATGCACGGTCACACAGGTGGCAAACTGGCTCCAGGGCCATACCCAGAGGGTGGTGGTGGACAGGTCAATGTTGACCTGGGAGGGTGTGGGCAGTGGAGTCCCCCAGGGCTCGGTCCTTGGGCCGGTGCTGTTCAACGTCTTCATTAGCGACCTGGACGAGGGTGTGAAGAGCACCTTGTTCAAGTTCGCTGATGACACCAAGCTGTGGGGTAAAGTGAATACACCGGCAGGCAGGGACTGCATCCAGGCAGACCTGGATAGGTTAGAGAAGTGGGCGGATCTGAACAGGATGCGGTTCAACAAGGACAAGTGCAGGGTGCTGCAC
>NW_017728947.1:16925134-16929033 GCF_001723895.1 Crocodylus porosus
AGGCACCTGGCTGGGGTCTTATGACCCCTGCCACCCTCAGTGCTCCTTCCTGCCCATGGCAGGGGGGCAGACTACATGATCTGTCCAGGTCCCTTCTGACTCATTGATTCTATGATATTAGGGGAAGGAAGGAGCTGTTTTTTCCTTTCTGCTTTTTGTGGAGGGTTTGGCAGGTTAAGAGTTTGCCTAACATGACAGGCCCTAGAAGCAAGATTATGCATTGTGAATCCTGAAGGAGTTTAGGCATGAATTATGCGGTAAACTGTTTATTGTTGTCAATAGAATATTATGCCTGCATGCTAACAAGAACTTAGGAGACTTTATCAGTGGCTATTTGGATACCTACAGTTAAGTTGGAGTGGAGCAGGATCCTTGTGAATGTCAATGGATGCTTCTACAGGTTCATTAATATGCTGTAATTACAGCACATTAAGTTTAGTACCTGTAATAACAAGTACTAAATGTAATGTGCCATAATTGGCACTACTGCGCATTAGCACAGATGAATGCTTTTTAAGTGATGTGTATGCGCATTTAACTAAATCTACTGCACATTAGCACAGTGTTTGCCAGCGGTCCAAATGTGCACTAGAATGAATCTTCTGCACATTAAGCTTCTCATGTAGATGAGCCCAGTGATACCTAAATCAAGAAGGATTTCTACACATATGTCTATAACAAAAGGAAGATCAGAGAAAGTGTGGGTCCATTACTGACTGGGGGAGGCAACCTAGTGACAGGGGATGCAGAAAAGGCGGAAGTACTCAATGGCTTTTTTACTGAAGTATTCATAGGCAAGGGCAACTCCCACACTATTGCACCTGGCAGCACAGTTTGGGGAGGAGGTGAGCAGCCAACAGTGGCAAAAGAGCAGGTTAGGGACTATTTAGAAAAGCTGGACATATACAAGCCCTTAGGGTCGTGCACCCAAGGGTGCTAAGGATATTGGATGATATGATTGCAGAGCCACCGGCCGTCATCTTTGAAAATTCATGGTGATCAGGAGAGGTTCTGGTTGAAGGGCAAACATAGTGCCCATATTTAAGAAAAGGAAAAAGGAGCATCCAGGGAACTACAGACCAGTCAGCCTCACCTCAGTCTCTGGAAAAATCATAGCACAGATCCTCAAGAAATCTATTTCTAAGCACTTGGAAGAGAAGAAGGTGATTAGGAATAGTCAGCAAGGATTCACCAAGGGCAAGTCAACCTGATTGCCTTCTATGATGAGATGACTGGCTCTGTTGATGTGGGTAGACCGGTGAACATGGTATACTTGATTTTAGACAATCCTCTTTTGGCTCAATCCTCTAGACAAATTAGAGGATTGAGCCAAAAGAAATATCATCAGGTTCAATAGGGACAAGTGCAAAGTCCTGCACTTAGGACACAACAATTGCATGCACTGATAGAGGCCGTGGGTCTGACTGGCTGGGAAGTAGCTCTGCAAAAAAGGACCTAGGCTTACAGTGGACAATAAGCTGAATATGAGCCAACCATGTGCCCTTGTCGCCAAGAAGGCTAACGGCATACTGGGCCGCATTGGTAGGAGTGGTGCCAGAAGAACAGTAGGGATGCACCGATAAAGATTTTTTGGCCAATACCGATGGCCAATTATTAACCAGCCATATCAGCTAGTACCTATCTGATAACTGATATGCAGCCCAGCAGCTTGGACAGAAGCCTCCAAGAGAAGTGATTATTCCCCTCTATTCAGCATTGGTGAGGTCACTTCTGGACTACTGTGTCCAGTTTTAGGCCTTCCACTACAGAAAAGATGTGGAAAAATTGGAGTTCAGCAGAGGACACCATAAATGATGAGGGGGCTGGGGTACATGACTTTTGAGGAGAGGCTGAGGGAACTGGCCTTATTTAGTTGAGCAAAGAGAAGACTGAGATGGAATTTAATAGCAGCCTTCAACTATGTGAAGGCAGGTCCAAAAGAGGATGGAGCTAGACAGTGGTGTCAGACAACAGAACAAGGAGCAATGGTCTCAAGTTGCAGCAAGTGAAGTTTAGGTTAGATATTAGGAAGAATTTTCTCACTAGGAAGGCAGTCAAACACCAGGACGGGTTACCCAGAGAGGTGGTGGAATCTCCAGCATTGGAAGTTTTTAAGACCCAGCTAGACAAAGTCTTGGCTGGGATGATCTTGTTGAGGATGGTCCTGATTCGAGCCAAGGGTTGGACTAGATGACCTCCTGAAGTCCCTCCCAACCCTAATTTTCTATGATTCTATATGTTACCTAAAGTCCTCTAGTATAGCATTTCTTAACCTGTGGGACAATCCAAAAGTTGGTCACAGGAATATATGAGAGTCGCAAGCAGATTTTAAAAATGGATCAACTAACTTTACAAATGGATTCATTTTTAAAGGAGAAAAATGTGGGAAACTGTGGGTTTTCCCTTGCAGGTTGGCAGAGTTCCAGCCTGCAGGGGGCTGCTTGGGCCCCTTCCCCACCCCATGCTCTACACACCCACCTACTGTCCCATGCACTGGGGTGCTGGAGCTGGGTGCAAGCACAGTGAGTCAAGAGTGAGGGGCACTGGCAGGGTCAGGGGACTGTCTTCTACTCAAACTATTTACTGAGTCAGGACTGATCTTCGATGTTTACAAATGGGTCCTGGTCCAAAAAAGGTGGAGAACAACTGCTGTAGTGAATCTAGTAAAATATAATTAGTACATATATTTGTTCATGTTATCATGTTAAGATTCCATTAGCAACCAACATGACTGGTGGGAGGTCCAAATATCAGATAAGAACAACTTGAGCAAAAAAATCAATTTGGGGTCATTCTACAATCTGCCAAGTGTCCCCCACACTCATTGGCTTAAACCCAAGCCATACAGGAGACATTTGATACCTTATAGGATCTTGCTGTAGTAGATTTGAAACTTACAATAACTCCTAGAATGACAGTTATTCTTTCTAAAAGAAATTTACTATCACAAACCAACAATACTAAGTGTTTGGGCTGAGATTGGAAATTCCACACAGCTACAGTGTTGTATAGTATTATAATTAAGGCTTCCAATTTTAGATTGAAATGTTTTCATTTTGATTAATCCCAGATGAAGCAAAATAGTTTCCATTTGGCATGTCTGCATGTGGACAGTTACTGCACAGTAATTTAGGTTACTGTGCAATAACTATGGTGACTTATGCCCAACTAGTTACTGTGCAGTAAGGCACATGTAGCTGCCTTACTGTGCAATAACCCTGTGCGTGTTGGCTGACTTGGTTCCAAGTCAGTCCACATATAGTGTTACAGAGCTGTGATGCCTGAACATGTAGACTGTAGCATAAAAACTTCTTACTGTGCAGTAAATGCACATGTAGACACATCCAGTAAGTATCAGTTTAGACATTATAACAACTGACCCTGACATGCTCAGCTCTTGTTTTTGTGCAGATTTATGAAGTGCCAAACTGGTAAAAGGAACAAGGGTAGTTTGGATGATTTTGTTTACTGGAAATATAAATTAAAGCTCCAAGGTGCCCAAGAAACCAGCCTTCTGATTTTTTCCCCAAAACATTTCCCAAATGTTTCAATGCCCTGAATTATTACATAGGAAGACAAGACTGGAGGGAACCCCTTGGGTCATCAATTCCTACTACAGACAGACCCCATGTCATACTACCATTTTCATATACTAATCAAGCTACATTGTAAAACAAGTCAGGTGTTTTGTTCCCACTGGGAGGCTGCACCATCACTTAATTTCTCTGGTGCCTTCTAAATTCAACCTAAATATATTAATGGCCAGTTTATAACCATGTATTCTTCTACCAATATTGCCTTTAACTTACATTGGTCTTTTCCCCCTGTGGTCTTTACTTCTTTGTTGATTTCATAGATTTCATAGACATCAGGGCTGGAAGGGACCTCAGGAGATCATC
>NW_017728947.1:16929492-16980353 GCF_001723895.1 Crocodylus porosus
GCCTCACCAAGGCCGAGTCCAAGGGGAGAATGACATCCCGGGAAGTCATATCTACCTTACATTTCATTTTGCTAGCCTAAACAAGCCAATCTTTTGTCTCCCTCTCCTATGATAGGCTCTCCATTCCCTTGTCATCCTAATGTCCTGTTTCTGCATTTGTTTTAATTTCAATTAATATTTCTTCAGCATAGTGGATCAGAATAGTTTACAGTATTCTAGAAAACATCTTACCAGTGCCCTATAGAAGAATGTTAATACTGTACTAAAATACCTTTACTGATGCATTCTAGGATCACATTTTAATTGTTGTATCATGCGGGTAAATTTAAAATGATCTTGTATTGTATTAGTGTCCAGTCTTTTTCCTCCTCAGACACTTCCAACAGATGGCCTCCCATCTTACAGAAGCATTTTGGGCATTAGTCCCTAAATACATGACCCTGCATTTCCTTTTATTTAATTTCATAGCATCATCTCATTTCTGGTACCTCAGCCTTCAAGGTCATCCAGTTCTTCCTGTATGATATTCTGATCCTTCTCTGGATCAACCATGTCTCTCAGCTGTGTGGCATCAAACTCATTAACACATTCCTACTTTTGGTGTCAAGCACACGTAACCCAGGTACACCCAAGGGTGTGCCCTATTCTCAACTGAATGGGATGGGTAGGCAGGAGGGGGTGCTGTGAGGTGAATGTCAGAATTTCAAGCAGATCCCTCTTTCCTCTATAGAGTTAGCCCATGCCCATAGTTCTTAACTATATGCAATGTATTAAGTTATAATATACATAAACATAAAATTAAATATTATACACATATATTTACACAGAGAACACTAACCAATAACCAAGGTCAAACACGGCTATGAGGAAAAACTTTGTCACTAGAAGGGTAATAAAGCACTGGAAGAGGCTGCCCAGAGAGGTGGTGGCCTCTCCTTTCTTGAAGGTTTTTAAGCCCGGGCTAGACAAAGCCTTGACTGGGATGAGCTAGATAGGGATGGTCCTGCTTTCAGCAGGGGTTGGACTAGATGACCTCCAGAGGTCCCTTCCAACCCTAACTTTCTATGGCTCCATGACTACTTACAACATCACAATACAACATTTAAATTACAAAATATAAGGCGCAAACATGAACAATTTATCTTAATAACATCTATTCCTTAATATAGTCCCTGTCCCATGGCAAGAGATAGTCTTCCTTCCAATGGAGTCCCTTGCGGGGTGTCCAGGAAGCACCAGGGGGTCCTCCCCTTAGGGCCCTGACTAGGTGGGGGGCTGCTCACCCAGCCCCTTCTCTGGGTTTGTCTTTCCCCTGTGGGATCCAAGGGCTCAATGACTCATGTCCATCATATGGCGGTATTCAGGGTGTAGCTCGATGGGGTCTCTTCTGCTGGAGCACCTCTCCAGGCCTCTCCTGCACTGCTGGGCTCCTCTCCACCCTGTGCCCTGCTCTGGGCACTGAGGGCACAGCTCCTCTCAGCTGCTGCACCACTGCTGCTGGCTCCTGGGTGCTGGGCCTCACGCTGCAGCACTACCATTTCCCCATGCCCTGGCTCAGCATTGAGGGCTCTCCTACCACAGGCTGGGCCCTCTATCCAGCTGTCCTCATGCTGGGTGGCTAACCCAAGCAGCCTCCGCTGCTCCCTGGCTTCCAAGGCTTGGGCCCCGTGCCACCCTGTGCACCGTTGAACCTGTCCACTTGCTGGGAGATAGGGCCTGAGCCACCTCACTGCAGCCCCAAGGCCTTTGCCTCACGCGCTGCCCCACACACTGGCCCTGCTAAGGTTGCAGGCTTGAGCCACCACTTGCAGCTCCCAAAGCCTGGGCTCCATGCACTGAACCGCACACTGTGATGGGCCTGAGCGGTCTCACATTGGTTCCAGGGCTGGGTCTCTGCACATCGTCCCTGTGCGCCGTCAACAGCATGAGTGGTCTTGCACTACTCCCAAGGCTGCTTCTCCAAGGGCAGCTTCAGGAACCTTGGGCCTATTGCCTGCTGAAGGAGAGCTCCCCACCTTTTCTTGGCTCCACTCTTCTTGAGTCCCTCGCTGCATCTGCCCCTTGTGCTGGGCATGCAGCTTCTTTTATACGCTCCAGGGCTCTGCCCCTGAAGTCTTCTGGACCTGACAGTTTACAGTCTTCAGTTAGGTCCAAGGGAGCTCTTATTCCCCTCCCCTCAGGAAAGGGGCATGACTTTATTTCTTCTGCTGCCTCCTGATTGGTGGATCGGCTCCACCAATCAAAACAGCAGGATCTCAAGCCTGGGACTCAACCCAAGCTCTGAAAGGTGAGCCTGCTACACACATTATTGGAAATATTAAAGATCAGTCCTAAACCAGTCCTTCAGAAACTACCACCAACCTCCTTCCAAACCAATACTTCCTTTCTAGCATTAGTCTTCACCCCAAGCCAGTTCCTCATTCACCTTACTTCCTAACATCCAAACTCTTTATTATAATTTAAATGATTTGTCTTAGTCTCCTAAGCACAGATTATTAAATTATGCTGGTTTAGTGAACTTTACTTTTAGACAAAAGCAGAATTCACTAAATGCAGTAGATCCATCCCAGGGTTTGAATACTACAAGAAGAGAAAATAATTTGCTATGGTAATTTGCCAAAGAAACTAGCCAAAAACAGAATTAAATGAGAATCTGACAAAATACAAAGAAATTTTCGTGAAATACAAAATCAAAAAAAAAAAATTGAAACCACCAAAGAAATTTCCATTCACTATAATAGCCGTTGATAGAAGGTAAAAACACCAGTCCTGATCACATCCTAGGCCACATGCAGATGTTCAGTTTCTAGGAGAATTGCTGTTCTCTAGAGGTGCATATTGGATTGGCACTGATAAAAGGAAAATTAGCATTATCATCAATCGGCTGTTTTTGGCCAGGGTAGCTGATAATGTCACCAATAAGTGCCATGTGCATTTGCACAGCCACAGCATGCACACAGCCAGGAATGCTGCCAGGCATCTTGGAGAGTACCCGCCTACCGGTAAGTCTGTGGAGGGAAGAAGAGGTGGGGGGGCCCCCCATGGTGAGGGAGGGAGTGGGGCAGGGGCAGTTGCAGGTACTGCTCAGCCAGGGAAGTGGTTGTGACCCTGCTGGGAATGAGACAGAACCACAGGTGGCTCATTAAGGGAGTGCAGATGGGTGAGGATGCCTTCCCACTGCTGTATACACCCCCAAGGGAAGCATGGGGGGCATGTGCTCCCCCAGATATGATATGGTATGGGGGCTGAGCCAGGGCTGCTCTCAGAGCAGAGGAGAGCAGGGGAGGTGGCAGCAGTACTGAGAGGGGTAGCTACAGGGAATTTTGTGGTGCAGCAGAGGAAGCCAGCCCAGCTGGCTTTTAAACTGCTGCCCAGCAGCACTGGGAGGGGTAACTACAGGGAATTTTTTGGTGGCTGTAGCCCACCCCATAGCCAGTCCTCACAGTGCTGCTACACCTTGCTCTGCCCCCACCCACTTCAAGTGCAGCACTTGCCCAGCCTCCCCACTGGAAAGAGGCTGGCACAGCCCCCAGTAGGCAACCTGCCACCACCCCACAAGCAAACCCAGAGGGGCACATGCCCCCCATGCCTCCCCCAGGGGTGCATACAGTGGCAGGGAGCTGCTCCCTTCCCCACCCACATGTGTTCCCTGCACAAACCACCTGCAGCTATGTTCCAGTCCCAGTGGGTGTGCATCCACCACTCTAACTGGGCTGCACCTGCTCCCTCCCTCACCATGATGATCATGATCTGCCCCCCATGCTCCTTCCCCTCTACAGACTTAACAGCAGGAGGCTTCTCTCCGAGCTGCTGTGCTGCACATCAGCTATCAGATAGGTACCACCTGATATGGCTAGTTAATAATTGGCCATCAGTTTCGGCCAAAAAAATCTTTATCAATGCATCCCTACTGTTCTCCTGGTAGAAACCAAAAGTGTGCAGACCTTCAAGCTTTTTCTACCAGGGCAAAAATGGCCACTTTAGGAAAAAAAATAACCTGACAACAACAAGATAGAAATTGCTCCTGGGACAGTTTCTCCTGGGAAGCTGACCAACT
Source organism: Crocodylus porosus (assembly GCF_001723895.1). Lineage (NCBI taxonomy): Eukaryota > Metazoa > Chordata > Crocodylia > Crocodylidae > Crocodylus > Crocodylus porosus. The sequence goes on from NW_017728947.1 coordinate 16,933,550, forward strand.
GCATACCTTCCCCAGCTTAATTCATCCTGGGGACCAAAAGGCATAGAGTCAAAGAAAAGGCTCCCATGCCTTCCTGAGACTAAGGTCATCCAAGTCTAGAAAAGGTTCTGGGAAGTAACTGCTTCTGCCCATTCCATAGACTGGGAGGGGAGCAGAGGAAAAGCCACCAACTGCTCCCTGTGTGAAAAGCAGGCAGGGGCTTTTTCCTGCTGTTCCCTCTGCTGTGCCCTGGTTTCCAGCTCAGCTGGCTTTTAAACTGCTGCCCTGCTGCAGGGGGCCAGAAGTCAAGAGAAGGAAGCAGTGCAGCAAAGCCCTTGAATGTTTCTGACACCAGAGTACCCAGGGTGAGAAGCAAAGAGAGGCCTTTGCTCCACTTCTCCAGTCCCCTCAATAACAGGAGGACTGGAACAATCTACACTTTCCCCAGACCCTGGGCTTTTGCAGACTAAACATTTGTAATGCTCCGTCTCCCAGAGTTGGATCTAGTAGTGGAAATTTTCCACAACTGAAAATTAATGTTAGCCCTAACCTAACACTGAGAAGTAAGGCACTGATGAGGCACGTGGATCCAGATTCAGTGTGCACAATGATCTACACATACAGATCTCTAGTCACAGGATCCAAATCTAACCTTTCCATTTTATGTGTGTAGTACCCATATAGGGTACCTATACATGAGGGCTGAGGCTACCCCAGTGTGCTAGATTTCCTGCACATCGGAGCATACTTGATTAACTGAGTCTGCCAGAGTGTGACAATTGCTGTGCTCCAGCAGCCTCCTGCATTTCATGTATCAGCATCCCCACACTGTTAATGGTAGTGGGGGTGCTTGAACTAAAGCTCATCAAAAAAGCTTTAGTCCAAGCACCCCTGCCACCATTTTTAAGTGCAAAGAAACTGATACAGGAGATGCAGGAACTCTCAGAGCCACGCTAATTAAAGCATTGCCCCCCCACACCAAAGCACATGTAAAAGTGCCCAAAGACACTAATATCATGAAATGCAGAAAAACAGATTCTAGTAACAACAAAAAACATGCAGCAAGCTATCTTTATTATTAATTTATCAGAAAATAATCAATAGGGAAAATGTTTGCCATTTTTCAAGAAGCAGCAATCTATACAACATACTTGCAAACAGGAGAATAGATATGGATTAAAAATTCATCATCTTAAATAAAAGAGAATGCATTTTCATAGCTATTAAGTACTGTCTACAATGAAACTAAATGACCCATTACCCTTAAACATATTGTCCTGAGTTTATGTAGGACAAATAATGAATGATATCATGAAAGAGACACATTTGTCTGCAAATGATACATAGGAACTGTTTTTGGCATTTTTTTATTAAGTATATAAACACATACACCCCATCTATGTATTTTATATTTTACCAAAAAATATGCTACAGGAACATTAAGATTGCAAAATCAAATGCTCAGAAATGAGTCACTGTCAACAGTGATCCCTCACAATTGAGGTTGATCACTCTCATGGGTCAAGTAAAGGGTGGTAAATTAGTCTGTTGATGGCTAAGGCCAATCCTTGTGCTGCAGACTCTCTGGCAAACACCACAGGTGGTGGTCAAAGGGAGGGTCAAACCGCAGGTTTCTTGGTCTTGTTTCCTTTATTGGTGATTGGTTATTGTGGTAGATGATGGATCCAGTGGGAGAAGCCTGTGCATGACTTGTTTTATGTCAGGAGGCTTTTGCGCATTAGTAACTGCATGGATCTCGGCAGAGAAGAAACCTGTGTCAATGCAAGGGGATTCAAGACATCTGGGGTTACTTAGTCTGCCTTTGCAACCATTGAGAAGTATGCCTTCTTCATCCATCTGCTCCACCACTGAGGTCATTTTAAATTACAGTCACAGTTTTTCAGAGGATATTTGTCTAACCCAGTACATAGGGGGATGGTGCTAGCTTAATAAGTAGTTATTCAGTATTTTATTTTATTTTATTTTATTCTCATTGTTCAATGGATGGTCCTATGCCTTAGGACCCTGCTACACATTCAAATTAATACTAGAGAGAAACAAGCTATTATACATTTTTAAGCACTAACTTTATAGCTGGTTGGTTCTTTTAGTGCTGGATCATCATTTTTATCATGTGATGATTACTTTGCACTTGTGCCTGGTCTACATCTATTGCATGGTTAACAAGTTAATTGTGTGATAATTAGGGAGCCAGGCTTACTTTGCACATGTAGCCAATCTAAATTTATTGTGCAAATTGCCAGTTAATTGCATAATACATGTAATGTGTGGCAGGGGCCTTAGTTACTTCACACTCTTCAAATCCTGTTCAAAGGAAAGAATAATTAACTTTTTCTTACCCTCACTCATCACTGTAGTATTGAAAGGCACAGGTATATGAACAATTTACCACAAAGTAAAGGAAGGGAAGGATTTTCCTTGTATCAATTTCACTATAACTGCCCAAGTACATGATGTGTAGGTAGGTAGGTAGGTAGCTCATGGTTAAAAAGAGAAGTAAAGTTTCTGCAAGTTAGTTTTCATTGACTACAGCATAGCAGCATACACAGAGGCAGAAACCACAGAGCAGCTGACACTGTAAATTTTCATCCTCCCTTACCTCATAATTTTGTTGTGTGCCCAAGCCCTGAGCACTTCATAAATGTTAACTGATTTATTTTCACAACAAGCCTGTGAGATGAAGGTCTATCATTACAGACTGGGAAGTGAAGCACACCATTTAAGGCAGTGGTTCTCAACCTTTTTAGAGACTCAAGGCACTCCTTGAAAAATGCCAGGTCTTAATTTTCACTTGCTTTTGACTATGTAAAAAATATTTAATCAAGTGATCTCTGGGTTTATCTTGTGAATTTAATCAAGTGATCTCTGGGTTTATCTTGTGAATCACATTTGCACACCTAACAGTGCTAACATTATGTAGCACCCATAAAAGTGTTTCAAAGAACCCCAGGGGAGAGTCACTTTTTTAAGGTCAAAAGTATACCCCAGGAACTACTTTGAAATGTATTTAGCATTATAAAGCGCTCAGATGTAACCCCAGTCACTGAAGCTATGCTTCAAATAAAGTGCTCCACAATGCTAAGCATGCTGAAAAATCAGATCCTAAGACCCTCAAACTGAGCACCAGGAAATTAAAAGCCACGTGCTTAGGATGAGATTATATATTACAATTAGATCACGTTAAGAGCACTTAAAACTTAAATGATTACACATTAGGGCTCGTTAACTAGTGCTAAGTGCCCTTTAGTCATTTTAAAGTTATGCCACTTTAGGCCAGGATTATTTTTGAGCTGTGTCGATTAGCTTGAATTAAGTTAACTTTTGGGTGTTCACCTGAGATAAAACCACCAAGTTACAGTCCTCCAGTATCTCAGGATGCACTACTCCAAAGTGGACTAGCTGTCATTCAGGACTCTGTAGCCCTGGGCTGACAGCTGAGAACAGCTGGGTGGGAATGGAGTGAGTGGAGAGGGAGGGGAAAGGGCTGAAGGGTAGTAAGGGGGCTGGGACATGGGAAACAGGTGAGGGGGTATAGGACTGGCAGGGGGTGGGGAGGAAAGAGGGATGAGGTAGGGGGATGGGGGAAGGCCCTTCCACCACAGGATTATTATTGCCCTGCCACCCCAATCAGCCCAAGAGTGGCAGAGATGCCAGTGTGTGTGGGGGGGGGCAGGGAGCATCTACTTTCCTGCCTGTTCCTGGGATCTCTGTAGATGACACTGTCCCAGCTTGCCCAGAACCAGCCCCTGGCAGGACCTGAAACTGAAAGGGAGGCAGGGAAATAGGAGTTGTGGGACAGAAAAAGAACTGCCAGGCAGCAGTAGGACCTGATGGGAACCGGATCCAGGTACAGAGGGCAGCACAGGGAGCCCACAGGCAGTCAGGGACCAATAGAGGGGCCAATAGTGGGTGAAGGGGGGATCTGAAAGCTGGCAGCTGGTGAATCCAAGCAACAGGCAGGGGGGCCTTCCCCCACCTCTTCCCCAACCTATAGTGTGGCCAGAGAGCCAGCAAGCAAGGCAGGTATGGAACAGACTTGCAGCCCCTAGTCATGCCTCTACTTGCCTGCTCTCTAGCATCAGGTCTGAGCAGTGCACATTGGAGAGGGTATTAATCCCAAATCTAAGACTGATCATCAGCACTAATTAAATTTAACAAAGACTAATATTCCTTAGAACTAGCATCTGCTAAGTCCAGTGTGTGATCTCCCTGCTAGTGGCCACCTGTGAAAAGTTTGGTTTAAGTGACTTGTCTTGCATGGGAACTCACCTGCAGTGATGAGGTAGAATCAAGTTTTCTAGGGCAACATTTAACTTCCCTAACTATGAAACCATTCTTTCTCTTCTTGCAATCTCTTGCCTCATTAACAACACACTTTCCAACTTGTCCAACAAGAGAAGACAATGACCTTCATTGTAGAACCCTGGTTTAGCTTCAGAATATTGCTCTTCTCCTTTTCAGTAAGTTGACTCTTTCCTCCCTGCTGCCTGGGCGCCAGCAGATAGAATAACAAAGCACCAGAGACAGCTGATTTGCTCTCAGTTTTTGTGCCTGGTGTCACAATAGCTTCTTATAACTGGGATCAGTAACTGTTAGGAAAATCCTGTTCAACCACTACAGCCCGTGGATGGAGCACGCTTAGTGCTCCATCCAGACTTGAACTATCTACTGGCTACATCATATTATTAACTCACATGCCATTTCAATTTCTTTTAGTGAGCCTGAAATCATTTTTCAAACATACCATAAACAACCACTCCTTCAGTTCATACAGTAAGTGCTTACCTTTTTTCTTGTTTAAAGTGTCAAATTCTTTCATTACAACACCAGTAGGAGGCACTTTCACCTAGAAAACAAAAACAAGGTTTTCAGTCTGTATTAAGTAGCAACTGCCTTCATTTTTTAAAATAAAATATTCTGTACATATGGAAATGTGACACATCAGTAGTACTTCATAATAACATACTGTGTCCTGTCACCACCTGCTCATTGCCAGCAGCGGGTGCACACACAACTTCGGGTGGATGGAGGGGCAAGGGCTGGGGCTACGCTGCCAAAAGGAGAATCAGGTCCCTCACAGCTCACCTGCCATCTGTCCTGAGGGCTGGCATGCCAAGCAAACTGTCTTCATGTGCCACACTCTGGCACACATGCCAGGGGGTTGCAGACCCCTGATATATAATTATGTGTCAGTTCAAGCACTTTTCTTTGCTAAAATCAAATAGTTTGGACTGATGCTGTTTGATTAACTTAATTTCTTAAAATGAAAATTCTATATCACCTAATATGTATGTAATTATGCCAGCGCAGCTAACACACACTTATAAATTATGATCTTTTTGGCAACTCCTATGGAAAGGTCAAAAGGGGTTCCCTCCTTCCCATTTCCTTCAGTGTCCCCTAACTGGGACAACTGGTAAAGATTTTAATTTAACGGGACATGGAAATTAACTATGCCATTAAGTCACATGTGACAGATGTCTGAATTATATATAAAAAAATTATAAGCACACACAGAGTGATTAAAAATTTATAAGTTTTCTTTGCAAAAAATAAATAACTGTAGTATTCAGATAGCCCAAGGGATGTTATGGTAACTTTAATTACTTGTTAAACCACCTGTAAAGAGTTCAGTGATGACCAGCGTGCTTCTGTATGTATTACACACTCCATTATTAGCTCTATAAATGTATCACCTTAATTTATAATATATCCTCCACAAAAACACATTCTTTGAAATGAACCACATTTATTCAAAAGATCTCACAATCTGCTAACAAAACTCAAGGTTAGCCTGAAAAACCTGTTTACAAATTCACTCAGTGTCACCCAGCTTTTCTACAAGGATACAACAATAGCATTTCAGCTTATTTGTATTCTATAATGGAAGAGCGCTTACTGGATTTTTCTCACTCATCTGTCATGCCCTTAGGGTTTTTAGATCATTAATGATCAATAGATTAGTTTAGATAAGAATGGTAATTCAGACCATTGAAAAACACACAAGCTTCTCTGATGGGTCTCAGGCACCGGCAGCAAATTAATTCACTGTTTCACACTATTCTGGAAATTTTTTCTAAATAATAAAATGTACTGTTTAAGAAGTATATCTTAAAATATCAGCTATCTTATCCATACTATAAAATACCTTAATCCATACTATAACTGGTGGCTTGGTTTGTCAGTCTAAAAGCATATAAATATATATACTCTTAACCTGCCAACTTCATTGAAATTTTAGCCAAAATCTTATTTATACCTTTTGACCTCATTGTGTGTTTAGTCAAGATAGTAGACTATACTGTCACATGTATAGGAATGTTGTACCTTCAGCAGGGTACTCAACGTTTTGATGATTTATTTGCGAATCTTCAACAGGCAAAACCCTCTCCCTCAGGGCACAAGAGAACTGCATATGTAAAACCATTTTGTTCTCTGCCCATCTTTCAAGCCTTCTGTATGACATTAGGATAGGCATGGATTTAAGGGTAAGGGCCAGCCAAACAACGCTGGAGGCCCAGCATGGGAATCTGAAAAGGGTGAAATGGGGCAGCTGGAAAAGCAGTGATGGAGGGAAAGTATACATAGAAGCTGAAGAGGAAGAAAGGTGGGTATATGTTACCATCTTCCATTTTTTACGCCTATCTATATCAGACTACCTAAGCCTCTTATCTACTCCCATCCTACAGATATTTCATATACCTAGGGACCCTGACACACCTCTCCCTCTTACTATTTTACTGCCTCACTGTTTATACACTATTCATATTCCATGTAACTCTCTCGCCATCTCTCCTTCAGCTCTTGGATCCTTTCGCTATACTCACATAGTTCATATCAGCAAAGAAATGCCTTGCTATTGTTTTTTCTTATTTCTAGGAGTAACCTCCCTGGGTTACCTTCTTATTCTTTCCCTCTGCCTGCCAGTACCTGCCCAGACTTCCCAAACCTGAGTTTTCAGTGCTAGTTTTAGACTCAGAAAAACACAAAATCTTCATGAAACAACATGTAGCGCACAAAGTGTCCTGTAACTTAGTTGTGTTCCCCTCCTCATCCCCATCCCTTTTATGTTAGTCCCTCGCTCGGGCACTCTATATTTCTCTTCTGGCTTTGTCATCTTTTTGGTTCATGATTCTTAACATCTACTAATAACATTCAATCTCTGTTATTCTGCAGTTGCAATCCTCTTCGACTGCCTCAGGAAACCCTTAAGGCTGGGGAATGTAGCAACTCTTTTCCCATGTTTTCCCCACCTCTGGAGGAATCAATCTATTCTAAAAAATTAAAACTACACATTGAGCAAAGTAACTGGAAATTAACTGACTTTGGGCTAGATCCTGAAAGATTGCTTTCATTGAACAAGCAATACAAAGAAGCTTGTTGAGAAAAAAAGTGCCAACAAAAGCGGGGTATGGGGTGGGGGGAGCAGAGTTCTGGCTGTTTGCCAGAGCAGCCACTTGCGGCAGTAGAGGGAAGGGAGGGTTGAGGAGCACTGCAGTGTGGGATGCCTGCAGGATCTACCAGACCCATGTCACAGAACCCTTGGTATCTACACATAACACTAAACCAGTTCACAATGAGCCAGTGCAAAATACTACTTGATTTTCCAGGTACACTTCTGAACCATTCTAGATAGTTTTAAACAGGTTGACAGGCTTGTATGTCTGTCTGCTTCACGTTAAACCACATGCATATCATTCCAAGTGTTAGTGTGCCCATGCCTTCTGTAGCTCAGGGGGAGGGCGCTTGCCTAGAAAGAGGAATCTGGGTCCCTGCTCCAAGGATATTTTCTGCATTTTATCCAATAACTGTATACTGTAGAAACAGTCCAGTGTCTGTAGCTTTCCCACACATTGTACAGGGAGCCTGCGTGCATACTTAGAGTCCTGGATTCCACTAAAGAAGACAGTCACCAAAAACAGTTAAGCACTGAAAGAACTTTCTTACTATATCCAGCCCTTTACTGTTTCTTACCCCTGACATATATACTGTCTATACTCTTTACCATGGTATTCACTATATGCAATTTGAAGAGAGTAGTCATACATAGTGAGGGAATTCTGAAGGGTTTTTCCCACAGGTTTTTAATTATGTAAAAATACTTGATGTTCAGGAAACTCTCATTCATACCAAAGATTCCTCAGGCGTGTTTTTATTATCCTCAAGTATGTCGTCTTTGGAAGGATGAATCCAGCCAATGGTAAATTGAAATAATAAGTTATAATGAACATAACTAAAACTATAGGAACCAAATGAAGAACCTATTCCACCCATGATCCTTATGCAACCCTCCCATTAACATCCATGGAAATGTTGGTGTATGTCAAGGTGAGTAGGCAGTCCTAAGATGTGTACTTAGAGAACTTTTGGAGGAACTGGACATGTTTAAATCAGTAGATCCAGAGGATCTTCACCCAAGGGGGCTGAGGGAATTGGCTGGGGTCATAGGAGACCCCTGGCACAGCTCTATGAGCCCTTATGGTGCTCTGTCCAGGTACCAGAGGATTGGAAAAGGGCCAATGTGGTCCCCATTTACAAGAAGGGGAGAAAGGAGGACCCCAGCAATTATAGGGCAGTCAGTCTTACCTCGGTCCTTGGGAAGACCTTTGAGAAAATTATCAAGGAGCACATCTGCAAGGGCCCAGTAGGGGAGGTAATGCTCAGGGGCAACCATTATGGGTTCACTGAGGGCAGGTCCTGTCTGACTAACCTGGTTTCTTTTTATAATCAGGTCACAAAGTCCCTGGACAAGGGTGTCAGGGTGGATGTCATCTTCCTGGACTTTAAGAAGGCCTTTGACATGGTTTCCCACCACATTCTCTTAAAAAAAAACTTGGTGACTGTGGCATTGATACCTACACAGTCAGATAATGATGAGAGGGTCCAGAGGAGGGCCACTCTTACTGTGAAGGGGCAGCGGGGCGGGCCCTACAAATATAGGTGAAAGGGCCTGAACCTATTCAGCCTCCACAAGAGAAGGCTGAGAGGGGATCTGGTGGCCATTTACAAACTCACCAGGAGGGACCAGCGGGAATTGAGGGAAACTCTGTTCCCCCAGGCACCACCTGGGATTACTAGGAACAACAGCCACAAATTGCTAGAGAGAAGGTTCAGGCTGGACATCAGGAAACATTACTTTACAGTTAGGGCTGCCAGGCTCTGGAATGGGCTCCCAAGTGAGGTGGTGCTCTCTTCTACCTTGGGGTTCTTCAAGAGAAGGCTGGACAGATATTTGGCTGGGGTGATGTGATTCCAGCACCCGTTCCTGCCGGAGGTCAGACCTGATGATCTGTTTAGGTCCCTTCTGACCCTAAGTACTATGATACTACGATACTTTGACCCACCAACCCTAATTAAAATTCTACAGCTAAATAAGATTCATCCTCCTGATTTCAAAGACTCCAATAATCTCACTTAGATCTGTCTCCTAATTAATTTTTAAGAATTTGTGTGAATCCTGAAGTTGCTCACAAATAATTGTTTCCTGAAGGACAGAGCACTTCCTCTGGACCAGCAAATATGGTTCTACATTAAAGAGCAATTTGTCTTTTGTATGATGCAGTGATTCTCAACCAAGGAAAGCCTTAAAATCCTTTCAAAGGTGTCACGGGGTGCAACACAATGTTAGCACTGTTAGGTGCATGAACATTATTCATCAGATAAATCCAGAAATTTCAAATAGAAATTTATAGTATTAAATGTGACAGGGTGCCTCTCCAGGGTGGCTGTGAGGCCCCTGCAGCTCCTTCAGCCCTCACCCTTCAGTCGCCCACCTCACCTTGTTGTATTATACTTTTATAAGAGGCAGGCTGCCCTTGGGCTTCCTAAATTGGTTTCAAATGGCCACCAGGGGACTGTGGTCACTGTCTTATGGGTGAGTTGCATATTTCCATTCCTCCCCTACACCTTGTCCCATGCCTTGCAGATGGCATTCTCACTGATGTTCTCTTTCATTTAGCTCCTCCTCTGAGGTTTTCAGACCCTCTCTGATCCCACACTTTCAGCTCCTCAACCTGGGCTCCAGACCCTTCCCTGGATCCCTAGGAACTTCCTCCTTCCATTTACTGGGCCAGACTATAGGTCCATCTTGCCCAGTATCCTGTGTCACATGGTAGGTAGCAGAGTTGAACCGGATATGACCAGGGTTTTTTCCACTGTTTCTCTTTCACTTTCTGCAGCAGTTAAGGTCTAGGAAGTTCTAATTCAGTGCCTGTATCCCTAATTCCTGTGCTCAGTTGCTACTGATACCCCTTTCCTCATCAGGCAGCATAGAGGGGTTGGGGACAGAATAGCACCCTAAGCTGTGGAAGCACCCTAGAAGTGTGTTTCAAGTGTGCATCCAGGTTGCATCTGGGGTTGAGGCACCATCCCACATACTGTTCTTGATAGTATGTTCATCTAACATTGAAGGAGGCTCCACAGTCTTCTTACACTACTAAGGACAGTAGTCAGCTTCCCTTACAGTTAGGAAGTTTTTCCTAATATCTAACTTAAACCTTTTCTCCTGTAAAGCAAACCGATTTCTTCTTGTCCTACCCTCAGTGGACATAAAGAACAATTGATCACTATCCTCTTTATAAAAATGTTTTACAGACTGGAAGACTATTTTCATGTCCCTCATGGCACACAGAAAAGATTTTCTTTTTCTCTAAATTTGTTTGAATTTAGATTTCGTGAAAAGGTATCAAACTAGTAACCCTAGAAACTTAAGTGCCCTATTTATCTACAGAACAGACACTGTTGTGCAAACCTCCCCACAATGCTTCCTCAATGTGTCCATCCTTCTCTGGATTCAGTCTTTAATAGGGAGTTCAGTCTACATGGTTCATTCCCTCTTTTACTCTGCAAGTAATTATGATGAGCTTTTTCTGGAGACCTTCTGGGGTTGGAGTGAATAGGGAAGAGAGAGAAGGAGGAGTACAAGACTGTGACCAACAAGATCTTGTCAGATAGTTTAGAGATTTATCAGCAGGGATCCTGGTTTTCCCTGATTAAAAGAAAATAAATCACATTCTCTGATAAAACCCCCAAAATACATGATTAAAATGAAAAGCCCCCCTACAGCCCCCCTGGCCCTGCTGCTGCCTCTCATGCCCCCTTCCCAGCCCCCCCAGCCCTGCTCATGCCTCTCATCCATGATCTCATCATGGCCCCCCACAGCTCTGCTGGTGCCTCTCACCCCCTACCCACAGCCCTGCCGGAGGCCCAGCTGCCAGGGCTATGGGGCCAGGGACCTGGGTCCACAGTCCCCTGCCCCTGGCAGGTGGCAGCTGCTGCAGTGCAGTGGAGCCTGGCTCCCCTCACCTGCTGCCTGCCTACTGCAGGCTTGGGTGGCAGGAGGTGGCACCCCACCACTGCATGCATTCCTAGAGGATGGGGGGACATGTGCCCCCCAGATATGTATGTGGGGCTTGGATTCTCACCCTGCTGCTGACCCCCAGGCCGTCCACAGCTCTGCAGGTGTGACCCAGCACTGCAGGGCAGAGCAAAGGTGTGCAGGAAAGCTGCTTGCCACTGCCAGCTCCTCATTGCCCTGGCACTGCATCCCCTGCCTACACAGCTGCAGTGAGGGGCACAACCCTGCACTGCCGCCCCCGCATGCATGGCACACATTGCCATGGCAGCATGAATCTCACAGCAGCAAGCAGCTTTCCTGCATGGCCCCACTCTGCCCTGCAGTGCCAGGTTGCAGCCACCAGGATGTGGAGGCCCCAGTGGAGGGCAGCAGGGTGGGAGCCTGAGCCACAGCGGGCAGCCCGCCCCACCCCCACTTCACACACAGTGCTAGGAGTCTCAGGTCCCCCTGCCCCTCTGGGAGTGTGCACATAGCAGGGAGCCAGCCCTACCCCTGAAACAAGCCAACCACAGCCCCATCCTGCTCTCCACCAGGGCCCTGTGGCTGCACATTACAGTCCCAGGCCCAAGCCCCACATTGCCCAGCTGGGCAGTAGTCCCAGACCCAGCCCTGACCTACTCCCTCCCTTCCTTCCTGTTAGAACTGCACAGCTTACATCTTGCTCTTGATAAGAAAGAAATACTGTCCAAGGCTTCTCTCCCCCAGTCCCTCCTTAGTCTTTCTCATGCTGATTACAGAAACTGCATGGCCTTGGGGGGGAATGAACCTTTGATGAACTCTTGTGGTTTTGAGCATGCTTAATGAGCTGTTGCATATTTACCTCTCCGCCCCGTATACTCAAATAGCTAATTATATTATACATGCGATGTATGTGATGATGTAGTTACATGTATGTTTGTATGAAACGGAAGTAGGCTGCAGGAACTCCTGTGTCTGCACACGTGCCCAGGAGAGAGAAGATAAATGCCACTTGCAAACACAATTAGTTCGTTAGAGGTGATCTGAGCACCAAGCTTGCTCCACTCTAACCTTTGTTTGCAAACAAATACATCCTTTTGTGTCGACTGATGTCTGTGTGTCTGTGATCTCAGCGCGCCTCCAGGGAAACGAACCGCCATTTGTGCAACACTTCCTATGGGGGCCTCAATCCTCCCCACCACTTACCTGCAGGATCTGCTCTCCAGGTTGCCTGGCAGCCTGACCATCCTCCTCCTGCTCCCCCCCAGCCCCCTGCAGGCTGGAACTCTGCCAGCTTGCAGACAGCTCATTTGCAAAACTGCAAGATTCATGGGTTTCTCTGCTAAAATGAGAAAGCCACATTTTACTCCAGTAAGGGGGGAAATCCACATTTTCCTCTCTTTTTCCATGGGAAATGGAAAACCCAGATTCCTGCTTAATAGATAATGCAGCATTCAATTGTCTGTGAACCTCAGCTTACAGGGGCATGTTTGTGATCCAGGATAGTTATAGAAAAGGTCACTCAATTTAATAGACTTTAACATAAACAATCAGAAGGAAACAACAACTCACAAATGGTTCACTGAAAAGAGAGCAGCTGACAATCTGACCTGCTACTCTGCTGCCCTCTCATTACAAACTCTGGCTAAGTTTACTGAAAATGGGGTTATATTGAGCACTGTCAGCAGGCAGGAGTAGGGATGTTAAAGAATTAGTACCTACACAAAGCCTTCGATTCACACATTGCAGGCAAAAACAATTCAACTCAGCAAACCTGAGGTAAGAGGGCCTTTGTCCTCACCACCAACCACGTAAAGAACGCACATTTTACTAAACTGTTGAGCAGTGTTTCATACAATGATTGATAAGTAATTTTGTCCTTCACCAGGCACATGGCTAGTTGCTCCTGTTTAATTGCACTTGCTGAGTTATTCATCAAACTATGTTCAATAGCACCTCTGATTTAGAAGATGAAAGGCTAGGGTTACCTATTCCCCAAGGAGTGTACAATTTTCAAATGGCCACTCATGCACATGAGTCATCCAGCCCTCTGGATTTCAAAGATGAGCATTATGGATTAGTTCTCCCCAGGTATATACATTTGTTCAATTATTGGAAGCAGCTCTTGCATCAGAAAAATACAGACAGATCCTCAACTAATGTTCCTCTTTGAACAGGGGAATGGAGGGAAATGTTGCCCTCCTTTTGAATGGGGAAGGATTTCATGGGTTGTTTTTACTGCTGCTGCACAACCAGAGGTCTGCTGCTTTAGACTACATGCTTGTCTCATATCATAACTAAACAAGTCCTAGTCAGTCCTTGAATGGGAGACCCTTATAAAGTGCCTCAGATTTCAAAAGAGCATGGGGTTGGATATACCAGGACATCAGATCCCCTAGAGAGAAATTCCATTCAGACAACTTCCTTGATATTTCTTCTAGTTAGTCTTCTCTTCCAGTAGCCCTGAAGGCAATCTCTGAACCCTTCTCAATTCTGATAGCCCATCATAGTCCTTGTTCCCTTTTCTCTCCCTTGGGCCAATTTGTTCTGATTCACTGATGCTTCCGTATCGTTTCCTGATCTATGAAGGATGAATCCAAAGAATCCAAGCATCCTGCCTTTGCTAAGACACTGTTTCATACTGTTGTTCCTAGAACACGAGTACTGAGCTCCCTTCATGGGTGTTGTCCCCTTTTTTTCTAGTAATGAATCAAATTAATACTATTTTCACTTCCTCCCTGCCTTTACAAGCTCTGTACTTTTGGGCAGAGTTAGTCATTAAGGGCAGGTACAGATATTATGCTTTTACTGGTTTAAGTGAACAGAAACCAGTCTATGCCCATAATAGAACAGAGGTTCAGAACATACACTGGCTTAAAAATGATGGCACCCAGTCTAAGATTTATGCACCCCCCAACCACTACCAAAGGGACAATGTGTATTCTGTTCACTACCAATTGAATGTCCGTACCTAGCCTAAGTGCTGTGGAGACAGTAGGAGAGTCGACATTTAGTTGCTGTTTTGGATGCACAGCCCTAAACTAGCAAATGCACATAGTAATAGACTCACATACTCCATTATCCAAGGAAACAGGCTGAACTGTAGCTTCTCACTCTAGACTGGATCCTTCCCCCTGCATACCAGTGCAAGCAGCAGAGAGGAACAGGAATTAAAGAAAATTCTGAAAGAGAGACGAGCGATAATGCCACTCAATTTGTGTCAGAGAAGTGTCACAAAGACTCCATAAAAGTGAAATGACACTATGCTTTCTGAGAGGCTGTAAATCGCTCTCACACACTTACCCCATTTGTTGTGAGCACTGCAGAAATTACTCTTCCATAAACTTAGAACTTGTAGGGATAAAATGCAAATACAACACTGATCATATGTGGCATTAATTCTATGCTTTTCACTTAAATAGGCCACAGATTCCATCAGAGCAATAAGAGCTATGATAGTTATACCTTTGAAGGCAATGCATTGTGTTATAATGGCACAAATTGCATCCATGAACATAATTTCAACAAGTTTGGGTAGAAAGTATGTGGGATGTATAAAAGATTCTCTGATTCACATATGGCCTGCAACGTATAATACAGAAATGAAAAGTGGTATTTTTCAGGACTAGACTCGCCAGTTCTACTGGGAATTTTAAGTAACAGAGAAACCTATAGTTCAGGAAAACACTAGTTTTGAAGTGTTCATTATGCAACTGGAAAAAATCTTTATTATCCATAAACGTAAAATAATTATAGCCCATACTTCCTCCCCTCAAGCACATTGCTGAGGGTTTTTTAAATGGTAAAACTATCTTGGAGAACCTGCTATTTCTCACCTGTCTACTCTTAGCAGAACGGATGCATGCTTAGACTTCATCATGGCCATTTAACCAACAGGAAGGATTTTCTGGATTTCATATAGCTTTCAGCCTTCAGTGAGCTAACAGCTTCAGTGGAAGATTCAGATCCTCTATAATATCTTTTTTACTGACAAAAATAGGCACTTACTCTTCAAGATTGAAGACTTCTTATCCAGGGGTACAGTTTTCATATAATCCTCAAAATCCAATTGTAATATGAGTTCTTTAGTGATGCTACCACAGGGAGAACTTATATGCAAACTACTTAGGTATTTGCAGATGTCCTTCCTAAAAATCTCTCTTTGCTCAGTGGAAGATAATGCTTCTTAAATGTTCCATCAGAGTTAGTGTTATTCAATAGTATGATCTCAGTTCCTAAATTACTAGGTTTTTGAAAACTGTACCTTGAGTAGTAACATGAGAGTGGCATGAACATGTTCAGAAACAGAATAAATGGCAAAATATTCAGTCCTTACAGGTTTTCATATACCATCCCATAGGTTTAAGTGGTTACCTCATCCAGGATAAGTCCATTTGATGATGTGACACTGTACTGTCAGAACTAGATAGTGACTAAAAACCAGTAGAGTGGAGTATCTGATTTTTGGTCTGAAGTGAAAGAGCACATTACAGAGAAGATAATGTGATTCACTAAACTGCATAAAGAGAATAGTATAGTAGAAGACTGCAGAGACAGAATGGGAGCCAGGGGCTTAAAAGATACTTTTTAAAATATATATTGCTGTATTTTAATTAAATGAAAAAGACATACATTGAGAATTCATTGTACTGCAGAGGACAAAATGTTCATAGTTGGTTACCTAAAGATAGATAATTTCATAAAAACCCTGATTTTTACATGCCACTGGAAATCAGGAGAGTTTGACCCAAATAAGAACTACAAAACTACAAGATTCAACCCTGAATATGAAAGCTTAACAAAGATTTTATTAGTGTTTATTACTTTACAGAAAAATATGTTTTATTTTTAAATGTATTTCTTTATCTTCCACCTCTTCTGCACTGCAGAGTCTATTGTTGAGCAGTCTGAAGTGATTGTCATGAATTCTAGCTCCCAACTACAGAGGACTAAGCAATGGTATTCATTTAAGACACACTTTCTGAATGGCTTTCTAAAAGAAAGAAACTGCAATCATTTAGGATTCTGTTCTAAAACCTCTATCATATTCTGCCAATCAAAAATGTCATCATTTATTATAACCTGGGCATAGCCCAGTCTACTAGCTGAAAAAAGGGGAGAAAAAGAGACTACTTCTTTGAAATATTCTAATTATGCTGCCGAAATTCGCACTTACTTCAAAATGCAGGTTTGTCTGTTGTCTCTGGGGGGCAGCTGCAAAGGCAAATGATAGATAGAAAGTGAATCATATGTTTAATGAAAAGAAAGGACAGAAGTGCTCTCCTTGCAGTCCCAGGAAACTGATTCCGTTTATTATGTCCACCTGGCTCACTACTTTGCATTGCAAAGGCAAACAAAAAGTTTCTGCCACTGTCAGCTACATGTTGTTCAGGGGTTGAAAGATTCACCATAGTTAAGCACCTAATCCCATTTACATATAAGACACCGATGTGCAGGCATTTTTAGTTATTTATTAATACATATTGTATCTTTTTTTCAAGCTGCTAGATATGCTTTGCCCATCAGTAAATTACTGAAGTCTGTGGAATTACACAGCAGTCTAAATGAGAGGCAAATAAATAGACTTTCTTATCTAAACACAAATCAACAGAGACCTACATGTAAATGATCAGAATCATAAAACATGAGAAGTTCCATTAATTTTCTCTGAAGCCTCCCAGGGGAAGATTATCAATGTTAAAACAGATAAGCAGGAAAAATGAATGCTATGTTAGCATATAATATGCTATTGCTTTTACTTGTAAAATATAACCATGTGAACAAAAAGGCATCTGGCTTGGATTGTTGAGTTCAGGGGTGTCAAACATCCAGCCTTCAGGGCTCTTACAGGGACCAGAATTTCATCAGTGAAACAAGCAGTGGTTGCACTAGGTCTAGCGACTCTGAGCCAATATAGTGTGTGGGGATTAATATCACCATCACTCGCCCCACTGCCGAAATCCTGGATATGAATCCCCACTGGGGATTTTTCTGGCAGCAGTGGAGCGGTCAACAGTAATCTTAACCCATGCAACTCCCTGAGCTGACAGCAACTCAGGCAGCCTTGGGCCTAGGCGCCAAGTACATGAGAAGAGGATAGGGTTACCACCCATCCCTAATTAGGCAGGACAGTCCTGAAATGGCAATATCAAGTCCCATTCCTTGGCTGCATGACTTTGGGACAGCATTTGTTCTGAATTCCCAGTATCATGAAGGGATCCAGGTTTTCTTTTCACTGAGGAAAAATATGGGAAACGGGAGGTTTCTGCTCGCAGGATGGGAGACTTAAAGCCAGCAAGGGGCTGCAGAGATGCAAAGGGTGCCACATGCATGTGTGCACACACATGAACATGGCCAGGAATATAGCTCCAGGCAGCTGTGGATAGCAGCTCCCCCAGCTGCCTGCAGGTAACTCGGAGGAGGGGTGGCAGACTGAGGCCCACACAGTGAGGGAGGGAGTGGGGCAGCGGCTGGGCCTGGAGGTGCTGCCCAGTCAGAGCAGTTCATGGAGCCCAGGGTCTGTGGTGGGCCAGTAGGGGGTGTTCCTGCACTGAGCCACCCACCTCACTGCACCTGACCACCTTCCAGGCTCCAAGTGCTTCCTTGGGGGTGCCTCATGTCTGGCTGACCCCCTTCCTGGAGAACACCCACTAGCCTGGGGGTAGAGCTGCCACCACCCAGGGATGGGCTTGATTCTGGCGCGATGTCCCCTGGGAAACACAGGCCAACAGCCCTCAATTGTACTTGACTCACTTCAAGAACTTGGGGTGCTTCCCTCAATCAGAAGCACAAGTAGTGGTCTCCCTTAGTCAGCTGAACCAAGAGGACCCCAAGGCATAATCTAGGCTCACTCCCAATCTGTCTCCCATGCTAGGTACAAAGGAGAACTTTATTGGTTACAAGGAGTAGGATTGGAATAGGGTACACAGTTGAGTAGTGTCAGAGAAATCCCATAGAGCAAACAGGGTGGCTGGAGTAGCCTTTGATCATGCATTGGAGTTACTGCAAGCTATATGTCTACTTAGATCTCATGTAGCTTACTCACAAGTATCATCCAGAGGCAGGTGGAGATTCCCTCTGGAGGCAGGCAGTTCCTTGATCATGAGTTTTGAGGGAGAGCAAGTTTCAGATGGTCCAGCCCCTCTTTCTCTCTGAGTTTTTCCCATGGCTGCTGCCCCCTCCTCCTGGGCAGTCCTTAATTTACATAGCCCTTATGACTTAATTTACCTGGTCCAATGGAGGCCAGCATCTTTTGGCTGTCAGCCAACAAATTTTAAATGCATCACTGGTTGCGAGGCAGACTGGAAGTCTCTAGCCCACCAGAGAACCCAAGCCCCTCACCCAGGTATGTGATGCCAGTCACATAGGCAGAGGGAGCAGGTTTCCCCCCATCCTTCAGGAATGTATCCAGCTCAGGTTACCTAAAGAGATAAGGTAAGGTCTGTACCCTCTGCAGGACCCATCTTAACAAAATTGTCACAGAGTTTTTGGGGAGAAACAGAGGTGGCCTTCTGCCACAGAGTCAGGGTAGGGAGCAGGACAGAGCCATGGGCAGCTTGTTTGAGGGGGAAGGGGAAAGCTCCCTGTCACTGGACACCCTCCCAGAGAGGGGGAAATGGGGACATGCGCCCCCCAGATTTGTGCACAGGGTGGTTATGGGTGCAGTCTTCCCACTGTGCACTCGTGGCTCCCCACCCTGCTGCTCTTCCCCCAAGAGCACTGCACCAACTGCACCATGGTGAGGCGCCCCCTATCCACCCAGCAGCAACAGGGGTGGTGGTGTGGAGTTGCGCCCACACTGCTGCCCGGTGGGCAGGGTTTACCTCACCATGGCAACACAGCTCTTGCAGGGCTTGGGGGGGGGGAAGGCAGCAGGCAGGGAGCCCAAAGCCCATAGCAGACATCCCACATCTGCCCCTGCCCCCTGTGGGCTCCATTTGCTCTGCTCTGGCAGTGCCACCAGGGAAGGGGTGGGGGGCACCATTTTAGGCCCCCCACCCCGCAAAAATAAAAGTTGGCACCTATGGCCGTGGGTGTTAACATCATCCTGCTCACCCCATTACTGGAGGTAGGTCCCCACTCTGACCCATGAGGAGGCCCACAATCCTTATTTAGCCCATGGGGCCAAATGAATTTGACATCCCTGATTTAATCTCTCAAGGAGATCTTTATTTCTGCTGTTATTTTACAATTAATGTCAATTTCCCGAGCATATTTGGAGAGACAGATTACTTAATGTAGATTATCATCCTTGATGATACAAAAAAAACCTTCCTGCTAAAGAAAACTTAGTAGGAAATGAGTGGCCTGCACAGATGTTTGTGTGTTACACCTGTTCTTATGTTCTTCTGATGGTGGTATGAAGGCATCCCATATAGAGAACACAGAATGGTGGATTACATTCTGGAAGACTGGCTACCCTCTGGGAGAAAGAATTCCCTCATCTGGTATTTAGTTCATAAAATAGAGAGTAATGCTGTTTTTCTTGCAACTCAAACACTACAACAGACTAGCATCCTAACAGACTTCTAATTAAAAGAATCAACTTGACCTTTCTGGGTATACCATCAAAGAACAACCAGGAGAGACTCAGAGCAGAGCTCATGATACTTTGGTTAATATGGCAAAAATGTCTAGGGAATCTCCCAAATGTAAGAAATGCTACTCTTCCCCCAAGAGCACTGCACCAACTGCACCATGGTGAGGCGCCCCCTACCCACCCAGCAGCAACAGGGTATATAAGAGGTTGACCTACACCAGTTCCTGTTGAAAGATCGTACTTTTCCCCTTACATCGAAGTGCAGCTATCTCATTAAGCATCAGGGCAAAAGCAGAATAAGATAAATTTTGGGATAACAGATGATGTCTCTTCAGAAATCCTCTCATTGAAGTTATTTAGAGCAGCAGGAAGAGCCTTTATTTTGTTTTGTTTTTAAATTAAGTAACAAGCATTGTTCAATTGGTCTTACAACTTTCCTGAGGATATATTAGAACTATTGTGGGAGAAAGATAACTTGACATCAAAGTAATCAGCGAGTGATTGATTTATCAGATTTGGTTTTTAAAAGCTATTAGCCTACAGGAGAGGATGTTCTCCACGGCACTAAAGTGAGCTACAAAATGTTTACCCAAAAAAAGGGAAAGGAAAATAGACATACTAATAAGTTGTGAACACCAGTGCCTATGGAACTTGGTTGTATGTTATACTTTCCTGTCCAAAGGAGGGTGACAGCTGCAGCTCCCAGGAGGGTGACAATGGACCTAGGTACAAATGGACACCAGTAGATAATGACCCTTTAGCTATACTAAGGGAAGCTCATTACTTCAATTCTAGATATCCTAGTTCAGTTGTAAATGACAACCAAGATGGCTGCCATTACATTTATTCAGTTTGAAGTGGAGCAGAAAGCATATACAAAGAAGCTGGAAAAGATGTGTGGTAACCAAGTCAGGACCAGAGAAAGAAAGCAATCAGTCAAGAAAGATCCTTATGCCAGCCATACAAGACCCTTAGGCAAACCTAGATGAACTCTTGTGGCTTCTCCAATCTTTTGAACTGACAGGGCTCCATATGTGAATAGGATCATATCATTATAGTGTTTGTGAAAAACACTAAGGGTAGGGACAGACATTACACATAAACCAGCTTACCAGCTTAAACTAGAAACTGGTTTAAACCTGCAACAGAACAGATGTTTAGTGCACATAAACCAATTTGAGAATGGCTGAAACCAGTTTGAGATAAACCTGGTTGAATGTAGTATCAGACTTAACTGATTTGGCCCAGACCACTTTATACAATGGCTATCCCAGACCCCTAGCTGGTTTCAATTAAGTCAGACTCCCCCAGCATCCCAGCATGCTCTCTCAGGCCCTGGCTGCAGCTTCAGCAGAGATTTGTGGGCACAGCAGCATCTACCTGCTCCCCCCATCCCCTACCTACTCTCTGCACCTACTCACAGACACCTCTCCGCATTAGCTAGCAGACCACATGCTGGCTACCTCCTGAACTGTGACAGACGGGACAAAGGCAGAATCAACAGATAGCTGGTAATGTCCCTCTGTTTTCTAAATGGGGTGATAAACATTCCCTGCTGAGCTATTCAGGTGGGGTGGGGGAACCCCTCTCTAATCAGAGCCTCCTCCTGGGGCTTGGCTATGCCCCCCTCAGCTCAGCACTGAAGAAGGGAAGGGGAGCTACTCTAGTGTCCCTCAGCTTCTAGCCTGAGCCATTGTAGGCATGTGCCTACAATTCTCAGATGTCTATCTGGTTACAAAACTGATTTAGCCTAGCCAGGTTAGACTACCCTGTAAAGAATGAATCAATTCAGGCTCAGGCTTTTTGAATGTCCATTCCTAGCTTAAATGTTGTTAGTGGGCAAATAGTCCATATTCCCCTGAAACTCATCCAGCAATTAAGAACTGCCTGGCTTCACCCAATTAACTGCCTGGCTTCATTCAGTCAGGCCCAGACACCGAAGCAGCCACATGTGTGCTCCAGCCCACATGTGCTTTTGGCTTCCCCTGACCACAGCGGAGCAGAGCAGAGTGGAGCAGCCTGATAGACGGATAAGGAGTTATGATCAAGTAAGCCGGGCAGAGTGAGGGGGAAGGGCTAGGAACCAGGCCAGCTGTAGGAAATTGGGAAGGGTTTTTTTCACCCTCCCATCCCCATATAGCTGAGCCGGGTGGGAGCCACGCAAACAAGCCAGGCAAACAGGTGCATTCTTCAGGGGAGCACCAGAGTTTGCATGGGAATTTACACAGGAGGACAAACAGGAGAGGTCTGAACTCCAAGAGTCAGCAGCTTCAGACACAGACTTCAGGTGGGTGAATGAGAAGTGGGGTTACTATGGAGGTGGTGATGCGGAGCACAGAGGCAGTCGTGCTGCTGCCTCTGCCCTGGGGCTCCTGTGAGGCCTCCACCCAGACATGGCCCTTGACTGGGTCAGCAGTGCCCTGCCTCCCAGTCTGCGGGAGTTGCCTGATGGGACCTCTGGGGCCTGGGGGCAGCGTAGGGGCTGGGGGGGTCCCCTCACCTGCCCCAGATATACCTGGATTGAGGCTCTGGAGGGGCAGGTGAGGGAACTCCAGGCTGAGGTGAGCAGGCTGCCGGGAATCTGGGCTGCAGAGGATGAAATTGATGGGTACTTTCATTCTCTGCAGGACCAGACACATAATAGAGAGACACCACAAGAGGGTCTCAAGGCAGCCAAAGGGAAGATGGTCACCTCCAGAGCCAGACAGCATGCGGCTGTGACTGCTTCCCCAACACAACTGGGGAACAGATACGAAGTCCTGGAAGCACTGAAGGATGATGCAGCAGAGGAAGTCATGGGAAGACACATCTGCAGCAATCATGCAGACTGAGCAATAACTGGGCAGCCAGAAGAAGAGACTCTAGGTCATCATGGTGGGCAACTCCATCCTGAGAGGGGTGGAAGGGCCTATTTCTTGATTGGATCCCACGGCATGGAAGGTTTGCTGCCTGCCCAGTGCCAGGATCCAAGACATCACTGTGAGGATTCCCAACCTCATCCAGCCCTCTGATTACTATTCCATGGGCGTCATTCATGTGGCCAGGAGTAGTCTGGACTGCATCATATGTGACTACAAGGCTCTGGGAACCAGGTTAGGAAGTTGGGGCCACAGGTGGTCCTCCTGGTCAGCAGTCACCATCAACACCAAGATGCCTGCATCAGAGAAGCCAACCTGAGGCTCTGGAGTTGGTGCAATCATGTGGGTTTTGGCTTCTACTACCATGATCCACACTTCTATGAGAAAGGTATCCTGGGATGAGATGGTCTTCATCTTTCTTCTAAAGGTAAGAGTCTTCTCTTACAGGTTGGCTGATCTTCTCTGAAGGGCTTTAAATTAGGTTCATCGGGGATGAGGATGCCGTGGACAATGAGAACCTAGGTTCAGAGAACCTTAAGCCATGCACTGGATCAGGCCAGGTAAGCACTAATGTGCCCGATAGACATCAGGACAGGGGGGTACCAAGGGCACCCATTGGGGGGCTTAAATGTCTCTGCACTAATGCTACAAGCATAGGAAACAAACAGGAGGAACTTGTACTTCTGCTTGCAAGCAACAACTTCAACCTGATTGGGCTAACTGAAACCTGGTGGGACCCTACTCATGATTGAGCAGTAGGCATTGAAGGTTATAGGTTGCAGAGATGAGATAGAGTGGGGAGAAAAGGCAGGGGGTGTTGCTCTCTATGTTAAGGAGCAATATACATCTTTTATAATGAAGATGGGATCAGAGGAGGGCCAAACTGAGGTACTGCGGGTTAGGATACAAGGTCAGGGGGAAAGGGACTTGGTAGCGGGTGGGGAGGGTCTACTATAGACCAGCATACCAAAAGGATGGGCTAGACCTGGAATTCTCCAGGCAACTCTCAGAGGCTGTACAGTCAAGAGATATGGTTGTCATGGGTGACCTAAACTACCCTGACATCAGCTGGGAGGATCAGTCAGCCAGAACTAATCATTCACATAGGTTCTTAACCTGCATACAGGACCTTCACCTAACGCAGGAGGTATACAATCCCACTAGGGGGAATGCCTTGCTGGACTTGGTGCTGGCTATGGATGATCTGATGGGGGATCTGCAGATACAAGGCAACCTAGTGACCATCAACTGATTGAGTTCACTATCCAGTGAAGGTGGGAAAAATAACCAGCAAGGCAGAACTGTTAGACTTCAGAAAGGCTGACTTCAGTGTGCTTAAGAGATTAGTTAGTGAGGCATTAAAGCTCAAGAGCATTGACAAAATGGGGGTCCGGGAAGGGTGGTCGATCCTTTGGGTGCAGAAGGAGGTAATCCCACTGCATAGAAAATTAGGCAAAGGGGCCAAGAAACCCTCCTAGCTAGACAGGGGAATCCAGGACAGCCTAAGGGCAAAAAAAAAGGGCATACAGGTTGTGGAAGCAGGGGATAGCTATCAAGGAAGAGTATACCTCCTTGGCTCGCACTTGCATGAAATCAGTTAGGAAGGCCAAAGCAGTATTAGAACTCAGGATGGCAACAAAAATTAAGGACAACAAAGAGTCCTTCTTCCAGTATATAGGGAGCAAAAAGAAGGAGCAGGGCAGCATAGGACCCCTACAGGATAGACAAGGTCAGTTGGTGACAGATAGGAAGGATAAAGCAGAGTTCTTCAACGAGTTTTTTGCCTCTATATTCTTGAACTTGGATCTAAACAAATCTCCCAAGTGCATTACTGACAGAAGCACGAGAAACACCAGCCCACCAACTGTCAGCACCAGCCTAGTAAAGAGACACTTGGAGGGGCCAGATGTGTTTAAATCAGTGGGACCAGATGAGCTCCATGCAAGGGTGATGAAGTAATTAGCCAGTGTCATAGCAGAGTCACTGGCACAACTGTTTGAGCACTCATGGTGCTCAGGTGAGGTCCCAGAGGACTGGAAAATGGCCAATGTGGTCCCTATTTTCAAGAAGGGGAGGAAGGAGGATCCAGGTAACTATAGGCAGGTTAGTCTCACCTCTATCCTTGGGAAAACCCTTGAAAAAATTATCAAGGATCACATTTGTAGGAGTCCAGTGGGTAATATAATGCTGAAGGGCAACCAGCACGGGTTCATAACAGGAAGATCCTGCCTGACTAACCTTGTTTCTTTCTATGACCAGGTCACTAAATGCTTAGATGCAGGAGTTGAGGTAGATGTCAACTACTTGGACTTTAAGAAGGCCTTTGACATGGTATCCCATCTTATTCTTATAAACTAATTGTACAGCTGTGCCATAGATGACTACATAGTCATGTGGGTAGCAAATTGGCCTAAGGGTCGTACCCAGAGAGTGATGGTGGGTGGGTTGGTATCAGCCTTGAAAGATGTGGGCAATGGGGTCCCCCAAAGCTTGGTCCTTGGACCGGCGCTGTTCAATATCAGCAACCTGGATGAGAGTGGAAAGCACTCTGTCCAAATTCGCAGATGACACCAAACTACAGGGGGAAGCAAATACACTTATGGAAAGAAACTAAATCCAGGCAGACCTGGACAGGTTAGAGAAGTGGGCATAACACTAGGATGTAGTGCAACAAGGACAAGTGCAAGGTGCTGCACCTAGGGAGAGGGAATCACCAGCACACCTATAGGCTGGGGGATGACCTTCTCAGCAGCACAGCAGCAGAAAGAGATCTCAGAGTCGTTTTTGACTCCGAGATGAATATGACTCATCAATGTTACGCAGTAATTAGTAGAGCTAACCGCACTTCGTCATGCATTAGTAGGCGCATCACGAACAGGTCCAGGGAGGTGATGCTCCCTCTCTATGCGGCACTGGTCAGGCCGCAGCTAGAGTACTGCATCCAATTCTGGGTGCCACAATTCATGAAGGATGTGGACAACCTTGAGAGGGTCTAGAGGAGGGCCACTCGTATGGTTAGGGGCCTGCAGGGAAGGCCTTATGAAGAAAGGCTGGGGGACCTGGACCTTTTCACTCTCCACAAGAGAAGACTGATAGAGAGTAGCTTTAGGTTGGACATCACTCAGAAAGAACTTCTTCACGGTAAGGGTTGCCAGAATCTGGAACAGGCTTCCAAGGGAGGTGGTGCTTTCCCCTACCCTCGGGGTCTTCAACAGGAGACTGGACAAGCACACTTGACCCCAGCACTTTTTCCTGCCACTGGCAGGGGATCAGACTCGATGATCCATTGAGGTCCCTTCCAACCCTAGCATCTATGAATCCTCCCTTCCACCCACGGCTTCACTGCCACACTACCTTGTACCTTGCTTTGCAAATCCTCACCTCTTACCAGTATATTCTGTTCTCTCTTCCTAGCATCAGCCCTTCCTTTTTCTTATCACTGGAGCTGTAACAAGAGAGAACATGCCAGCTGCCTCTTTATGAAGTAACAAACCTGAAAGGCAATGCTTGCCTCCCATAACCTCCAACAGGCAACTGGGCAGGAGGAGCAGGTCAGTCATGTGCTTCAGTAACTCATTCCCAAAAAAATAGGAACTGGAAAGACACCAGTATTCAGTGTGTGTGCGTGCGTGCATGTGCGTGTGTGCATGTGTGTGTTTGTGTGTGTGTGTGTGCATGTAGAGGAGGCGGTAAAATATTGATCCTCATTACTAAGTCTGAGATGATACTCAGGAGCAGAACGGCCTTGCTCCTTTGCTCTGTCTCCTGCTGTGAGGCAACAGCAGTTTAACAGAGCAGGGCTAAGAACAAGATGAGTAGGGGAAAATTAGTTTTGCTCTGCCAGCATATCATAGCTGACAGCTTGTTTAAATCCCGAAGCACCTTTCGAAGTTCAGCCCTAATTAGGTTTCCATGAACTCTGAGTAGAGAGCAGGTTTTATGGGAGGTTTTTTTAGAAGCCTTACATATAATCACTGAGATTTCATGAAGACTTTTGTATGATATCCTTCCACTAAAACATCATGCGTTTCCTGCTTTGTCCCTCTCACCACACCTCCTAGAGATATTTTTACACATAACTAGAATTCAGAGCTCTGTCTCCAGAGTACAACACAAAGCACACTGATCTGGTTTGTAAAGACACTGTATTTCTAATTCTCTTTTTTAAAAATATTATAAATAAATATACATACGTAAGCACAAGAATTTTTAAATACCTTCTTTTAGCCAAGGAAGGCGATTCTATTTTCCTTTGTACCAGAGAGATGCAAATTTATTTGAGAGAGAACATTGACACCATAAAAAAAAAAAGTTTGTGACTCTGTTGTGTGTGTGCAATAGTAAAACTTACTTACTTTTGAAAAAAGGAAAAAACCTGAACTCCAGAATATTGCAGATAGTGTTTTGTTCAGAATATTTTCTTTTTTGTCTTTTCTCTTTGTTTCAGAATGAAATGCACAGCCTGTACCCTCAGCCTTTTCCTTCTAGTTTAAAAAAAAAAAAAGGAATCAAGCTAAAAATTAGATTTGATGCTGTGAAGATGAATACGCAATCGATTTCAATGGAAAAACTATATCCCATGAAATTAAACTTGTTTACTTGCTTCAGTCTTTTAAAGTATTCTAGCGGCCTGAGACAGCAAACACAATTTACCAGGCAAACAGAGCCCAGTCAAATGTGATGTTTACCCTCGCTTTCACAGTGTCATATTCCTCATATGCCCGATGGATTGACTGCTGCTGGAGAGGAAGGGCAGTGTACTATCCTGAGGCATTGTTTCACTGTTGCTAATGGCAACTTCTCTCGTGGTTAGTTTCTCAGGTTTTGTCTTTTAAAACTAAATTTAATATAATAGATTTGGAGGGAAAGAGAAACTCTGTTCTAGCATGGGCTCTAAGTTTATCACCTCTTTTAAAAGAGCTCCTCTCTTCCCTTAAATACATCCATAAAAATTTTAGAATTGAATTTCAGCTTGAAAACCAAACTTACTGGGCCAGGTCAATAAATAATGTTGTTCAGTATAGTCGATAAATAACCAATTTAGCTGCTTTCCAAATCCATTTGTGTCATCATGCAGACATCATGCCGCCATATAACTGATACCTAATGACTACATAACACTTCATTTATTAGAGTTAATAATTCCTGATATGCTGGAAAATGGGCTAGCATGGTTCATCATCATCCCTAATAGATTCTTTATGAACTAAAATGTAGGTTGTCAGGGAGTGATTGGTACGCCACATGAATCAGGCTTTTTTTAATCCACTGTTTTTCATTTCAAGAGAAGGGTGTTCAAACAGAGCTGTCATAGGCCTGACATGTCATGTTATGACAGACAGAATCATTCTCCCAGGTTTTATTTGCTGAGTCTGAGAACTGCAATAGGCTAGAAAGTGAAGAAAGCAGGATTGTAGACAATAGCAGCACATAAAAATAAAATAGCCATCCCAGACAGTCCTAAAACGCCTACCCTCCAAACCATTACTCTTTGTCCAGTGTTATGAGTGCTTATCTTCCAGTCTGCAATCAAGGGTTTGAAGTAGGACTCCCACACTCTCCTTCAAGTTGCCTTGCTATTAAAGCTGGGTGAGAATCAGCTTTTTCATCCCTCTATCCCAGCTGAATGCTTTGACCACCACACTCTTCTCTTTTTGAGTTATACCTCTCTCAACCTCATCTTTAGGAGCTGTTTCAACTTTGTATAAATAAAGGTACATTGGAGCGAGCACTTGAATGTAGGTCTTCTGTTTCCCAAGCAAGTTCCCTAATAACTGGGGTATATAATCAGTTGCTCGCTTGCACACTCTGAATGAATGTCTATTTCTTTAGAAACAACAAGAAGGCTGCAGTAGAGATGGGTTATTAAAACAGAGGCTGACCCTGCAACCGGTGCACCTCTGAGGGATGTGGCAGACTCAAGGTCAAGTTCCTGACTTTCTGTGCTCCCACACCAGGACTGTGCTCTCAGCCCTGTGTACCGACTACTCTGCAGTCACAATCCAGCTTGCCTTTCACACTCGGGCTAGACACATCCCTTTGAGGAACAGAAAAAGAGTTCAGGCTTTCTGCACCCTCAATTAAAGAAGCAATGTTGTTGAACCACTGGTAAAGAGCCCTTCCTTCTGTGTGTCAGGCATTTGAGATAAAAGCTAGTTAATAAATAAACAAAATTCAACAAACAACCGAAAACAAACACTTTAAAACAGTCTGCCCTGCCTCAGCTACCCTATTATTTTGCTTGGGACAGGAGTGGAGCAGGGAGACAAAGGCATTTTAATGTCACCTTTGAATTGCATGCATTCTGGAGCACTCCAGGCATTCACATCCCTGGTATAAATTAGGAGAGTACTGGGTTCTACTTTCTTTCCTTTGGCTCATGGGATGTTTTAAGAAACAGAGAATTGCTACAGCAACTAGACTGGGCACATTTTCATTTGCCTCTGGTTCCTACCTGCACCTCAACATGCTCCCTATGCCAAGATCTGGGACTGGGGCTGGTATCAACTATTTCAGGGTTGTCAACCGAGGAT
Source organism: Crocodylus porosus (assembly GCF_001723895.1). Taxonomy (NCBI): domain Eukaryota; kingdom Metazoa; phylum Chordata; order Crocodylia; family Crocodylidae; genus Crocodylus; species Crocodylus porosus. The sequence goes on from NW_017728947.1 coordinate 16,962,794, forward strand.
AAGCATACCTCTGGGGGTGCTTGGGAAGCCCCCAGGGGGAACGTGGCAGTGGAGGATTTCAGTGGCTAAGGAGCATCTTTGTTTAGAGACATTCTGTGAGGACTGGTTTTTCTCATGTCTCAAGTCCACTCCATGATAAGGTAGACTGGGCTCTTTAACCTTGGTCAGCAGCCAGTCTAGGGGTAGAGCCCTGATAAATGGACAAATGGATGATCCCCTTTGCTGTGGCAGGTCCTGCAGCCAAGCTGTTTCAAATGCACTGGACGACCCTTTCCTTTGGATTAAACTAGGAAGGCTGAGTGAGGACACTGGTGCGTGGGCAGCTCAGTGTCTTCATATACACTGCCCTAGCTTTTGTGCCCTGGGGAGGTCACTCCAACTTTGCTATATCTTTCAAGCAAGGATTATGTTCAGCGAATCTCATTCAGCATAATTCTATTGTCTCACAAGACAGACACATGCCTACTACTAAGGCTTCCTGTAGGCCACCAATGCTGTGCAAAGGAGCTTTAGTTTCATTAAGCATTGGCCTTTGAGTACAAAGCCCTTCCCTTTTCATTTCTTGGGTTACACTTTGGCACTTGTCACACTATACACCTACTTGTTTTCCAGCTGTTCAGTGAAACTTGGAGAGGGGGAGCAAAATAGATTGGACCTGAATCACTATTGATAAAATAAAATTTTAAAATACTGAAAGATACCTTTGGAAGTGAAAACCATCTTTCAGACATCTCATAAGCAGCAAAAAAGAGAAAAGGCAATTTTAAAAATGTACAAATTACTGAAGTTTCTGACCAGTACAACCAGTAAACTGATCTGATTTTGCTATCCTTAACTATCTGCATTATTCACATCTGTTCTGAGCAGAACAGCTCAGAACAGCTTCCCATGCCATCAGTGCAGAATACTAACAATAACTAGCACCTACTAATTTAACCACAAGAGCCCTCAGAGACCATTATGCTGTTAGCAATGAGAATGACTCACTGTACCTCTGATGCCTGATGCATATACCTCAACTGTGCATGAAAGGAATGATCATATTCTTACTGACAAGGCAAATTGAACGTATGAGAAAAAGACAATTCTGCCTCACAACGTCAACAGCAAAAGAAATGACTTGCTACTTAATCTACCACTAGCCTAGAGTGGCAAATATCACAGCGTTGCACTGTCTTTGCAGGAACAGACAGGATGGTGCCATTCACAGTTTCAAATCACTAAACTATAGTGAGAAAAGGTTTTTATTTATGTTTTAAAGCAGGAAAGATAGAGATATGGCCCCATGGAACTCTATCACCCAGCCCCCAGTGCTGCCTATGCGTCTGAGTTGACCTACACCAGGGATGGACAAAATATGGCCCGGGGGCCAGATCCGGCCCGCCAGGCCATTCTATCCAGCCCGTGGGGCCCTGAAAAAATTTAGAAAATTTAATATTTATTTGCTTCTGGCTGCCTGTCAAAGATGAGAACTGGTTAGAGTTGCCCAAATCCTGAATGAATATCCTGTAGGAAACAAGCCTGAATGAGCAGGGAAAGGGATAGGAAGTTTGACTTAGTCCTCTCCATATTTCTAATTCCTATGATTTGATACTAACATCCGTTCTAGTCACATGAGAATTTTAGAATAAAAATGCCCTAACTTTGTGCTGTAAAGTATAATGCTATTTAGAAGATGATTTCAGAGTCCCCAGCCAGAAATGAGTTTCTTACGAGCTGAATTAATTTTTGCTGAATTTAACAAATAGTCGTCAGTCACCCAAAACATGTCCCCTGGAGGATCAAACAGCCAGAGAAACTTAGCATAGCTTTAAAATTTATGTGCTTAAAATATGCATTAAGTAATTCAAACCAATTTTAGGGTGTTTCAGACTATAAAGTCTGCCTTCAGCTATTGTAGATCATTGGCTCTGCTTTACAAGAAACATTTTTTCATAGGTTTATAACTTCACTATAAAAATGAGCTCCAGGCTAAAGCTTGGTATAAAAAGGTCTCAGCAAAAGGGTATTTTTTATTACAAATTTTCCCAAACTTGGTTTAGCCATTTAAGATTATAGGAATTTTGCCCCCCCACCCCCACCCCAAATCCCCCCTAAACATTTTACTGGTACCAGATGTTCTTTTCCATCCCTAGGCTACAACAGAAAAAAATACCTTAGATGTTTAAATAATATTTTATCAGAACAATGACTATTACCATTATCATCATTTAGTGTCGTATTTATTGTGAGCAGTAGCATTTATCTAGGCACATAACTGAATGCATAACCTTAATGTCATACCAAGTGAGATTTTTGATACAGGTTATCAGGATACTAAATCCTCTAAAATTTTTGATTGACTTGTCTGTCACTTTGCCAATATATATTGTCAGATTAGAAAAGTGTTCAGAAAAGTAGTACAAGAATAATTTAAGATCTGGATAACCTGCCATAATTTACTGAGCTTTGGTTTCTCACATTTAATTTATTCAATGAAAGATTAAAAGGTGACCTGATCCCAGCCTAAGAAAATTCTTTGTTAATAAACAGTTCATTAATCTAGCAGAAAAAGGCATAACAGGAGACAGTGTTTGAAAACTGGTGTTAGATAAATTCATGTTAAAAATAAGGTGCAATTTTTAACAATGAGGTTAATGAATCGTTGGAAAAACTTACCCAAGGGTGTAATTGCTGTCCATTACTTTCTGTCTTTAAATCATGATCTTTCTGAAGGATAGTCCAGGGTTCACACGGAAGCTATGAGCCTGATGAAGAAATGCCTACAAGTAGAGTTTTGCTCTGTGTTATATAGGAGGTCAACCCAGATGACCATAATAGACCCCCCGGCTTTGAAGTCTATGTATCTAGCAGTATTTGGAAGCCAATGAAATATTTTAGTACAAAATGAAACAATTATAGAAAGGAATATCCCTTCCTTAAAGGTCTACTTTTATAACCAAATGGTAAAATCACAATATACGCATTTAAGATTTAACCCTGTTTTACTATTCACGTGCATGAAGCTTCACCTTCCCAAAGATATTTCCCTTCCCAACTTACAAACAGCGATTATTATAGACATTCCCATAAACATTTATTTAAGTAAGAGAGAAGAAACAAAGTTGAATTTAGCACTCTATTCACTAACCAGCATGATTATCTGAGTGATGATTAACATCAGGGGCGGGCAATTATTTCGGGTGGAGGGCTGCTTACCCAGTTTTGGCAAGCTGTTGAGGGTTGCATGCATAGGTGCCCCGAGCCCTGGTGACTGTCTTGGGACCAATGTCCCAAAATGTCTCAGGGCCAGCACTGGTGGGGCCCAGAGTAGGGCTTAGGCTGGCAGGGGTCTGTGGAGCTGGGCTGGGCTGCACCAGCAGAGAGTGGGGGAGCAGGCCCAGCTCCATAGAGCCCCTGCTGGCTGGGACCCCACACTCCTGCCGCCCTGCTGTGCGCCTTGCTGGTGCAGGCCCCATGCACTCGCTCACTCCCAGTGCCCCCAGCCCCATGGTACAGGCAGGGTGCAGCGCGCAGCCCTGATCCCCTGCTTCCTGGCAGGGAATGAGCTGATGCTGAGCACAGGGAAAGTGGCCCCTCCCCCACCCCAAAGCCAGTGCTCCCTGCTGCAGCCACTTGCAGCCAGTGTGGGGCTGTACTGAGCAGGCATAGGCAGCCTCATGCAGACTGTGATCAGCTGCAGTGCAGGGTGCCAGCCATGGGGCAGGTGAGGGGCTGCTTTTCCTGTGCTCAGCACCAGATTGTAACCTGCCCACTGCCAGCCTGGGCCCTGCACCGACTCTGGGCTCTCCCATTGGGGCTGCACCATTGTGGCAGCAGCTGTTGCCGCCCCCCCCTTGCTGCGCTGGGCAGTGTTTGCCACTGCCACCTCTGGGATGCCCAGCACATGAGCTCTGGTTGGGCAGCAGCGGCAAACACTGCCCAGCATAACAAGTGGGGGGCCGCAGCTGCTACCGCCATGGCGCAGCCCCGACAGGCAAGCCCAGAGCCGGCACAGGGCCCAGGCTGGCAGTGGGGGCAGGTTACAAACTGGTGCTGAGTAAGGGAGAAGCAGGTCCTCACCCACCCCGTGACCAGCACCCTGTGCTGCAGCTGCTCGCAGCCCGCATGGGGCTGCCTGTGCCTGCTCAGAACAGCCCTGCACGGACTGCGAGCGGCTGCAGCAGGGAGTGCTGGCCTTGGGGGCTGCTTTTCCCCAGGCAGCTTTTCCCTGGGCTCCTTCTCTGCCTGGGGTCCTCCCCTTCCCTCCCCCCACCTTACCTGTGTTTCTGATGCAGTGCAGCCACATGGTTCCAGGCCAGAAGCTCCTGCTGTTGAGGGAGACTACCAGGCTTCCCCTGGGTCCTACTGCCCCTGATTCCTGTAATTTCTGATAAGAACCAAAGACAGATAAATGTTAATTTTCTAAATTTTTTAGGGGCCCCACAGCACAGATAGAATGGCCTCTCAGGCTGGATGTGGCCCACAGGTCATATTTTGCCCATCCCTGATTTACATGTTTCAGGCAAGTATGGAAAATTTCAAGTCCCTGGGAGGACTCTGATTAGGGAGGGGTTCCCCCCACCCTTCACTGTTTCTGAGCAGCAAGGGAACCAACAGGGAGTTACACCGTATTTAGTTACTGTGGGGGGAGAATTCAACTCAAAAGTAATTCAGTAGTTAGAACTGCTTTTAATTTTAAAATTTGGGTTTCTAAAAGCCAAGTATGAGTTAATGAAACAAAATTAAACAGCATGAAACTGCCATGATGTGAAAGTGTCAAGTTTTACTTAGCCCTAGAAATAATATGGCATACATATAAAAAAAAGCTTGCACTCACTTTGGAGATGTTCTTATGAAGTGGATCAAATATGTCTTTGTTCCCTTGAGAATCAGTATCATAACACTTTAAATTTCTTCCAGAAATATAAATGTTGTCTGTTGCCCCCAAACAGTAAGGTCTCACTTGCCTGCCCATTCAGTGTCATGACAGCCTAGATTTTCTTTCCTGCTATACCTTTGATGTTATCAGTGATTAAGGGGTAGGTCCTCAGTTCAGTCAGAGAGCAACCTCAGGGCTAGGGACAGACATTCAAAAAGCTTGAATTGATTCAGTCTTTGCAGGTTAGTCTAACTTGGCTAGACTGAACTGGTTTGTAACCACACAGACATCCCCTCTGGACAGCAGAAATGAAGGCACATGCCTGCAGTGGCTCAGGCTAGAAGCCAGTGGCACTAGAGCAACCCTCCCTTCCCTTCCATAGTGCTAATCTGAGGGCAGGGGGTGTGGCCAGGCCCCAGCAGGACACTCGGATTAGGGAGGGGTTCCCCCCACCCTTCACTGTTCCTGAGCAGCAAGGGAACCAACAGGGAGTTACACAGTATTTAGTTACACAGCAGGAAGTTGATAGCATTTAGCAACCCACCAGGAAAACAGAAGCCTCCCTCATTAGTTCAAGCTCTTCTTAAACAACTTTTTTGAGGGAAGGAACAGAGGGACATTACCAGCTGACATGTTGATTAGCTCCAAAAAGCCCTAAGTGGTCACTGTTCTGTCTGCCTTTCTCCTGCCTGCCTTACACACATACCTCTCAGCATTAGCTAGCATACCACATGCTGGCTATGGTCTTTGCTATGGGAGACGGAAGAGGGAAATCTCTGCTTGAGCAGGGAGTGATGAGGGCTGCAGTCCAGCAAATGGAAGCCAGACAGAACTAATGTGTCTGCAGTCTCTGCCAGAGCTCCAGCCAGGGAACAGAGGGGCAAGGCCTGCCTGTTCTCTGGAGCAGAGAGCCCTGCCCAGGGCTGCAAAGCATCTGGGATGCTGGAGGACTCTGGTTTAAGTTAAACCAGGAAAGGGTCTGGAACAGACACTGCATAAACTGGTTAGACCCAAATCAGTTAAATCTGATACTATATTTAATCAGGTTTATCTCAAGCTGGTTTTAGCCATTTTCAAACTGGTTTATGTGCACTGAATGCCTGTTCTGTTACAAGTTTAAACCAGTTTCTGATCACTTAAACCAGTTTTTTGTGCAATGTCTGTCCCTAGTCTAGATGCCTCTTCCCACTTCTTTGACCATAAGGTCATCCCTGCTCAGGTCCATGCAATGTTTGGTCTCAGTGAACATTGCTCCACTCACCTACTAATCTTGAAGGCTTAATTCACCCCAAGCAACCCCTCCAGCACATTAGTCTCTACCCAGAACTTAAGGCTTATTAGCATCTAATCAGTCTCTCTCAGGCCTGCCTAGCTTCAAACTGTTCACCAGGTTGCTTCTTCCCGCAAGCAGTTCATAAGGCCAGATCAACCTGCTATCAGTTCAGCCCCTCAGCCCCACAGGTTTGTGAACCCAAATCTTAGAAAGTCTATGCACAGTCCAGAGTGCCTACAGTGGCCTCTCTGTTCCTCCCACAGTTGCCTCATGCCTTGTGGCATAGGCTCTTGTGGCCAGAAGTCCTCTCTGGAAAACCCAAAATCCACTACCAAACTCATGTTCCTTCTGGATGTCCTTTCTCCAGGAACACCCAAAGGACTCCTCAGGTTCCTCAGTCCCCCTGGGCTTCCCCCATGTTCATCTATTGTCTGGTTTTACTCATGGTTAGCAATCCACAGAGTTCCACTTCTGCAGCTCTAATACCAGGGAACTCTTCTCCCCATCACTGCTGAGACCTCTCTTTCAAGCTCTCCAAGAGCTAGGCTGATACAGCCCTATGGCCCAAACCTTCCTGTCAGCACACCCTGGCCTTAAAGCACAATTCCCCCTTTTTTCTTCACAGTCCTCTCTATCTCTCCTGGGTTACAGGTTTCCCATTACAGCAAGTCATGCGTTTTATCTCTGGGATGGGACACTGTTAAGTTTTGCCATGTCTAACCTCGGTACTTCTTGCAAAGATGAACAAAAACACCAGCAAAACCAAAAACATCACAGAGATACACCAAGCTCTTGGGTCAGAGGTGATATCTTCTGTCAGACCAACTAAATAGTAGCAAATAATTCCTTTCTTGGAAGCTTTTGGACACAGACACCCTTCTTCAGGCTGAGGAGAATTCAAAGATTGTAAAAGTCCTCCTGAGTAGAAAATAAACTCCATTTTGCCCAGGGGAAGTAGAGGGTGGAATTGTATTCCCCTAGGTATCTGAGAGTCCTTTTGTCAGAGTGTTACTCTGTGATGTGCAGATTAGGCTGTCTTCTTCCTAAAAACATCATAAACATTTTTTGTGGGGGAATGCCTTCTTAATGAAAAATTCATTCCTAGTTGATGATAAGCTGATCCCAAACTCAATACTGACAACATTCTATTTAATTTAATAAATTCTATTCAGCTTCTACCTTGTCTTAAATAATATTCATATTTAATATTACCTTGGTTAAAATAATATTAGCCTGGTTGACTGGAACTCCATACTACCATCAGCTACTGCACCATCTAGACAACTACAGTGATGATTTTACAAGATATGCAGTGCTGCATGCTGCACCAGACACCAGACATTACAGCTGAGCATCAGGGGCTATATTCTGTCCTCAGATAAACAAGTTCATCTCTCTGAGCACAAAACTTAGGCCTTTGTGTTCAAGGATGTTGTTCAAAGTTAGAATCTGTTATATAAGAAAGGGAAGGTGGGATTTTTAAAAGTGCTTATCTCTTGTGGGCAAAAGATTTATCTTTTCTTGGGGCTCGTCCCAGTCTCTGCAGCTCTTGAGGATCCAGCGTGTTGGGCTTCTTCTCCAGGGTTCCTCCCCCTTTCTGCTCCCTCCTGCCATGTTTTCTCCTTGGGGACACAGAATGCCAAACTTTCCTTGGCAATCCTGCCCTTTGTGGAAGAAATCAAACTTTGCATTGTAGTTGAATCAGAACTGACAGAGCCAGCTTTTCTTTATTTAGGGTTATACTGTGATCACAGGGAGGATTTCATACAGCAAGGGGAATCACCTACTTGTCTGTTTCAAAGGAATCCTCCTCCTCTCTAAGTTTTCAAGCTTTTTTATACTTAAGACAGATAAAAAGAGAGAAAAAATACAACCTTGGAGAAACTAAAACAAGCTTACTTAATTGGACATCTGTGCACAGGGTAATAAGACATGCAGGATTTCTTATCTCAAAACATGTAACTGAAATAAGCAGTATCAGCACTTCTGGTCTCTGTCTGTTTTTCTAGTCAAGTAGGCCAGAAGCCCAACTAAATTTACTGCCACATTTTAAACTCCCCGCTGCCTGCTGCAGGCCAATCGGGGCCGGTTCCCCAGAGCTTGGGTTCTCATGCTCCCAGGATTGCTGGCAGCTGTGTTCCCTTTGCTGCCTGAGCTGCACTACGTATCCAGACCTGTATGCGTGTGTGCCCCCTCCTGCAGGGCTGTTTCTGCAGAAGCATGGTAGGAGCCAGGACTCTGTCCCTGCCACAACATGTAATACAATACATGCTCCATGGGAATGACTCATAAGAGACATGCAGGGACCAATGACAGTTGTCTAATGCTGTGCCTAATTCTGGAAATGCTTGATGATGTGGATCTCTTCTATTGATGCCAAGAGAAATACTATAGGTTAATGCCATGTATAGTAGTGGTCTTTGGCAGTTTTCACCTTTAAAACTTAGAACTTCTGAGAAGTACAGATGGCAAGATTCACTGCAAAAAGCACATCACATAACCAAGGAGTTTTTGATTTTAGACTTATCTGCTTACTATGAAGAAGGAAATAATCCAACCAACACAGTAATATATTACACACATTAAAAAGAAGTCTAATTAATAAACACCCTTTCTGGTGTATGTAACATTAACTCTCAAGACATTTTTTATTTTCAGAATCCTATATTAATAAGGATGAAATAAATGGAACCTTCAGCAACATTTTCTGTCATAAAATTAGGCCCTCATTAGTGTTATTTGTTGTAAATCTAAACAAGAGGTTTTTGTTGGTTGTTCACAGATCTATTTCAAATCATATTAATGTGCCGAAAATGAGGATGACGATAAAGTCTATTGTCATGAATAAGTTTGTTTACAAAGGAATTTAAATGGAGAAAAACCAGTGTCTTTTCAACAAATTGTTTTCTCTTCATTTCTTATTAAATGCATCTTTTGCCTTTCAAAATTTCAGTTTATCTGACTATTGTTCAATAGGCATTGTGTCCCAAGTTCACACCATGATTCTGTAAAATTTACCCTCCAGCACACTAATGTATAGCTTCTTTCATCATGAGATCTATGGCACAGAACTGTGGATCCAGTGCTGGAAACCCTTATTACTTCTGGGAAGTGTTTGTACTCAACCCAGGAGTGACAATATCTAAATAAAAATATCTCCCCAAATTGTGGTTTGGTACAGCACCTTTTTACCATAGAATAGGGACATGCGAAGCTTCAGTAGCCAATTCGATTCAGAGGAGGTTCAACCCAAGTCAGGGACTGAATCTCCAAATCCAGATCGAATCAGGAGACCAATTAAAAGCTCCAAATCAATTTGAAGCATCCAAATTGATTCAGAAAAAGATTTGGAAAAGATTTGGCCATAGACTAAACAGTAAGTCTGTTGGGGTTCGGGGAGGGAGGAGGGAAGGGGATTGGGGGAGGGAGGGATTGGGGTTGGGACAAGCTGCCCAGCCAGGGCAAGGGTCATGGGACTCAGGGAGGGGGGTAGGGAGTGTGGGATATGGATGTGGCAGCACTGGGAGAGGGGGTCTGCCATGCTGCTGCTTGTGCAGCCAGGGTGGGGGGGAGGAATGCTAGCACAGCTCGCTCCAGGGGGAAGAGGGCAAGCAGCCCCTGCTCCCAGAGCATAGCAGGTACAAGCTCAACCCTTTCCCAGCCATGCAGCAGTACCCATGTTGTTTATTGGCAGGCAAGGGAAAGGAGTCTCCACGTACTTGATGCCTGGGATGGAACCCATCACCAGCGGCAGTGCTGGGAGCGGGGGCTCTGCCCTGCTGTTGCTTGCCCATCTAGTGCAGGTGGGGGGGCACAATGCCTGCTCATTCCAGACAGAAGGGGGCAAGCAGCAGCAGGGCATAGCCTCCACTTCCAGCGCTGCTGCACCCACATCAACACTGGGAGCGGGGACTCTGCCCTGCCACTGCTTGCTAGCCAGTGTGTGGTGGGGGGAGCATGGGATGCAGGCACAGCAGTACTGGGAGTGGGAGCTATGCCCTGTTGCCGCTTGTCCCCTTCCTCCTGGAGTGATCCATGCCTACATCGCACCCCCACCCCACGCTGACTCAGCAAGTGGCAACAGGGAGAGGCCCCGCTCCCAGCACTGCCATGCCCACATCCTAGGCTCCTCCACCCCGACTGTGCAGCTTGTCCCAGCCCTAGCCCCAGTCACTTCCCCCCCATGCCCCTTCCCTCCCCCCAACCCCAAAAGACTTACCAGCTGTAGGCAGCTATGTCAGTTGCCTGTTTAGTCTATGGCCAAATTTCCGAAGCAGCACCAAATCTTTCGGCTCTGATTCAGCTGAATCAAATTGGAACAGAGATTCAAATCTCTGAATCAAATCACTGTCCTCCGAATCGGCCGATTCCAAATTGAAATCTAAAGTGAATACTTGCCACTTTGCATAGGCGTACCATAGAACCCAAGTGCTCTCTGTCTCTTTACCTAGTGGAAAGTGAATATGTCTCTGAGAATCATCTGCCACACAATTTAAGAAACCATGATGGTGGTTTCACTAGATATGACATGTGTTATGGATCTGAGATGATGATAAATTTAGATATAATGGAAAGAACACTAGTAAATACATGAGACCTGCAGTAGATGACTGTGAACCATATTGAACCGAATATCTTGTTTCGGGTTTTTTATTGATTTTTAATTGCAATGCAAGAGTCAGAAATACATATTTATGAATTACATATATATTAATCTAAAATATATATGACTATAATAAATAATAAGCAACAATGGGGAAAAAAAGGCAGGAGGGCGTTTCATAGTGACATGTGTCCGGGCAGCTATAAACAGTTGTGATGCATACTGCCCTGCTGCTTCTCTGTGCTGTTCTTCATTGATTCTGGTTAATTCTGGGCCAAGGTTTCAAACACCCAGGGTAGGAACAGAAATTACACATAAACCTGTGTAAGTGATTGAAAACCAGTTGAAATCTGCAACACAACAGAAGTTCAGTGCACATAAACCACTTCCAAAATAGCTGAAATCAGTTTAAGATAAACTTGGATAGATGGAGTATCAGACTTAACTAATTTAGGTTAAATCAGTTTATTGAAATTCTGTCCCCGATCTCCTCCAGATTCAAGTTAACTCACCATCCTCCAGCATCCCAGGATGCTTTGCACCTCCCCGCAAGCCCACCCTCACAGCTTGGGCCACCCTTGGCCCAAGCTGTCTTTTCCAGTAGAGCAGGTGTGCTCTTGTACCCTCATCGTAACAGTAATTGAAGACCCTAAATTGAAACAGTGGGGTTTTAATTATCACAAAAACCCACTGTTTCAATTTAGGGGACTAAACCTCCATCATGTGTACAAGCGCTCATTGTCAGTCTGTACTTAGCATAAGGGATTAACTATTAAACCCTATCCTGCATGTCAGTACCCAGAATACTCTTCCAGCTTTCAATACTTCACAGAGCCATTGTTTTCCTGAGCTTTGTAACCCAATAGAAAGTTTTGTATTAATTTATGAGTAGTGAAAAGTAAACATTTCACATTATTCAAAATGAAACTTAAAATTTAAGATCTTTTTTTTTAGCTGCTCAGTAGCAAAATGCCACTGCTCACAGTTTCTCTCTAAGGTATAACTATATTTCTAAAATGAACCAGTGATGAGATATGATGATGATATGATATAACTGGCTACATTTTAGCGATAACAAAAAATTATTTCACAGCATAAAAGATCAGTCATTAAAATGTGCTCCAGGCTAAAACTAGGCATAAAAAAGTTTCAAACCCTAAGCAACTGGAGTATAAGTGAGAGTGAGAGAAAAAAATATATTCTTTTAATTTAAAAAGTCAGTACCAATTACACTTTGGAAACTTCAGACAGTTGGCTAAAATCAGCCAAAGTACATCTTTACTAAAAATAATGATACTGCTTCTGGTTACAGCAGATCTGTATTGGTCCTACTATTTGAAGCATTAACTGTGCTACCAGTGAAAAGTCAGGACTGTAGCAATGCCAAATATCAATAGGCCCAATGTCTTTCATTGACTTTACTGGTTTCTATCAGACCCTCTGAGAGATTGTGTTGACATCAAACTTATGCCCCTTGTAATTTAAATTAGTCCCTTAAATTGGTTGGGCCCAGAGATCTCTAATGATGAAGAGCACCTATCAAAGATCAAGAAGCTTTATTTTTAAAGATCAAGAAAAAAGTCTCATTTTCACATATTATGACATTTATAAAGAATTAACAGCCTGTTGAAAACATCATTTAACTACTTATCAAAGTGAAGATCCATCATGCCTCAAATCTAATAGTCCAGGTAGATCATAACAACATTCAAAAATATTTTATAAGACATAATATAAATGTCACATCTGCCCAGACTGTGGCTGCCTCTTAGTCACAAGTAAAAACAATGCTTAAGCACATGCTTACCTTAAATCAAACAAGAATTGGAAATCTTCAAACCTATTTGTGCTTTAAAAAAAACCTTCTAGAAACAGGGTCTAAAGTTACTTTAGCTTTTTCACAGTATTCATGTAGCCAGTTGCTTCGGTAGATATCTCCTGGTTAATTATACATTCCATGTTTTAATAATTTAACTACAAACAATACTGGCAGCATTAACAAGTCTAAGATTCTCATGCTTGCAGAAAACCAGATTTTGAGTTGTTACACTGTATGTAAATTATAGTCTATCCAGTTATTTAAAGGAAGTAGTGGTAAATCAAGTTCAACTCCATTTTTATCTGTTTAGAAGACACAAACCAATGAATCAGCTTCACAGAACTAGGATTTTTTTTCTACTGAAGCCAGTCGAAAATACTTGTGGGTTTAACATGGAGCATTTTTAAGCCATTTGCTGAATGAGGGCCTCAAAAAATAGGAAGCACAAATTCCCCATCCACTAGTGATTCTATACGCTAGTTTTCTTACCATGAGAAGCTGTAAACCATTCTGTAATTTGTTACAAATTAAGAACCAGATGAGATGCACAAATTTTTCTCCTTCATTTTGCCCCGTGATACAATGTCACTACAAGCTTTTATTAATGCACAGTAAGAAATGAGAGTAGGATTTGTCCCAAATAGCATCTTTTTGTCAATGATTTCTGGGCACTGTGCAATTAATCAATTTCTACATATATAATGTACAATATTTTCAAAGTCCTGAAAGAATATCCTAATGTCATTTCATCCCTTGAGTTCAAACTGGGATTAAATTCAGCAGAAGATAAGGATAAAATTAAAACTTGTGTCTTAGTTCTATGAAAATCTTAACACACCTGTCATTTTAAATTCTCATTTCATGGATAAGCAATCAAAAATATATATGTCAGCTATCAAATACACTTTGTAGCCCTTTACTCATGCCATTTCCTTATTAAGCACCTTTAGCAGGTGGAAGCTTTGAAGAAAGGGGTGTCAAACTCATGTGGCCCTACAGGCTGGTCTGATGCTCTTCATATGTGGGTCAAACTGAGACCCAGGCCCAGCACCAGAGACCAGATGGAAGGGCTCTACAGGTCAGAATTGGCCAGTGGGCCATATCTTTGATATCTCTGTTTTAAGAAAATGTGGGATAGTCATGTGTTTAACATGTTTCCTTCCAGCAGCATTATTCTCAGAAAGCACCAATTCAACAAATGCTTGTTCTAGACTGTCACGACATTGTTGGACCCACAATATTCAGAAGGAGCAATAGAAACATCAACAGGCTTTTGAATCCCAGCCCCATCCTTTCAAAAGGTGCTACAACTACTTTCTTAATTTATCTTGTCACACCTCTAAAAAACCAAAAAACCTTAAAAATTACTTTTCATAGGGACCCAGCGGGAATTCTACATGTTAGACTTGTGAGATGTGGAATGTACTTTTCTAAATTTATACTGATAGATGAAAATATCAACATTTTAAAAATATGGCTATGGCACTATGGGTCCTCAATCCTAAAAGAGTGAAAAATTATCTTCCATTGGTCTCAGGATGGTTTACACTGTGCATTTGCTTGATCTCCCTCCTGATTAAACTGGAGGAAGGAAGCTGCCAAACTGAGAATGCTGATTAGCTCTGATTCACTAAGGGCCTGAGTCTTTCCTCTTTGGTCTGAATGACATTATTCCTTGATATGCCACATAGATTTCCAAAAATGTACAAAAGGAAACAAATCCAGGTTATTTTTTAAACTTAGCAGCACTGGAACACTTCAATATATAGAGGTACCAAAATGGACCTATTTCACCATTGATTTCAACGGGGGTCAAGTGATGGAATAAAAGGAGTCACACCTTGGACCCAGAGCAGCATGCTATCAGTCCTTCAGGGAAGCCACACAGGAAAACACAGAGACCACTCAGGCTGCTAGCACACCACTCCGGATCCGCTTGCTGCCAGCTAGGCGGGCACTCCTCAGGGAAGCTGTCTGGGGGCTGAGGGAGTGGGGAGGTGTTGGGGAAAGATGTGTATGGAGTGCCTGCCCAGCTGGCAGCACATGGACCTGGAGTAGCATGCTATTGGCCTGAACAGGTGTTATACAAATAGAATTTTGCCTATTGCTTTTAATCTTATGTATTTTCTTGAGTTTTGCATTGCCTTAAGAAACTCCATTTTGTATTGCTCCGTAGTATAAGTGCTCGACCTTTGTGTGCTGTATGTGTGAGAAAATGGGTGTGAGCATGTCTGTGGAAAGAAAAACACCAGCTGGTGATTGGCTGAAGAACATAGACATATAAAAGACCAAAACAAGAAGAATCTGCCCCAGAACAGTGAGAAAACAATGGCAATCGACCTTCAAGAAAGAACACGGTGATAACACAGCAAAAGCCCAGAGGACTGGGTGAACTGACAAGGCTATAAAAGATGGTGTGAGATATATTAATTTTGGGTCTTGTTCTGCATGATCCTGGAGCATCGGTTCAGCTGACAAGATGGACTGGCAAGAGTCCAGCTCCTACTCGTGATCAACTTGGCTGGCCACTTAGTTTCATAGTTTCATAGCTTCATAGTTAGTAGGGTCAGAAGGGACCTGAGCAGATCATCAAGTCCGACCCCCTGCCACGGCAGGAAAAAGTATTGGGTCAAATGACCGCAGCAAGGTGATTGTCTAGCCTTGTCTTAAAGACCCCCAGGGTAGCAGCCAGCACCACTTCACTTGGAAGTTGGTTCCAGATCCTAGCCGCCCTGACAATGAAGTAGCACCTCCTGATGTCTAATCTGAATTTACCCTCTGCCAGCTTGTGACCATTATTTCTAGTCACTCCTGGGAGTGCTTGAGAGAACAGGGACTCCCCCAATGCCTGCTAGTCCCCTCTGACTAGTTTGTAACAGGCCACTAGATCCCCCCTCAGCCTCCCCTTGTGGAGGCTGAGCAGGTTCAGGTCCCATAGCCTCTCCTCGTAGGGCCTGCCCTACTGCCCCCTGATCATGCGAGTGGCCCTCCTCTGGACCCTCTCCATGTTGTCCACATCCCTCTTGAACTGCGGTGCTCAGAACTGGATGCAGTACTCCAGCTGTGACCTGACCAATGCTGCATAGAGGGGAAGGATCACCTCCTTGGACCTGCTTGAGATGCATCTGTGGATGCATGACAAGGTGTGGTTGGCCTTCCTGACTGCATCCCCACACTGCTGGCCCATGTTCATCTTGGCATCAGTGATGACTCCAAGATCCTTTTCTGCCTCTGCACTGACAAGAAGGGAGTTCCTCAGCCTGTAGGTATGGTGCTGGTTCTTCCTCCCCAGGTGCAGCACTTGTCAGTGTTGAATCCCATCCTAGTCTCATCCACCCACCCCTGTAACCTGTCTAGGTCCGATTGTAGCCTATTCCTTCCTTCTAGCATGCCCACATCCCCCTACATCTTAGTGTCATCAGCAAATTTGAACAGGGTGTTTTTTGCCCCCTCGTCCAAGTCACTGATGAAGATGTTCAACAGTGCGGGCCCGAGGACTGAGCCCTGCAGAACCCCATTGCCCACATCCCTCCAGGTCAAAAATGACCCATTCCCTACCACTCTATGGGTGCAGCCCTCCAGCCACTTGGCGACCCATTTGACTGTGTAGGTGTCAAAACCACAGTCCCCCAGTTTTTTAATGAGAACAGGGTGAGAGACAGTGTTGAAGACCTTCCAAAAGTCCAGAAAGACTACGTCCACTGTTACCCCTGCTTCTAAGGATTTAGTGACCTGGTCATAGAAGGCCACCAGGTTCGTCTGACAGGATGTGCCTGTAATGAACCTGTGTTGGTTGCCCCAAAGCATAATCTCCCCTGCTGGTCCCTCATGGACATGTGCCAAAATAATTCTCTCAAAAAGCTTCCCTAGGATCGAGGTAAGACTAACTGGCCTATAGTTCCCCAGGTCCTCCTTCCTCCCTTTTTTGAAGATGGGAACCACATTGGCCCTCTTTCAGTCCACTGGCATCACACCAGAGCACCAGGAGTGCTTGTAAAGCCGTTCCAGGGGTCCCACAATGACCTCAGCTAATTCCCTCAGCACTCTGAGGTGAAGATCATCAGGACCAGCTGATTTAAATGCATCTATTCCCTCCATAAGTTCCCTGACTAGATCCTCACTGACCCTTGGCCTAGGTGCACCTCCCCTGGGGCCTGAGAGGGGTCCAGTGGGTGTGCTGATCTGGTCCCTGCTCAGGAAAATGGAGGTAAAGAAGTCATTAAATAGGTTAGCTTTGTCATCTGGTGTAATGACCAAATTTCCTAGCATGTCTTGCAGGGGCCCCACATTACCCAGTACCTTCTTTTTGCCCCCTATGTATTAAAAAAAGGGCTTCTTGTTGTCCTTGATCCAGGTAGCTAGTCCCAGTTCCATCTCTGCCTTGGTATTCCTGACTGCCCCCCTGCATCAAGTTGATTTGAGCACTGATAAGATTGGTATCATATACCAGCAAAAAACAGAAATTGGGGTATAAATGTGATATGTGCGTATTAAGCACTTAATCAATAAACGCGGCACCTTGCCTTATCCTCTCTTATAAGGTCTCACTCATAATTTGAGCAATTGCAAATTTGGGACACAGGACTCTAGGTGAGGCCTCACTGGTGCTGAATCAAGCAGAAGAATCTCTTCCCTTGGTTTACAAGTGCATTCCTTTTAATATAACCCATTAGTCCAGGGGTGCTCAACTGGGACCCATGGAAGCATCACATCTGGCCTGCCGGGCTCCGCATAGGTCCAGAAGTTTGGTAGCAGGAGAGTGGTTGCCATTAATACAGCCCTACAGCCACCCTGCCCCCCTGCCAAGCCCCCAAGCCCTATTCCCTACATGGCTGGTCAGAGCCAAGCTACTCCCTCTTCTCCTGTAGGCAAGTCATTCCACCCTCCACTTCCCTCCCTGCAGGACTGAATTGGATCCTAGCCATATCCCCTTCCTTTGCCATGGGGCTGGATCTAACTCCTGCAAGGCTGCAGTGGGGCCAGCTTACCCCCCCCCCCCCCCCC
>NW_017728947.1:16980453-16991604 GCF_001723895.1 Crocodylus porosus
CATGCAGCCATGTGGTTCCTGCTGTGCCCACCCAGGTACTGGATCAGGAGTACTGGCTGGATCCGGACTGCAGACAGACATGGCATGCCATTGCTGGGCAGAAAGGTCAGGCACCACTGCAATATTCTTTTGTAACAAGAGAACAGTGTTAGTTCATATTCAGTTTATGGTCTATTGAAACCCCCAGGTCTTTCTCTGCAGTACTGCAGCCTAGCCAGTCATTTCCCAATCTCTATTTATGATGCAATTATTCTGTACCAAGAGAAAGACTTTGTCCTTGTTAAATCTCATCTGACTGACTGTGGACCATTTCTCTATTCTATCCAGGTCGCTCTGGAATCTAGCCCTACATTTTCAACTCCACCCCACTTAGTGTTGCCTGCAAATATGCTAAGTTATGTAGCTTGGCAGCTTTCTGAGTAAGGCCCCTTTTGAAATTCAATCAGGTTTAAGAGGAGAGAGAAAGAAATCTACATGGCTGAAGGATGGAAGACCGGCAAGTTCAAATGGGCCTTTTATAGTACAAGCTGTCCTCAACTTATGACTTTGAGTTATGACAAATGGCATTTACAACATTTGAAAATTGACACTCAAGGTTCCGATGCAGGTTTCACCTTTATGATGCCTAACACAGCTGCGTCCAGCTAGTAAGTCTGTTGTGGTGGGGAGGGAGCGAAGAGGTGTGGGTGGGGCAGATCAACGCCCCCACAGGAAGGGAGGGATTACAGCTGGGACTGGGGCAAGCTGTCCAGCCAGGGTGGGGGGAGGCTCCCGCTGCTGTACACCACTGGTCCAGGAAGGCATGCAGGGGCATGTGTGCCCCCGAATCTGCATGGGATGGGTGGGGCCAGAGCTGCGCTTCAGACAGAAGGTACTGGGAGTGGGGGCTCTGCCCTCCCAATGCTCACCCAGCCAGCCAGGGTGGGAGGGCAGAGGATGGAGCTGCTGTGCTGCCTCAGACAAATGTTGCGCAGTGGCGGGAGCTTCCCTCCCCCCATCCATCCCAGATGAGCCATGGCTTCACCCCGGCCCACCCCAGCTGGGTGAGCAGTGACAGCAGCAGGCCATGGTAGGGGCATGTGCCATGGATCTGCATGGGGCGGGTGGCAGAGCAGGGGTTATGGGGGGCTGCAGCCACCCTAAAATTTCACATAGCCCCTGCCACCCACCTGGAGTGTAGCCCAATGCAGCCCCAGCTGCCCCATGCAGATCTGGGGACACACATCCCACTCCCTGTGCCATGCCTTGCTGCCATTCACCCAGCCAAACTGGGGCTCATCTAGCGGGAGGGGGATGGCTCCCATCACTGCACACTGCTTTTCCAAGGCAGTGCAGCAGCTCCATCCCATGCCCCTCTGCCCCGGCTGGGCAAGCGGTGGCAGGATATAGCCCCTGCTCCCAGCACCACCATGCCTGCTTGGAGCACAGCAGATTACAGCCCCAGCCTCAGCCCCGGCCCCACCCACCCCACCCCGATCCAGGGACACATGCCTCCTCTCATGCCCTTCTGTACTGGCAGCATGCAGTGGTGGGAGCCACCCAACCCCCTCCCTGAGTCCCGCACATCCTCCACCCCATCTGGGCAGCCCCTGTCCCAGCCCCAGTCCCTCCCTCACTGTGGGACATTGATCTGTCCCCTATGCCCCTTCCCTCTCATCTCCCCCTCCTCCACTACAACAGACTTACCAGATGGACACAGCTGTGTTAAGCCTGGTAAAGGAACCAATTCCCCTTTTGTAACATTGCTCTTATGGGAAAATTGGTTCCAAGTTATGACGTTTTGACTTATGACGTAGTTTTCAGGAACAAATTGTGTCATAAGTCTAAGGACTGCCTGTAATCGTGTATAATAATAAGGTTTGCTCTCTGTTTCTGGAAATTATAATCCAAAACCAATATAATCTAATCTTAACCCATTCCTATGCCCAAACTGTGGCTACTAGCAGACCCTAAGATTTTCCCCTCCCTTCAAGATACGACCACAGAAAAGTAGATGGGGATTTTTCCAACATATCACTTCTTCTATCAGTTGAGTTTTTCACATGTATATTAATAGAATTCCAACAGATTATATAAACTCTTCAAAATAATATTTTCCTGCATCAAGACAACTGGGTACCTAATTCTAGCAGTAATACCATTAGTAATGTGGTAGTTTTGTGTAAGTGCCGAGAAGTCTACTCAGAGATTGAAGCCCTGCTATAACAGTAATTACACACACACACACACACACACACACACACACACACACACACACACAGTAAAGGCACACAGAGTAAAGGCAATCCTTTCCCCAAAGACCTTGGAGTCTGGTGACATAGTCTATTCTAAAGCTTAAACAGTTTCTATATTTAAGTAAAATGACCTTATCAGAGACATATGACATGACCTTGTATACCTAACAGTTTAGGAAGGGTTAGCATCTGGATAATTGTGTCAGATAGTTTATGATAACTTTTGTTGCACATACATAGTAATTTTAAGACACATGGGTATAAAAGAAAATTCTTACTCATTTAATCCTTGGGTGAGCACATAATCCAAGTCACAATCGAACCATAATAAAATTAAATTGGATCATATCATACCTTAGAATTGGTCTCACAAGAGTAAGGGAGTAATTTGTACCCATTGGTTTCCCTTCTGAGGAAGATCCTTTCATCCTTCTCATGTCCTTGTGACAAGGTATTTAGCAGAATTAACAGGTTCCTTGGAATCTGACCTCACCACACCACAAGCACTTCTGCTGTGGCCTGAAACTTGCGGCCTTAGTGCCTATGTCACCCTAGTCCCCTCTGAGGCAGGTGAGTGAGAAATGGTAAATCCTTGGCTCCATAACATTGACTTTCAACATGCATTCAACGTTCTTTAGTTAAAGTGCCTCTGCCACCATTCTGAAATGCAGGACACTGAATACATGAGATGCTGTTGTGTTCTAATTAGAACACTGCAGCAGACCTGATTAATCAGGACATATTGGAGCATGTGTAGAAGCACCCAGCGAGTCCCCAAGTAAACTGGCTAGGGAGACAAATGAAAGAAAGGAGTTAAATTATGGGAAGTAATGCTAGATCAATATATTGCTGCTCTGGAAGACCACGTGATTGTTTTAAAATCACATGTGCTGAATGTTTAATTTGGTATAGATTGTTATAGAAGTGTCCCAGACTATTTGGAGCCTACTTGGCAAACTGAGCTAGAGACCTCTATATAAAGTATAATCCCTGCAGGAAGGTACAAGGACACCACAAATCTCATCATCAAACCCCTGCCATATATTATGAATGATCACATGCCACCTTTTACTGTCTGGGAAATTTTGGAAAGATCAAAATAGGTTCTAGCAAAATACCAAAATATCTAACATAAGGGGACAGCAAAATAGCTTTGCTACAGACCACAAGATCAACAGAAAGATTTATTGATGGCAACAGTCTGACAAAAACAGTTTTGTCTTCCAAGCATTAAGAGATGCAGTTATCTCATACCCAACCATCAATGTCAGATAATCAGCATGACAATGAAGATAAATCCCTTGAGTTTATGACAAAAAGCTTAAAATATTTCTTGCAGCACTGGCATGGAAACAGAAGCACACATCATACTGAAAAAGCAGAGCACCATATAGGAACAGAATAAAATTGGTCCCAGAATAGAACTCTGAAGAATGCTATGGTTAATAGCTATCGAAACAGAACACCATCTGCAACACTAACACATTAGACATGCTCTTTACGTTTGTATTTAACCAAAGCAAAATTTTCAGCCTTGAGATAGGCTTCAGTTCTGAAGTATTTTAAGTTGCTTTGCAATAATATTTACAAAGGAAAGTCAAACCATCCTACAAAGTGATTGGTAAAAATGAGGTAAAACAAACATATCCTGGAGTTTAGATTCAAAAGCTTTCATCACGCTGATCCTCTGTGCTTTGAAAGAATTAACAAGACAGGAATCTTAATGTGAATCAGTTTGGACATCAGAACATAGGACATAAGAAATGCTGCGCTGCATCAAAATGAAGTTCTATCTAGTCCAGTACATTGCCCTCCAGCAATGATCAGCCCCACTGCTTTAGGAGGACACCCTATCACTGTCTGCTGTGGAGTTCTTAATGTGTACCCCTCTGCATTAAATCTCTTTATTGGTTGATTTTACAACTGACTTAAACACCCAGGCCTGTGGTTTAATATACTTGGTAATATTTTCATTATAATTTATTCTGGTAAATCTGAATATTCTGGACATCTATATAAATAAATGTCAAACTCTTCTTTATTCTTAAAAAGTTAAATGATACCTTTCTGTGTGTCTATATGTGGAGTGAGTTTCTCCAGGTTCCCTTATTTTAGAAGACTATCACAGAGCTTCACAGTTCAGACCTGTCGGCTGCTGAGAATCAGAGTAGAGCCCTTTGCAGTGCATCAATATGGCTCCTCAGTCAGCCACATGGATCTCTAGATCTGGACTTACTGCCTCCATTGTACTGTCATCCATTCCTGCTCCATGAAGGAAGACTGAGTCAGAACAATGAACCTGGTTCACAGAACAAAGCACTAGGGTACCACATGATCTTTAAAACACCTGGTAAATCAAGCACCCATGAAACTTGTATTTAAAGGCATCATGCTGCTCATCTCAGCGTTAGAAAAAAAAATGCTCAGCCCCCCCAAACAAGCAAACTACTAAATACTAATTAGTACTACTTATATATTAGTATTATTTTGATGTATGTATATCTGGGTATATACACCAAAGCCTAGTAATATGCAGTTAATTGCATACCAAATCAGGAAACCAGCAAACCTAAAAGTTAAATATCAATATGCATCTTTAACTTTGCTCATTCATTTAGTCATAGGTGATGCATCGGGGGGACACAGCGGGGCATGTGACCCCCCCTAAGATTGGCTGCCACCGAAGCCACTGCCGGCTTCTGCAGGTGGTCGTTGCTCACCACCCACCACCCACCCCCGTCGTCAACACCACCACCAGCATCTGCAGGCAGTCTCCACTTGCCGCTTGCCACCCCCCCCCCCCCCCCCCCCCCCACTGACACCACTGCCAGAGGCTGCAGGCAGTCCCTACTTGGTGTTCACCACTGCTGCTGCTGGCATCTGCAGGCAGTCCCCCCTCACTGCTCCCCACTATGATGCTACCCCCCAGTCTCAGGAGTCACCAGTCATTCATGCACTAAGTAATGCGATCACATAGACAGAACTTACTAAATATATGCATTTTCTACAACCTTAAATAACATGTGAACTTCAGAGAGTGAATTTTAGTTATAGTTATTCAAAATTGTAAAGACTACATGTGGGAAAATATTGTTTAAAAATCATCCCTTTTATTGTGCAAAAAAGCTGATAATAGAACTGGTAGAACTGGATGCATATATAGATTCCCCTAATTGATCAGTAATGATCAGAACACCCATGTATTGCATCAAATAGTCTGCATCTAAAATGGCACTATATTTATTAAATATCAATATATTTATACAGAGTGGGATTTTAATGCAGGAGAAGTAAAAGAGGAAAGGAGGGACAATTCAAACAGTTTCTAAAGAGCATGTACTCATACACATTTATTTCAGTGAAAACTTGGTCTTTTTTATTTCCTTTATTCTGAACGTGGTTAAAGATGTGTTAGGTAGCAGATCAACAAGTTATAGATTCTCTTGTTTTAAATCACATATTACAATGCTTAAATTGCTCTATAAATGATGTGAATATTATCATTCTTTGTAAAGCCTTTTCTTAAAATTATTTCAAGTTTATTTAGTTTTGGGGTGAAGCAGTAGCTACTGCAAGACAATGTATGTTGAGAAAAAGACTATGTGGGTCATCTAATGTGACCCCTTTAAATTTTGCAGTCTGCATCATACCATTCAGTGCTTTTTCTTCCCTGTTCTTTATTTCTTGCAGTATAAATGTCTAGACCAGAGTGTTGCACAACCAACTAGTAGAATTCACAACATCCAAGTTAGATGCCTAGGTTCCATATAACACATGAGAAAAATCAGACACCTAATTCTGGGCTGCAGAAAAGTATCTTCATATACTGACATAACCATGTATCCTGGAGGGATTTAGCTAAGCCTTTTATTTTAAAAAACTAGCCATTGGGGGGGTGAGCTATTGGGGGGGTGCTACAAGAGTCAGCGGGGGGATGGGGCCAGATGGGACAGCAATTGGGGGGCTCAGGTGGGGCACATGGGCCCTGCAGGGGGGGTAGTAGCCGCCGGTGGAGGGGCAGCAAGACATTTAGAATTCACTTTATTATGATGTCACTTTATTATGACACTGGTAGTCTTCCAACTTGCTTTAACACTGTAGATATATCAATAAAACATGCCCAACTAATCGCTGTCTCTCTCATGCTCTCATTCTTTCTCTCTATATATAGTGGTCTTCTGTTTTAATTGTGGAGGAACATAGATTTTAGGGTATTTTACAGAGTGACTTTGGGATTTTTTTATCAGAAATTTTTCACTTTTGCTCTTCTAAACTCCAAATCTATACTCTCCACCTCTCCATTTTTAGTGAGTGAATATATTTCTTTCCATGGGGTTCTAGAGCCTGGAGACATGACAAGAGCCATGTCCTAGTAGTTAACAGGCAAATACATAAAACACAGCTACCCAACTGGTAGCCACATGTACCCTGAGAGTGATTAACTTGAGGATCACAAGCAGTTAATATGCAACTTGCACATTCCTGCAGCCACCCCTCCCACTGCCACATAACAGGAAAAGACAACCCGGGGATGGGGAGGAAGCGTGTGCTGGCAGAGTAGCCCATATGGCAGGTGGCAATGTGCCAAGAAGGCGGTGGGGGTTATATACTGCTAGTGCCACCTAGAAGGTTGCATAGAGCCACTGCTGCCCAGGGGACAGAGAGGCTATACTGACTGAGGGGCAGAAATGAATCTCAGTGGAGTGCAGTCCAAGAGCCACACTGGCACCACATGCAGCCCCCAGATACATTCCTGATGCCAACAATCCACTTGGCACTTACTGGTATAGTTTTTGCTACACAAAGCTGAGATAAATGCCACACCATTAATGCATGGCAATTAGCTCAGCAAAATTTTTTTTGGTTCTGGTCTATTTTTTCCTCCTTTTACCTTTGCAGAACAGGTTCCATAGCCCACTCATGTATGGTGCATACTTCTGTAGTTTTTCCCTTTTCATTTTGGTTGTGTTTTTAAATAACGACCAAGTCTAGAATAGTCAACTGTTTGCCTACTGTTACAAATTTTAATAGCTAGATAAATAAGTGTATGATATGAAGTTTCTGGCCCTGCTAACTTTCCTTACCTTAAGCCAATGTCCAGTTTCCCAGTTAAAGCAGGCTTATTGAATGCAGCCTACATAAGGATTCACTGGTTTTCATTCAACCTTCAGACAGACAGAAAAAGGGTTCTGAAAACAGGCAGAAACTCAGCAGCCCACAAACTGGCAGAGCACAAATATGTAGTGTAGCAGGTTAACTTAGCTCAATCCCTTGTTTCTTAGTCTTTAACACTTTCCACAGTCTTTTATTTCCCTGGGCAAACGTACCTCATAGGGACACCAGAACATCAGTCTGTACTCAGAATGAACCATCCATCCACCCAGTTGCTCAAGGGTCAACTCATGGTGCTGAGTCTTTCCCAACCCCTGAAAAGGTGCCTCCAGCTCAGCTTCCAGCTCTCAGAAGCCTTACTCTGCTGTCTCTCTATCCATCCGTCCATCCGTCCATCCCCAGTTCTATCTGACCCTTTCTTCTTCCTGGCTTCTTCCTCCAGGAAGTCTCTCTCTTGCTTCCCCTCCCTGAGAGCCTTTTGACTTTTTGTGGCTTCTGCTTATCCCCCTCAGCTGGCCCAGTCTGCTTGAGCAGCCTATAATTAAGGTTACCAGCAACAACTGGGCTGGAGCTTTTGCAGTTTGCTGTTTGTCTCTGGGCTGGGAGACAGCTACACACAGGGATAACATTTCTACTTTTCTTTGACTTCATCTAGTATTCCCAGAAAGCAGCTTGCTCTCTCTTTGTGATTCTTTTATCTTTGTTTAACCAATATACCAGCACTGGGACATGCACTTGTTTGGGACAACTTGACCTTGAACATTGAAAGTTTAAAATATTCCACTGTAAAAAAAAGAACTAACTTGTCAATTTAGTTTGCTTTGGTCTATAACATGAACCACAGATCTGAAGCGTGATAGTATTCAAGGTGAAGATGCAGTTCAGCAGAGCTGCACAAAGCAGGTCAATTGGCACACCATACAAAACTGATTAAGAACGTAAGTGATCACTCAGAAGTGTACTTTTTCTCTGTGGTCAATATATTGGTTTATTATACAAAGAGGGATGAATAGTGTCTATTTATTTAGCTCCTAGTTTCTGATTCTACAGTTCAGCAACACATTCTGTAGCAACTGCAATGTGCTGACTTACACCTATCAGCTCAGAGGAGCACATGTCATCTATATTTAACTGTTGCTATAGTTGAGAGGGAAAGCTGTGGAGCAACAGAGGACACTGTTCATGAAGCAGATACTTTTTACAATGCTCATTCTTTGAGTGCTGGAAATTTAAGACTATCTGTTGCACTCTAAAGATCTGAAGTACAAATATCAGCAGAATTTACCAAGAACTTTTTCTTGCATTGGCCATGAGTTACACATGTGATATAAGGGAAACAAACACCCTACATCTTTTTTCTAGAAAGATGGTCACGGAATGCACTTTTAAAAAATAGGAGTCTAAATAGAATGTTTGGATCAAGTAACTGGCTGCTCAGATCAGTTCTTAAAGCAAGTACATATGTGTGCTTTACATCCAAATGGCCTTTTCACTATTTGAAGTGTAAGCTATTGTGGCATCTCTAGTGGACGTTGTGAGTACAACACAGCCCCCTTGGGCAGGGTCCTTCAACTCATCTGACATGACTTGTTGGTACCTGAAGAGAAGGAGAGGGTTCAGTGGTGTTCTTCTTCCCCTATCGACCCAAAGACGGGATACTCACAAGAGTGCTGCGGTGTTCCTCAGGGCTCCACCTCCCCTACAACCCATCCACTCAACAACTGCTTGAGTGTTCCACTCATTGCTCCACCAATTTCTGTAAGCCCCTTTACTACGGGGTCTAGCATCAGCTTCGGCAAACTGGTCGGTCACCTGGATGTTAATGCCTCTGGAGCCTCAGTCCCTGATCCCAAAGGGCTGAGCCCCAGGCTTTTGGTGTCCTCCCCACTCTGAGAGAGAGGGACACTACTATAAGCTTCAAAATTGAGGGGCTGGGAATTGTCTGTCCCCAGCCTAATGCCCAACACTGCTCCCCCTCCTTTGATGGAGGGCACTGTCTTCAGGGCCACCACAGGCAGCCTCCAGAGCCACCACCTGCCCAGTGTGCTCCCAGCTGACTTTCTCTCCCTCCCTTCTGCTGGCTTCCAGTGAGGTTTTTAAATTCCCCATGGTGGCAACATCAGCTGCTGCAATCAGCTGGCTGCCACCCTGCCTGGGAAGCAGCCGCTTGAAGAGCCAGCACAATGCTGGGTCACACAGCTCCTGCTCCTCTCCCGCTCGTCCTGGTGGTAAGTTTGCTGAGGTATGTTGGGGCTTGCTCACTCCCCATGGGAATACCCACATCTGCCCCTGGCATCCTTGGTGCCTGTGGGGGCTTCTCACAGCCACAGCTATAGAATGGAATGAGATATCTGTTTGACAACTGGACTAGCAGTAACATGAAATTTTTCTTTAATTTTCTCTCTCTTCTTTTTGCATAATACATTGTAACGCAAAACCCAGATAGCAATAATATAGGCATGTGTCATTTAAAGACATTTCTTTCATATGTCACAAGGAAGAAATCTCTTCAAAAGGCAACTGCAAAGAGACAATGCTGCCAAAAACAGTGTAAAGAAAAGAAAAACAATATAAAGAAAAAAAAGCCTGAAAGCTGGTTTTGTGACTTAATTTTTGCTTTTCCAGAGAAGCTGTTTGATTACTCCAGAATTCATCATAAAACAAAAGAACAATGTATAGGTATAGCTACACAAAGGCAGAGTGAAAGTCACACCAAGGAATGCTGAAGTGCCCTATAGACACTCAAATGAAAAGCAAACATCTGTCAAGGCCATCCCAAGTCATTTCTTCCTGTTATATTTTTCTTTTTAAAGTGACTACTATTAATTTCTTATGCTTATATCAGATATGAAATGTATTAAAAAGTCAGTCTATGCAATGACTCATTTCATAGCAAAAATAGGAAAGACAGTACAGAAGACAAGAGTCATCTCCCAGCTATCAGGCATATATTTAAAAATACATACTTGATTATGCAAGGATACAGTATGCTACACTGACCAAACCATATTCTTTGGCAAATATAAAATTGCACTAAGTGGGCTACCATTAATGAGTGGTATCAGCTCAGCCTTTCATCACTTCACATGTCTCTGGGATATTTACCTTCACATTCTTATAATAATAGGCCCTCCTACAGAGTATAATTCTATACCCACTGTTTCTGAGTGCCCAGATTGCATGGAGCAAATTTGATATTTAAGGAAAGTTACTGGTGCCATTGAGGTGATCAAGTACAAAACCCAACTTTTACTCGGAAAACCTCTGCTTGGCTGGTAATCAGAGTAGATTTCATAGACATTAGGGCTGGAAGGGACCTCGGAAGATTGAGTCCACCCCCTGCCCAAGAGGCAGGAAGTCAGCTGGGGTCATAGGATCCCAGCAAGATAAACATCCAAATGTCTCTTGAAGACGTTTCACAGTAAGTGCTTGAACCACCTCCAGTGGAATCTATTCCAGGCCTTGGGGGCTTGGACAGTGAAGAAATTCTTCCTTATGTCCAACCTGAAACAGCCTTGCAGGAGTTTATAACCATTCAACCTTGTCATCCCTTGGGGCGTTCTGGTGAACAATTTTTCCCCCAGATCCTGGTGAGCACCCCTGAAAAACTTATAGGTGGCTACCAAATCACCCCTGAGCCTGCGCTTTTCCAGGCTGAAGAGTCTCATAGCTCTCAGTCTCTCATCATAAGGTCTGTTTTCCTGATCTCTGATCATGCACGTGGCTCTCCTCTAGACTCTCTCAAGCTTCTCCACATCCTTTTTGAATTGTGGGGCCCAAAACTGGATGCAGTACTCCAGCTGTG
>NW_017728947.1:16991704-16995652 GCF_001723895.1 Crocodylus porosus
ACGTTCCCCCAGATCCTGGTGGTCACCCCTGAAAAACTTATAGGTGGCTATCAGATCACCCCTGAGCCTGCGCTTTTCCAGGCTGAAGAGTCTCATAGCTCTCAGTCTCTCATCATAAGGTCTCTCTCAAGCTTCTCCACATCCTTTTTGAATTGTGGGGCCCAAAACTGGATGCAGTACTCCAGCTGTGGCCTCACCAAGGCCGAGTACATTGAGAGAATGATGTCCTGGGATGGACATCCTAGGATGGATGTAAGAGGTCTTCTCTTTCTCTTTGTGATATAGCTAAATAAGAACACAGAATTTCACTCTTTATCATCAATAATTTATTTTTGCCTCGCCACAGAAATTGTTCTATATTCCAAAATAAAAATAGGTAAAAAAATTGAGGGCATATATCAGGGGAAAGCAAAAAATAGAGCATCAGACTGGAAGCTGGACTCCATTTCCCAGCAACCCCTACCCACATTGCTGCAGCCATTTCCATGGAGATGTCAGCAGTGGTGGGGCCATAACAGCACAGGGCCAGGATTTCCATGGAGACCAGCCCCAGCAGGTCTGGCAGGACACATGGCTGGGCAGGGAGCTGTTTTGGGGTAGGGGCTGGGATCTTGTGGTTGTGACAGTGGGGTCTATAGCTGCAGTAGAGCCACTATCCACTGCCTGCATACCCCTGCCCAGAGCATGGGGCAGCAGATCACAGTTCTTCCCTGGCTCTGAACCACACTGTCACCACTGCAAGATCCCAGCCCCGGAGTAGCTACCCACTCAGTAGTGTCTCCCAGCTGGCATTCTGCTCTTGTCTTCCCAGTGCCTGCTCAGCTGAATCCCCAGCTGCATTTTGAGAAGCCCATGCTGCTCGGAAGCCATGCCCCCAGCATTTGCTGATACACAGGCTCAGGCAGCTTTGGAACTGCTGAGCCTGCTTTGGCATCTCCTCCCAGCTGCTAATCATCCCAGCTCCTAAGGTGAGTGCCAGAACGTGTTAGGCAAGGGTCTGAGCCACACTATGGGGGCTTTTGCCTCCCTTCTCCCACCAGTCAATCACCAGCCTGTACTGGTGCTTGGAATTTTTCCATCGTAAGTGCAAAATTTTGCACTTCTCCTTATTGAACCTCATGAGATTTCTTTTGGTCCAATCATCCAATTGTCTAGGTCTCTCAGAATCCTAGCCATACTAGGCTCCAGTGTATCTACTACTTCACCCAACCTGGTGTCATCCACAAACTTGTTAAGGGTGCACTACATCCCATCCTCCAGATTGCTGATGAACATATTTAACAAAACCATCCCCAGGATCACCCTCGACTTGATACCAGCTGCCAGCAGCAAGCCATTGATTACTACCCTTTGAACCCAATGATCCAGGCAGTTTTCTATCCATTCATCCAAACTATAATTCCTCAGCTTGCCTGCAAGAATGTTGTAAAAGACCATATTAACAGCCTTGCTAAAGTCAAGGTGTCACATCCACTGCTCTCCTTGCATCCATAGACCCAGTCATCCCATCATGGAAGACAATTGGGTTAGTCAGGCATGACTTGCCCTTGGTTTATCCATGCTGCCTGTTCCTAATCACCTTCTTTACCTCCAAGTACTTAGAAATGGATTCCTTGAGGACCTGCTTCATGATCTTTCCAGTAAGGAAAGTAAGGCTAACCAGTCTGTAGTTCCCTGGATACTCTTTCTTCCCTGTCTTAAAAATGAGCACTGTATTTGCCCTTTCCCAATCATCCACAGCTTCTTCTGACCACCATGAGTTTTCCAAGATGGTGGCCAGTGGCTCTGCAATCATATTGGCTAACTCCCTCAGCACCCTTTGGTGAATCTAGCCCCATTGACTTGTACATGTCCACCTTTTCTAAATAGCCCCTAACCTTTTGTTTCACCACTTCAGGTTGCTCACCTCCTCCCCAAATTGTGCTGTCATGTGTAGCAGTTTGGGAGCTGACTTTGCCTATGAAGACTAAGGTAAAAAAAAGCATTGAGTACTTCAGTCTTTTCTACATCATCTGTCACTAGGTTGCCTCCCCGCACCCATTCAGTAAGGTACCCACACTTTCCCTGATCTTCTTCTTGCTGTTGACATACTGTAACAGAACACCCAGTGCTCTGTTACTATCTGGGGCCTGAGTGGCAAACAGGCAGCCCACAGCTGCCTGTTGTCCTAATCAAGCAGAGTTGCCTGATTGGGAAACTGGGCCCATATGGTGTATAAGGACTGGGTTCCTGAACTGCAGGGCAGCAGTTTGCTGTTACCAGCTGAGAAGGTAACATCCAGCTGGGCTGCTGCCTGGAACACCTTGGAGGTAAGGGCTGGGGAAGGAGAAGGATAAAGCCTTGTAGTCCTGGCCATGACCTGAAACTGCAACTCTGCCAGGAAAGTGTGACCTGGTGGAGCTACCTGTGGCAGGGTAGCTTCCCAGAAATACCAGGCCAGTTACCTCCCCAGTGAAAAGCAGGTAGGGGTGCCTGAAAACCCCAGCCTCACATCCCTGGTGAGTTGTGACTTAGACAGGGAGAGCCCAGGCTTACTGCAAGCACTGAGATAGGGCCCAGGCTGGTGGAGAGACCTGTGGCAGTGCCAGTCTTGCAGGAGAGCCTAGGCACATTAGGGAGCCAGGAGTTAGGCTCTAAGGGGGTGAGGCCCTGAGGCTTGGAGAGCAATTAGGGAAGCTCCCAAGGTAAAGGGATATAGGTAAATTAGTTAGAGTAGTGGGATGGGACTTGGAGCCCTGGTCCCGCAGTGAGGGGCTTGGAGCCCGATGTGAGGAGCTCGGGCCCCAGAGAGACATGTGGAGCTGAGAAAGGCTTGGAGCCTGAGGACAGGAAAGCTTGTGGCTCAGGGATGGGGCTTAGAGCCCAAGGATGAGGCCTGGAGCCTGAGGATGGGGCTTGTAGGCTCAAAGATAGAGCTGGTAGCCCAGTAGATAGAGATGGTGATAAGTCCCAGTGTAAGACCAGGATAGAGAACCCAGTGTGAGAGTGCTGGGACCTGAAGCTCCAGTGGGGAGTGAGAGTCCCATGTGTCTGGAGCTTGGGTCCCAGTGCTAGCTAGCTGAAGGAAACATCTGCGAGGCATGGGGCATGTTAAGGGAAGGTCAGAGCATGCACAGAGACCCTTGTCATCAGGGCAGGTAAAGGGCAGCCTCCCATCTGATTAATATCAACTAATCAGAACATCAAGGTGTGGCAGGACAGGTGGGTGGCTACCCCGGAAACAAGTGGGTGGGCCTATATTAAGATCAGCCCCAGAACACCCGCTTGTTACACATACTTATAGAAAACCTTCTTGTTACCTTTCACGTCCCTTGTCAGCTGCATGATAATGACCCTACTTAACAGGCTTTTGTTCAACCTGCTGTTTAGCTCAGCTGTGTCTGCTTCTGTTTCAGATGCCTAAGGAAGAGTACTGTGAAACTGGAAAACTTGCCTACATCTATACTAGCCAAACAGTTGATCCAATAAAAGGTATCACCCCCAAGAAATCTTGTAGCTCAAATATGTTCACTTTTAGACTTTAATAACTTTACCTTTATTTAAAATATAAGAGTTTGCCTTCACACACACACACACACACACACACTCCATGACTCCTGCCAATCTGACATTCAAAGTGATAGCAATACTCCTTTCATTTAACCTCACATTTTCTTTCTCTATAATAAAAATAACAGATGAGCACCCATGTAATGCAACAATATAATTCTGCCAAGGGATTTGGGTGATAAAAACTATGAGAAAGAAACCCTAGAAGGATCATTATAGTTAAAAGTATGTCAGTAGTTCTGCAATAAACTCTGATTTATAGTTTGGTCATTCTAAACTGTAGTAGACTCCAACTTGTTACGAAGGACATATAAGATGTAAATCCTTATATACAAAAGGAAAGTAGAGAATAAATCAGATAGATTGGTACAAAGTGTTATACAAAGAATTTTTAGCCAT
>NW_017728947.1:16995752-17009561 GCF_001723895.1 Crocodylus porosus
TATACAAAGAATTTTTAGCCATTTTAGGGATTTTTTTTTTGTGGGGGGGGAGGGAGCAGTTCAGTTTTTTTACTTTGCTTTGCCAAACTCAACCTGAAAAATGCTTATAAAAAAAAAAGCTTATAAAAAATGAAATGGCAGTTGGCATATACAATTATACCCTCACATATTTCTGGGCAGATGGTCCAGGCATCTGTACTGCTTAAAGCTTACTTCACAATTTTAACAGGTTCACTTGATAGTTCTGCATTCTTTTCTCTTCTCTAGCATACCAATTTCAATGTTTTTACTCAGCACTTCATAGACATACCAGAACTTGACAGATACACAGTTTATGCTTACTAATAGAAGAACTAAAAGTACTTATGTTCCACAATTTTACCCAGGATTGCCATGGCCCTGAGATAATAATGAAATAAAACTTTTGTTTGACTACCAAGGAGAATTTGCTATTTCTGCCCATCCTTTTAGAAGTATATTACTTCTGGTAGACAATTTGTGAAATGTAGAAGATTGTCTTTTGTATGGTAAATAACAAAAGTACGGACTTTAAAGATGAACTCTTTGGTTATCTTCCTAGGTATTTTTCTTCTCATTAGGCTTGTCCAAAGGGATCAGATATTCCATTTAAGCTTCAGGTGCAACCATAAGAATGAGGCGAATTCTATTCTACTACAGTTAAGGAAGATGCACACATGTACCAGCAGAAATTCAGTCCAATGTTTTCTCCATGCTGCGCTTAAGGGATCAGCCACCAAACGAGCTACATGATTCAGATAATCCTTTTGGCTCATAATAAGCTAGAAAGATCCTTCCCCTTTTTGTCCTTGGCACTACTACCCAGACAGATGCCTGAGGGAGAAATCCACCCACCATGGATGCACATAGAAATAGCATCACTGTTAAAGAAAAGTCACTTCTTTCTCTCAAATGCACACAAACAACGGGGATGTCATTGACTTTGATAGAGTGAGTGCCAAGTTACACCATACTAAGAGAAGAATCAGGCTCATGCTTCTGGAAAATCCTGGACTGCTTCTCAAACTTGGACATGATCTTTCTTAAAGCAAGAATTCCCACATTCCAGCTTCAGTGGTAAGGAGCTTTGAGCCCCATGGATACTGGAATGGCCTTAGCGAGGTTCTACTTTCTCCATTCAGACATGGCATGTCTTTGCACCCTACTTCTTTTAAGCTCTGATCACAAGCTGACTGAAGTCAATAGAGAGATTCTAATGATTTCAGTAAGCTTTGGATAAAGGCCTCTAATTAGACTCTGATCCCATTCTGTAGCATGCATTGGATTTGTGGTCTATGTACTCTAAGACAGCCTGATAAGAACACTCTGAACTCATATTCAATGTTTCAGTGCACACTGGAACATCTAAAGAATAAGGCAAACTATGCTCATCATGAAAGCCAAAACAGCCAAGCATGTATCATTGTGTAACTGAGCCTTTTTTCATTTTTCCTTCATTATAATTTTAAGCCACCTGCCTTTCTGCCAGGATATGAATCTTAGACATAAGGAAGGAAAGAGCCCCATTACATCATTTAGAAGCCAAATGGACTCATGTTGAATCGTTCCCTAATCTATTTCTGGTGCTTCCTCTAAGTTACTCCTGATGCTCTGTGTATTTGGGGAGCAAGAGATAAATATTTATCAAAAAGGAAATGCTTCCCTCTCATCCTCAACTTTTATAATATACACACATAATTAATATGTATAGAAGGTAATACAAGCACACATACAGAGAGGGCTGAATTCCTTATTCAAGGAGAAACTGATTTTTCCCCTAAATCTCCTCAGCTCAAGTTACAACCAAGTGTTATAACACAAATGGTTAAGACTGGAAATGACCTATCATCAAAACATTGCATACAAGCCCTCAGTTTTAATGTAAGTAGACAAGTATCCAATTGAAGCAAACACTGCAAAAGCATAAAAATAGTAGGTGTCTGAGTGTTAGCATCACTGGTCACAAGACCAGGGTTTGAAATATGGGGAGGCACCGGGGGGGCTTAGCCCCTCTGTAAGAGACAAAAGCCCCCATAAACTCCACCCCCCCATAAAAGATGAGAGCCCCTGTGCAATCCCGCACCTTCCAGCTTCTGGCTGCCACTGCCAGAAAAACTCTCCCAAGAGTCGGAGTGTAATTCAAACCCTGCATAAGACTGATTTTGTAACACAGCGTGTCACAAGGCAGGAGATGAAACATAGGTTTGGAGCTTAAATTCTCACACTATACCTAAATTTCAGCCCCACTCTGGTACCAACCCAAGACCAGGGAATCCTTGAGTGATCTGGGTTATGTATTTTAAGGCTAAAAGTACTAGATTATAGTGATGGTCTGCTCTTCTCTTACATCCATGAACTAGCTCTCTTTACCTTTGGGGAATCCTCCAGTAATGAAAAAACCCTACCTTACAAGGAACATTGCTGAGAGGAAGACATGACTGGAGTTGCCACACTTCTTTCACACCTGAGAACCAGCCAGGCACATTTTACAGAAGCCTTTCTTCAAGGTGTAATAGTTGGTGTCAGGGCCTGACCTGTTCAGCAGCCGGCCTTGGAATCAGAGAAGCACAAAAGTAACAGCTCCCTTGTACTTTTACATCAAAGCACACTAGGCAGAATTGTGCATCCAACCCAAATCCATTCTATAGCAAAATATCCATCCTTAAATAAGTACAAGGATCCTGATTTCTTTATTGTCTTACACCTGATGTAGTCCTTTATACTTGTGCTATCAGCAGAAGGAACTTTGCAACATTTGATATGAATTTTACATCGGCGTAACTGACTCCATGAAGTATAGGATAGTGGGGAATTATGACCTGTAAACCTACTGAAGACAACTTAAAAGATTTCTGGGTTCTAGCACCTCACTCCAAGATAGCTATTTTCTTTTAAACATAAATAGCTTACAGTAAGAAATTAACTATGTCCATGCACTACACTAAGCTCAATTTGTAGCTTTCTCCATCGTATCTACCAAATGTATTTTGTATTGCTAACACGAAGATGTGTTTGGCAAAATGCACATACAGAATAGGATTTTTATAAAGTAACAACAAAATCAAGAGAGTCCCCAGTATCAGTATTTCAGGGTTGAACAGTTATATGATTGATCACATACGTCAGTCTGTTCATAAGATAGCACTTCTGTTTGGAATGTAAAGTACTTTACTGTTCCCAGTTAGGGATAATTAGGGATTTGGTATTCTACCCATATTCATTTTCAAATTACTGACCTCCTGTCTTTGAAAAAGCCTTCGCTCTTTTGCAATTTCAAATCCAGCCTCTATTCGGCCACAGCTGAAGAGATTTTTAGCACAGCAGAATCAGCAGACTCCTACTTTTCAAGAGGATATAAGCTCTGTGGAAGCCATACATGGGGCAAACACTTTGGGCTCCACCAGATCCTAGGAAACATCTTTTTGGTTTACCAGGAAGGGTGTCAGAGTGGTTGAGTCAGAGTGTTGATTTCATGACTGTACAGATTCAGACTGACCAGTCAAATCTCTTTGTGAGAAGGAAACATAGTAGAAACAGAAACCCTGTGGCAAATTCATCTGTTGAGCACAACTAACTGGTACCAGGGTGTCCCAGGGAGCTTGCTGCTCCTGCTACTTTAAGGGAAGGCAGGCTACAGGAGAAGCAGGCTGCAGGTGAGGCAGAGGGCAATCCAGGAAGCCGCATGATCCAAAAGGGGCTTGGCTTGCAGGATATAAGCCCAGGGTCTGAGGTGGGCAGGGAGTTGGACCTGGGAGTCAGGGAGACAGCTTCTGAGCAGAAATACTGCAGCAAGGCTCCTGACTAACACCTGAGCTGGGGCAGACAAAAACTAGTGGGTTTAGGGACTGAGGTGGTAGAGGGGGTAGAGGTCTCAACAGATCTGCAAGTGGATCCAGGGCCTGAGGTATAAGGGCCTAAGCTGAAGAGCAGGGCCACAGCCACAAAGCGATGAGAGCAAGCAGGGTCAGGGACCTGCAGCCCATGAGGGGCAAGAACAAGCAGGGCCAGGAGGCCTGTAGCTTCAGGAGGGGGTGCAATCTTTTGGAGGTAATGAGGCCTGAGCCCAAGAGGAAAGAGATGGAGGTACAGTTCGAGGCAGAGACCTGAGCCCGGGAAGAATGCAGGCTTAAGAAGAGCAAAGATTGTTTGAGGTACTGAGGCCTGAGACCAGGAGAAGCCAAGCTGGTTAAAGGCACCAGGGCTGGAAGCCCCAACAGCAATAGAGACTGTTCCAGGTTTAGAAGCCTGCAATGACTGCAGCTGATACTAGGGCTGAAGATCTATGGATGAGAGAGTGACTGTATTGGAGAATGGGACTTAATATCCAATGAATGGTAACATCTGTGAGGCTTGGGCATAGCTAAAAGGGGAGATGAGAAGGCCATGTAATTAGCCCTTAAAGCAGGGGTAGGCAAAATACAGCCCATTTTATCTGGTCCACAGGGTCCCTAAAAAATTTAGAAAATATATATTTATCAAAGATGACAGGAGCCAGGAGCAGTAGGATCCAGGACAAGCTGGCAGGACTCTGTAGCAAGGCCAGCCTGGCTCTGCCCTGCCCCCAGTGCCCCTCCCAACCCCGCCCCCCCAACCGGAAGCCTCTGCCTGCTGAAGCTTTAACTGCTTCCCTGCCCACTGGCTGGCAACTCCAGCACCATGTGGCCCCCAGCTGCATCACTAGACCACGGGAGAAAAGGACCTGCACTGGTACCCCAGGGCCAGGAGTGGGAGGGTGTGTGCATGTGTGTGTACACATGCACAGGTGCATCCCTGCAATGAGGGAGGAGGAGAGAGAGACAGAGACAGCAATGAGGGAGGGAGAGACTGTGTGCACGCAATGAGGGAGGGATGTATGTATGTATGTATGTGTTCAAAAAGCGAGTCCCACACACCCCCCCCCCTGTATGCATGCACCCACACACACCCTTGCACTGCCATACATGCAGGCCCCCAAACCCACACCCCCTCACACAGCCCAGCCACCCTCCCCCACCACACACAGCCCCTGACAAACCCCATACCTACCCATACCCCACATATCCACACACACACCTACATGCTCCCTCAGCGCACACTCACACCCCACATACCCACACCCCAACCGTCCCCCACAAACCTATATCCATCCCTCCATGCCCCCACCCCTCACAATATACAAGAGTAAGACTTCATTTTAAGCTATTGTGCAATCACCTCTATGTACACTACACAAACACATGTAAATCAAGACAAAATAGTTTTTGAAATCAAATTAATGAATGTTGCCGATTTTTAGAATATTATTTGGTATTTTTCTGGTTCTGAGATGGTAAAACCCCTTGCTGAAAGGAGTATTTCTAGGGGCAAACGGAGGGCCTTCTGGTGACAAAGGTCAGGGGTTAGGAGGCAGGATTTCCAAGCACAAGATGATGACCAGGGGGTGGGGCACCTGTCAAGGGGCAGGGCTACTGACACAGCCCTTGACAGCTTGCCTCATCTTGGTAAGCAGCCCTCTGCCCAAAATAATTGCCCGCCCCACCATAAAGTGATGAACAATGACACCTGTGTTCATGAAGATGAGGTCTTGCTTGGGGAGCCCTGAGACACCTATTGTTTTCCTAAAAGCATAATTATGTCAAGGCAAGGCAAGTAAATGGGGGGCAGATTGCCCAAATAAGTTATAGGTGACAAGGGTTGAGAGGGTCTCCAGGGGCATCATGGCCACCCCTAGAGCAAGATCCTATTACAAAGTGATAAGAAACACTCCTTTGGTTCATGCAAATTCATGAAAAAGTTAATTCTCAATGATTTGCACATCTTCCATGTCACCTAGAGTAGATTTTGGACAAAAATTAATTGTCAACTTACTGATCTATACAGCACTGCACATAGAAGCCACCTTACTTGACTGTTTCCACTTTTAACTATACACTGGCCCAATCTCCTTTCAGAATTGCCTCAAGACAAGCTTACTCTTTCAAGCTAACCTGTTTGGAGTCTGTAAGGATTTTTTATTGAAAGTTAATAAGATGCCTGGTGAAGACCTAGCACTGGAAAATTGTAAGTACTTAGGGAAAGTCATACTGCTAATGCAGACAGTTGAGATGGTTAGACTTTAGACTTCTAGATTTTTATAAAATTATATTAAGAATTCAAATGACAGCATCTGAGAAAAGCAGAAAGCAGAGGAAAGAACCCATTTTTTCAAATACATTTAGTACCAAAAAATAAGGGAAGAGGAGGGAAATCCAGCAGAAATAGAATTGTTTATAATTCAAAGATTTTTCAGGCAGCCTCAGCAGCTTTTTATAATTACTGCCTGACAGTGAGGATTTATCCCCATGTATGGATGGCTCGGATTCATTATTTAGCATTTATTCTAGTTTGTGTGTCTTGTGTGTGTTTAAAAACTCTTTCTTCCTGCCTGAGTGACTGACATGTTCCTCTCTTGACATCAACCGGGGAGATCATTATTTAACGGAAAACAACTGCAGCTTTCAAATTACTTATATCTAATGGGGCTCTATTTCATTATCCTACTGGCTGAAATTCTGAGTCAACATTCATAACTCACACACTTACGTTTTAATGCAAGCATGTATGCATTGTTGAGAAATTATTTATACTATTTTAAATATTTCAGTCTGAGAGAATACACAGGCATTCACTGAAAAAAGGACCCCCCAAAAAAGGTGCCGCTTGGAATAAAATAAAATTGAGTCGGAGTCCAATGTCTTTTTGCACAGAATAATGTAACAGATACAATACAATTACCAGTTTATTCAGACAACTGGCTATATAAAATAGTTCCTTCTCACTCAACACATCCATTCCTTGACTGTATTCAGAGGCTATCTATGGACTCTGCTGATAAAAGCAGAGTCTTCAATTTTTTTCCCCTCCTATCATGCATTGCTGAGTCAATACAGCTACAGGAGAAGGAACTGAATTCTGCTGCAATTCATGACTCAAAATCAGAACTGTAATTCAAGATCCATGTGAAGGTCGAACTCTGCCCTCAAGTGGGATGAACTCCCCTCTTGAAGGTAACAGAGCTGGACAGATGTATCTAAGAGTTTCAATAGAGTCACATTGTCAGGGCATCTAAGGAGTCACCAGAGAGCAGAACGGATTAGGAAGACAGGGCATCTTCTTGGATCATCCTGGACTCCCACAGCTCTCCCCAAAATTCACTGGCTTGGAGGCCCCTGTGGCCTGCTCCTTGCAACAAACAGAATTGCTGAAAATTTTATTTTTGTCCCCTGTTATCTTAGTCTGCAAATGCTTTTTCTCAACTGCTTTTCATCAACTTCTTTACTTCAAGTACTGCTAATACATTTATCAAGGCAGAGTGGGGCTTGGCAGTGGAGACCTGAACTGATAAATTAAAGATAATTCCTAAATGAGTCACTTGTGAATTGTAAACCTTTGTTTGTTACAGTGAAAAGCAAACTACAATTCACAAACTGGCATTATCTTGTTATTCAGTAGGCTGTGCAGTACTCCAGGTTTCTTCTTTTTCTTTGAGGTAACAGTCATAAATCAAAACACTTGAATATTTAAAGTAAAATGTGTATATAATATATTTGAGAAATAAAGAACACCAGCACAAAATCAAAAGCAATCGTGAGTCCCAGAGTTTCTTGTCCACTCTGTTTCTTGGATTTACTGATATTTACTCTAGATTTCATACCTAGATACTTTTCAAGCAACTCAAACTGCTTTATTAAGACCAGCAGTTCAGAGACTGAAGCATTTAACAAGCATCTAGAGCTGAAGACCATGTAACCCTGAAGTACTTACAAAAGGGTTAGCTGCCAGGATATGAGAGCAGAAGAATTATTGAGCTAGGATACCAGATTGTTACCTTCATTACAAGTGTAAGAAACTGCCAGAAACTAAACAGATAGCGCTGACAATTTGCCACAGAGGTCACTACACTGTATGAACCAATGTCATGCAACATTATCTTTCTCCCTTAAAGGTCAGTCAGTCCTAAAAGAGAAACAGTCTTCCATTTCCTAAAGTACATGTTGATAATGAGAGGGAAAAAATAATCTATGCCAAATCTATGGAATTGCCTCCTGTTACTTTTGTTACTAACAGACACACAGATATACATGGTGTCCAGATGAGGAAAAAAGAGTCTAATCCTACTCCCGCTGATGTTAGTGGAGCCTGGCAATTGACTTTAGTGAGGAATAGGATCAACCCCACAGAGTGTGGTAAAAGATTGCTAAGCTTGCTAATATTTGCTTCACCTTCACACAGCTTAGCCTCCTTTAAAGGTCTGGATTTATAGGCAGCTGCTTTTGCTCCTCCTAAAGGGGTTTGCAATGTATGCCATTAATTTGTCACTTAATTTTCCACATGAGGTATTATATACAATGAGGCACAAAGAAACAGTGAGATATATTGGTACTGCCTCCCACTGATATGTCCATTCATATTTTATATTGGAGAGTGACCCCAACTGAGATTAGGCTCTTGTTCCCATCAGTACTGATTTGTATCAGATTGTCTTCCTCCCAGGGCGTGTGACTAGAAAGTTTGCCAAGGCAGATTTATGCAAGGCACCCTCAACATTGTAATAGCCTAGCTCTATGTGGCTTTCAGATTTATGACCATATCATCCCCTTGGTATACAATCCTATTGCAGTACAACTATCTGTATAATTATGTGAGATACAGGCTACACCATATTCAAGATACATGTATGGCATACGTAGTTTATTTTTACACAATATAGCACATTTATTGTATTTATATATTTTGAAATATAAAACAAAGACAAATGTCTTTGTCACTCACTCATATAGTGTATTCTACATTTCCTCTCATGCTTGTTCTTCCTTTCAGTTCATACTTATCTTTCATTTTTGTTCACATTATAAATACCTTGAATATGGAGTTATTTTGTTATAAGAAAACAAGGGTTTCCATGAGATCATACTCCTTTCTAATAAAGCATTCATCAAAGGCACATATGAGAATTGGGTACTTCCATGCTTCTGTACTCAAAGATTTACTCACTGCAAGGTGAACCTTCAACATGAATTGTAGCCATTCTAGTCCAAGTGTGTTCAAATGAATGCATCAAATATATTTCTTCCCCAGCCAGGTCAAACATATGGCAACTTCTGTTCTTTTGTAAGGAAAGAGGCTGACTTTTTCTCCCTATTCTTTTCTTCAGAAAATACAAAGCAAGTTCTTAGATTATGCCACAATAAAGAAGGTGTAATGATCTGGGACATGCAGGAAGCTTGAGGTACAGGAACAGTCTTTGCAGGTGCAGACAGAAGTGCAGCTCCCCACTGAAACTGAGAAGGCTTTTTAGGAAGCGTTGTGAGTTTCAGTGATCCCCCAGACCAAACCAAAGTTCATTGTTGGTTCCAGGGCGAAGGGAAAATACCTGCTGGCTGGAAGCCTGCAACTGGTTTCCCCTAGCAAAGCCCCCTCTTCTCTCCCAGCCTTTCCCTGTTTCAAAATGGGAGGGGGGGAAGCAACAGAGGGAGCTCATTCTAGGAGGTTCCCAGCCAGCACTGGAGCCATGTCAGGGGGTGCTCCAGTACATCCACCCCACCCTCCAACAGGGGCTGAAAAAACTCCAGACCAAACTCCATCTGCTCCCTTTCCCACTCCTGTTCTGAAAACAGCTCAAGGCTGAGAGGCAGTGCAGACAGAAGTTACAGAAGATGCTATTTCTTGAAACTGTTGGCTCTAGATTTAGGACTCAAAGGCTAAAACTGACCACGACCTTTCCATTCGATAATAGGCAAATTTATTGATATACAGTAATAACAGAAAAGAAACAATACAAACAATCAAGCAATTCTATATATCTACCAAATCCCAGGGTTGTCATCAGAGTCAAAGTGCATTTAGTCAGGATGCAGGCTCCACTCTGAGGTGCTCTCTCTTAGGTGTCAGATGTCTGCATATCAGCAGTCATGAGGTGGGATGCCAAGGCCCACAACCCTGCCTCCACTGGGGGACATGAGGCAGGCTGCTGGTTGTATGCACTCCATGGTGGCCTTGGGGACCCTTCCTGGGGATGGGGAGGGAGGGATGAGACAAAGGGAGGGATGGAGAGGGACAGGGTGGGACCATTTGTTACTCTTAAGTCTACTGGTGAGGCATAGAGGGTGCACACGCACCACTTGAGCATGGTGGTACACCCCCTACAAAAAGGCACCACCAACACGGTCGGCGGCGCCTGCAGGTGGTCAGCAATCCCCGCTGACCACTGCTGCAACTGCTGGCAGTGCCTGTGGGTGGTCACTGACCCCTGGTTGGTGTTTACCACCCCCACCTCCACCACAGACAGCACCAGCAGCGTCTGTGGGAGCTCATCACTTATCGCCACCGTGCTCCTACCACTGCCGCCGTGCTCCCGCCGCCACCATGCCCCCCCACCCCACCCAGGGCATGCATTGTTCAGATATTATATGTCTTCTGAAGTATAAGAAGAGAACGCTCCTTGCACTTTCCAGAGTAGGACAACTACACTTCTACTTGACCTTCACAGAGCTCATTTAAAGAAGGTCTTTATCACCTTCATTCTCCCCTACTCCCTGCCTAACAGTCTGGCCCCTAATTTTCTATTACTCCAATAGGTCAATTCATGCTATAGTTCCTCTACTAATAGGTCTCTCTTCATTGGCTATTCCCATGCAATCTTAGTAGACAAGATTAACATATTCTATTCTACAGCTCACTTTACTTACCAACTTGCACAGAATATGCTATACTAGTTTTC
The DNA here is from genome assembly GCF_001723895.1 of Crocodylus porosus. NCBI lineage: Eukaryota > Metazoa > Chordata > Crocodylia > Crocodylidae > Crocodylus > Crocodylus porosus. The sequence continues at coordinate 17,006,509 of NW_017728947.1, forward strand.
TTTCATTCTTTCTTCTGAGAGATCTATTACTTACGAAACATCTGAGTAAACATATGTACATTAAAACAGCTCTTGATTGATAGATACATTTATGCCAGATCCCACTCTACAGTTATTCTGTTATTTGAGTAATTAACTCCTATCTGGACTTTATCTTTTCATTAGAAAGTAACCTCACCAATACTGAAATACATTACTGTAGTTTAGTCAGATGAGTCAAATAGCATAGCTGTTTCTTGCTTGTTTCATTCTCTTCCCCCAGTATCTAAAAACATTTACAATTTTAGTGGATAATAAGGATTATTGTTTTTTGCATTACACTAGAGCACAAAGGCTTCCATTATGCTTACAGCTTCATTGTGCTAAAGACTGTACAAAGTGACATAATAAAAGTAGTTTCTATCCGAAATTCTTAGAAGTCCAAGCAGATAAAGCCAGTCAAATCCAAACACCAGCAAGTAACAAACTGCAGTCTAGCTGAAGAAGAATAACAGTTCCACAGTCTATTTCCTAAAATGAACTATAGTTGCAACAAGCTGTCTTGACTGGTGTCTCTGTGCATGATGGGCTCTCTTATCACCTTCTCTCTTACAGTTAACCCTGCAATGACAGAAACCATAAAAAATTAATTCAACACTAAAGTATTCATTGATAGTCACACAATGCTTTAGTTTAGTTCATAAGCTAGTTTATTACTAATAGCTCCAGATTATTTTCAGGTTTCTCATATCAGCATATTCAAAGGGTAATTGATATTCAATTAGCCTAAAGCCTTTTCATTTGCATATTAATGATTCATTTCTTAATCACAGAGATGGGCATTTGAAAGCCTAGTAGTGCTTTGATCATTTTTTAAAATGTAAGGTTTTTTAAGGAGTATTAAATTTTAAGGTTTTTAAGGAAATAGTGTTTAAGATCACTAATCTTCAGAAGTTTTCTCCCTGGAGCTCTGGTTTCTTTTCTGAGGAATCTGGCTTTAAAAGATGTAGTTTATACTGATGCGATCACAGAAATCAGAGATTAAGGGATGGTTGTCTATAGCAGTGTTTCTCAACCCGTGGGTTATGGGTCACAAGAATATATGAAAGGATCAACAAACTTTAAAAATAGTTCAACAAACTTTAAAAATCAATTCTCCTTTAAAGAGGAAAATATGGAAAACTGTAGGCTAGAAGAGTTCTAGCCTGCTCGGGGTCCCCCCTGTCCCCAACCCCCCCTCCCCACACACACACACTGGGGAAATGGGGCCTGGGGGCAGTGGGTTCGTAGTGAGGGGCACTGGGTTGGGACTGGCCATCAATGTTTAAAAATCGGTCCTGGTACAAAAAAGGTTGGTAACCACTGGTCTATGGAGCAGTATAGTATCACAGTAGTGTACAGTACAAAAGGGAACTATTTAATGCCAGTCTTACCAAAAAGAACTCATTATTAATAGTCAAAGAGGCTTAAGAATTGATTTCCCTTCTTGCATGCATAGAAACAGTAACAGAACTTCAACACATAAAAACTGTGACACAGGTTGCAAAGTATACACCTTATTAATGGTTCTGGTGGGCCATTATCTGGCTCTGGTAAACCTAAGTGGGAGGGACTTTTAGTGCAGTGAAGTAATCCCTAGGAGTTTCACCAAGCAAATGTGGTGGACTGAAGGTACTTGAAGATAATTATTCTCATCTGACCTTAGGGTTAGTGATAGGGCATAGGAATGAGGCATTCCCTTAGATACTTAGGCCCCAGACTGCTAGCACTTTGAATTGCACCTAGAGAACTATTGGAAGGTAGCGAAGACTGTGGAGCACTGAAGTTACCTGCTTTTGGTGAACCACACTTGTAAGAAGGCATATTGGTATGTTCTGCACCAACCACAGCTTCTAGGTAGTCTTTGGGGGATAGCCCCAGATAAGGTGTGTCTACACATGCAGGCACATGTGCTTGCAGTGGCTCAAATAGAAGCTGTGCAAATTTGAGCCAGGACTTTTTGCCTCCACGCGTGTGCTCGGACATGCACTTTGTTGTGGAGCAAATTATGCCACTTGGGGCAAAATAACCCTGCCTGGCTCCTCCTGGATCTCCAGCCAGGGGGAGCTAGAGCCCAGGGCCAGCATCTGTCCTGTCCCCAGCGGTATAAAAAGCTGTCCTGTCCTAGCCCCAGCAGTATAAAACCCTGCCCTGGCAAGTAGCTCAGGGATACTACCTCTCAGGAGCTTTTGGGGCCCAGCCAATTGGTACCTGGGGACACTACCCCTTGTGCCAGCTGGACTGCTGAAGCAGCCCTGAGAGTTCCCTGTACCCTCTACCCACTGCAGCAGTCTGGCAGTGGGGGCTGTTGCCTGGCTGTGATCTGTTGCACACCTGCCAGACCCGGATGTGGACCGCACAGCCAGTAGAGGCATCTGCCCCTCTGGGCCACCTGCCAATGTACTGTAGGGTTGGCCTCTGTGTGGCACTACTGCCATGTGTGCTCCCTGCCCGGCCATCTGGGCAGCTATCACCTGGAAGATGTTCTGGGTGTGGTGGCCTGCTTTGAACTGTCAAAGCATGTCTTCCTGGCCCCATTTGGCCAGGAAGTCAGCCACTTTCAGCTGGGTCCAAGGTGCCAGCTCTGAGCAGGCAAGGTCCTGCCACTGGCCTCCCTAGCAAGAATTCTGGTGTTCCCCATTTGAACACAGAAAAATGCCTGATAAAAAAATCCCAAAGTCACTCTGTAAAATACCCCCAAATCCATGTTCATCCACAAGTAAAACAAAAGACCACTATAAAGAGAGAGACAGAGACAGCAATTAGTTGAACAATGTTTTATTGATATATCTACAGTGTTAAAGGATGTCTCTTATCATAATAATAAAGTGAACTCTAAATACTTGTTTCATGAATACAGGAATATATATTTTGCTGCCCTCCCGCAGGGGATATGTCCCCCCCAACAGGAGATTCAGCCCTCACACCAGGGCTATGGCCCCCCAACAGTGGCTTTGGCCCCCCAACAGGGACCAAATGACCCCTGCAGGGGCTACCACCTCCCCCTGCAGGGCCCACATGCCCCACCCCAGCCC
>NW_017728947.1:17009661-17011005 GCF_001723895.1 Crocodylus porosus
CCAATGGCTGCCCTACCCAGCCCCACCCCCCACTTGCACCCCCAGGCTCCCATGGCTGCCCCCACAACCCCAGGCACTATCACTTTAAAAAAAAAGCCTATACTTACTTCAGAAGCAGGGGTGGCAGGGCTCCAGGGCCTCCTGGCAAAGTCCCTCTGGGCAGCACAGGGTAGTGGGGGACAGGAGGGCCTGGGCTAGGGCTGCTGGGGCTGTCCCTCTGCCCCACACTGTACAGTCAGCCAGACAGCTGATATGTGCTGGGGTTTGTTTTTCTGTTTTTTTTAACTATGGGGTAGGAGCAGGGTTTGGGGGTGTTGGGGGGGCTGGTGGAGGGAGGGCCTAGGCAGGGAAGTGATCAGGGGCCTCAGGGGGGCTGGTGGGGGGGTCAAGCAAGGCAGGGATTGGGGAGATGGGGGAGCAAGCAGGGCTGGTGGGGGTCCCCCCCATGGTCTACTACACCCTCCTCCAGCTCCCTGACCCCTTACTCAACAACACTGGAGCCCTGGTGCTGAACACGCAGCCTGGCCAGCCATGTGTATCAGCACCAGGGTGAGGGGCCAACCAAAAAGATGCTCTGGCAGCCAGAGCAACTCAGTGGAGGACCCAGCCTCTGATTGCCTCGCCCCAGCAACTGTGCCCTGATCCACTTTTAAAACTTCAATTTGTTTAGACCCCTGGTCATGGGTCTAATTTTCTCCCTGCACTGCAAACATGCAATGCATTTTCATTCCCACACATGCCTGTTGCCCCATCTCTTGTCTGGATGTGCCCATAGAACGTACTGCAGTAGTACAAAGCCTCATGTAGAGTACATTGCACTAGTTTTAATCTGAACTATAATTGGCTGAACTTCAGCTAGTTCAATTACTAGAGATTTAGGAGCCCAATAATTAGTCCTATGTTGGAAAACTGTGATACTAGTTGCATTGGGTTTGCTCTGCAACACAGGAGTAGTTCGGCCATTCCTAAAAGAACTTTATTTCTCATTTACAGTTTTGATACCTAGCCTTACAATACCTCTTTCTTTTTCTCATACCATAACTTTATATTAACATATACTATATTAAGTTTTTACATTTGAATGTATACTTATAAACATATATTTAATTCCACCTTTTTCAGTGGCTTTGTAGGGAAGGAGGTTTTACTACAAGATCTCAGCTGCAAAAATTTAGCTTTAGGTTATCCTTGCACCTCCCTGATTCTAGCTACCAGTGTAATTTAAAGAACCCTGAGTTCATAGTTTCATAGTCTCTAGGGTCGGAAGGGACCTGAGTAGATCATCTAGTCCGACCCCCTGCCATGGCAGGAAAGAGTACTGGGGTCAAATGATCCCAGCAAGAT
>NW_017728947.1:17011016-17024871 GCF_001723895.1 Crocodylus porosus
CCAGCGTTACCCTGGCCCCTCTCTCTTACCTCTTTGCTCACTTTGCTCGTTGGTCTGGACTGGGCTGTAGTTGTGGGTGCTGTTTGGTCAGGCGGTCTGATTTTTCCTCCACCCTCATCTTCCCCTTCCCCCAATAAGCCTAGTTTAAAGCCCACCGGAGGAGGTCTGCCAACCTAGAAGAGAACACACGCTTACCTTTAGGGGAAAGGTGAAGCCCATCCCATCCCAGCATGTCTCTCGTCGTGATGTACCGGTTGTGGCTGAGGAAGCCAAAGCCCTCCTCGAAGCACCGTTCCTGTAGCCGCCAGTTGGTCTCCGTGATGCACATTTCATGCCTTCTGCCTCGTCCACTCACTGGCAGGATAGAAGAGAAAACTACCTGTGCGCCCATCTCCTTCATAACCTTCAGTGTAAAGTGTAGGGCCATGATAGCAGCCTTTCCAGGCAGCCCTCTGGACCATTTGCCACACCCCTTACACTAGCACTTACAAACACTTCTAATTTACAAACACATCCTTAGACAATAGCTACAGGCTGCCTTCCTCACTTCCTATGCCTGGTAAACTCTTCCTGAGTCAGATATTTTAGAAATCGTTTTGCTGCTCCCAGTTGGGTTCCAGGAGGGGGAGGAAGGTGAAGAATAGCACCTACAGTTTGTGCCAAAGGCCAGTAAAACTGGTAGGAATTTCTGTTCTGAGTGCAACGAGCTTTAGATTAGCCCCTTACTAAAAATAAAACTAAAAAATTAAGTGCTGAACAATCTTTTTTCATCGTCTGTTTCTATATTAACCTGAAGAGAAGTAGAGTATTCAGCTGTATTCTGATTAGGGCATCATCAGTTTAGAATTGGAGTTTTGATAACAGCTAGTATTCTTTTCTCAAAAAAAATGTTAAAAAACAGTACTCATCTCATGTAAAATGAGGGAAAAATTGTAATAATATCCATGGTACACAAACTCAGAGAATCTGTGGTGGAACTATTTTATTTGTGAGGTATTTTGCAAGCTGTCTTTATGAATACCATTTCTAACTACATTACATTCTTTGCAGTGATGCAGTTTGTGCTTTTCAAGTTTAACAACGATCCTTAAAATTCTCACTCTTATTTTTCATTTACTGTTTTTTTGGAACTGAGGTAGTGATAAGATAAAGCAAGAACAGGCCTGAGAGTTGCTTTCTGAGAGAGAACAAACTATTTGCTTTGTTAAACACCAGAACTGAATCAGCAGGAGCAGCATCAACAAACTTGCTCTGAGGATTCATCCTAAGGCATGAAGTATAACCTTAGGAGATGCATGACAGTGAATAATAAAAACTATTAGCCAAGGTATTGTGGATTTTGGGTAGGATCCTAGTGAAATGTATCAGAAACCCTATCAATGTTAAAAATGGGCCTGTGGATCCAATCCATATTTGTTTTAGTTTCTAACAAAAAGTCCCTTTTATCAGTTATGTTTATTCACTCTGTCCAAAGCTTAGTATTAAAATAAAAAGCCTCAACTCCTTGACAACCTTTTCCAGATGACAATCAAATCTAGATCTACTTCAAAATAAAAATCAAACAGCCATTCACAAAATATCATACCAAACTAGCAAACCAAAGATAAATCCAATTGAAGAGTTTCTTGTAAAGAACTGTAACAATTATTAGCATAACAAGAACCACCTGCTCTTTTTGACCGGGTTCTGGTAAAAACACAGCTGCCTTCCTTTACTCTAGATAGAGAAAAAAAAAAAGAGAAGCATCTGGGTCTCATTAACTCTTGCTGTGAGCATTGTCAGCTCCCATGACACTTATTCTTTATATTAAAGCCACAGTTCCTGGACTCATGTGATTATTTGGGAATCTAAGCTCCACTTAAGTAAAAAATATTTTTCTAGCCTTCATGGCTACAGTGAAATGATTGAAAATATGGCCTGAAAGTATGTTACAGACTCAACAAATGGAAGATAGAAACAAACATTTTTAACACTGTTGATTTTCACGCCAGCCAGATTCATGATGCTTTGAACAGTTGGGCTTGGTGATGCTGGTATGGATATGAAATCATGAGAAAAGGACAGACCAAAAAGGGAAAGGATTCTTAAAGCAATGCATTCTACGCAGGAAGTAAATATGCTTTCTACTACAGCCTTCACGCATCTGCAAATGAAGCTCAGCACAGATACAGCCAATGATGACTGATTTTTTTTTAACACCTTGGGCAGATTAAATATTGATTAAAATGTTACTCTACATAGTATGTTTATTTTTCAAGGTGAATTTCATTAATGCTAGTAAGAGGTCCTGAACTGACTGCCCTGAAGACTGAAGTTTTCTGCTTTGCCCTAAACCACTTACAGTATGGGCAGTAGCTCTGAAAGCCTCCCTTCTCTGCCAATGGCTTATTTATTTATTTATTCACAAAAGCTCACTTTTTAAATAAAATACAGAATTTTGCTTTGAGTTTTTCAGATGTTCATATTGTTTGATGAAAGTTGTTAAATGTGTTTTATTTTTTCTAAACCATAGATGATTTTTTTTCAAGTTTTGGTTCCTTCTGTAGTGGGCCAGTAGGGGGTGCTCCTGTGCTGAGCCACCTGCCTCACTGTGCCCGACCACTTTCCAGGCTCCAAGTGCCTCCCTGGGGGCACCTTATGTCTGGCCAACCCCCTTCCTGGAGCACACCCACTAGTCTGGAGGTAGAGCTGCCACCACCCAAAGACAGGCTTGATTCTGGAACTGCACCCCCTGGGAAACACAGGCCTAGTAGCCCTCTTGACTCACTTCAAGAACTTGGGGTGCTTCCCTCAATCAGAAGCACAAGTAGTGGTCTCCCTTAGTCAGCTGAACCAAGAGGACCCCAAGGCATAATCTAGACTCACTCCCAATAAATCTCCCATGCTAGGTACAAAGGAGAACTTTATTGGTTACAAGGAGTTGGATTGGAATAGGGTACACAGTTGAGTAGTATGAGAAATCCCATAGAGCAAACAGGGTGGCTGGAGTAGCCTTTGATCATGCATTGGAGTTACTGCAAGCTATATATATAGTTAGATCTCAGGTAGCTTACTCACAAGTATCATCCAGAGGCAGGTGGAGATTCCCTCTGGAGGCAGGCAGTTCCTTGATCATGAATTTTGAAAGAGAGAGCAAGTTTCAGATGGTCCAGCTCTTCTCCCTCTCTGAGTTTTCCTCTTGGCTGCTGTCCCTCCCCTCCCTCCCCGGGGCAGTCCTTAACTTATATAACCCTTATGACTTAATTTACCTGGTCCAATGGAGGCCAGCACCTGTTGGTTGCCAGCCAACCAATTTGAAATGCATCACTGGTTGCTGGGTAGACTGGCAGTCTCTAGTCCACCAGAGAGCCCAAGCCCCTCACCCAAGTATGTGATGCCACTCACATAGGCAGAGAGAGCAGGTCCCCCCCACCCCACCCCGGAATGTATCCAGCTCAGGTTAACTAAAGAGATAGGGTAAGGTATGTACCCTTTGCAGGGCCCATACTAACCAAACTGTCACAGAGCAGAATTTTTGGGGAGAAACAGAGGGGGCCTTCTGCCACACCTTCCTTTCAGTAGCGAAATATAAAGAGAATACAAGGTAAGATGAACTGGGGGGCAAGGTGGCAAGAAAAAGCAAAAAACCTTTTTAAGATGAAAACCTGGAAAATTTTAAGAAACCAAAGATTTTGGAGTGCATCTTGAAACACACAGCTTTTTAAACACCCATGAATGCTTTAGAGAGGAGAATACACGTCAGCCATTATCCACCAAATTCTCCACTGAGCCTTCTAACTCGGATGCTAGTTAGCACAAATCATAATGATGAGTTTTGTGTAATGGGAGTACTTACCGAGAACAGGTCTGAGACCAGTTTTATGCTAGTGAAAAAAGATGGTGCTATTGTCTGTAATGTGAAACCATAAATCTAACTGCCAGATTTCTAATTAAGGATGCAAGTGTCAGGATTCATGAGTTTCTCTCATGTGACAGATATGGATTTTGTACTTACTAATAAAGAATCAGATCAGGTTTTTAGAAGTATTTCTAGTTCATTTCTCAACAAATAATCAAGCAAGACAAAGTCAGTATCATATTGCTCATAGAGTGTTTATTTCTCTGGAGCTACAAATGTAATCTCTAAACAGTAATGTACAAAAAAGCATGTGCAATGAGTTTTTCTTACTAATTTGGGAGGTTTCAAATGCTGCAACAATTTGATTTCATGTCATTAATCAAATTAAACTGTTGACATGCAGATAGATCTCAGTTCCTGTGTATAGTAGTTATTAACAGCTTTCAGAGTGTGGGATTCTACACACTCCAGTCTTCTCGGTTTCTACTTTTTGTTGCTATGAAATGTACTACGTTTGGATTAATGATTCATATTGCATGTGTAAAATAATGAGCTTCTGGGAGATTATTTCAAATGTCATTTTGTATTTAATGCTCCAAAACTATCTGCTTCTTAAATTAATAGTTTGAGGACCAGAACTAAAGAAAGACTTGAGTGCCTAAAATAGGATTCAAGCAGATTTTAGGGTTAGGGACAGGAAGTACACATTAACTGGTATAAGTGATTGGAAACCAGTTCAAATCTATAACACAACAGAAGTTCAATGCTCATAAACCATTTTCAAAATGCCCAAAACTAGTTTTAAGATAAAGAGAACAGGCACAGACAAAAGATCACTGTTAGAGCTGCCAGAGCTGGGAGCCTGCAAGCTCAACTGGCCCAAGGAGGAGCCAGGAAGCCCACAAGTAAGAAAGTGTGCCCATAAGAATTAAAGAAGACCATAGCAGGACAGTAGAAAGTTTAGGGTATGACCTAAAACTGCCACCCCTCCTGGGTGTGGTTAGTGTGGTGGAGCTACCTGTAGCAGGGTAATCTCTGCAAAATGCCGCATAATAATCACGCTGGGGAATGGACAGGGGCAAATATAGGGTGCCGTAAAACCCTAGCTTCCACAGCCTTGTGGGTTACCCTTAATTGGGAAAAGACTAGGGGGAGCATACCCTGACAGAAAAACCTTTAGTAAAGGCCAAGGGGGAAAAAATAGAAGAAAGTAGAAAAATAGGCTGGGAGGCAGCTGTTAGAGAGAGAGATGTGGAAAGTGTTTAAAAAGAAAGGAAAGAAAAAATAAGAGAACAACAGAGTTTAAATGCCAGAGCAGGTAGAAGGAAAGAGTAAGAATGTAATTTCAAAAATAACTGCTTTAAAGCAGGGAAAAAGATATGATTGCTTTAAAAAAAAAAGAGAGAAAAAAAATGTTAGGTCCTGATCTCAGAGTGCCTGAGGTCATGCTGTAGTCTGTTTGGGTTAAGTACAATAACTTCTATCGCTGGTCCAATAAGAAGGAGGAGTATTGTATGTTTGCACTGTGTGTGTATTACAAGGCAGGAAAACTGCTAGAAATAAATATCTGCAATCTCATTGGTAAAGAGGGTGAGAAATGTTTTGGGTTTTTTTAAATCTCCTCACTCTTCAGAATTAGAATAAATCTTTTAGAAAGGAAAGCGTTAACAACTTGTTAAAGTTAGGGGGGGAAAAAGGTGTTTATAAAAACTTGGTACACATCAGCACTGTAAATGTGGAAATATGAATATATTTTACTGCAAAGAGTTTCCCTTGGCAGGTTGGTGCGTGTGTGTTTGTTTTTCTTTCCTCTCTCTCTCTTTTGCAGAAGCTATAGTGTAAAATTTAAGCTAGTAGCAAAGGTGACTAAAGAACTATGAAGCCATCAACAGCATTTTTTTCACTTAAGCCATGGTGTTATCATCACAGCAAAATTGTTTTGTCTGTCTGTTTTATGTTGTTTGTTCTGTTGTGTTGTTTTTGTTTATTTAATAGATTAGTTTAAGTTGGCAAAAGTCTAAATGTATATAAATATCATAAAGAAGTAATAAACATTATTAGTAATATTCTCTCTAATAAATCCGTCTGTGGATCCCAAACCAGAACACTTCCATCCAGTTGGACTGGAAAGTTGTTCTAATCTTTGAAACAACAAAAAACAGCAATTCATATAAAAGTTTTAAGTCGTAAAATTTACTAGCAAAATGGAATTTAGTAAAAAAAAAAGTAATGTGTGTGTTTAGTAAATAACCTGATAAAAAAATTTAAGGCTATAAAAGAAAATCTCATTTGTATTTAGATCCTGTTATGTTGGTGTTATAAATAGTATGCGTGTGAAAAATGCATTAACCCATTGTTTTATAAAAAAAAGTTGATAAACCTAGCACATCAGTATTTGCATAAAGAAGAAAACTCTTTATTGAGTAAAGCAAAATACAAAATGGACGGCCCATGAAGTTAGTAATAAGCATGAATCAGTTCAATGATGTGGGAGATACCACTAAACTACAACTATAAATAGTTGGCACAATTAAAAAGAAAAAAATTGGCAACCCATTTTATGGGAAATTAATTATCAGTTATATATTTTTACCTGGGATAGAAAAGAAACATACTTTGGATTCCAAGTGAATTGGACTAGTGGGTATCATTAACCATCTTAGTACAGTAGAATATAAAATAGAATTGGAAAAAAAACAATCAGAATAGGTACATGTATTTCAGTTAAAGTTCTTCAGTGGTATATTGAAATTTAATGTACTATATTTAAAAGCCACAAGATGCCAATGACTCTGATGGACTAAAAGACCAATGACTGTTAAACACCGATAAAGGAAAACAAGTGTTAATTTGTATTTGTAGTTGTGTTTTTCTATTTTTAATGTATTTGTGCATCATAATATTTTAACTTAGCTTTGCTTATTGGTTATTGAGTTGTTTGTTTTTTTGCTTTATTAAGTAAACCCTTAATTTTGAAAGTGTGTGTAACCTCCCTAACTGGTCTCTTAAGTATGCAGATAATTCAAGCATTACCAGACACACACCTAGAAATATTATGGTTATTCATAACCCTTCTATTTGTTCAAAGAAAGCATATTTAGACCCCTCATTTAATTGGCAAATATTTGAATGACCAAAACAAAATTGTCAATCATCGTATGTGTAATGAATAGACTGATAATCAATGGATAATGTCCCACATTGCTACTCTTGGAAAAACCCTGCTAATTCCAGAGTGACGGACTATCTACACGTTATTGGGATGAATTGGATATCAGCACAACCAAACTGTATTTTGATAGAATGAATTGTGTGCGTGGTAGGACTTAAACAACCTATTTGACAAAAGAAAAATGCTTTATTTCCTCCCATGCAACAATGTATGTGCAATGTCACTGTTATTCAAACTTCATGTTTCACATATTATTTCCCAAAACAAATATGTCACAGGGGAGGACCCCAAAATACCAGGGGGGAGCCCCGGGGTCAGGAACCCACAAAGGGGAAAGAAAAAAAAAGTGATAGTAAAGAAAGATACTCAACTGCAGCGGGACCCACGGCGAAGCCAGAACACATGGAAGAACCCACACGGTTCGTCAACCACGCCTTTATGCAGCTGCGGCCGACCGGTGACATCATCCGCGATCGCTGGCTGGTGAAATAAAATGGGCCACTGGCAATGAGGAGGGGGGCAGATCAGCGCTGGCAGGGGCACCACCAGGAGGTGTCTTTCTGCAGCTCCTGTGGGAGCAAAAGGAGCCAGAAGCTGCTTCCCCTGGCAGGGAAGGACGCCTCGGTGCCCACAGCAAGCCAGAGACTGCTGGCCACAGCGGAAGGAGCCATGAGCCGGAGGTGGCTCCTCATGACTGGGAACCTGGGGAAAAGGGCAGAGGGGCACAGAAAGACCCCGACACCAGTGGCTACAGTAGAGGAGCTGGAGAGGCCAATGCAAGTCCCAGCATCTACCCAGGTGGGACTGCTGAAGGCACCAGGAGAGCCAGAGGCACACCAGCTAGGAGATGAGAGACAAGGGCAGAACAAAGGGCTGCGGGACATGGCCTTTGGCGGCATAGCACCAATCCGGTGAGTGTCGAGGGGACTAGCGTCCACCAGAGGATCACAGGTGGTCCAAAGAGAGGAAAGGCTGGGCAACGAGGGAGGAGAATTGCAGTGGAGTCCGCTGGTCACCCCGGTCACATATAGGGCCTAGCACCAACCCAGAGTGTCAAGGGGAGGTTGTTAGTGACTAGGCAGAGGGAGCCTGGTCAAGGGGCAGTTGGGCCCTCCAGAGTGCATCAGTGATTTTTTTTTGTATTTCCCACAGGTGAAGGGGTGGAGGGTCAGAGCTTGTGGAGCCCGATTGCTACTTAAGCCTCAGTCTAACAACCAACCCTTGGGGAAAGGGCAGCAGCCTTGCAATCCAGGTAGGGTACCACAGGCTGTTTACGTCGGCAGGGAGGACCACCCCGGTGAAAGTAATCAGGGGCTTAACAGTCAGGAGCTTCGCCAGGAGGACAGCTGTGATCCATTGAGGCTGGGTGTAAGGTCGAGGTTGAAGGGAGGTGAAGCCTCGCAGAAGGCCTCCGAATAGACGTCCCACCGTCGAGAGACCTCCAGTGGTTGGACCCACTACTGAAATAATATTCAAAGTTGTGGCATGCGAGATTGGGAAAGACCACACCGGAAGCAAATATCTACTCGACGGACCACCAGGGATGGTGAGGCGAACACCCGGGCCAAAGCCGCACGTGACCTGGCATTCGAGGCCAGGCGGGCACAAAATAATTCAGGATATAGGTATAAAAGATAACAATTTGCTAAATTTTAATGTTTCCATAGAAGTCAGTTAAACAACCCTGTTCAACCTTCTGATGCAGAATTTGTAAATAACCCAATTAACCACTGCCACTCATAATACCGCACAAGCACACAGTATGTCTATATTGCATCTAGTTAAAGAAATCCTGAAAGTTTCAAAACAAGCCAAACAAATGTTAGCATATCATTGGTATGACATCTTCACAAGATAGGCTTCTTCAGGGATGGCTATTCTTAATATCATGCTGCACCCTATTATAATATTGTTTATTGTAATAAAAAGTTTATTTCTTGACGTGCGTTATATGCGTTGTTAAATAAAATCAATGCATCCAAAACTGCAATTGAAAATGAAATATCTTCTTATCAGACAAATGTAGTTTATGACCCATTCATCACTGATGTTTGAAGGGTCAAAGTGGGGACATGTAGCATGAACTGAAATAATGTAACTGATGTTAACATAGAGTGTAATAATAGTGAAATGTAACCATGTTAGTCTTATCCTGTAAGCAACTTGAAAACTCCATTTTGTATCCTTCTGCTTGACATAAGTGAATGAACTTTGCATAACGCGCGCGTGCGTGCGTGCGTGTGTAAAAGGGTGAATGGTGTGCAAATGTCATAGAGACAGGAGAGGAAGATTCAACTGTTTATGGAAGCAACAAGGCACCAAATGTAAGTTACCAACCACTAACTAACAAGTGGCTGAAGAATCCCTTTGAAGCTCAAGGGCACAGAGGAGATAACAGAATAAGAAATTCTACCAGACGGGCAACAAAAACACTCCACAGCTAAGGTAAGCTGAAGACAAAAGAAGAACAGCCACAGAAACAGAAGCTGAGTATGGAAAAACCCCAAAGCACTGCTGTTTCATCAGAGCACAGATGTATCTGTTCACCCCACTCCAGCTGTTATCTTCAAATCATCATCTACTCAATAAGCCGGGTTTGGCCACCCTGTGCTGATACTGAGCAACTATTGCTGGTAACTATATCTGGTGTATGTGTGGATGAAACAGTTGTTTTGTGTATGTGTATGCATGTGTGTGATGATGTGTATGGTGATTTGTGTGCGTTTGTATGAATGGTGTGTCCGAACCTCTATGTCTAACTCATGTAATCAATAAATGTGGCACCTTGTCTTATCTCCCTTTATAAAGTCTCACTTGTGATTTAAGCAATTGGCAATATGTGTAACATACAGGTATGTGGCTGCATTTCTGGAATCAAAAGTGAATGTCTGTTCACTTGCTTATAGGTTCCATCCACACAGCTTAAACTAATCTGCAAATATTGAATTGATTTTGTCTTGCGCTTTGACTGTCTGTACTTAGCCTACATGCTAAAATGTGAGCAGAAAAAACACTCTTGCTCAGCAGTCTTCTGCACTTACTAGACCCTCTCTGCCTTTTGACCTGAAAGTTCACTTGGTTCAACTCTGCCTTTTGAGCACGTTGAAAATTACCCAGGCTGAGCATTTAAGCCTTTAGCTCCCATGTAAGCCTTATGGAAAGCAAAATGGTAACAGAGTCGAGAAGAGAACCCATATGATCAGAGACTTGCAAGGCAAGCCATATGAGAAAGGCTGAGGGATTTGGGTCTCTTCAACCTAAAAAAGGTTAGACTGAAAGAGGACTTGGTAGCAGCTTACCACTATAAATCAGGGGAATACATCAAGGGCTCAGTGAACAACTGTTCATCAGGGCACCCTTGGAGAAAACCAGGAGCAATGGCCACAAACTCCTGGAAGACTGTTTTAGGCTTAACACCAGGAAAACCTTCTTCACAGTTAGGGTCTCCAGACTGGAATAAACACCCTCCAGAGGTGGTGCAATCACCTACCCTAGAAATCTTCAAGAGGAGACTGGGCAGTCACCTCACTGGGATCACCTGCTGTCAGTTGTCTTTCCTGCCTAGTGCAGGGGGCTGGACCTGATGACCTTGTGAGGTCCCTTCCAGGCCCTTACAAGCTATGAAACTATAAGGCTCCTGAAGGGCCCTGTCAGAAGGTATGCTCAGAATGCACCCAATGCAAATCTACTGTATTGAGTTTAACACAATGCCTAGGTCTCATGGCCACTATCATTCATAAAAAGATGAAAAGGATGTGGTGGTAGTATGGCACTAATATAATAGCCTACTAGTAAAAGCTGGCCCAGGAAATTGACTGACCAATTATATGCCCTCCTCAGCCTAGCAACATTAAAACTCACATCTCCCACTTCCTAGGAGGATTCCCTGTACACCAAGCTGTAAATTGGGCTCCACCAAAAGTACCTTCCACCCTTCCTGATACAGTTGGGCCACTGTGCAGCAAAGAGTGCAAAAGTCTTAGAACCAGAAAGGCCCCCAAGCAAGAAGCCTGACTAGTGATCAAGAGCTGGGGTGAAGAAAGTCTTTGGTTGTGGTTTATTTCCATTTTTTATTCAATGGCTGTTTATGTATTTATGTTAAACGGACTAGGAAGCAGCAATCTGAGCTGAGGATTCCTCTCCCCCAGCTGAGTGGCTTAACCACTACACCATAGAGTCTTGCACCTTCTGTGTCTTGCCCTGGCCAAAATAACTTGCGTTCTTTGTTGTACAAAGGCTTATTTTTGACAGAAGTGGGAGGAGGGTGCCCCTCTTCAGTACCCTGAACCTAGTGGTTAGAATACTCATCTCCCCAGTGGGTAGGAATCCACTCAGGATTCCTAGAACCCAGATTTTCCACATCTGGGTCATGTACTCAGTGCACTAACCTATTACCACCTGCACTCACTATGTTATAAGCAGAGCAAGCCCTGCTTAGTTCTTCTATAGCATGCACATAGGCATTTATTCTCAATAATGATTTTGGGGATCAGGCTCCCAGCTAGATGAGGGCACCTCCCTACACCTTAGCTCCAGAGGAGGACAGAATTTCAGACATATTCAAAACTTTGTTCTTTGCATTGATAAGTATCTATTCACATCTGAAGAAAGAAGATGGGATGCACACCATCAATTTACTCAACAGAAATTACCCAGATTCACATCTTTTGAAAGTTTGGAACCATAATTCTAAAAAGTCAATTAAATATCCTACTAATAGTGCCTGGCATTGTGAGGCTTTGGAAAAATTAAATTAACATGATGCTTTAATGACAACATGGGATTTATGTTTTAGCCTTAGAGACTCTCCTTCTTTCCAGACCTCCCTCCTCCAAACATTTTTTATATTCCAGTACTGTGTGACAGAACAGGTAAGCTGCCAATTTTATATCTTCTTGTTTCATTAAATATTATAAACAAGAATAGATGATACCAGTGTAAATATATGCCTCTGTCAACATTCATAAGCTACCGAAGGAGAGGTTTTGGTCTTAATGACATCCACAAAACTGAGTGAATTACAGTTCTGAGCTACTGTGATTTATTACCCTAGGATAACTACAATCCAAACCCTAGTATCACTTTTCCTAAAATATATTTTTTTGGCAAATTAAACGCTCAGATTTTACCATTTCAAAAAGGTAAGGGTCTGGATTTTTTAAAATGTAAATTGTTATTGTGGGACTGGTCCTGATCTCACTTATACTGTTTTAATCCATCAGGGTGGTTCCTGATATACCCACAATACAGCAGGGGGGGCAGGAAATATCAGGCCATCAATAAGTGTTCCAAACCCTACCTGCACATTTCAGTGTAAAAATATATCTTTGCTACAGTCTGCTCCTGCTAGGCCTCCAGAGCCTTCAAAGCTATCAAGAGATTTAGGTGGGTTCTATTTTAGCTGTTCATTATCAACATAAATTGTTAATAAGGTTCCAATAGCAGGCTAAATTGCATCTTTAATCACACCTGTATAATACTGGATATAATGCGAGTGAAAATGGAAGACATTGATATGAAAACTATAGGAAGCCTATTTCCACAAAAATATTTAACAGTTAAAAAACCCTTTGTGATCAATATAAATGTCAGTTTTCTGATGTCAGCATTCTAACAGTAAGAGCTACTATTTAAAATAGGTGTTCAGCAGTCTACATGTTGTAAGTAAGGGCCTTGTGACAGTAATTTTGGGCAGCTCCTAGAGTTTTTAACACCTGGATTTTAACACCTTAACACCTTCAAGTGTTTTAAGCACTTGTCATGGACCTCAAAATTATGCCACTACAGGGCAGGATTATCTGTGATCCTTACTACCCAGCTCATTAAAGGTGTGGCCACTCCCCACCAATATGCCACCCAAACTGAAGTCATCAGGTATCCCAGGATCTCTCACACAGAGCAGGGATAAAAGCCTGTCTTAGCTCACCAGCCCTCTAGTGGCAACTCACAGCTACAGATCATAGTCCTGTCCCTGCTCACCAGGCCTGTAGTGGCAAGTCACAGCCAGAGGTGACCAGTCAGAGAAAGTTTATAAATTAACAGTGTGAGTACTCCAAACTCCTAGCTAGCATTAACACCAACCAATATTTTTACAGCTCTCAACATAAAATGTAACAAGGCCCTAACATTACAAGATGTGCTGGAGCCATCTTCCACTAACCTCAAAGTATTAAACAACTTTCACTTCAGCAAGTCAGATCCTATAGTTCTCAAGCGCAAACTCATTTCTGATTAGCAGTGTGTGTTTCCATTTGTTATATTCCTGGTTACACATACTTGATATTTTAGTAGTTTTCCCTCATTACCAGAGAAGCACACCCTAGGTTCAGAATGTAACTCCAAAATGGAAGATGCAAGAATCACTCAGTTTATACTATCTTCTTTCAGCTACTGTCCAGTTTGGGGAGTTTCACTGAATATCCACACGTGCAAGTTAAATTCTGTGCCACTTTCAATGCTGCTGCATGCTTATTTCTGTTTGTAAGTAAAGGTTACATTAAGAGAAATTTAGGAATGATGACGCAGAAGAACTTTTAGGCACCTGGCTCTTGGACATAGGTGGCAAAAGCGTGGGAGCCAACGCGGCTTAGCTGCCCCAAATGTGGGGCAGTGCTAGGGCTGCAAGACATCCTGGCCATGGGCTTCTGCCAGCTGCAGCAGGGGTGGGGAGGGACACGCATGCTGTAGGGGAGGGAAGGAGTAGGTCTGGCACTGCACAGCTGGAGTGGGGCACAGGACTGGGCTGCATGGAGTTTTTTCTGGGGGACATGCTGGGGAGGGTGGCTTTCACCACTGCGTGCATCCTGGGAGGGCATGGGAGACATGTGCCCCAGGATCTGTGCATG
>NW_017728947.1:17024971-17027266 GCF_001723895.1 Crocodylus porosus
CCGGTGGCCATGCTGGGAGGGGAGGTTATGGGGGGGGGAGGGGGCTACAGCCACCCCAAAATTCACTTTAGCTCCCCCAATCCCCCTCCTGGCACTGACAGCACTGCCTGAGTGCAGCTCAAGTGCAGCATGGCCCAATCCCCCCCACCAGAAATAGTTCAACCCCAGCCCCCAGCCTGCCCTCACCCCACAGGCAGGTCTGGGGCACATGCCCCAATGCCCTCTCAGGGGGTGTGCAACGGTGTGAGCCACCACCCTCTCCTCATGCCGGGCGTTTCCTGGACAAGACACTTGTGGCTCCATCCCATGCCCTGCCCTAGCTGTGCAGGGCCTGCCCCGCCCCAGCCCTACTCCCTCCCTCACAGCTGTGGTGGGGAGCAGATCAAGGCCCTAGCGGTGAGGGAGTGGGTGGGGCACAGGCAGGAGCAGGGGCTGGTGTGAGTGGGTCCTGCTTGTGCCCCGTTCCCTCTCTCACTGCTGGGGCCTCAACCCTCCCCCCCCTTCCCCTGCAGACTCACCTGCTGGGGGTGGGGGGTTGTGCGTGCATCATGCACATGCACTCAGCACCCCAAACAATTTTTTCTCCCTCCACCTATGCTCTTTGAGCAGAATCTAGTCCTGAATTAGTTTCTTACCTCCCTATAGGAACAGACTAAAGGAAACTTTTAGAGCATTTTGAAGCAAACAATGATCTCCTGGATCATCACGGCAACAGCATCACCTCAATAGTATCCTATCTCTATATATACTTCAGGGTAGGATGTAGTGCTCATCTACCCAACTTCTTTACCTCAGGAATTGTACTGAGGATCATGCCCTGTTGTTGTTCGTCCTTCAAATTTGAAGATGACCATGACATCGCTGGTTGGTTTGGTTTCTGTGAACACATGAATGGCTGATCAGGCCTATTTGTGCTCTGGCACACTGAACAAGAGATGCCACTTTGTGTTGCTTGATCAACAGCAGACATGCTGCTCTTGGAAAATTTACACGATTTGCATTTCTTCTGCCTCAGCAGTTCTTCTCCACTCAGAGAGTAGCTCTGCTATGGATGAGGCTTTGCCAGGTGGAACAATCATGAGCAAGACCTTTTCAATATTTTGGGTCAATGTTGAATATTTCAAAGATGACTTGAGGGAGTCCTTGAAGTGTTTCTGTGTTTCTTCTGGCCTCCCTGAGTGCACCTTCCCTCCTTTAGCTCACCATTAACGATTTCTTTGACAGTTGCTCATCTGACATTCTGGTGACATGGCCTGGCCATCTCATCTGTGATGTCATCAGCAGAGTGTGGATATTTAGAATGCCTACCCGTATAAGAACCTCAGCTGAGACCTTGTCTTACCATCTTATCCTCATCAGTTTCCTCAGACAGCCCATTTGAAAGTGGTTCAGTTTCCTAGCATGACATTTGTACACCGTCCAAGTTTCTCATGCATACATCAGGATTGGCAACACAATGACTTTGTAAACCTTCAGTTTTGTTTGTGGATTGATGCCTCCGCATCACCCACAATGGAAGCAAGCATACTATCATAGAATTGCAGAACTATTGTGATAAAGTCCTTCAGCAAACTGAATTTTGCCACGGTCTTCCAAAGGCCCTTCCAACTAACTGTATTAAATGCTTTTGTCAAGTCAATGGAAGTCATATACAGGTTGCAGTTCTGTTTCTGGTTTTTGTCCTGAAGTTGACAAGCTGCAAACACCATATCTATGGTCCCACATCCTTTCCAAAAACCACAATGACTCTCAGTCAAGAGCCCTGTTTACAAGGTGATTCAACAAAATTCTGGTGAGGATTTTACCAGCTACTGATGGTAAGGAGATGCCCTTATGGCTGTTGCAGGGTTATCTATTGCCTTTCTGCTTGTACAAGTGGACAGTGGATGCATCCTTGTATTCCTGGGTGTAGCAGGAGGGGCATCCTAGGGTCACCGTGCTCTCCCCTAGCGCCCCTTACCATGTCCAGTCAGTATACAATGCACCCTCAATCTTCCCCGCCATGTCTTTGATGTCAGATATGTAATTAGGGAAGCTGCCTCTTCATCTCCCTGGACACAGTTATCCTCCTGTACATTAGCCCAGCTTTGCTAATGGGTGTTCCTGTGCACCCCAGCCTTATGGGCTATGCGTGGCTCCAACCATCCCTGTACCATGCCCCAAGTCTCAAAGATGTACCAGACATTGTTCGGTCTTAACTGCAGCCCTCGTCCCTCACCGCGCCCTCCGGCACTCGGGCTCTCCGCAGCCCTCGTCCCTCACCGCGCCCTCCGGCACTCGGGCTCTCCGCAGCCC
>NW_017728947.1:17027541-17082563 GCF_001723895.1 Crocodylus porosus
CTCCGGCACTCGGGCTCTCCGCAGCCCTCGTCCCTCACCGCGCCCTCCGGCACTCAGCAATCACTGCCCCCTTTGCCAGGGGCTGGGGTCAGTGCACCCCAGAAAACTCTGGCACATTACCATGGATCCCTTATGAGGCCTCCTCCAACCCCTAATAGCCTCTCCCAAACTTCCAGTTGTTACTCAGTAACCACAAATGAAACACAAGCCCCTAGGCTATAATATAAGTCTCTGCCAGTCGGCTACAACATCACATTCTTCCTGCCACACTAGGGTTGCTCCCTCTTTTCCCAGTCTGGCCTCTGCTCTTTGCTCAGCCCTGCAGAGCTCCTTCCCCTTTGGCTTCTAAGCAGCCCCTACGGAGCTGATGATTCTTGTTCAGTTGTCTCCCTATGTCAGTATCATCTTCATAAGGCCAATCGTGATGTTTGTGTGTGGTGGGACCAAATGTATCAGATGCAGCTGAGAAGACAGAGTCTCTGAAGGATGCCCAATTTTCCTCAATGTTATTGGAGTTTACATCAATTGTTACTAATTGGCTTCCCAGTTCTTCAACAAATGCCTGTTTCACATTCTCCTATTTCAATTTGGAGACATGGAGGTTTTTAGATGCCTTTTTGTCTTGTGGTAGTCTACTAGGACATATCCAGATATTCAGCTTGGAGACTATGAACCTATGGTCAGTACAGCATTCTGCACTTCCCATGGCCTTTGTTACTCTGATGTCTCTTCTCCTGATGAAGAGACAATGAGATGCCACTGCTTGAAGCATAGGTGCATCTAAGAAATCTTGTTGCTGTTTGGCAAGTGGAAGACTGTGCTGGTGAGGAGAAGGTCATGTTCACCACATTTCCTCAGCAGGAGAAGCCCATTGCTGTTGCATTTCCCAAGGCCATTTTTTCCTGATGATATCTAGCCATACATGGTGATCTATGCCAACTCTAGCATTGAAGTCACCAAGGATAATGAGCTTGCCTGCTTTCGGCACATCTGTGATAGGATTCCAGATCTTCACACAATTTGTCCTTAATTACATCTGGGTTGGTCATAGTGGGTGCATAAGCACTGTTGATAGTTGCACATCTTTGTCTAGACAGTGAGAGTCTCATTAGTGGGAGTCTGTCATTCGTTCTCTTTGGGCAATTTGTAGGCTTGCTGACTAGCTGTGTTTTGATGGCAAGCCCAACACCAGCTTTGTGTTGCTCTTCTTTACTATGACCACTCCTTTTTCAGTCAGTTGTCCTTCTTCAGTTAGGTGATTTTTACTCAAGGATGCCATCTGAATGTTGAATCTGGCCAGCTCTCTACCAACTAGAGCTGTTCTTCTCTCTGGTGCATTTGCTGTTGTATGGTCCATCAACATGCGCACATTCCAAGCACTGATGGAATGAGCGCATGTTGATGGACTATACAACAGCATGCATGTCACCTTTGTCTTTTTGTGTTGTTTTTGACCATTATAGTGAGATCCCTGTCAGCCATAGTATGCTAACCAGGGTTACAGTGAAGCAGACAATGTTTAGGGAACCTTTTCTAGCCACTTCCTCACATTATGGAGGTGAGCAGCACAATCTTAAACAGGGCTGCTCAGTCATCCAGGGGGCTGCCAAATTCCATTGCATCCACATCTGCTTTGCTGCTCACCCATTGCCACAGGACTCAAGTGGGTCGATATGGGGGTATAGCAATGTCATGACTTGTGCAAGTTAGACTTAAGTAAGGAAAAGTTGCACAGAGTCACCCTTACTCTTTCATCCAGGCTTGTCTGAATCTAGTGGCATGACAGAGTTGAGACATCTTGATGCACTGAATGGCCATAAGGTCCTGCAGCACCCAAAACTGATGCCCTACACTGTCCATAGCTCCTGCCATCTGCCTTCACAGCAGGAGAGATGACCATATCTGTTCAGCTGCCTGATTCACCAGAGAGGACTTTTCAGAGGGAGCCAGGTGTAGCTATCCACACTGTTCAGCAGTTCAGCCTTGCTCTTATTTTTATTTCAGGGTCACCTCCCCCAACCTTTCCCTGCCAAGGTATCACCTGCAAGGCAGTAGGAGTGGGGTTTTAAGGCACCCCAGATTCACCCTGCCCTGCAGTTTGGCCCTAGTAGCACTTTCTAGGGGCTGCTCCACCATAAGCAGTCCCATTAGTGACCCCAAACCCCAGTAGGGTGCAGCTTTCAGTCATACTCAGGACCCACTGGCTTTCACTTCATCAGAACCAAATCTCAGAAATGAGGCCGTCTTAAAAGCTGACTGACACATTCTCAAGTTCATAGTCTTATTTTGGAATTTCACATGGAAGCTAGCAGACAGGAAGTGCTCCATGATGAGTAGAGGCAGTATAGGCCCCCTGTTATCTTACACTGTGCAGGATCACTTCTAAGCTAGCCAAAAGGAAATACTGAAGGAAAGGTCTGTGAAATCCTACCTCTCTCCAGTTCATTTGCCTCCTTGAAGCCCAGAGCTAGGCACCTATGTGAGATTAGAATTTGCAACCCAAAGCCCCCTCCTGGATTTAGGTCCCTAAATTAACTCACTGGAAAGGAAGCCTGCCTCACTTTTTATGAAAAAGGAAAAGAGGAACCACCAGCACCTCTACTACCACCCAGGTTCTGGAGTGAAAGTAGTCAGAGTTCCGGCATTTTGTGCTGAAAACCATGCCTATACACATACTCTGATGCATTATAATTAGACTATGTTGGAGCACACTGAACTAACCAAGTGTGCTCCACATTCCAATTAAAAACACTCTAGCTTTGCCACAGTGTCACATGTATAAGCCCCAGTGGGTTTAAAAGTGGCTGCCTTAGCACTTTTTTTAAAAAGGCTCATTTGACATGCTTTAGTTAAAGGGCTGACACTGCAGCATTTTAATTAGAGCAGCTCTCTGGGAGCTGCTCTAATTAACACAGCCTTCCTCCACCCCTGAACATGTGCATAGGCACCCCATGTTGCCAGTGTATGTTAGGTGTGATCAAAGCACATGCACCCAAGTGGCCCCCTCTAGGGATGCCAGTGAAAGGAAGGCCAGTGTGAGGATCCAGACCAGGGTTAGGTGCAAGACAAATGCTCAACCCCAGCAAGATTGAGTGGGACCCCTGGCACAGTTTTATGAGCACTCATGGTACTCTGGCAAGGTGCCAGAGGACTGGAAAAGGGCCAATGTGGTTCCCATTTTCAAAGAAGGGAGGAAGGAGGACCCAGGAAATTATAGGCCTGTTAGTTTTACCTTGGTCCTGGGGAAGCTCTTTGAGAAAGTTATCCAGGTGCACATCTGCGAGGGGCAAGCAGGGGTGTATATGCTTAGGGGCAATCAACATGGGTTAATTAGAGGCTGGTCCTGTCAGACCAACCTGGTGGCTTTCTATAACCAGGTCATCCTTGGACACAGACTCTGTCCACCATGACACCTTTCTGGACTTTAGGAAGGCCTTCGACACTGTCCCTCACCCTATTCTCATTAAAGAATTAGAAGATTGTGGTGTTGATGCCTACACAGTCAGATGGGTCACCAATTGGCTGGAGGGCTGCACCCACAGTGGTGGTGGATAGGTCATTTTCAACCTGGAGGGATGTGGGCAGTGGGGTCCCCCAGGGCTTGATCCTTGGGCCCACACTGTTTAACATCTTCATCAGTGACTTGGACGAGGTGGTCAAATTCGTGGATGACACCAAGATGTGGGAAGACGTGGGCATGCTAGAAGGGAGGGACAGGCTGCAATTAGATCTGGACAGGTTACAGGGGTAGGCAGATGAGAACAAGATGGGATTCAGTACTGACAAGTGCAAGGTACTACACCCAAGGAGAAAGAACAAGCACCATATCTACAGGCTGGAGAACTCCTGTCTCATCAGCACAGAGGCAGAAAAGGATCTTGGAGTCATAACAGACTCCAAGATGAACATGGGCCACCAATGTGGGGATAGTCAGGAAGGCTAACCGCACCTTGTCATGCATCCAGAGATGCATCGCAATCAGGACCAGGGAGGTGACCCTTCCCTTCTGTATGGGAAGAGTCAGGCCACAGTTGGAGTACTGCATCCAGTTCTGGGCACCGCACTTCAGGAGGGATCTGGACAACATCAAGAGGGTCCAGAGAAGGGCCACTTGCATGATCAGGGGGCAGCAGGGCAGGTCCTATGAGGAGTCTACAAGACCTGAACCTGTCCACAAGAGAAGGCTGAAAGGGGATCTACCAACTATGAAAATGGTCACAAAAGCAGAACTTGAAGTACCCATAGGGTTAGACAGGGGTTTGTGAATTTCACTTTTGGATTTGGTATCTATATTCTACTTATGGTCTCACATTAGGAATCTACATCTAAACTCTTATCTCATCAGAAATGCCACTGCTATAAAAAGCTTTATGTACAAAATGTTGATGAAAACAATATTCTAAATATCAGTAAATTATTTCAGAAAAACTAAATAAACTGCTTTCATTCTAGGTATTGTGCTATAACAGATGCCATGATTGGTTGCTTTAAAAAGTGCTATGAAGGTTTCTTCTCTTGCTCCAGATAGTTCTCTGAAGCTTCCCCCCCCCCCACTCAGCTGGTTTCCAGATATTTTTTAAATCTGATCTTGTTGGCAGTGCTGCATAGCCATATTGTACAGTATCAAGGTCATGGATCAATGTACATAAACTGAGCACAACAATACTGATCTTTCTCTTTCCTTCTGGGGCTGGGAGCTAAATTAACAAAGCCTCCCCTGCATCTGGAGTAGGATTCTGTGTTTTGCAGAGAAGACTAAATGAAAGCTGTTGACAATAAAAACACAAAGATAAAATAGGCAGAAGGATACATGCAATTTTTTGATGCTGTTGCACTCACTTCCCCCCCCCCATCAAAAACAAACAAACAAACAAACAAAAAATCCAAAGTACATTGTTATGTGGCTAGGTGCTGTCCCTGAAAAAGTCTGACTAGGCAGAGAGGGAAACTAGTCATTGTGGAGTCATTTTGGACATATCAGAATGGGAGGGATGATCAGATGACAAGCATTCCTGCAGTGGGACTATAATGGTCCCATAAATACACAGCGAATTATCCTCTAAAAGAGCATGAGGTGACCCAGAATAAAAAGTGCGAAAATACGGGTTTCCATGAGCAATGGAAAGTGTGTACAATTTGGAAACACATCAGAATACTATCCAAACTATGGTTCTCTGAATCAATAGAGATTCCCTGGCCTTCTAACATGCTGATTTCTAAGGGGAGTTCCTCATGACTTCCTGCTTCTAATCCTTACTAGCATTCTCTGAAGTGGGATTTTCAAAAAAGAATTGACAGAGCAGCCAAGCAGTAGTGTATGTCATAGCCCTATTCATCTCTCCATGAAGTTCACTTCCCCATTTCTTCACCTGAAGCTGCCCTTCCTGCCTGACAGTTGTCTTCTGAGGTGACTGTCACAAGTGGGCATCCTGGGGCTGGTCTGAAAGTTGGCCTGCCCACTTGTTTCAGGGCAAACTGCCCACCTACCTCACCTGCCATGCCTTTGATGATTGTCAAGTCACCGTTCAGCTGATACCCAACCTTGCAAGTCTCCCCAATGCAAGGCTTGTTCCCCAACATGTCTGCCATGTCTTGATAGACTAGAGCTACTTAAAGGAGGGGTTCAGTGGTGTGAGACAAATGCCCCAGCCGGGGTTACTGATGGTTTGGACACAGTTGATTTGGGGCTCCACCTCCCCTATATCCCATCTGTCAGAGCAAAATTTTGAGTATATGCTGCCAACACAGAAGAGCTGGACTGACATGCACGGTTTGACTCTGAGTGGAAAGTTCCAAGGCTCACCCAGCCCTTGACCCCTGGGTGACCTGCGGACCTGTCAATCATTGTTGACCTACTTTCCCCACAGACACATGCTCAGATTGTGTCAGCTTCTGACTGAGAGCATGCTCAGTCAGAACCTGACATGAGGTAAATCTGACTAGAAATTTCTCTGCGGAGAGGGTTCTGATTGGCTACCAAATTCATATAAAAAGGTCAGTGAACCCCTCCCTCAGGGGGAGATCGCGTTAGCTGAGGACAGAGGCTGCTGCTGCAGGGACTGTCTCTCAGTCAGGCTTTAGGGCCTATAGATCTCCTCCTTCGCTTGGCATTTCGTGTCGCTTGTATTGTGCGTTACGGTTTTGACTACGCTCACCTGGCTTCTGACTTACCTTGGCACTGATTTAAATCGGCTACGATTTTGGATCACCCTTTTCGGACTTTTGTTTGCAATCTCGGCTCGACTCACCTGGTTTTGACTTCGGCTTCCGACATCACCACTTCTCACCGTTGTCCTATGGGACTGGCGTCACACAACTCACCATATACATTGAGTTACAGCTTCCGTTTTATTGTTTGTATTCCCCATTTAATGAGCTGTTGACCAGCCCTGGGACTAGGTCTTCGGACTGAACCTCGTGGGCCAACAGACCCCTTCGTTGTTCACTGTTGTTGTAACTGTAACTGAAGACATCGCTGCCTACGCCTGAAGCGCAAGTTAAATAAATCCATCTTCATTTCAATCCACTCTGGGTCCGTATCTCCTGACTCTATGCCAATAATCCCACCTGTCTGTATCTGATTGCCACCCCGGCCCACCGTGACCTTGGGGCCCGATTCATTCTGTTCGGTTTACCCCAACACCATCCACTTGCCAACTGTGTGCACCAATACTTACAGCCGGCTGAAGCTGCTTTGCCCTCTGGATGCATGCATCCACCGCCAATGGGAATTCAGCAATCTGGTTTATCTGGTAGGCTGTTTCTGGGCACATTGTGGCATACCTGGTGTCCTTTCAAACACCTGGCTTTAGTCCAGGTAGGGTCTCACGCTCTGCCTCAAACCTTCCCTAGAAGTGTCCTTTCAAGTTGACCTACTGGTCATAACACACTGACCAGAACAAAAACAACCACACAGGCAGAAGGAGCAAAGCAAGAAAGCAAACAATGGGCTGGCTACAAAAAGACTCAGCCAGCTCCCTGTAGCTATTCTCCTACTATGCCTACCTACATGGAAAGCTCTGAGGAAATGAGCCTAAGATAGGAGCTCCCCGAGGCTCCATGAGGTCATGCCTGCTCTACAGCTTTGAGCCTTCCTGGCCCCCAATTATCTTCCCCAACCTGTCCCCTCTATGGGGAGACTTTCCAGCACCCCATCCTCACATTTCACTGGTGAGGCACAGGTGTCACATTTCCTAGAGACTGCTCAGCCTCAGGCAGCCCCACCACACCTTCCAACCCCAGCAGGGTGCAGTTTCAGGTCTTACCCAGGACCAAAGAACCTTTAAGCGCCCCCTAGAGTCCTCATAGCTTCTTCCCTTTGATGCCTCTATCCATATCTGAAGCCCCTCCTTACACTGGCCCCCATCCCTCACATACTTGGCCTCTCTCCTTCTGGCTTCCAGAGATCCCGAGGACATTCCTTCATCCTGGCACAGGTGCCTAGGCCTCCATCTCTCCTCCGCAATTCCCTCCTTACTGGAAACTGTGACAGGGGCAAGCTTTCATGTTTGGTGCAAGCACCCACCTGCCCCCTGTCTACAGGTTAGTCACCTGCTTCACTCTTCTGCTACACCTTGATGTAATAATATCGATGTCATAATTAGGCAGGAGACTACCAATTATCCCACCCCCCAATATCAGGGTGTATATCTGTGGCTCCATTCTACCCCTACACCACAGCCCAAGCCTCGCAGATGGCATCTCAGGCAGCCATATCAACTACCCCCTTTGCCTATTACCTGTGGCCCCTTCCCTGTGACCTTCGGCTTCCCTTTAAGCCCTGGCCCCGTCTCAGGCCAATCAGGGTCCCAAGCTTCTTTGCTCTATATGGGCATCCCTGGCAGTGGGCCCCTGGCCCTTTTTACCCCTATCTGGGTCCTGGCCCCAGCATTGACCAGTTGAGTTCCTCTGATTAAGTCCAAGCCTCCTGCCTGCACCCAGGGAATCAGGGTCCTCCATTCCCATCTCAGGCGTTTCACAGACCATGATGCCTGGCCCCATGGGGTCACTCACCCCAGCAGGCTCAGGTGCTTCAAGGAGCTTACCTGGCCTTACCTGGATTAGATGCATCATATGACCCACCTGAAGGGGAGGGCTGGGGTTAAGGAGCCCCTACCCACCTTTCACCAGGCTGATAACTGGCCTGGCATTTCCTGAGGGCTCCCATGACACTAGGAGCCCTACGGACCACCCTCTTCCAGCAGGGTGCAATTTTAGGTCATGCCCAGGACCAGAGCCTCCTGCTCCTGCCTACAAGATGTTCCCATGCAGAAGCTCAGCCAGGCAATGTTTCTTTCCTGCCCACCAGTAGCAAACTGCTCTTGTTTATATAGGTGGCCAGAGTCCTAAAGTGGTCAGCCCATGTTCATCTTGGAGTCAATAATTACTCCAAGATCTCTTTCTGCCACTGTGCTTTTGAGAAGGGAGTTCCCCAGCCTATAGGTATGCTGCTGTTTCTTACTGCCTAAGTGCAACACCCTGCACTTGTCAGTATTGAATCCCATCCTATTTTCATTTGCCCAGCCTTGTAACCTGTCCAGGTCCCACTGTAATCTGTCCTTCCCTTTTAGCATGCCAACCTCACCCCAAATCTTGGTGAGGTCTGTGAATTTAAATAGGGTGCTTTTCACCCCATCATCCAAGTTGCTAATAAAGAAACTGAACAGTGTGGGCCCAAGGACTGAGCCTTGGGGGACTCCACTGCCCACTTCCCTCCAGGTCGAATATGACCCATCCACCACCACTGAGTACAACACCTCAGCCAATTTGCAATTCATAGCTTCAATAGCTTTTAGGGTTGGAAGGGACCCAAGTAGATCATCTAATCTGACCCCCTGCCATGGCAGGAAAGAGTACTGGGGTCAAACGACCCCAGCAAGGTGGTCATCTAACCTCCTCTTAAAGACCCCCCAGGGTAGGGGCCAGCACCACTTCTCTTGGAAGTTGGTTCCAGATCCTAGCCTCCCTGACCGTGAAGTAGCGCCTCCTGATATCTAGCCTAAATCTACCCTCTGCCAGCTTGTGACTGTTATTCCTGGTCACTCCTGGCAGTGCTCGGGGGAACAGGGACTTCCTCAGTGCCTGCTGGTCCCCTCTGACTAGTTTGTAACAGGCCACTAGATCCCCCTCTCAGCCCTCTCTTCTGGAGGCTGAAGAGGTTCAGGTCCCGTAGTCTCTCCTCGTAGGGCCTGCCCTGCTACCCCCTGATCATACGAGTGGCCCTCCTCTGGACCCTCTCCATGTTGTCCACATCCCTCTTGAAGCAAGGCACCCAGAACTGGACACAGTATTCCAACTGCGGCCTGACCAGTGCCGCATAGAGGGGGAGAGTCACCTCCTTGGACCTGCTCTGTGGATGCATGGCAAGGTAGGGTTGGCCTTCCTGAGTGCTTCCCCACACTGCTGACCCATGTTCATCTTGATAGCCCCTCCCTTCCACTGGGTGTACACCTCCTTTTTGGTCGTCAGGCATTCCCGAATGCCTTTGGTGAATCC
Organism: Crocodylus porosus; assembly: GCF_001723895.1. Taxonomy (NCBI): domain Eukaryota; kingdom Metazoa; phylum Chordata; order Crocodylia; family Crocodylidae; genus Crocodylus; species Crocodylus porosus. The sequence continues at coordinate 17,037,037 of NW_017728947.1, forward strand.
ATCTGACTGTGTAGGCATCAATGCTACAGTTGCCCAGCTTTTCAATGAGAATAGGGTGGGAGACAGTGTCAAAGGCCTTCCTGAAGTCCAGAAAGACTACATCTACTGCAACACCTGCGTCAAATGATTTTGTGACCTGATCGTAGAAGGCAACCAGGTTCATCTGACAGGACCTGCCCCTAATGAAACCATGCTGGTTGTCCTTGAGCATCATCCCTGCTGCTAGGCCATCACAGATGTGCTCCTTGATAGTTCTCAAAAGGAACTTCCCCAGGACTGAAGTAAGACTAACAGGCCTATAGTTGCCCAGGTCCTCCCTCTTCCCTTTTTTAAAGATGGGGACCACATTGGCCTTCTTCCAGTTGTCTGGCACCTGGCCAGAGTACCACAAGTGCTCATGAAGCCATACCAGGGGCTCTGCAATAACCCCTGCCAATTCCCTCAACACCCAGGTGTGGAGAGCAGCTGGGCCTGCTGATTTGAACATGTCCAGCCCCTCCAGAAGTTCCCTAACTCTGTCCTCCCTGACCCTAGGCCTGGCAGAGTTTCTCCTGAGTTCGTCCTGAATCTCAGTAGGGCAGTTCCAGCCCCTACACAAGAAAATGGAGGCAAAGAAGTTATTAAAGAGGTCTGCTTTCTCCTCTGGTGGAACCATCAGATTGCCAAGCATATCCTGCAGGGGCCCCATGTTACCCGGAGCCTTCTTCATACGCCCCATGTATTTAAAAAAGGACTTTGTTATCCTTGATGCTAGCCCTAGTTCCGTATCTGCCTTAGCTTTCCTAATAACCCCCCTACAAACTCAAGCAGTGGAGGTATACTCCTCTTTGATGATAGCCCCTCCCTTCCACTGGGTAAACACCTCCTTTTTGGCAGTCAGGCATTCCCGAATGCCCTTGGCAAATGAGGGGGGCTTTTGGACACCCTTGCCCCTTTTGCATCTCATTAGGATTAGGATCACCCCTTGGGCTCCGAGTGTCTTCTCTTAAGGAACAACCACTCGTCTTAGGCACCCAGTTCCCCTACTCTTCAGGACCCCAGTGCCTCTCCCACTAATCTCCTCAGTTCATTGAACTTGGCCCTCCTGCAGTCAAGAGCTACTGCCTTGCTGCAGGCCCCCGACACCCTGTGCTGGATGGTGAATTCCAGGAAGCGATGACTGCTATTGTCCAGATGGTCAAGGACCTGGAGTCCCCTTACCAAGTCATTGTTTGTGTCCAGGCTCTAATCTGGTCTCTGCTACAGGACTCTCCAAGCTGTTCTCTCCATTCCACAGGGATCTCACCACCCGCTCCACCTGGTGGTTCTGGGACCAATCCCAGACTCAGGTCCTAGCTGCTCCAAGCAACAGGCATGGATATCCCTACAACATACCTCTCTGTACCCCTCCTGTCCAGCTCTGCCCAGGCTGGGGACCCCTGCAGAGTCCCTCAGAGCCTCCTCCATCCCCAACACGCTCCTCCTGGTCTCTCAAGTCTCTCAATTGTTTAAGTTCTCTCTGAAGGCTAGCTCACCCTCCTTCCCACAGGGAACAAGCCCCACCACAGCCTAGCTCCTGAGCTGCAAATGGTCTCCTGCCCAAGCAGTTCCCACAGGCACAAAGCCTTGCTACCTGATGCTCTTTCTCACTATAGCAAGGCCTCACCTGGGGCTGCTTTGCAGGCAGGCAAGTCAACTTACATGCTCTGGAGCAGGCACTGGCAGTGTCCTGCACTTGGATGCTCTCTGCTGCTGCAGGCCCCTAGCAGAGGGCTAGCTCCCTTTCCACTTCCCAGGAAGAACTCTTCTCTGTCCCCAGTGCCCATGCTTATATCCTGACTGGGCTCAGGCCTCACCCAATCAGGAGCCTGCCCTTTGGTCAGGTGCCCACCTGATAAGGATCTGAGCCCACCTTTGGGCAGCTGTGTAGCCTGACTGCTTCACTCACACATCTTAAAGTGGCAGGCATACCTTGTGCTTCTCATCTCCTTGTGCTGGCTCCTATTCCCTATCCCAAATTAATGATATCCCCCATATACTCCAGCCCTTATTTAATTTCCTCCTACCCACATCACTGCCTTCTTCTGACCCATCATATTTCTTCCACCTCTTATATGTATTGCACTGTGCCTTCTCCTTCTCCTTCCTGGCCCAGAACCCACTTACATGCCTGATCTCTTCTCATCTTAAGCAGTGGTTACTTTTTCCTTTGCTCCTGCTAGACCAGGGTGGCTATCCACAATGGTAGAGTAAACTAATATAGCTTTCCCTTCAATTCTCTATCCTTCCAGCCCTGTCCCTACCTGTTGGCTGCTTGTACGACAAATAATGTGAGAATTATTTGATTTTCCTCAATAGCTGATTAGCAAGTGATGGGGAAAGAAGAGGATGACTCTTGCATTCGAGTTATTTGCTGGACTCTGCTCTCTTTTGCCTGTGAATGGGAGTAGAAGTTTGGGGAGGGAAATGGAAACTGCCCCCTCAGACATGTAGCTTGGTAAAAGATGCCCCCATTCAAATCTACTTGCAAAGTGACAGCACCACACAACAATTTCTCTAGTAGGTACACATCAGAAACTTTGCTCCATTTTCTTAATTCAGTCAATTTTAGGAAAATCCAACATGACAGTGCCTCTTCTAATGTCACAAGTATTTGTACACTCTGGGATTCTCTCCGTAACTCAGCCATAAGCAATTAAAACATTACCTTAATGTGCGTGACTGCCATCCATGCTAGGCAACAAATCTTGAAAATCTCTACTGTGGGACTTGTAATCATGTTTTTCCTCCATAGGCATGAGCATGATCTAATAGTGCTGCCCTTTGCTAAGGCTGTAACGATCCCTGTACAGTCTTGAAATGGATTGTTGGGATTTTTTAATATTTTAAAGTCTAATTCTTTTTTTTCTGTTTTATAGACAGAATACTTCCCAATCTATTTTACCACTTCACTTCCCTGCACTGACACCCCAAGAGCCCCCTAATGCTCTCAAAGGTGCTTACTTTTTTCCATGTACTCCTGGTTGGTTTCTCCACTGTTTCTACCTCTCCTGTTCTACACACCATTGTACTGTCTGTAATTCACTGTAGTTTGCAAACCTCTTCATGGTTTCCATTTCTGCTTCTTCCTATTCACAACTCCTGAGATTTTTTTCCTCCAGCCTTTCTTAGATTCCTCCTATATACAGACTCTCCAGTGACTCAGGTTTTTCCTCATCTCTACTCCTAAAGGATCCATACTCACTTCAGCTACATATCTTTAATTTTCTCTGCTTGCTCATCTGGCAATCTGATAGGTGGGATATCCTCCATCAGGATATGATTCGATTGTCTATAAAAGAAGACATTATATCTGTATAATATCTTCTATAATATCTCCTATAATATCTCTCTCTATATATATATTGATACATATGTAATGTAATGGTAATATATATTGTATTGTATTGTATTGTATTGTTCCTTGGAAGTGCAAAACTAGGACCCAGTGAAGCTCTCCAAGGATGGGCTAAACTCCATCCTATTTCCAGGAATGTGGGTTAGGATACATCCAAAATGTAAACTCACTGAAATCAATGTGGCTATTAATAGGCTTAATGTCATGCCTCTTACAACTGTGTCGCAGAGCACTACGGTGCTCTGCTCCTATAAACAGGGGAGGTGTGTAGCAGGGCACTGAGGTGCCTGCTACTTGTGGAGCAGCAAGTAAGGAGCCCAGCTGATGGTTACCAGGGGCAACCACAGTAGTAATAAAGAAGCACAGCTGTGGGTTGCCAGGGAAACCAGTGAGTCACTTGACCAGAAGGGGCAGGGCCTGGCTCCTCCCATTTAAACTCAGGCTGAGGCCAGGCAGGCAGTTCCCTGCTAGTAGCCATGGAGGAGGGAGCTTTGCTGGGCTGAACAAAGAGGTGAGGCTAGACTGCAGGTACAGTTTTGAGACTGGGGGAAGGATAGAGCACCCCTGATGTGGTGAGACTAATGGTATAGCCAAGTGTCTTGAATTTATGTTGCAGCCTAGGGGCTTGAGCTTTCTGTTTCTGGCTGGTGGTTTGGGTAAGGCTATTAGGGGTTGGAGGAGGCCTCATAGGGGCTCCATGGTAGTGTGGGAACCCTGGTGCCAGAGAAGGTGCAGCATTTGGGGAGTGTACTGACCCCAGCCCTGAAAAGGGGGGTGGAGAATTGGAGGCCAGGTAAAGCTGAGGCTGTCTGAGCCCAGTGGGGGGGTTGAGACCCTGAGGAGGAGAGTTAGGGCCAGGCATGGCTACGGCCACCTGAGCCCCAAGGCTGTGGTAACCCTAGAGCAAAGCGGGCAGTGTGAGGAGGCCCCAGAGCAAAGTGGGCAGTGCAGCAAGGCTGTGGAAAGCCAGAGTGCCTGTGGGGTGCAGTTGTGAGATGAGGCTGTGGAAAGCCAGAGCACCAGCGAGGGTGCAGAGAGCCAGACAGACCAAACAACATCCGGGATATCAGTGAGGCTTGGGGCTTGGTAAAGGGGCAGATGGAGCCATGCATAGCCCATAAGGGTGGGGCGCACTGACTCACACAGTACAGAACAGGGGCCAGGATACAAAAGCACTGTGTCCAAGGGGATGAAAGGCAGGGGAGGGGGGGGGAGAGAGGGAGAGGGAGCCATCCTTAAGACCCCACTCCATGACAAACCATAATCCAGAAAAGCATCTGGATCATACTATACAGAGTTTAGTCTGCTAGAAATGGTTGTGGATGCAGTATGGAGGGGGGGGTGAAAAAAGCTCAAAGCTTCATGGAAAGGTTTTGAAAAGTATATGTTCTTGTGTTTTGCTTCAGTTGTTGAGAACCTTACTTGAGTAAGCAGTTCAAAGATCTAAGGATCTCTTGAAGAGGGTTTACTTTGTTCTGGTTCTCCTAAAGCAAACAAGCAATGTTCTTACCTAAAACAAGGTTTTGTTGTTTGTTTTTTCTTCTAAAGCATCTCTAGTTGTTTGTAAAACGTATTTTGGAACTGAGTTGAGTCACAGACAAATGTAATGCACTTGCTTGTAAGCTTGAGTTTCATTGTCCTGGAGAATGTGAGCTGCTGTTTTTGCTTGCTTTTACTAGCTAGCAATTAGTCCTACTTTTTAAGACTGATCTAAACACTCTATTTCAACATTTCATCTTTAAACAGTTTTTAAATTGTTGTTGTTATTTTGTTACTTCATTGATTCTAAGGACACTGCAAGGTGTGAAGACAAAGCAAGATGTGAGGCGATAAGCAGATAAGCACCAGCCCAAGTATGTTCTTGACTGGCCCATCCTACATGTGAGTGGGTAGGCTTATCTGCCATCCTTCACCACATTAAAAGCACAGGAATCACATTGGAATCACCCCTACCTCATCTTCTGTCACCTGCCCCATCTTAGATGTCAAGTTATTCTTTGGGATATGGATAGCCTCTTGGGTGATGATCGTATGGGCAAGGTTGGTCTTCCACAGGGCTCCACCACCCCTACACCCTGCCCCATTCTACTCAGGTGATGAGTTGTCTTTTCCTGCTGGCACTGAGTAAAAGTCACTGGTCCTCAGGTCTTCTCTGGCCTGGAGCGCCTGTGGACTTCATGGAAGCTTGATGGCCATGTTCTCTGGATGGGCCTCTCCTCCTCAGGTGTTTAAACTCATCTTCAGGTAATCTTATTTCTCTCCAAGATCAGTGGATCCCTGGGAGATGGTATCTGTCTGCCAGTCCCAGTGGTTCACACTCAGAATCCTCACTGAGTCTCAGGTGTTGACTCACTGATTTGAGTAATTTGCACTCAGGTGTGCCAGGGATCTGACTTCCCCTGCATTGTTTCCCTAGCCTGGGATTATGGAATCGCACAACAAAAGGAAAAACTTCTGAGCCTGTTCTGGGATCTAGTTCTGTTACTGGTAGCTGCCCTGAGCCTATGATCTCTTTGATTCAGTTCCTCTGGGCAAATCACTCCTTTGCCTGGGGTAGTCTAGAATCCTCTAAGGCTCACTGTCTCTGGTATCCTCTCCTGCTCTCTCTCCTAAGGGCTTAACACTCTTTCACTGGGGTATTCTTCCTCCAGGTGTCCCTGGTTCCCTAGTCAATGGGTCCACCTGTAAGCCCCCCCGCTGTCTTGCTTTACTTATGTCATCAGTTGGTAGTTGGCTTCTTACTCGGGGTCAGTCTTCCTGGCATCCCACAAGAGTTCAGCTGGCTGGATCCTGGTTGCAGCAGTGTCCTTCTCCCAGTCTGGTTGCAGCCTTTTCTCCTTTCCTCCATGCCAAATGCTAAGCGTTCTTCCTTTAAGGTTCCTGAGCTTCCCCAGGGCCAGTCAGCATGGGCCCTCAAGTCACATGCTCCCTCGGCCAGGTGTGCAGTCCCTGTTCCCTTCCACAGAGTTCCTTTCAGCTTGCTGGGGAAGCACCGCCCATTTGGAACTCTACCAGTCTGAGCAGTCTGTCTGGCCCCTGCTGGACAAGTTGCACGACTCCCGGTGTCCTCCCTTCCCAGGCCACCCCACCCCCAATGTCCAGTACCTCTGCAAGGAATTAAACACTGTAATATATCAATTTTTTTTTTTCAGTTGGCTGCCACTCAATTCATAAAAGTTGTGGAGGGTTGCCTTGAGTCCAGAAAGGTTGAGACTACTGCTTTAGTTGAAGAAGGGTGTTTTTCTTTGAAATGGTGGAACACAGTAACAATTGTACTTTATAGCACCACTGAGGACATAAAAATGATTTGTATTGCTATGCCATAACATAGCCAATTTATACAGGAAGATAGTACTTGGGACTGGACAATATGCATTTTACTTGACATGCTCATTCTTATGCATATATCTATATATACAGAATGGCTTGTACCTGTGTGAAATCTTAGCAATTCCACTAATCCAATCACTAGGTCACTTTCTGTACTATCTATATGCCTTAGGAATACTGCAGCACTACACTGGAAAAAAGGAAGGCATCATCTATAGCCCTATAGCTCCTTCTGGCACATATTGTCCCTGAACAGCACAAAATCTATTGCGCATCATAAAATATACAATCCTCTGATTTTTTTTTTTTTTCTCTTATGATGGAAAAGCTTAATGTCACTTTGGCATACTTCTGTTTAACCCTGTCTTTGTTTCTTTTCTAAAAAACATTTTCATAATGTAATGGCCATGAACCCTAAATGTAAGTTTGGGGCTTCATTACATTTTGTTTGCATTTTAAAAGACAAATATAGATCCATTTAGGGAGTCTGAGCTGTACTTTGCTTCTGAAAGCCATTTTCATTAACCTTATCTGACCTCCTGTGACCATAGTACACATACTTTCATTGGACCTACTTTCTAAGCGTTAACTTCTACCAGAATACAAAACAGCCTAAATTTAAATGTTGATCTCTGCAGCACATATCTTAGAAGAATAGCTTTCTTTGTTATACCAACTTAAACTCTTAAATGAAGACTAGGTAAAATGTGATGCAAATAATAGAGCAGTACATTTCAGTGTATATACGATTAAGTGGGAAAGGTGTTTTCAGTAGCTGTATTCAATGGTATTTCTGCAATTTCCTTCATGATTAAAGTGAGAGATAGAAAGAATTGGAAGCATCTCCTTCTTCTAAGTTACATTTAATATTTTCCAGTCAAAAAAACATGGCTTTCAAGATAATTGAAGGGCGGCAAACAAGTACAAAACTGTGCTATGAAGATTATAAATAATGGATTGTAATATAAGTCTGGATGAGTTTTATTGCGCTACTTTAAATAAGTAGCCTATAGTGAACATAAGAATAAAACCAACAGACAGTACTTCAGTAATTTGTTTGAGATGGGTATCACCTTTGTTACAGGGTTTTTTCATCGATGTGCTTGAAGAGTTACTGGTGTCACCACTCAACATTAGTCTCTCTCTCTCTCTCTCTCTCTCTCATCCTTTCTTTATTATTTTTATTATCATTATTGTTAATTTGAAATGGATTAAGTGTTTGTGTTAAGTGCTGAGCTGCAAGTCCTGGAGAACTAAATCCCCAATTTGACCACATATCAGATATTGATCCATGTTTACAGAATTGTTACCTTCATTAAAAGCTTCCCCATACCACAAGTGTTACAGAAGGACTACTATCCAAACAACGAAATATTTTATTTAGCATACTCATTCAGTCCCTGATTTTAGAGACTGTGACATGCCTCAGTGCCAGATGCATCCTAGATGCATTCGCTGGGCACATCCAGACAAGCCCACACGTGCCTCTTGCAGCATCTCAAACCCCTTTGAGATGCTGCAGGAGGCATGTGTGGGCTTGTCTGGATGTGCCCAGCGAGTGATGTGCAGAAACAAGAAAGTTTCTCCTGCTGAAAATTTGCAGTGTGGGGGCAAAATTTAGACCCCTGGATATCCATGGGGAAAAACCCCACAGAGGGGGAAAAAAAGTGGGGCAGGCAACCAGATGCTGGGTCCTCCACAGAGATGCTCTGGCAGCCAGAGCATCTCTACAGTTAACCCTCGCTCTGGTGCTGAAGCACACTGCCTTGTCCATGCAGGGCAGGCAGCATGCCAGCAGCAAGGAGCTGGACCCAGGCTCCACTGCCAATAAGTAAGGGGTGAGGGGGCTGGAGGTGGGGTGTGGACCATGGGGGGCACCCTTCCTAGCCCTGCCTGTGCCACTGAGCCCTTCTCTGCCTGGCTCCATCCCCCGCCCCCCCAGGGTCCCTGAGCCCTGCCCCCCCCAGCATCGGGGGGAAAAGCAAACCACCCCAGGGAGGTGACCCCTGTTGGGGGCGGGGGGGCATGTGGGCCCTGCAGGGGAAGTAGCCCCTGTGGGGAACCATAGCTCCTGTGGGGGGGGCTGTGGTCCCTGAGGGGGGGGACTGTAACCCCTGTGGGGGGCAGAAAAACTTATATTAATGAAACATGAATGAATTTAGAATTCACTTTATTATGATAATAGAAACACTGATAGTCTTCCAAATTGCTTTAATACTGTAGATATATCAATAAAACAGTGCCCAACTGATCTGTCCCTGTCTTGTTTTAATTGTGGAGGAACATGGATTTGGGGGTATTTTACAGAGTGACTTTGGGATTTTTTTTATCAGGGATTTTTCAGTTTTGCAATGGAGAACACCAAAATTCCTGCTAGGGAGGCCAGTGGCAAGACCCTGACTGCTCAGAACTGGCACCTTGGACCCAGCTGGCTGTGGCAGACCTTCTGGCCAATTGGGGGGAGGAGAACATGCTTTGACAGTTCAAAGCAGACCACCACACCCAGAACATCTTCTGGCCATCTGGGCAGCTATTGCCCAGGCAGGGGACACACTTGGCAATAGTGCCCCACAAAGGCCCAACTCTGCAGCCACAGCCCACTGGTGGCTGGCCCAGAGGAGCAGATGCCTCATCTGGGTCTGGCAGGTGCATAGCAGGTCACAACCAGGCAGCAGCCCCCACTGCCAGACTGCTGCAGTAGGTAAAGGGTGCAGAGAACTCTCAGGGCTCCTTCAGTGGTCCAGCTGGCACAAAGAGTAGTGTCACCAGGTACCAATTGGCTGGGCCCCAGAAGCTCCTAAGAGCGAGTAGCCCTGAGCTTTTTAGACTCCTGGGGACAGGATGAGTGCTGGCCCCGATCTCTAGCTCACCCTGGCTGCAGATCCGGGAGAAGCCAGATAGGGTTATTGTGCCCCAAGTGGCACAACTTGCTTCACAACAAGGTGCATGTCTGAGCACGTGCATAAGGCAAAAAGCCCCGGCTCAATTTTGCACCCCTTCTATTTGAGCTGCTGCAAGCGCATGTGCTTGCATGTGTGGACGCGCCCTCTGGGTGCTTCCACACTTCTAGGGTGCCCTTCTGCCCCAAACGCTTCCCTGCTATCTGCTGCTTGGCCACTGAGAACCAGCTGAAATGTGCTAGGGGCCAACTACTTGGTCTCTAGTATCTCAGTCTCACCCAGTTCACCCAGGCTTGCTAGCTGTTGGTGGAGGGGATTTTTTTTCCAGCTGGAAAAATTACACCCTTGTCTGACTGTCCAGATCCCCTTTCCACAGAATGGGCAAGCCTCCATGGTCAAACGCCTTAGGATCTCCATTCATACTAGCAATGAGTAGGTAAAAAGATAACAAAAGTGATTTTTTTTTTTTTATTTATATATAAAAAAAATAAAAACAATGCTGTGGTGTGTTGCCAGAGGACTAGAAAAGAGCCAATGTGGTTCCCATTTTCAAAAAAGGGAGGAAGGAGGACTCGGGGAAACTATAGGCCAGTTAGTCTTACCTCGATCCTGGGGAAGCTTTTTGAGAGAATTATCATAGTGCATGTCCATGAGGGGCCATCAGGGGAGATTATGCTTAGGGGCAACCAACATGGGTTCATCAGGAGGCAGGTCCTGTCAGACCAACCTGGTGGCCTTCTAGGACCAGATCACCAAATCCTTAGATGCAGGGGTAGCAGTGGATGTAGTCCTTCCAGACTTTCGGAAGGCCTTCAACACTGTCTCTCACCCCATTCTCATTAAAAAAACTGGGGGACTGTGGTGTCGGCACCTACACAGTCAAATGGGTCACCAACTGGCTGCAGGGCTGCTCCCAGAGAGTGGTGGTGGATGGGTCACTTTCAACCTGGAGGGATGTGGGCAGTGGGATTCCGCAGGGCTCGGTCCTTGGGCCTGCACTGTTGAACATCTTTATCAGCAACTTGGACAAGGGGGTAAAAAGGACCCTGTTCAAATTTGCAGATAACACTAAGATGTGGGGGGATGTGGGCATGCTAGAAGGGAGGAATAGGCTGCAATTGGGCCTAGACAGGTTACAAGGGTGGGCAGATGCGAACAGGATGGGTTTCAACACTGACAAGTGCAAGGTGATGCACCTGGGGAGGAAGAACCAGCACCATACCTACAGGCTGGGGAACTCCCTTGTCAATACAGAGGCAGAAAAGGATCTTGGAGTCGTCATTGATGCCAAGGTGAACAAAGGCCAGCAGTGTGGGGATGCAGTCAGGAAGGCCAACTGCACCTTGTCATGCATCCACAGATGCATCTCAAGCAGGTCCAAGGAGGTGATCCTTCCCCTCTACGCAACACTGGTCAGACCACAGCTGGAGTACTGCATCCAGTTCTGGGTGCCACACTTCAAGAGGGATGTGGATAACATGGAGAGGGTCCAGAGGAGGGCCACTCACATGATCAGGGGGCAGCAGGCAGGCCCTGCAAGGAAAGGCTCAGGGACCTGAACCTGCTCAGCCTCCAAAAGAGAAGGCTGAAGGGGGATCTAGTGGCCTGTTACAAACTAGTTGGGGGGGGACCAGCAGGCACTGGGGAAGTCCCTGTTCCCCCAAGCACTGCCAGGAGTGACCAGGAATAACGGTCACAAGCTGGCAGAGGGTAGATTTAGGCTAGATATCAGGAGGTGCTACCTTACAGTGAGGGTGACTAGGATCTGGAACCAACTTCCAAGAGAAGTGGTGCTGGATCGTACCCTGGGGGGGTCTTTAAAAGGAGGCTAGATAGACACCTTGCTGGGGTTGTTTGACCCCAGTACTCTTTCCTGCCATGGCAGGGGGTCAGATTTGATGATCTGCTCAGGTCCCTTCCAACCCTACTAACTATGAAACTATGAAGAGCCAGCATAAGAAATCAGGAACCATATGCTGAGATGCAGAAAGAGATGTAATCATAAACAAACAAAATAAAATATCACAACAAATAACCTGTTCTTACGCTGTACCTTAAATTCAAGGATGCTGGCACGAGGCACCTTCAGCAAGTTAAAAAGCAGCTTTCTCTTTGTCTCCCCTGCCAGAACTTCCTGCCAAGTGCTCCTGTCAGCTTTTTTACCCAGCCTATAGACTGAGGGACTCCAGCCTGCCCTGTACCCAAGGAGCCTAAAGACAAAACCATGCTCTCAAGGCAAGCTTAAGTACAGTTGCTTATCCAGCTTTTCTCATATGTCATCCCCTAGATTCTTGGGCAGCATCTACACTATGCATATAACTTCCTGCCCACTCCATAGGTACAAATGCAGAAATCTTTTCTGATCTAGTTAGGACCAGGAATATATGTGCATCCTTTCAGACATGGAGATTCACTAATCCAATATACTGTCTCTGTTCCAATAGTGCGACTAGCATTCTTTTAAAATGAAAATTCAAATGAACAAGTAAGCAACTCAAGTCAATACTAATTCTAAGCCATTACTGATAGTCAGCCATTTAGGCTTGGAGTCTTTCCTTGGTGTCAAAGAAACCCAAGTCACTATCATACTGTGCAGCCCTGGTCCTATTGCAACATATAAAAAATACATTTTATATGAAATACAACAAGGCATATAAACATAAGGATGATAAGACTAAATGCAGCCTGACATTACCTGTATGTAGAGACTATACATACCATATCAGTAAAACAAAGATGACATCCCATGAACCCCCTAGGTTTGTGTCACATACTTAAAGTTAGATATAGGCTTAAGTGCTTTCCTAAAAAGTGTTTTCTTTAACCATATTCTTAAGCTCTTTCTTGAATCAAGGACTATGTTCAACAAAGACTATAAAAAAACCCAATTATTTCTGTTTGTAGTATGGACACTTATCCACTAGGAAATAAAGGAACTGATTTCATCTACTGCACTAAATAACAATGACTTTTACCTTGAATCACCTGGACTAGATTAGATTGTGTGACCTATGCTATATTGCAGCTAGATTGAATTATCCTGGGTCCCATAAACACAATTTCTTAATTTTCTTACATGAATTAGCTTCCAGAATCATCTCATTCAGGGTTGAATGCTTATCCTTTTGAAAGTGAAGAAAGTCATGCATGTCATACTGCTCGGTTGAGTAAAATGGTCAAGTTGCAGAAAGCTTATATAGGATGACAAACACTTTGCCCAAGAAGCGCTATGCTGTATTTCTTCAGATCCATCTACAAAGAGTTAAACACATGGAGAAGCTATATCTGCCCAGCAGAAACACCTACCTCTATTGCCTAGAATCCCAATATATTACTGAGCCCCAGCTGTTATTACATCCCATAGGGCTCAATAGTTGCAGTGAATTCAACCAGCCTCTCTGCAGCAAAATGCCAGAAGTCCTTAGGCTCATCTAGATTTCTTGCATTAAATTAACTTACTATATGCTGCAGTGAGAAGGAAAAAGAACCTTATACTTCTCCTTGATCTCCAACTAAATCCTTGGATGATGGTGTCGCCATGGACGTAGTCTTTCTGGACTTTAAGAAGGCCTTTGACACTGTCTCTCACCCCATCCTCATCAATAAATTAAGTGACTGTGGCATTGATGCCTGAAGTTAGATGGGTAAAAATTGGCTGATGGGGCGCACCCAGAAAGTAGTGGTGGATGGGTGTACTCAAACTGGCAAGATGTGAGCAGTGGGGTACCCCAGGGCTTGGTTCTTGGGCCCGCACTGTTTAACATCTTCATCAGCGATTTGGACAAGGGGGGAAGCACACTGTCCAAGTTTGCTGATGACACTAAAATGTGGGGAGAGGTGGACACACTTGAAGGGAGAGAGAGGCTGCAACTAGATTTAGACAGACTACAAAAGTGGGCAGATGAGAATAGGATGGGGTTCAATGTAGACAAATGCGCTGCACCTTGGGAGAAGGAATCCACAGCATACATACAGGCTAGGGAGTTCCCCTCTTGAAAGCACAGAGGCGGAACGGGATCTTGGAGTCATTATTGACTCCAAGATGAACATGAGCTGCCAATGCCAGACCATAGCCAGCAAGGCCAGCCATACCTTGTCATGCATCCAAAGGTGCATCTCAAGCCGGTCCAGAGACGTGATACTCCCCCTCTTTGCGACTTTGCTTCGGCCGCAGTTGGAGTACTGCATCCAGTACTGGATGCCGCAATTCAAAAGGGACGTGGCCAGCCTGGAGAGCGTTCAGAGGAGGGCCACCCACTTGGTGAGAGGGCAGCAGGACAGGTACTACAAGGAGAGACTGAGGGACCTGAACCTGTTCAGCCTCAGCAAGAGAAGACTGAGGGGGGACCTGGTGGCTGCCTACAGACTCATCAGGGGAGATCAACAGCCAATAGGTAGAGCCCTTTTCTCTCCAGCACCACCCGGGGTGATGAGGAACAATAGTAATAAGCTGATGGAGAATAGGTTTAGGTTAGAGATCAGAAGGCAGTTTTTTACAGTTAGGGTGGCCAAAATCTAGAAACAACTTCCCAGGGGAGTGATTGTTGCCCCTACCTTGGGCAGGTTGGATGATCACCTGTCTGGGGTCTTGTGAACCCAGCATTCATTCCTGCCTGTGTCAGGGGGTCAGGCTAGATGATCTGTTCAGGTCCCTCCTGACCCTAGCTACTATGAAACAATGCAAGTTTCATTGTCTTATGCCAAGTATAACTTTGTCCCTCAGCACCTTCAGAAAGTGGTGATCAGCATAAAGGAGCAGCCATAAAAGCTATGAATAGATAAAATTTGTAACATTATACTGGATGAATCACTGGAGATATGGGGAAATGTACCAAACATAAAAAGATTTAGATGCATTGAAAGAAAGACCAGAAGTTTCAGGCTGGCAAAAGTGCAAAGATATGAGTGTCAGAGTCAAAGGGCGTGAGCTCTCAAGAATAATATTAATAGTATACTACTACAGTGAATTCGGCTTTATAGAATCAATGGTCAATAGAATCAGCCATTTATTTGAATCAATATGAGCACGCCAAAACCATTTGTATATTATTACATGTAAAAATCACTCAGAATCATAATTTTCAGTTTTTGAAATCAAAATTCCATAAAATTTATTCAGTAATTACTTATTAGCAGATTTTCCATTTCCCATGGAAAAACAGAGTAAACTGTGGATTTTACCTTTTACCAGAGGCAAATGTGGATTTCTTATTTTACCTGAGAAGCCTTCAGTGTTCCAGCCTGCAGGTGACGGGGGGTAGGGGGGGAAAGGGGGGAGCAGGAGGAGGGCAGTCAGCCAGGGGGCACCATGTGCATGTGCATGTACATGCACATGGCCCCAGGCAGCCTGGAGAGCAGCTCCTGCAGGTAAGTGGGTGGGGGGGAGAATTGGGAGCCTGTAGAAAGGGAGGGAAGGAGTTAGGTAGGGCTGGAGCTGGGACTGGGACTGTTACCCAGCTGGCTGATATGTGGGGCTTGGGGCCCAGGACTGCAATGCATGGCTGCAGGGCCCCAGTGGGGAGTGGAATGGGGCTACGGGAGGCTCGTCCGAGGAATGAGATCAACGCCCCACCACTACACACATTCTCAGGAGGCAGGGGGGACCCACACCCCACAAATCTGTGCACAGGGTGGGGGCGAGAGCAGGCTGTGGCCTCAGGCTCCTGTCCTCCCCCAGGGCCTCAGCAGCCCAGCTGGCATGACTCACCACTTCAGGGAACAGCGGAGTCACGGGGAGAAAAAACGGGTGTCCTTTCAATGGAATCAGATGGTTAATAGAATCAAATCAACATTTCTCAAAGTGATTCCAGTAAGAGGAATCCACTGTAGTAGTAATATTATTAGTACTAATATTAGATAGCAATATTCTTTGCAGCACAATTCCAGATGTAAAAGAAACCACTAAGCACGTTCTTCCAGATGCAAGAACAATATCTGAAAATGATGACTTGAAGAGATCAAGAAGGAAACCCTGTCCTTTGGATACAGATTTAAAGAAAATAAAAATACAAGAGGAATAATCTGAGAAACTCCAGAGGACCGTCTCTACTCACACTAGCAAACAGCGCTTAAAGTATTCAAGTGCATCACCCAATATTTCCTAAAAATTGTGTGTGTTGCTATTCATGGCTCTAAAGTCAATTTATTTCAGTTTGGTAAGTAGAAGAGACATATTTCTGCAGGCACTCAGAAATGTTCTCCTGCCTTAAGAATGCAAAATGATCTTGTTAGGACTATTGCCAAGTAGAGAATCTGAACAGAGATATTAAATGGCCATAAAATTAAAAAATGTTATACTTCAGCTTGCAGCTAATGATTTTATGGTTTTGCTGTGAAATCAGACCCCCAGACAAAATGACAAATTTATTAAAAAACCTATATCCTGTTCCCCCGGGCAGCTGCGTGCATCCTTGACAAAGAAATTATAAGCTCCCATCTTTTCCAACTTTTAACCCTGCACTGCTCATGAAGTCAAATTACTGCTACTGTTTTTATGGCCAGAAACAACAAGATCTAACTCATTTAGGAACCAGTCAATATTGTCTTGCAATCAAATAAAGGGATTGCTCTCAAGTAACACTACTTGATCCCTCCCTTTAATTGAGTCATTGACCAGTCATCTCTTCAGGATTCCTGATTATGTTCACTCAAGTATCCCAGGCAAATATTGGGAACTGTCCACCTGTCACTAACTGATTTAAATGTAGCTGGAGCTGTATGCTTCTGGTGGCACCTTGTGCTAGTGACTATTCCCCAAATGCAAGGGTCAAAGCCCCCTGATCTCAAGAACCAAGAGGCAAGGTAATTTTTTTTCTTAATTAAAACTTCTTGTTTGCCAGTCATTCCTTGAAATCCATCCAATCTTGTGACAAATGTTGTTATGTGGATACACAGAATGCATAAGATGAACATACATACCACAGACGTTGCAGTCTTCAAGTTTCCAAACAGAACACAGGCATTAGAGATGTATTTTTATTTCCATAGCAATGGTGCCATCTTGTGGGGAAATTATTTAAATACTGGTAAAAAAAACTTTTTTTTTCGATTTTATTCTAATGTATATTTGTGTTTAGGAGATGTGAGATACAGCAGGGGGGCAGGGGGTCAAATGTACAGCTTATGGGCTGGATCCAGCCACAGAGTCATATGACCATGGGCACTACATGCAGCACAGGGGGCTGGCACTTGCGCCATATGGTGTGCACACTGGACCGACCCTGCGTATTGGTTCTGCGGCTAGTCCAGATTGGATCATACTGGATCCAGAATGTAGGGCCAGCCTGGGAGGGTGCAACATGCAGCATGTACCCTGTGCCTGCCACATGTGCCATGAATGGTGCCAGTTCCTGCCCATGCACCACATGCCAGCCCTGCTCCACAGTGCCCCCAGCACCAATTCCAACACACATGCTACCTACAGCATGAGCCCTGGAGCTGGGCCAGCACACTCTGCAGGTGGCACAGGGGCAGCACAGGGAACACACTGCATGCAGTGCTCTGGTGGACCATGCTGGAGGCCTGGCTCCATTGCAGCTGAAACTGGCCTGCAGAACAGCCCAGCAATGCCCACCTGGCCCATGTGACCAGATGATTTTGACACCCCTGAGATACGACATTCTGTATTAACTTACACAGGCAGCTTAGAGCCTTGTTTTGTCCATTAGCAATGCTACAACAATGACAGCCTAATCTCAGTTTCTCATGGAAAAGTAGCTGCTAAATAATGGTGTGGTCCAGTGACCAGGCTGAGCCCGATTTAGATTTCCTTGGCACCATAAAACATAGGAAAACTCCTTCACACTAAAAATTTGATGGAGACCCATGAGTAACATTGTTACGAAACAAAGGATTCAACTTTTTTTAAACTCATAGCACTCCTCATTAAACCAAAGGCACTTTTGCAAAATACCAGCTCTTAGCTTTAATTTATTTTTTTGACTATGGAAAAAGAGTAGAACAATTATTTTGTTTCACAGAACTCAGAAAGACCACAATGAGTCAGAATATTTTTGATGCTATAAAACCCTATCTGAAATCTCTGGGTTTATTTTATGAATCATGTGTAGGTGTTTACATACCTATAATGTAGCACCCTCAAAAGGATGTCACAGCACCCTCAGCTGCTGAGGTACCCTAGTTGAGAATAATTGCTCTATACTCTATCCCTGAGTCAGAAGTACTTAGATTTTGAAAGAGAAAGGGCAGTCCTCATCTAGACTGGTCTTCATAATACAAATCAGAGAAACATTAATGGTGGACACTAGTCATTACTAGAACTCATTAGAAATTTTTCTACAAAAGGTTTTTCAGTCAGAATATGGTTACCTGTGAAAAGTGAGACGTTGCAGAAATGTGCCCCCTTGGACCAATGAATATAAAACAAAACTGAAAAAAGATTTAGTTATAGATCAAAAAATGTTCTGTTTAGGTTTTTCAGAATGGACCATATTGATTTTTTATTTTAAAAATAATCTATGTTCTAAGGTAAATACATAATTTTAAAGAATTGAAGTAGGGAAAAACACTTCAACGTTACCAAAAAGAAGTACAGTATTTTGATAATTGGGACTTTTTAAAAGTGTCAGCGCATGGGAAATTTTTAAATGTTTTTTTTTTCATTCTGTTCCATAAACCATCCTAAAGATTTTTTCCCTTAAGCAAATTATCCAATATTCAGCTCTGGTCATTGTCTAATGTAAACATGGAAAAAATAGGGCAGCAACAATTTCAGTGACTAGAATTTCAAATCTGTTCAGATTTCAGCAAAGTTGACAGATAACTTATTTGATATTGTGCATTTCCTCAGCACTTGAAGAGGTTATTCTACAAATATGCTTCTGTTGGGACCAATGCAATTTTATCTAATTGGATAGAATCACTTATCTCTGAGGGAAAGTAATATTGTTACAACGAGCATTTTACAGGGCACCTGCTCCTTGCAGGTGTCGTTGAGACAGAAGCATTACCTACTATTTAGAGCAGCTATCGGATTCTATTCTTGCTTTATGATAGTCCACTTATCTCTGCCTCCATTTACTTTTCTATGTGATAGAATACATTGTCCCTTTGTGTCTAGTCGAGTTGCACAGTTAAGTCATGTTTGTAAAGCATTTTTAATGGAAAGCTATACAGTCCCATGTATCCATTATGGCTGCAGAGCAGCAGTAGGGAGAGGAATGGGACCCACCCCAACCGGAATGGGACTCACTCCAGTTCATGCTGTTGATGTAAGCTCCCTTACTCAAGTCATGAAATAATTGCTTAGCTGCCCTTCAACTATGAAGTGCCCAGAATCTGCCCCAAATACCCCTTACACTCATAGGTGGCGTGCAGGTGTCCAGCGATCCTATTCTAGTACTTAGTGGCTGGGTTAAGGCACTTTATATTGCAAAGCAGAGAAACTGGTCCTATATATGGTAATTAGTTTTTTAGTGTTTGAATTATTAGCAGCATCTATTATTAGCAGTAATATGAAAGCATACTGTCTCAAGAGAAACTACTTCTATTCACTTTCCTTTAAAACACACTGCATTTTTTCATCACAACATTGTCTTCAGTTTTTGGAATTCAGCATGTTTAAAGTGTCTGGAGTCCCTAAAGTCTTTAAACTTATTCAGCCTGAAATCACTGTCTAGAACAAGCTAGTATTTAGAAGATTAGAAACTATTATTTTACCCTTCCCCTTGTAAACTCCTCTTGGATCTGTGGGTAATTATCTTTGTATCCTTTTGATGCTGTGCAGCATCATTTAAAATTTTTGTCTATTTAAACACTTCTGGCATAAGAAAGGAGCAGGCAGGCAGAGGGGAGGGTTGATATGACACGCATTCACTCAGGCACATTCTCAAGCAAAATCTGTGCATTACGTTTCCTACTGGTAAGTTATTCAGCTGAGAAGTTGAGGTTTTTATCTCTGCTGGAGCTTTTCTTTTGAGAGCTCATTGTATTTTCAGACTCAGGAGATATATGTATTTCATTTGTAAGGTAGGCTGATACTGTCAACCTTGACAGTTTCCCGTTAAGACAAAGCTGAGAATAATGCATGAGTTTTGTCTACACAGCTCTTCCTAATAACCGATCCTCAAGTACACTCATATATCTGACCATTCTGTGCCTTCCCTCACTTTTTAAAAACTGATAAAATTCAGTCATATCAGTTAAAGCTATACAGCAGAGCAGACACTTTTGGAAGGGTCATAATATGCCATGTACTTTAGAGGACACTTTCCAGAGCATGGCGTTTTGTAATTTTACACAGAAGCTTTCATATATGATAGGACCAGTAGCTGAGACTGCCTTCTCCAATATACTGCCTTTGACAATGCCCAAGACACACTGGCCATGTCTACACAAGATGCTGACTGCGCAGTAGCCCATGACTACTGCGCAGTACCATCATGTGGCAGGAAGGATGACATGATACTGCTGTGCAGTAGTCACGAGGTACTGCACAGCCTGTCACGAAAAAGCCGTTCCACGATGCAACTGTGTAGTAACTCTGGTTACTGTGCAATAACTACTGACCACTACTTCAAAGAAGTTATCTGAAACTGTGGCAGGAACTTAGGAATTAAGCTCCTAGGAAAAAGTTTCCTCCTAATCCCTATATTAGTTAGATGCTGTTTTATGACCTGACATATGAGTTTGTATCCCTTCCGAGATCTTGGGATATTGGGGGTGGCATGAGAAGTGTTAAAGGCTTCAAAGAAATAGAAGCAAGGTGACCTGACCATAAAGCACAGCAAAGCTTGTGCTCTCATGAGATCACAAGCTTTTCTGGGATGTGTACGAAAAACAGTTAAAGACAGAGCACAGATAAACATCAAACGTATATGAAATCAAAACTGAAGATCATCAGACTCCAAATCATATACTGAAAACCCATATCTCTTATCTTTTTCTATTCCAACAAGACTTTCATAGTGTCAACACCACATGAAAATATAGCTTTCTGTGACAGGATAGATTCCTGCCTGAGGACTATTAATAGAGTGTTTGGAGTGCTTTCCAGAAATATATTCACCAGTATAAATTAGAACAAAGACCCATTACTTGTATCAGACAGGAAAATAATCCATTTGTTGCAACAGGTCTTTTGAGGTGCTTGGCCTACTTTTTTTCAAGTAGTGTGAGAGGAAATTAGGATAGACATGTCCTCAGCTAAAGGGACTTGAGTTTTTGGGAGGTCTAAAGAAAATTAAAGGTATCGCAAGTAATCTCTGCCCTGATCCAGGAATGTATAATGTTAATTATACATAGGTGTCATTGACTTCAGTGGGACTTAGGCATGGTCTTAAATTAGGCATAGGATTTTCTGAATATTCACACAAACCAAATTGTGACAAAGCTATAGGTACTTATTCACTAACGGCAGATCTAAAAAAAACTTATTTTTAAGAGGAAAGACATGAAAAAACAAGAGAGGTTTTCAGTTCCTTGGTATGGAATTTAATATAGTATAAACCCATTGTAAAGTATGGGTTTGCACCATCTTTACCTAAAATAGCTGATTTTTTTTAAAAGACTGCATGAGGCAGTACTTTTTCGAACCATGCAGCCTCTTTGTATATTCCATTAAGTGCTAGTAGGCCACAAAGCAATGTCTGACATATTTGAAGTAGCTGAATATGTAGAAGCTCAGGCCACCACAAAGACCTTGAGAAACTTGATTTCTAAACAGCAGTTTTTCATTCATGCTTCTATTTAGTCTCCATGCACATCTGCACAAAACTGAACGGATAAATATTTTCCAGTACCAAATACATGCGTTTACAACTCTAACATCTGTGCTAAGAGACCATGCTGATGGACAACCTTATAAAAATAAACATTTTTACTTAAACATATTATTTTCATGTACGAGCCCTTAAAATGTATTTTAAAATGTTGATTTTTTAAAGTAATGGACTATAAAATATGTGTATGTCCTCTAAAGAGGACTTATACATTAATCATCCACTAATTTAGTAATCGCTTAAATTAATTATAATGACTTGTGATATTTTAATGGGATGCCTTTGTAATTCACTGAGACTAAGCATTACTTGATGTTAGAAAACATGATTACACTGTTAATTTTACAAGACATACCTGACCTTTAGTCAATTCCTGAGAACTAATAGGAGAGCAGTGTTGGATTTTCACTCATCTGGGAGCCCTGCTAGACATAGACACTTAGATAGCATGAGCTAAATGTACTTCCATTAATGCCTTATTATAAAATAGAAAGTTACAAAGTTAATTTTATAAAGTTCAAGAGGTAAGGAAGATAGTATTGAATACATAATGCATGCTTATTAAAGCCATTTTATGTATTTTTGTTAATAGATATTGTCCAAACTAAATAAACCATGAGTCGTCACAAAAATTGGAATAATGGCAGAGACAGAAAGTACTGGGGATATTAAATATATCCATCCATCTTAGATGAGAATGTCAAATGATGTTGCAAAAGCAGCTCAAAGTAAACATAACTGCTTTCAGACACTTCCTACCCTAAATTGGGGGGTGGGGATACAGATTTGCCTAATCTCAGGACCTAAATGAAAGAGGGTTGAAAAGAAGATAAAAGAAAATAAAGGACAGAAAAGATGCTGAGTCTCTTCTGTAGCATTAACACCTCTAACATGTTTCTTTTCTTTGATGTACTGTCCCCCATATCTGAGACTTACACCATGTTTTTAAATGGCTTTTCCTTTACTTATTCATTCCTCTTCGGTTACCACTCCTAATTGATGAAAATATACCACAGCAGTGAATAAACATTTCCAATAAATACACTGAAGTAACTGAAAAGAAAGTAAGAAGGAAGAACTTCTTTTATTTTTAATTTCTTCATACAGCAGCTCACACAACTGTAACAGGGGAAAAACTGGGGAGGATTTCAGATTCAATTTACAGCTCTTCTGTATAAAGGTAAGACTTAAAATTGTGCAGAGTGCAGGAACATGAAGAGTTGCTTAAGTCCGAGATTGTCTTTGTAAACCTGCTGCCCAACCCCTCTTTTGCCAAGGGACTTGTTATAAAAATCAGAAAAGCATGTGCAGCCATTTGATGGCCTCTGGGCATTTTGCAGGTCTGCCCCATGTGGCATGAACTCAATTTAGAAACATATTATTGATCTTTCCAGAGTCCACACTGATCTCAGTGAACATTTCAAAAATTGGTACTCCCCTCTACAGTCGTACAAAATGTGCCTTTTTTCTGTTAGTGCAGAGAAAGCAGCTGTACTTTTAGGTAAGAGCAAGGAGGCATTTCCAACATCAGAAGAAAAGATAAAATGGTTTCAGCTCTATCACACATGCGTAGGCCATCAATAAAAGTTACATCAATGCAGGCACTATTAAGTGAATGAAAAGAGAATGTAAGCAAAGATGATACAAAATAGGCTTAGCACCAACCAGAATCTGGCCCACCGTTTTCTAAAGTTGACAGGCTCCAACCCTAAATCATTCCTATGTTTTTATGGGACACATGAGATCACATAAAGTCTATTTTGCAAATTAAGACTATATTTGATGTATCTGTATTTAATGAACCTGGCAAAAATTCAGTCAAATTAGCAAAGCAGTAAACACAAGTACAATCAGTTTTCTGAACCTCATGCTTACCCACTCTCTTTACATGCTTTTGTGTAAATGTAAAGGAACTAAAAAGTTTGCTGTTTTTTCTGCAGGGTTATGTGTTTTTCATCCAGCAAATTTCCTTGTCAGTGAACACAACAGAATATACATTGAAAAGACATGCGAGTGGTACTTCATTTTTAATTGAGATCTAACTCCTGCTTGCTTAAGAAAATTTGAAGAGAGCGAGGGTAAATTTACGATAATTCTATACAGGAAAACGAGGTTTGATCCTGCAACCTTTATGAGCATGGATAGTCTTCACTAGTGTAAGTAGTCGTACTTCAATGGGACAGCTGCAAGCAGTCCTTTGGGGAAGAGCAACATGTTGACTCACTAATAAAACTGTGAATGGAATATCAACCTTCCTTAAATGCACACGAGATATGCGCTGAATAAACATATAACCCTGGAACAGTCACTGCGCTGAAAAGCTTGCACTCTACGTGAAATAGAATCAAGATCTTCAAATACCTACTCAGTATTAGAGAAAGACCCAGGTATCTGGCACAATAAAAATGTAGAGGTCAAAAACGTCAACATTTTTTAGAGTTCTGAGCATACAGTAAATATTTCTCTTTTGTCTTTTCCATTTATTTTATTATACTCTCCACACTTGTGGCTGTGTCCCATTTCCCACAAACCAAGCATCTTCCCCTTTCATGTCTCTCAACACAAGTTTCTGCAAAATGAACTCTCATTGTAGCTTGACTATATTTCTATTTACACTTAAACCTTTTTTCCATGTCTCTTTTGAATGGCTTCTAATTTATCATTGTTACAAGGACTTTTCTATACTGTCATGTATTCTTATTTCACTATAACAAATAAGTCGTTTATCTCAAATATATTTGTTATGAACAACTAGCTAATTGCCTGTCAAGAATGACAGGTTTCAGGGAGTGTTTCCATGGCCCCCCTTTACCCCCCCACTCACCCTTTGGGGCCAGCCATGTAAAGACTCCCTCCACCACCGCTGCTGCATCCTCCTCCAGCCTCCCGTATGAGGGCTCCCTCCCCCTGCCCATCTCCACCTTGCAGCAGGGCTTCCCCCTGCTTCCCCCTTCCTCCTTCCCCACTGCCTCCCCCTACCTGCCGCCTGTTGTTGGGGAGCACTGCCACCATGAACCCCATTTTTTTCAACCTTTCCCGCTTCCCTCCATTCCTTCCTTCCCTGCCGCCCAGCCCTGACAACAGCCGTCACCATGGCCCCTCCTCACCCCACACCTGCCTGGGCCTGTGCAGCCTCCCTCCCTCCCCACCACCTCCCCCTCCCTGCCAAATGTTGTTGGGGCTCCCCTCCTTCTCTGCCGCCTGGCCCTGACAACATCCACCACTGTGACCCCCCACTTCACTTCCTCCTGCCCCGCTCCCCTCCCTCCCTCCCTGCCCGCCACTTCCCCCTACCTGCCAGCTGTTCTGAGGGGCAGTGGGGACGGGCAGTGGAGGGCCACCGCCACTGTGACCCTCCCCTTTGCCCTCAGGCAAGGAGGTGTAGGGAAGCCCCACTGGTTGGGCAGCCAGGGTGTCTTCGCTGCCAACACAAATTTCTCCGGCAGTGGCTCAGACTTGGGCCTGCACAGCCTGGGGCCACACAGGCAATCACCACCCGCCCTCTCAGCGGTGCTTGCACAGTTGGCCAAAAGCATTATGGACAGACAGATGCACAGACAGACTAAGCCCTTTATTATATTAGAATACTAGAGGTGCACCAATACATCAGTCCCATATCAGATCGGCACTGATATAGGGAAAACTGAAAGTATCAGCTGGCAGCTTTTTTTGCCTGATGTGGCTGATAAATGGCCTAGGCATGCACACAGCCACAGCATGCACAGGGCCAGGAGTGCAGACCAGTAGCTTGGAGACCAGCATCCGGCTGGCAAGTCTAGTGTGGGGGAAGGGAAGGGATATGGTGGAGGCAGATTGAGGCCCCTGGGGTAAGGGAGGGAGTGGAGCTGGGGCACTGCCCAGCCATGGCTCATTTGGGGGATGCAGGGGTGGCTCCTGCCACTGCATGCATCCTGGGAGGGGATGAAGGATATGTGCCCCTAGATCTACGTGTGGAGCAGACTGGGGCCTGGGGCTGCACCAGGCTCTTCCTAGTGGGGGCTGGACTGGAGCATGCAGCAGCAGCACTGGGAGGGGCAGGTTGGGGGGGCTACAGTGAATTTTGGGGTAGCTGCAGCCCACCCCCACCATAGCCCCCTCCCAGCTCAGCTGCCACATACCTTGAGTGCAGCCTAGCCCAGGCCCAGCCAGGAAGAGCCCAGCACAGCCCCAGCCTGCAGCAGCATCTTGACCCACCCTGAGCAGATCTGGGGCACATGCCCCCACCATGCACTTCTGGGGTCTGTGCAGGGTGGGAGCCACCTGCCCCTCACGTACCCTGTACAAGCTGCTCACAGCTCCATCCTGTGCCCGCCCTGCCCCAGCTGAGCAGTGCCTGCCCCTGCCCCACTCCCTCCCTCACTGCAGGGGCCTCAATCTGCTCCCCCCACACCTCTCTCCTTCCCCTGCCCCCTCCCCCACACCAGACTTACCAGCCCAACACTGGTCTACAACCTGCCCAGCTGCATATCCGAATTGGATTGGTATTGGCCAACATGGCTTCTTAAAAATCATCCATTAGTATTGGCCCAAAAAATCTCTATTGGTGCACCCCTAAACAATACATTTGTAATGGTATTATTTTCATGACAAAGCTTCAGGATTTGTATCCTGGTTGTAGGGACTAAATGTGACTATGTGTTTTGCACTTACTCAACTCACTAATTTACATTCAAATCCATGGGACACTTGAGTATGGACTGATTACAAGACTAGTCTTTCACTTATCTCAACTGGCAAACATACACTAAAATTGAAAACCTCCTACGAAAATTAGTTTACATTGCAACCCAAAAAGATGTGAAACTGGATCCCTCCCTTTTACTACTGTTCTGATCCCAAATGTCATCCTCACATCCATTCTTAATGTCTGATGTAAGCATATGATAATGTTTGTTTTCACTGGTGCAGGAGAACATGACTGATTCACATATGTAACCTAAATTATTGTATTTTACAAAATGCCACATTCAGACACACACACAGAGTAGCAATAATGTATAAAGTATACTTTGTTTACCTGTTTCAGAGACTGTGGCTTAACTCACTTATTCCAAACTTACCTCATGCTAGGAAATGTTCCAAGTATAGTTTATACAAATAAAGAAGTCTTCCTATTATGAGAAAAAAACAGTACTGTTAAAGCATTGTGGAGAACTGAAGATTTCTCTTTGTGGTTAAAATGTAAGAATAAGAAAAAGTAGCAGAGTTCTACAAGAGAAACAGGGTATTTAAGTAAATTCCTTTGTGGATAAAAAGCAAAGTAAATTAAAGACAACATTAAATGGTTTGGATTGCTGTGTGACAAACCATGAGGAGTATCCCCTGCATGTAATTTGTGTATAGAACATATTCTGTCAGTCCCAAAAATAGTCTTTAAATTATACCAAAAAGCCATTTCATGTAATAAACTGCAATGTTTTATTTTAAAAAAAACATTATCAGTTTCTTCAAGAATTAACTATTATAACAAATACAATTAAAAAATAAACTGAATATTAAATCTACAACCTAAGTACAAAGGATAATTAACAGAGTTAACTGAGAATATTTCTATAACACCCCTTATTTTGTGAACGAACACTAACAATTTTTTTTTAACATTAGTTTCTCCTATTCTAAAGTCTGGTGATTTAAGCATAAAAGTGTTTTAAGTCAAACAGATCATACAACCCCCCTCCCCCCTGCAAATCTGAACGATATTGGATTTGATTCAGGAAAACCCAGAGGAAGCAGTATTTATTACATTTCTATATATGTGTAAGTGTAGTCTTGCAAGATATTTCTAGAAAAGAAAGCTAAGATAAATGTAACCCAACCTACCCTAAAATGAATTAGTTCAAGACTTGTATGTATCTTCTTTGACTTGAAGACTTGTAGAGATAGAACTATCCTGGTTCAACTGCTATGGTTACAATTGCTATGGTGTGTACACAACTATAAATGGATAGCATGGAAGTTTTAGTCATGTTTTGTTTTATAAAAATACATTCCCTATTTACTTGAATAATGTAATATGAGTTGGGGAAAAAACAGTTCTTGTATTCTAAGTTGCGGAAATAACTTCACAGACAGCTAACCCTAACACAGAACAATTTAGTGACTGAGCAGCATATGATTATTCGGCATGTGAGCAGATCAAACTATTCACTTTACAAATTTTATGAGAAGATATGTTCCTACAGCATGGGCAATAGAAAACATTATTGTGTCTAAAGTTAAAACCACCTGTGTTTAATTTAACAGGATGTAAACTGGATCACAAGTGAAAATACAGAAGAGGCACAGACCATGCTTATCTAAAAGTTACTGGGGACAAAAGCCCTATGTTGAATTCAGGAAGTAAACTGTACTGATCTGTGTTGCAGTATATTACACTGTATATAAACAATATACAAATGTACTACTTTCCAGGCCACCTGATAGATTTTGCTGCTCTGAAAGAGTCAGACAATCTGACATAACTATTTTTGAAGAACTACAAAATACGTATTATACAAAAGAACAATCTTATCTGGGCAGTGGGACTAACATTCTTCTGTATTAGAACTTCTCCAATCTTGTTTCACCTACTCCAGTGTTTTTCCTCTTTGCTAATCTTGGCTTCAGTAAAGGTGTTCTAGAAGCTCCAATGTCTGAATCACCCTTCACTTTAAAGAAATAAGATGAATTAAGCAGTGTCTGAACATATTTCACCTCATCTGATTTTCGAGATTGAGTAAACACATCATTTCCTCTTTCATCATCAAGAGCTAGACTGGCAGGATGATTTTGTATAAGACACATAGGCTCCAACACATGTTTGGAGGATACATGAGCACCATCACCTGCACCCTCCAGGGAACAGGATGCTCTTCCTGTATTTCCTGCACTTGATCTAGTTCTGTAAGGCAAACTGAGGTCCAGTGGTTTTTCACAGCAATCTGCAAATCTGTCTCTAATTAGTAAAGAGGAAGTAAGAGCTGGACAGCTGAAAAAGTCCTCTGTCTGAATTGCACGCTCTTGCATAGCTGAATTTCTCTCTCCTCCCCTACTCGGTGTCAAACTGAACTGAGAAATCTGAGAGTGTTCATCACAAGTTTCTCTGTTTGAAGATGCCTGAGAAAACTGCAAAGTATCAATATAGTTTCCTTTTTTGTGACTTCTTTCTACACTTGTTTCTTTAGCATGGTTTTGAGTATAAATTGATAAGAAGTTACTGTTACTATTGGGAATCTGTATTGGCAAAAAAGACTTCTGAGTTATAAAAAGCTCTTGACTCTGATCAACATTGTTACATACTGCTTCAGTTTTTGAGGTCATGAGAGAAGGTCCCTTGTCCCTTAGGGTTCCCACATTGAATTCATCTTCTGAGTCATAGGTTTTAATCTCCAAAGCTGCTGGACTAGAGGACAAAAGAGGCTCTATACTGCTAGTACAGTTGTTTATGTCAGTGGCATTGGCTCCTAGTAAACAACAAACTGGCACTTCCTTATTCAATTTCCTTTGTTTTTTAAAACCCGCTATGATTCCACCAGTTAAACTGTGTACAGCAGAATCAAGACCTGCATGTTTGCAAGGTGTCTGAAGCCAAGAACTCTCTCTATGACTTAATTCCTTGTGTTCACTTTTTTCAGTTACGAAGGAAATTTGAGCTGAAGGAAGGCAGAGCTGCTTTTGATTGACTTGAATATTATTACCTTTATGTACCATTTTAGAGTTTTTAATACGTTTGTAATTTCTCTCTCCAAAGTTCTCCTGATTGCCACTAAAAGCACTTGTATCTTGAAGAAGCTTTATTTTCTTTGCTTTTTTTTTAACTGAAATCCAAGGGAGAGCAGTAGTGTCTTGCTTCTTGCAAAAGTCTCTTTTTGTACAGTCCAATTGATTTTGTGTTTCAGTATTATGCTTGATCTTCTTAAGAAGTTTACTCTTTTTAATATCAATGTCTTTGGTAGTGTTTTCTTCATATGTGCCCATATTTTCCTTTCCTTTACAGAGATCAGGCTTATTTTTCTTTTGTTTCTCCTGTGTCTTCCACTCCTTTCCAGACTTTTTAGATTTGCTTTTCACTTTGTCACAGCCTTTTTGTGGGGTTTCAATGTAATCAAGATAGCTTCCAAACTCATATAAAAGCTTAATTTCTTCATCTGGCTCTAAGTCATTGAGCTTATAAAGAAGAAATAAACAATGAGATTAAACAGATAAATAATAAATGTAAAATTAATTATGCACAGTTATTTCCCGAAATGTTACATCAATACACACACTAACTGTTCCCTTATCCCGTGTCACTTCATGAGTGGAAGAAGGAGTAAAAAATTCATGAGAAAAGCCTGAAAATTCACATACCGCTGTGTGATTTGCTGTTCCACATCTGCGGACAGGATAAATTTATTTTCATATGTTTTCTGGTGCTTATGTATATAGCATTAAATACAAAGAAATTACATCCATATAGTGTGAAGGCTGCACTGGTAAAAAAGTTAAGCTATCTAGAGGACTCAACTTGCTCATATTGAACACCTTGAGACAGCTGTTTGTGGCAGTAATTTGAGACACATAGGCCACATCCAGACAATCATGGCCGCATTCCCCACCCTGCTATCTTGCAGCGCAGAGGGTTTTTTTGACCCTGAGAGATCCTAGGGTAAAAAAAACCCACGCAGAAAGAAAGTGGTGTGGCACATATGGTGGCAGTTCCAAAACTGGAGCCTGGCCAGCCAGAGCCACACTCCAGCTGCTGGCCAGGCTCCTGGCTGCAGAAGTGGTCCCCTGGCCCCCAGAACCCCAGGTAAGACTGCTGAGGTCAGCACAGTTAGGGGTAAATCACTATGTAGGCAAATTGCATACAAAACATGATATTAAAAAGCATTATTAAGTTTTAAAAAATGAAGCAAGTTAAGATATTCCAGAATAAAGTTGCTTGAGCAAACTTATTTCAACCCCTTGTGTGCATGCATTATGATATAGTCTATATTTATGTTGATAGCCACTGTTTTTTCTTGGGGAAACCTGCCTTATTCAGTTTGCAGAGTGGACAGTGATTACTTAAGCAATTACTTATTTTATTTACTTCTTGTTTTTCAATATATGGCCATATCTAATTTACTGTACCATGTTTAAACCTGGTCTGAAGACGGAATTATTTTTCTTCATGGTATTTTCCCTAGAGCTTATCCATATTGTATCTGTCTGTCGCACAAATATTAGCAATTTTATTGGGTGATGAGGAAAGACATTTATTGTCCCTATTTTACAGATGGGGAACTGAGGCACAGAGCTTTAGGTCAACAGTACACTCTCATTTTGGGCGCCCAATTTGGGATGCATAGAATGCAATTCATCCGAGTATCTGGCATAGCATTGTACTTTATATGTTAAAAATATACCTCCCATAGATTTCAGCAATTCATTTTTTAGTACTCAGTGGCCCTCCAAATCAAACCTTGGGATTTCAGGTTCAGGACCCAGGAAATGAGAAAACATTCAATTGGTAACCACCTGTGAAAAATGTGGTTTAATTACTTGACTAGCAACACACTGAACTCTGTGGCACAGACAAAGAACAATTCCAATTTTCCAGAATAACTTTCAATTGTCGTTATCATTATAGCTCGCTTTTTCTTACTGCAATCCCCTTCCTCATTCACTACGCACCTTCCAGAGACTGCAACAAATAAAGGGTCATGCAGTCAAAATTCTCCTTCACTGCACAACCTCATTTGTCTCCTGCCTGTATCTAAGCACTGAACAAAGCAATGGCCCAATAAAGAAAATCAGTACGTGATCACTTAATAAAAATGATGGTCTTAATGGATATGTGCAAGGGGAGTGAAAAAATGTTGAAAACAACCTTAGTTTTTGTTTTTTCCTAACTGTAGAATACTTCTTGATCTTAATAATGTTATTTTAACAGCACTTTTGTATAGGTTTCCTAGGTTTCCAAGGAAATTCCATCCTAAGGCAGCAAAACAATTCTAATATGAGCATCTTCAGGGTTGGAAGCTTTAGAGCCAGCAGACCAACTTCAGCAATTTGCACTAATAGAGTAACTGGAAGCAATATCAGATTATTATCCTCTAGGTAGACCAGAACTAGAGAGATAAAATCCTTTTCCCAAGTGTTCCACATTTTTACAAGAACAAAACCATCCTATTTGCTCTAAGAGAACTCTAGCATCAGTCATGTTCATTTCTTATTTACAAAGCCAAGTCACAGGAAGGTGATAAAAAGGGTTTTTTTCTTTCAATACCTCTGCATCATTGGGGAACTGACCATTTAGGGGTAGAGGAATAGACTCCTGCTAACACTAAACGTTACCAGAAAGTTATATTTCTCTGAAATCTCTTTGCTTAATTAATCCTCATTATCACATCATAATTTTCTTTTCATTTTCAGTTTGAACTCAGTTGAGACATCACTAAATTGCTAAAAACTGTATTAAATTAATTGTAAGATTCAAGTATTGCATTTATTTTGACATTATGGAAATGCATCATTCTCACAGGATAATCATCTTTGCTTCTGAGCTGTGGATGAATCTTATTAACCTTTTTATTCATGAAATATTTTGCACGAAATTGATGCTGTTTGGAAACAGGCGCCCACCCTCCCCATAAATAATAAAGAGGAGAGTGGGAACTTGAGCATAACTTGGGAAAGGCAAAAAGCAGGGTCAGTTTAAGCAGGAACCTGTGAGAAATTGGCCTGGTTTCTGGGGCGAATCTGGGAAAAGCAAGAGTGGAAAGAGCGGCAGCAATAAAATGGATAAGACTGAACAGATCAGAGACAACAGCTAACTTTCTAGCTTGAAATGTGTCCCCCAGAAAGGCTGAGGCCTTTCATTCTCCTGAGCATTCAACAATCAGCTAATAGACAAAAGAAACAAAAGCCAACTAGATAAATTTAATTTATACCAATCTTAGTTGGTGTTTCTTGTGTTTCATGTGCATATATGAAGGATCTGTCTGAATTTATGTAGGGCAGTGGTACCCAACCTGTCTAGCCACATGTGACAAATGACGGTGCAGAGCCTAGTCCGCAGGCTGGATCTAGTGCATAGAATCATAGAAAAGTATGGTTTGAAGGGACCACAGGAGGTTACCTAGTCCAACCGCCTGATCAGAGCAGGAATATCCCCAACTAGATCATCCCAGCCAAGGCTTTATATAGCAGGTCTTAAAAAACGTCCACAGATGGAGATTCGACAACTTCTCTGGGGAGCCTGTGAGCCTGTTCCAGTGCTTCACTACCCTCTTAGTGAGAAAGTGTTTTCCTAATACCTAACCTAAACTTCCCTTGCTGCAACTTGAGATCATTGCTCCTTATTCTGTCATTTGCCACCACTGAGAACAGTCTCGCTCCATCCTCTTTTGAACCCCCTTCAGGTAGTTGAAATCCCCTCTCCAGACTAAATAAGCCCAGCTCCTTCAGCTTGTCCTCATGGATCATGTGCCCCTGCCCCCAAACCATTTTCACTGCCTTTCACTGGACTCTCTCCGATTTGTCCACGTCCATGCTGTAGTGGAGGGCCCAAAACTGGAAACAGTATTCCAGATGTGGTCTCACCAGTGCCAAACAGAGGAAATAATCACTTCCCTCGATCTGCTAGCAACGCTCCTACTAATGCAGGCTAGTACACCGTCTTCGCAACAAGGACATACTGCTGGCTCATATTCAGTTTATTGTCTGCTGTAACCCCCAGGTCCTTTTTTGCAGAGCTGCTGCCCAGCCAGTTAGCCCCCAGCCTGTACTGTGTGCATGGGATTGTTCTGTCCTAAGTGCAGGACTTTGCACTCAATCTTATTGAACCTCTTGAGATTTCTTGTGATCCTATCCTCCAATTTGTCTAGGTCTCTGAATTGTAGCCATACCTCACCAGTGTAACTACTACTCCTCCCAGTTTCATGTAATCTGCAAACTTGCTGAGGGTGCAGTCCATCCCATCTTCCAGGTCACTAATGAAGAAAGCGAACAAAATCAGCCTCAGGACTGACCCCTGGGGCACACCAAATGATACTGGCTGCTAGCTAGACATAGAGCCATCAATTATTACCCTTTGAGCCCAATGCTCCAGCCAGTTTTCTATCCACCTTATAGTCCATTCATCCAACCTATACTTCCTTAGCTTGCTTGGAAGATGTTGTGAGAGACTGTATCAAAAGCCTTGCTAAAGTCAAGGTATATCACATCCACTGCTTTCTCCAAATCCACAGAGCCAGTCATCTCATCATAGAAAGCAATCAGGTTGGTCAGGCATGACTTGCCCTTGATGAATCCATGCTGACTGTTCCTAATCACCTTTTCCTCCAAGTGCTTAGAAATGGATTTCTTGAGGACCTGCTCCATGTTTCTAGGGACTAAGGTGAGGTTGACCACTCTGTAGTTCCCTGGATCCTCTTCCTTCCCTTTCTTAGAGATGGACACTATATATGCCGTTTCCCCAAACATCTGGGATCTCTTCTGACCACAATGAGTATTCAGGGCCAGTGGCTCTGCAGTCACATCTGCCAACTCCCTCAGCACCCTTGGGTGCATCCTATCCAGCCCCATGGATTTGTACACATCCACCTTGTCTAAATAATTCCTAACCTATTCTTTTACCACCGTCAGCTGCTTACCTCCCCCCGAAACTGTACTGCATAGGGGCAGTCTACTGGTGTGATGACATGCCCACCTGCGCGTGCCAGCCCAATACCACGTACAGCCCAGTCTTGTGTGCTGGACTGGGTCATTCACCAATCCCACCCCACACACCAGGTCCAGCCATGCACTGACCTGACCCTACATGCTAGATCCAGCTGTGTACTGATCCAAGTCCACACGCCATACCTGGCTGCACACCAACCCATCCCCGACTGCAAGATGCAACCATGTACTAACCCAATACTGCACACTGTATTCAGCTGCATGCCAGCTTGATCACACACAGGGCTGTGACATCCAGCCCTCAGGGCTCCCCACGGGTCTGGAAAATTGGCAGCAGGGTAGCTGCACGTAACACTCAAAATAACAAAAATGTGACAGAGGCTATGATCTTTCCTATTCCCAAGGTGTACCACTCAAGTCCCTTGAAAACTACATATGCAAAAGAATATTGGGAGGGTTGTGGGGAGCCACTTGAGCAAAGACAGGCAACACAGATCCACCCTTTCTGAAAATTTTCAAAACAACTGTAGGAGTCCTGGCATCCCTCTAGTCCAGTGGTTTTCAACCTGAGGTTCACAGACCCCTGGGGGTCCACAGACTATTTCTAAGGGGTCCACAAATTATGACTATGATCAATCAAAAGTATGTGAATACCCACACTTATAAGTCAAAGGAGGACCAATTTCCAAAGGGGTTCACACCTTGATTTGAAATTTTTTAGGGGTCCACAAATGAAAAAAGGTTGAAAACTACTGATCCAGTCTAAAGAAGAACCTATGCACTTAGGCAGCAAAAAGGGATGTTAGCACACCAAACCTCACTTTTGTTCTTCAAAATCTATGGTCAATGGGGTCTCCCCTTCATCAGAAGCCCTTCACGGCAATCCAAAATGAAATCTTTTGTTAGGAGTTCTCTCTACCCAGATCAGAAAAAAATCAGGAAACATACTTGCATTTAATGTGCCAGGAGTGAGTATGACTCTAACTTTCAATATAAATTACTCTACATGGGGATGTCAAGGGTAGGGAATAGCAAGAAGAGCAACTAATACAGCAACCAACTAGCAGCTGGGGTTTATCTAGGGCTGGCTAGTTCAAGCACATTTCAAAGTCAGTTCTCTCTTCCCAGTCCTCAAAGTAAAATGTTAAAACACACCTGCTCTCCAGAAGCATCTTCCTGCAATGCTGATGTAGAAAAGCAAGGGCAGCACTTGTTCTTCTTTTTTGTTTTACCCTTGGAAGCCATTTCCAAGTGTATTCTAAATATTTAGCAAAAAATAAATCACTTTACAGAGTTACTTGAGGTTAACATTTAGAGAAACAAATATGCCTTTTACTACAAGCCGTGCTTGAAAAGGCTCACACCGTTTAGTACCTCCTCATTTCATGCGTAGTTTGGCAAAAGGACCACTAATTCCAAGGTGTTATTTTGCACAAGTGAGGACTGCAGGACCGGAGACTTACATTAGGGGTTGAATTAAAGATGCAAATCGGGGACTGAGCCGGCGTGATTTCGCACAGGCAGGGGCTGACATCCTAAGTTCGACCCCAGTTTGATTCACTGGAGTTAAGCACAACTGCGGTGATTCAAACCCGCGGGCATTAAACACCCCATATAGGTGAGGTAAAACCCAGGACGCGGAAGGCAGTGGAAGAGGAGTCTGTTGCCCTTTGCCTTTTCTGCTCCCTCCCGCTCCGGTCTGCTGGCAGCTGGCCCGGCGGGTATCCCAGCCCCAGCACTTTCCCCACCGGTTACCACCATAGGCAAGAGTTGAGGGTGGTCCAGCAAAGGCGCCTCAGAGGCGAGGCTCCATGCAGGACCGGGACCAAGACAAAGGTGCGGCTGGGCCCGGGGGGTGAGAGAGCCTTTGGGGCCGGGCGCGTTGCCTGAGCCGTTGTACCTGCTGCTGGCGCAGCGCGGAGAGCGCAGCCAGGACTCACCTGGGCGCGGGCGGCCCAGGGCAGCTCCTGAGGCGGGGGGGCTGCAAGGAAGCGCTCAGGGATGCCCCGAGGGAGCAGCGCGGACCCCGCCACCGCTTGCCCTTGTCCCCGCCTGGCCCCGGGCCCCTACCGAGCGGGCGCTGCTCCCTCGCGGCTGCCGCCTCCACGCGGCCGCAGGTTTGAAAGGCGCCAAGGCGGGAGGACCGGCGGGCGCGCGGCGGGGCTGCGCCTCTAGCTCTTGCTGCCTGCGCCCTGCTGGGGGAAGCCTCGCAGCCGGCCCACTTCAGCGACCTGCGCCTCCTTCTCCCCCCGGGCGCCTGAGTTAGCTTCTGGCTGCTCCCTCGCCGCCTCCACGCGGTGCCAGCAGCAGGCGAAGGGCTCAGGCACCCTGGCAGAACAGCGACATTGCCCCCGGCGGGGTCCCCCGTGGGACGGGTTGGGTAGGACCGTCTCTTGCGGGTGTGTGCATGCTGCGGTCAAAAATGAAGGGTTTGTTTGTTTGTTTCGTATTTTCCGTCAAGCCAAATCAGTCAAAACAAGTTCCAAATCCAAGTCGGTCCAGAACCGTAAGTGGCCCCGCTACGGCAAACATCCTCCACCTCCGTCTGGGGCTTGAAATGTTCCCGGATCCTTCAGCAGGCATCCTACTTGCAGGCCCAAGCTGGGAAGCTAGGGGTTTGGGTGCCCCCGAATTTTGCTTGCCCTCAGCCATACAGCCCCAGGAGCAAGTGGAGGAGGACTCTCCCATTTCCATACAGTGGGCATAAAGCCAAGGTTTTCTGGGTTTTGTTTTTTAAATAATTTTTCTGTGTTCCAAACCAAATGAAGTCCAAATCCGTGAGTCAGACCAGAACCATAAGTGGCCCCACAACCGGCAAACATCCTCCACCCCCATCAGGGGCTTCACATATTTCCAAAGTCGTTTGGTGGACATCCTATGTGCAGGCCCAAGCCGAAAGGGGGTTCAGGTGCCCACGAGTTTTGCCTGCCCTCAGCCATACGGCCGCAAGAGCAAGCTAGGGAGGAGCCTCTCTCTTTTCCTTAAAGTGGGCTTTAAGCCCCAACTCCTCGGCAGGTACTAAATGATGCCAGAAGAACAGTTATCCCCAGGAATGCTTAAGGAGAATTGCCATCATGGACCCAGATACATGGGGTTAACTATGCATTACCTATGTAGGTACTATCCCATGCCAGCGAAGCAGTCTTCCCTGGGTGCGACTAGGAAACCACCGTGGTGATCATGGTATTTCCTCTGCAGGGCAAGCATAGGACTACACTTGATCTGAGCCCACAAGAGACCAAAAATGTAGTTGGTCTAATAAAAGATATCACATCTACCCGAGGAACTTGCCTGCCTATGTCCTTAGACCAACAGAGCTACAACCAACAACCCTGGTCCAGGCAAAGATATTAGCAAACACATCCTGCCTCTCCAATGAACTCTCTTGCTCAGAGGCAGCCATAGCCCTGCTCTCCCCAGTGCTCCTAAAGTCAAGGGAGAGTTTTGCCAGGACCTTTACAACCATAGGTCGGCAGGTATCTTTGCTTCCTCTCATTGCACCAACCAAAGTGGAATTTCTCCCCTCCAGTTTGCATAAGTTAACTCCATGAAGGCATTTGTGCCCTTTCCATAAGTTCATCAAGAGGTCAGCCTGTTTTGTTTTGACTTCTGGCACAAGCCACCCAGGGTGTACTGAAGTACATGCTATTGGGAAAAGAAGGCAGTGGATTGACAAGATGACATGGTGTTAATAAAGAAACCTGCAGGCCTGCAAATTCTCATCAAGATTTTTATCTCCCGCTAATATTTATAATGTTGTTCCTAACCCCTTCGGGAGCTTACAGACAGGATCAATACAAAACTATCCTCATCAGCCAATATCAGAAAGTTCATGTTGTGAAGCCAAAATGAAAGAATAATCTTAACAAATCGAAAGGCCTTCAGCATTTTGATGAATCCTAGGCTGCTGATCAGCAAATTGTGAAGTCTTGATTAATAATTAAAAGCTTATCAAAACTGGAGTGAGGCCTAAACTTGAAATACCACAATGAGTATTTTTACTTGTGAAGTTTAGCTGTTTCTTTCATTATAGTGCAAGCTTAGCATATATGTTTTACACATGCCTCCTTTTGGCTTTAAATTGAGGAGGGACAGTAGTTTCTCTGTAGTAAAAGCTGCAACCATATTTCCATTTAGAGATTAATTTTGCCCAGCACAATGATTGTTCTAACTCATTAGAAAGGCATTCTTTTGTCTAAAAGTTTGCATATCGTACTTCAGTCACTGGAGAATTTTTATGGAACATTGAGTGAAGTCAGGGAAGCCATTTTTGCAGATATACAGTTTAGAAAAAAATCTCTAATTATTCCACGCTTTTTAATTATACCCTATTTTGATTTAAACTCTTGGGTCTCAGCTGCCTAGAGAAAACATTCTGTAAGCAGTTAAAGAGTGAAAATCCTTTGGAAATAATATCCTTTTCTAAATAATTTACTCTTGGGTTTTATCCCCTTATTGGTCTATTTCATGTTTGGATATTTGGTAATCAGCAACCTAGGAAGCTGAGTAGGGTTGCCAGCCCTCCAGGATTGGCCTGGAGTCTCCAGGAATTAGATATAAATCTCCAGGAGACTGCTGAGAGTCACCGGGGAGATAAATGATAGGGCATTAATTAAAATAAATATTAAATGTTGAATCCAATTTATACAGTGGTCCAGTGGGTTTTTTAAATGTAATAGTCATGTGCATTTGCCTTCCTGACATGACGTCTATGCATTGTAATTACTGTCATTACATCATGTGATGAACCTGCCAGAACAGATTCAAACAGAGTTGGCAACCCTAAAGCTGAGACCTAAGCAAAGAAATTCAGTTAAATATCTTCAGAAATGCAGAATTACAGGTGGGGAATGAGTCTTATCCATTCTTTATTTTGTGTATTTTCTTCTACTCATTTTTGGACATATAATTGAATAAAGACCTGGCTTTAAAATGTCATATTTTCTTGACAGGGTGGTGGAATGGGTCCTGCAGTTACACTGCTGGCCTGGGACTTGGGAGAGCTTGTTACTTTTCCTGTACTGCTACAGACCTCCTGTGTGATTTTGGGAAAGTCACTCTAGGCTAGGTTCATAGCGGACTTAGATGTTGTAATGGCCAGTGTTGTAATGCTTCACTTTGGGAGACTTGCCTCCACAGCCCTGAGTTAAGCACTTAAGACCTTGTTCCCTCTTCCCCTGCCCTCACCCCCCAGGACATAGGGGGCACGTCTCTATGGTGCTATTGTTACTGCACTTTCATTTAGTATGTCCTTTTGGACATACTAAATGATAACAGCCTGTACTGTGCTGTGCCAGCAGTGTATGGTTATTTTTAGCCATGTTGTTACAGCAACATGGGTGCAGCATCGCTGTTTGTGCCTGCTGATGCTACACTGCCGTAGCATGTTGCTATGGTGATGTAGTGTCTCATGTAGATGCACCCAGGGAGTTAGGTCCCTCAGAATAGTTCACGCAAGCTGGCATGCTGAACATGGAGCTGCCTAGGGTAGCTAATAGGAAATGCTGAAGAGAGCAGCATGTCTTAAGACCTGCTCCTCTCTGATGCCTAGGTGTCTAACTCTGGACTGCAGGAAGGCACCTCCCTCCACAGGGGATTCTCTAGAGAAGCTAAACTATTTCTATCAAAAAAAAAAAAGAGATGCTCTAGGATGTGGGACCACTAGGTTTAACTTGATCTGCAGCCTTAGAGAGTTCAATCCATATCTCCCACGCTGCCGTAACTACGTATATGGTTATAGGTTAGACTAGGATGAGAAGAAATGTGGGGGGGCACTTCCCATTTTTCCTGTTGAAGATATTACACTTTCCAAAATGAAAACTAAAGAGATAGGGCCAGAGATAGGAAGAATGAACATCCAGCTTACTGGTTTGGGAATCACCTGGGAGGGGAGATCCGGGTTCAGATCCGAGTACTGATTATGGATAAGTATCCTGAATAAGTGTTCTAACCACTAGACTGTTGTATACAAGGAGGGTTAGTATACATACCCCCTCTTACCCTTCACACTCCCAGGTTTGTCAATTAAAGCAATGCAATGCAGACCCTGGTCCTGAATGTGAATTAGGCAGACTGACTGCATTAGCCATATCAAACTACTAAGGGGTCATAGGCAGGGAAACATCTATTGCAAGGATCCCACTGGAGCTTCTTCTCCCAAAGAAAACAGGGGTAGTTTAGGGCATACCTGGAAGAGGAATTAAGGCAGCAGGACAATTTATTTAGATCAAAAGGGCTGTGGATTTTTAGAAGGATAGGTAGAAGCTTTTAACATTGCATTTTTGGACAAAGGTATCTATATTCCGTTGAAGCTGGGTATATAAACCTTTTGTAGAACTGGCCTTTAGCTCCGTAAAATGGTGATAATAGCACTTTTTTGCCTTATAAGCATAATGTGAGCATAATTGTGTAGAATTAGTTTAAAGAAAACTAGTGGGACTTTCCCTGGATTATCCCCATTTTGGTCAGGACTATCTCCAGATTTGCAATAATCCTAGATGTTTACAATACTGATCAAAACTTGGTGGCACCTGAGTTTCTAAGCATCTCAAATCCAGGTTCCAGCAGTAGATAGCTGCTCTGGGGGCTGACAGAAGCCTGGACAGAAGCGATATTTGCACCCCCTGTGGTTATCAGCAGTTTGTCTTTTTTGCAATCACCATGTCAAGGAGCTTAGAAGATCAAGTGGTACCATCATTGGTAAAATGTTTACAATGTTTCAACCTTTATGGATTAAGGATTGGATCCTTAATGTTGATGTTATTCATTAGTGATTTGCAATGATCCAGGTTTTCTGTTCACTACAGAAAAAAAGCAGTAAAACCTGGATTTTCTCATTTTAAGGAGAAAAACCCAGATTTTCTCGTTTAATAGAGAAAAGTGTGGGGAACATTCAGTTTCCCCTTGCAGGCTGGACGTTTCAGCCTGCAAGGGGCTGGAGGGAGTGGAAAAATGGCTATTAGGCAGGGGGTACCATGTGCATGTGTGCACATACATGGCTGCCAGCAGCCTAGAAAGCAGATGCCCACAGGTAAGTCTGTTGTGGGGGGTGGAATTGAGGTCCCCGTACTGACAGAGGGAGGGAATTGGACAGGATGGGCTGGGACTGCTGCCCAGCTGGGGCAGTGCATGGGGTTTGGGACCGGGGCCCAAATGCACAGCCATAGGGCCTGGGTGGGGAGAAGGATGGAACCTTGGGTGGTAGAGGGCCTGGTTCCTTTGCACTGTGTGCACTCCTGGGGGGGCATGGGGGGCATCTGCCCCCCACATCTGTGCACAGGGTAGAGGTGGGCTGCCTGCTTGAGACTCAGGCTCTGCACCCTACTGCCCTTCCCCCTGGGGCCTCATTTTCATCATGGATTCATTTTAATCATGGAAAAATGTGGATTTGGGAAGTTTCAATCAGAGAAGTTGTGATTTTTATCAGAAAATTCATGATTTTTAATCAGAGAAAACCAGGATCCCTAGTGGTTCAATCAGATATGAGAAATTTGTCAGGTGCTTAACAGAGCAGCACTGAGGAGATGTGCTCACTATAGTGGATCTACAGCTAGTTCAACTGCAAATGCAGAATGTCCCCAAAAATGTTCAGCACTTAAAAAAACCCAAACAGCATTGGACTTGAAACAGGTAAATTCCCTATTACATACAACAGTGGTTCCCAATCCGTGGTACAGGTACTACCAGTGGTATGCAGACAATCTGTCAGCGGTACATATTAACAGATTTATTATATTTACTTTATATGAAAAAGTGTGCTGGTGGTACTTAAGGTTGTATCATTTTATACTGGTGGTGTGCAGTCTGTCAGAGTTTGGGAACTGCTGGCATACAAGGATCAAGAATGGTATTTTGTCTGCCCTAAGCAAATTTTGGAAAGTTTAAACAAAATTAAGTTCAGCAGTTCCAAGCATGAGATTAAGTAAGAATATGCAGTTTAATTATGTTAAAAAAAAGCAAAAGACAAACTCCAAATCCTGCTGCTGTTTACATGAGAAGATCCAGTTCCTCCATACTTTGGAGAAAAAGCTGACACTTGACAGAAAGATTATCTATGTGTCAGAGAAAAGTTTTTTATTGTTCTGGTGAAAAAAGACCCCAGTTTTGTTTTCTGTTTTGTTTCAAAGTTAGTTGCTCAAGGAGCTTAGGAAGAAACCTGTACTTGACTATAACTATTAGAAAGTGTTACATGATGATGGTGGTCAAAGCTTGCGAACCAATAGTCCAAGATATGTATTTAAAACATTTGTTCTAATTTAATTTTCCTTTTTTGAAAATACTAACTTGTACCTGATTCAGAAAAACATTCCTATTCCTGGCAAGTGAGACTCTCTGAACTGGGAGCCTATATAGGTTTAGAATTCACTTCACAGAGTGTGCACAAAAAGGATCTCACTCAAGAAAGTCTTAAAGAGGTATCTACAAATTCCAGAGACTCTTCTTAAAAACAAATGCAAGAGCTGATTACATTTACTCCACTAAAGGAATTGCATGAATATGTGCTATCAGTAGGTACACGTATAGTTGGGCTGCACTGGATAGTATATTACCAGAAAGATTATTAGTAAGGACTATAAGGAGACAGGTTTTTTTTTTTGATTTATCCAGTTACTACAGTGTATTTTAATTAAAGTCATTGTGTGCATTTGGTCTCCTCCTCTGTATAGCACAGATAAAAACAAAAATATATCAAATGCACCACCAAGCAGAAAGTCTGGTTTTTGCTGATAGTACTATCCGTGCTAGAGTCTCACTCCATGGTGTCAGTTCCCTAATGAGTGACTGGAAGAACTCTTCAAGCTCTAGATGCTTTGGTCCCCAAAAGAATAGTAACACCAGGCACATCAGTTACATTATGGTAGTCACATAATGCCAGAGGAATTTTCCAGCCAGTTCCTTCATGATCATAGAGACTTTTATTGTGAGCTTCTGTCACTATTCTGGCTCTTCAGATC
The DNA here is from genome assembly GCF_001723895.1 of Crocodylus porosus. Taxonomy (NCBI): domain Eukaryota; kingdom Metazoa; phylum Chordata; order Crocodylia; family Crocodylidae; genus Crocodylus; species Crocodylus porosus. The sequence goes on from NW_017728947.1 coordinate 17,079,962, forward strand.
AAACAGGACCTCTCTTGTTTTATGTGCGGATGCCTATAGTCAGGTCCAATTCTTGTTGTTTGTTTTAATTTAGAAAATTCTGTGGCTTTCTGAACTGGGATACTATTAGTCTGCCAGCTCCAAAACTGTACTGTCTTGGTTCCACATCTCCAGTTTCCCTATTTGGTACTGTTAAATGTTGTACCTTTTCTTCACTTTTTTCTGTGACTGCACCCTCAGTGCATTTGTGCTTCAGCCAATATATTCACAAAGGTCTCCAATATGTTCATAAAGGTCTCCTTCACAAAGGTCTGAGACTATATTTATTTGATGTTAAAAAGACTTCTTCAAACTGGCTGCCTACATGCAAGCAGGGATCTCTACTGAGTGCTAGAATGACCTCTGGCTGCAGCGAAGTGCAGCTCAACAGTTTGAGAGGCAGCAGGATGTAGTAAACTGAATGTAGCATTAAGAAAAAGGGAATACTATGTCCTCATCCTATCTCTCACATTTTTTTATATTGCATTTGTACACAAATGTGTCACCAAGGATGGAGATTCACTGTGCTAAGTGATGTAGAAATACATAGTAGGAGACTTTCTCCAACCTAAGGACTTGATTGATTCTTGCTGTGGCCTAAGTCAAGTTATTTAGCCCCAAATATTCACATTAGTATAAACTTGGAAAACTTTATTTGAATTTAATTTAATGTAAGTAATTCAATGTGTATTTAAAGCACAGAGTTAACACTAAAAATTATGAACTTAGTACATAATTTACTACATGTGTAAAAAAACCCCCCAAAACTACTAGGGTTTGTTTTGCCCTTATGAAACCCTTTTTTAAAAAACTGGCAAGCTCTGCATTAAGTCAAGGATAACTAGCTGCTTTCTCCTTCTAACAGAAATGTGCTTAAAGAATGAACATCCTCCTTCTTCCAATTTTCAATATAATTCTAGTCCATTCTGGACTTCAAAGCAATATTTTGCTGAAATCTTCATCCCCTGTTTTCAGTACTCCTGCCCATTATGGAACTGGTAGGTGGGTGGTTCACAAGTGTATGCCAAAACTTTAAGTTCAGAATACAAGAAATAACCTCAGTACTGCATTTTTCCACCAGAGGACACTAACAGAATGAGAAAAATATTTATCTGAAAATATTAATCTGTTATACAGTATACTTAATTCTTGGTGAGAAGAGAAACTCTTTAAAAGAAAAATACCTAGTTGTTTCACTGTAAGTTAATCTATAACTACTTTTCCTTTAATATATTTTCCATAAATTATTAATATTTCATGTTAGCTGTCTTTTTCTAAATTAAAAAAGGATGCTTTTCAATGGCACCTTCATACAAGCCTTTTCTTTTTTGGAGGGCAAAATAGCCAAATGAAAGCAATCATGCCAAAAATGCAAGGTACTGCAACTGAATAGTCTTATATTTCACAGGTTTTATCCATATGACCCTGAACTTACTAGAAGTTATGCACATGTTGAACTATACATACTACATGTAGTCCCAGGGTCTAGGTCTATGTTGTGTTAGGGTTGAGGGTAGTCTTATGTAGAGTTTAGATTCTGGTTGTATGGGATGGTTTGGACAGGGATGATCCTGCCTAAGTCTGGAGGGTGGATTAGATGATGTCTAGAGGTCCCTTCCAACCCTACTTTTTTATGACTATGACTGACTCTATGACTCAAACTGTTGATGTGAGGGATTCCCTTGGTTAGTGGCAGGAGGGAGAAAGAGGAGGGGGAGGGGGTGCTGGTAAACTGTGGACCAGGCTCTGGATCCTAGTTAAAATAATATACAGCAGTGTCCAGTTTCATTTCAGGACAACAAGAAGTCCTTTTTTTAAATACATAGGGGGTAAAAAGAAGGTACTGGGTAACGTGGGACCTCTGCAAGACACGCTAGGAAATCTGATCATCACACCAGACGACAAAGCTAACCTATTTAACAATCTTTTAGCCTCCATTTTCCTGAGCAAGGACTGGGTCACCCTCCCCCACCGGGACCTCCGTAGGCCCCAGGGGAGGCATACCCAGACTTCGGGTCAGTGACAATCTAGTCAGGGAACTTCTGGAGGGACTAGACATATTTAAATCAGGTGGTCCTGACGATATCCAGCCCAGAGTGCTGAGGGAATTAGCTGAGGTCATTGTGGGACCCCTGGCATGGCTTTACGAGCACTCGTGGTGCTCTGGTGTGGTGCTAGAGGACTGGAAGAGGGCCAACGTGGTTCCCATCTTAAAAAGGGGAGGCAGGAGGACCCGGGAAACTATAGGCCAGTTAGTGTTACCTCAATCCTGGGGAGGCTTTTTGAGAGAATTATCATAGTGCATGTCCGTGAGGGTGCCAGCAGGGGAGATTATGCTTAAGGGCAACCAACATGGGTTCATTAGAGGCAGGTCCTGTCAGACCAACCTGGTGGCCTTCTATGGCCAGATCACCAAATCCTTAGACGCAGGGGTAGCAGTGGACATAGTCTTTCTGGACTTTCGGAAGGCCTTCAACACTGTCTCTCACCCCGTTCTCATTAAGAAACTGGGGGACTGTGGTGTCGACACCTACACAGTCAAATGGTTCACCAACTGGCTGGAGGGTCGCACCCAGAGAGTGGT
>NW_017728947.1:17083262-17099846 GCF_001723895.1 Crocodylus porosus
TTGCTGAAGTTGTTTGACCCCAGTACTCTTTCCTGCCATGGCAGGGGGTCAGACTTGATGATCTGCTCAGGTCTCTTCCGACCCTACGAACTATGAAACTGTGAAACTTTTCCCATTCACATACAGAACTAAACAGTGTAGCAGGTATTGCATGAAGACAGTTGTAAGGCCGGATATGGTGGAGAGCAATAGCTATGCGGGGACCTGTCCAGTGCTCCTCAACCTTTTTAGACTGAAGGTACCCCTGGGAAAATGCACCCCTTAGCTGTTGCTCATTTTTTTTGACTATGGAAAAAATATTTTGTAAAGAACACAGAATGACTCCAGCAGGTCAGGCAGTTTACTCCTACTTGGGTGTATCATGTGAATCCCATGTATGTGTTTGCATATCTAACAGCCCTACATTGTGCAGGACCCCTGAAACTGTGTCAGCACCCGGGTTGGGCATAAGTTACTGCTTCTGACCCCGGCTGGCCATTTAGTGCAGAGACACAGCAGCTAGCTCTGTTACTCTGAAGGCAAGTGAATCACAGGATAAATTTGCATTTTATGTTGGCAAGTACCAAAACTGTCTTGTAAAAGTGGAAGGAAAGGGTTTGGGGTCAGTGGAATCAAGGTCTTAGAACACATTCCTATTTGTTACGTTGTAAAGTGGGCTCCCTTTACGTGAACTTGAGTTACGTGCCATTTTCCAGGAACAGATGTACAGCATAAGTGAGGGTACCTCTGTGTGTGTGTGTGTGTGTGTGTGTGTATACACACAAATATATAAATATACAGACAGATATACAGATAGATATACACAAACACACACATATGTATAACTTATAGACTATGGACACTTGAATATTGTCTATACATTATGTGCGTATGTGCACACACACCTATCTATATAGAGCATGACTTAGGTAAGAGCATAACATTTAGATAGATAGATAGCTAGCATGAGATTTCCTGAGCTCAGGGTCACTTCCCCAGAGGCGCTGACTAAGCTACCTTGGCCGCAGACATGGAGCAAGTGGAGCAACGCAGCCCGGAGAGCCCCACAGCGCCACACCGCGCCGAGCCCACGCTCTCGCGAGACCGCTGCCGTCCGCCATTTTGCCATTGATTGGCGGGGGGGGAGAGAGGGGCGGAGGTCGGGGGGCTGAGCCGCTCGCGTCCCTCCTCCTCACGCCGCCGCTGACGCCGACGCCGACTGCCCGCGCAGGCCTCTGCGGGCCCCGCGCCCGGCCATGGTGCCCAGCGAGGAGAGCCAGCTCGTCCCCAAAGAGGTGAGCGAGGCCGCGACGGCAGCTGCCGGGCCGAGGAGTGGAGGGCGGGCCCCGTGCGGCCCGGCGGGGGGAGCGGGCCAGGCCAGGCCAGGCCGGGCCGGGGCCTCCGGGGTCGGTGACGCGCGTCGGAGCCGGGGCCGCAGAGTCAGGGCTGAGGCGCCGTCACGGGGGCTGGATCCTGCAGCCGCCTGGCCCTGCTGTAGGGGAAGGCCGCGGGCGGGCGCCTCCCTCCCTCGGGGTTTCTCACGGTTTTCAGCCAATTACATGATTTTCTTGCGACAAGCCCCGGGTTAAGCCGAGGGGCGCAGAGTGGGGAACGGACGCCAGAGCTCGGCTTCTCCTCTCTCCTCTCCGTGACCACTGAGTCCCCCGGGTCTGCTTCTGGGTGGGGGCTCCTTACCCCGAGCCAGCCTCAGGCACCTTCACCCCAATCCAGCAGCTCCACCGGAGGAAGCCGCACGGTTCTCTGAAGTTATCACCCTGAGTTTGCCAGAGAAAACAGACAACACAACACACACACGGAAGAGGGATGCCTCAAGCAGTGGGGATCCTGCTTCCGGCAGACAGTCAACAAGGCAAAACTGGGAAAAGGATTTATTCCAGAAAAAATAAGGTATACAGGCAAAGACGGCTGTAGTTGGAGAGACAGTTGAGAGGAAGATGGATCAAAAATACAAGTTCCCGCCTGTTTCTTTGCTGTGACCTTTAGCTTTCGATTCTGCTCCATGTGTTGTCCTTTTATTCTGTCTTGTCCTGTTGGCTCTGTATGCCTCCTGGGGCAGGAGTCATGCTGGTTTGTACACTGATTTGCACTGCTGGTCTGTACAGTGCCGAACACAATAGGATGAGGGCTATTTATTGGGATCCTTAAATACCACTAGAGAGCAAAAAATAGTACTGGATTTTAGAAGCAAGTTATTAGGCGTTACAGTTGGCAGCGCACAGCTGGACAGTGATGATGTATAGATGGTGAAGTGAGTTGTATGCAAGGAAATAAAGTGGGTTTCTCTACTTCTGTCTTATCATTTTAGACTCTTAAGGTGCAAAAATGTCTAGGGATTTAATCTAGTCTACACGTTGGTTACAAAGCAAACAGTGTAAGTGGAGGGGCAGGGCATAGAAACAGGTATAGATGGATGAAAATGAAGTAAAGGAGACTGACAGGAGAAGCTTGTGTTGCTTGTGGTGGATAAGTGAAATAGACAGGGTGATTAAATGAAGAATCTAGCTGGAGCCATTCCTTTAGTTCATATATATTAATAGTCTCCTTGTTGGCTTTAAAAATTATTCAGAATATATTTCTGAATTGGATATATATTTTTACCTGCCATATCAGTTTAGCATTTCTAACAGTTGTGTTTTCAAGCCAGTAGAGTTGTCATGGGTTTTGATATCTTCAAGAATGCTTAATGACCACTTGTAATGTTGTAAGTCTCTTTTGTTCTTCTCAGACTCTGTTCTTAGCTATTCCTTCCTGCTTTTTGTAAGAAAATGTAAGAATGTAACACTACCATGAATGATATAAAAATTATGAAAATGTACTTGTTCATGAAGTAAATTGATTATAGTTTTCTAATTTTTAAACTGAATTCGATGTCTTTTGTAGTACAAGTGAAAAGGGACAGAGAAACAGAGATTTCTAAACCTTGTAAGTGCTGTTATCTCTGATCTATGTTATATAAATCATGTTTATACTTTCTGTGCAACTTTTTTATCCTTTCCTCACTTAGAATAGGGTGATTAATAATTTGCAGCCTGTACCTGTTGCGTTTCTTACTCTTCCTATAAGAAAGAACACTATTAATGAGAGTTGAGTAAGTACTGTTCTGTCCCTGTTGAAGTCCTGAAGATCCTTTGATCTTTTCATTTTCTCTTGAGACTTGTGACTAGCGTACTTGCACCAGTGAAAGAAAAGCAAGAGAGGTCTAAACCCCAGACCTTCCTGAATGACACGGGTTGTGTTGTGTATTGGGTGGGAAAAGGCTATCTTTTATTTATATATTTGCCTGTATATGTATATAGTATACTTTATATATAGTATATATAAAGGCTATAGTAGTGTGTGTTTGTGTGTGTGTACACACACATACACGTACTGATGCCCTGCAGCTTGTTCTGGTGCTTCAGAAAATGAAACTGGGATTTGAACCAAGATTTCCCGAATGTATCACAAAACTGTATTTTTACTTTTGTTTGACATACGGGCTAGGTGGAGCTTATTTATCTAAAGTCAGTGTGATAATAGTTTTGTTGCTGTTTGCCTTTCTTGCATTGCTGCTTACTGCTGGGTGTTTTTTTTTTTAGTGTTGGTACTAGGCTTTGAGGAAAAGATTCTCCTTCAGCCAGAAAATATACTAAGGAATCCTAACTTTTCCCAAAGCATTTTCTCATTAAGATGCTCAAGAAAAGCACACCAGTTTCATTTTTTCCTTCAGAGGTGTATATGCTTTCCATAAAGTAATAGCTGGGAAGGCCAAGTCTAGAGTTGGAGAAGGCAGAATCTTAGCAAGTGTGTTACAGCTATTAATTCTGGTTTGTGTTGCCTCCATCCTTCACACCATCCAGTGTGAAAGTTAATGGCTGTGTTAAACGCAGAATTATTACATAGTAAACAAACTATAACAGTGACACCCATTTTGGCCCTGTGGGCTGGATGAGTGGCATAGTTATGGTCTGTATGCCAGATTTTGTGTGGGATCAAGTCCCTTGTGCCAGATATGACTACGTGCCAGCCCTTCACATCAGGATCCAGCTGCATACCTGCATAGTCCAGCATCCCCAGATCTGGTGCTGTGTGCACGCTGGCTAGGCCCCACACACAGATGCCATCTCACATATAGGATTATTGTCTGGCCCATGGTGCTTCCCAGGGGTCCAGAAACAGCAGGGCAGGGGGGCTGAAAGGAGAAGGGATGACTTACCCGGTGCTACAGTGTGGGGGGAGCTGTCTGCTCAAGCAGCTGCTGGCAAGAGAGCAACTGCCACCCAGCCCTTGCTGCTGATTGGCTGTGATGTCTGCCAATCATGTGACACCACTCCTTCACCAGTGGGGCGGGGCCAGATGACAGGCCACCCTCACAACCAGTCAGCTGCTCTGTTTTCACTTGCTAAGTTATTGCTTCTGTATAAACAATTGCTATAGTTTTTAAGTATGTTTTAGTAATGTCTGGACTATAAACTGACCCTCATGCTTTCATGTTAAATTTAATTTCAGGTTTAATTTAATCTTTCCTCCAAATATAAACTAATTTTAATAAATAAATTCCTTGAACTGTGTGATTATACCGTGATTGTAAGGACCCAGTTATTGGTCAGCTCTGCATATACGTCTAGTCTTTTTTCATATATCTATATCTATATAGATATATGAAAAATACTGACTTATAATTGGAGCAATGTAGTAATTTGTGAGTAGGAGAGAGAAAAGGTCCGTTGTCAGCATTTAAAACCCTAATTATAGATCTGTGTTTCTGACAAACCTTCAGCATTTATATTTGAGTATTACAATTTAGAAAAGTAGAAAGCAGTTTTATGATAGATATCTCATTAAAAGACAGAGTTTTATACTCCATTGTTTGTGTAGGCAGAGCTCATTCCCTATACCACATGTTGCTTGCTTTCTTCTCTTCCCCTTAATTTCCCTATGTACTGTCCTCTTATGGTCTCATCCTTCTATTGTCTCATCCTGCTATTTTGCAGGTACTGTCTGCAGTCCCCCTTCTACAAGGGCCCTGTGTCCACCAGTTTCATTCTATCCCAGTGTCTCTGTTTGACATTCTTTTTTTCCTTTTTCTTCTGTTGGGGAGGCAGAATCAGGGTGTGTTTGGGTTACATCCAGATAAACAGCAATACCATCTAGGTGAGTGAAGGACATGGCTTCAGTTTGCTACTTAAAGGCTAAACCATGTTCACAACCTTTGACCTAATTCAGAAAATATCTATATATCCATATCTGTCTATAATGGCTGAACTCATTAAATCGCCCCTTTCCAACAAAAGATTGATCATGATGATGTACCTATCACTTACAAATGACTGTTCATGGTTGGACCTGTCCACTACCCATTGAAGTCAATAGAAAGTCTCCTATCTTTATTGCGTGCTGAATTGAGTTCCCTACACATGTCCCTTGCAAATCTTTTTGTCACTGAATGTTGATTTTTGTTTATACTGAATTTTTCTTAACCATAAAGCTTCATTGATGACTTATTTTGATGAACATTGGGTTCATCTTGATTTTTAAGACACAGCACACAAAAATAACAATTATTTTAAAGTAGCAACATCCAGAGATGTGGGTTTTCTGGAAATTTTTCCAATGCCCTAAATAGAGTATGATCTGATTTAGCAAGTTTATTTACCCACCTGTTTTATTTGTGTATTACCCTCCTGTTTACAAATCAATAAAACACATATGTGTTTACACACTTCTAAGAATAATCACCTGAAAAACATTAATTACAACTTTAAAACTTCCAAGCTTGCCTAATATTGTATTGGCATCTATTAATTGTTACTAATGAATTTTATGAAATACTGAATTTTTAGAAATAGAAAATTTCCCATGGAAAAATAAAGCACTGGAAAATTTTCCATCCCACATCTCTCATAACATCAGGCTGAAAATACCACCACTTCTTGTATCCCCTGCTATTATGTGAACTTTCCCCTCTACTTGTTGTAATAACACTTCTCTCATACTAGTCTTAATGCTGCTCATATGCCTACTAACATTTTCATCTTGTTGCACAAGAGGTACCCGTGGACTTTGCTCTAGGAGCTTGTTGCAATATAGCATTTGGTAAATAGAAAATAATAGAATTAGAAGGAAAATAATTTTGTTTTTTACAGTTCTCATAGAAACATAAAATATGCACTTAAATGCAGTGACTTAGAACTGCTGCTTCATGAAATTGATTTTAAATGAAATATGGAATATTAAAATAAAGTATATCCTGTCAAATATAGAATAATGAATAAATGTATTTTTCTGAGTACACTAACTGTTAAACAAATTTAGTGACTAACGAATTTAGTATTATATATTTGTTTACAAGTTGAGTAGATTACTTTAAAGATTCTGTTGAGGAATAGGCTCTAATGGTATGGTCCAGGCTTCCAGCATTGTGTAGAATATTCCACCTAAATTTTACAGATGGGTTTTGAGAATTCCAGGCAACTGATTTGGCAAATGCTATACAGATACTCTTTCAGCATGTCGCAGCTTGAGTGGTACAGAGTATGAATGTTAGTATAACTATATGCACTTAAGCTGCCACCTTTGCTTTCATGACAGTAGCTATTGTTATAACCATCTGAAGCAAAACTTTCCACAGCAAAAAACAATGGAATAAAATGTTTTTGTTTGTTGAACAAACAGATGACGTTTTTGGTGGGATCACCTTATGTCTGATCTGTGCTAAGAGTTATTACTCTGAATAAATAGGATTTTTGTTACCATATTTACATGTTTAAACTTAAAGCTGGGTGTTATGTTAGAATGCAGGGCCCATGGGCCAGATCTAGGCCTGCCAGGCACTTTCATCTGGCCCATGGGCAGGCACCAACATACTGTACCCCACCCAGCCCTTCTGCCCATCAGGGTGGGAGTTACGCGCCCATGTATATGCCCACTCACCAACATTTCTTCACTACATGTACTATATTTTTCTTGTGGGTAGAAGGGCCCGGCCCAGCCAACAGCAGCTTCTGGGTGGGACTGCTCCTGCTGCCACATGCGGGGGGGACGGGACCTGTTTGGCTTCCCTGGTTTCCTGTTTATTCCAGGCAGCAGGTAGGAAAAGGTGGGGCAAGGCTGGGGGGAGCCGCAGCTGCGTGGGGGCAGGGAGCTGAGGCTGGTGGCAGTGTGGAGCCTGTGCCCAGGGCTGTGGCGGGAGCATGGAGCTCGGCTGGCAGGGTGTGGTTGTGAGGGAGGTTTGGCAGGTGTGGGGACCCCTCCCCACACTCCTGCATATGACACACAGCCCCAGCTGCTAGCAGCAGTGGCAGGCAGGGGCACTTGGATTGCTCATGTCCCACGCAGCTGCTGGCTTCCAGTGGCCCATGGCTCCAGCTGGCGCTACATGTGTGGGCAGGAAGCACAGCCTGTTCAGCCCACCTCTATTGCAGGGGCTCTGCATGGTGTCCATAAAGCTCCCATAGTTACACGGCACCAGGGGAAGCTCTGCGTTGGAGCTGGCTGCCTTTGTTGCACACCTCCACCCTCCCTTATACGCCACAAAACTCACATACCCACTCCCTGCCCCTACTTCCCCCCTACATATACACCCTCCAACATACCTTGTGTCCCTCTCACACCCCACTGTATGCACATCCTCACCATAGACACACACACGTGTGCGTGCACCCCCCCACTCCTCACCCTACACACGTGTGTGTGATTAAAATGTGATTAAAATTATAGGCCCCCTGACAGCTCCCCCCAGCCCTGCTGATGCCCCCCAGCCCTGCCAGAGGGGGCCCACAGCTGCCAGAGGTACTGCAGCCCCCTGCTACCCTGTTTCCCGGCGTAGCATGGAATGGAGGACTTGGCACAGCAGGGAGTGGAGGAGCTGCATGGAAAACCTCCTCACCTGCCAGCTCTGGAGGCCCTGGGGGAGGGAAGCAGGGCAGGAGCTTGAGCCTGCAGCCTGCGTCTGGCCCAGGTACACATCTGGGTGGTTGGGTTTCCCCTGCTCCCCTCCCTCCCCCGGGAGTGTGTGGCAGTGGGGAGCTGGCCTTCCCCCTGCCGTGGATGAACCACCTGCAGTTCCGTCCTGCTCCCCGCTGGGGCCCTGCAGCTGCGCATTGCGACCCTGGGCCTCAAGCCTCAGCCCTGCCCAGTTTCCTCTCTACCAAGGCCTCAGTCCCTCTCACCCACCACACTTAACTGCTGGAGCTGCTCTGCAGGCTGCCTGGGGCAACCTGCACGTCTGTGCCAAGATAGCCTTGCTTTTAATTTTTAGAAAGGCACATTAAACAGCTTCCAAGAATTTCTTTTTAGAAATTCTGAATACTGATGAAAAATCACTGTATTTATTTTTCTCATGGAAAGCCTGTTCTCCTTTTGGACTTCCTATATTATTAACATAGGACTAAATCCTGCCGACCAATACTGGAATAGTCCTTACTTTGACCTTAAGGGGGATTGCTTGCATAAAGACTACTTATGAGAGACAGGGATAGACGAATTTAAGACCTTTCTTTCTTTAAGGCTTGACTCTAATCTTTTTTTTCAACAAATAAGAATCGTTATGGCACTGTATTTAAAAATATTTAAATACAGTCAAGACTCTAGGCCCCCTTTTACAATTGAGAATATATTACCATTATATAATAAGAAAACTAAATCAAAATCTAGTGCTGTGGCTTTATTTTGCCTGGTTGTGAAAATGTCTGAGATTCTGACAACACAGCCTGGAGTTCCTGGTGTAAATATCTGCGTCCAGACTTAATCAAATATGTACCTTCTTTGTACAAGTGGTTTTTGCATTTTGTTAAAAAAAAAAAAAAAGACTGAGAAATATGAACAAAAATATGTTTATATATAGAAAGATATTATTTAAAATAAATCTATTAACATGTAGTACAATACATGTTACTTAAACTTTTCTGTTAAGCAGTTCATACTTATAGGTAAAAAATTCAGACAAGTAACTGTTAGAGAAGAAATTTTCGTTGCATATTTTTAACACATTTAATGTATATTCCCCTTCTTTGTGCTGCTGAAGTGCTCTTCCTTGGCAATTGAAAGAAAATACTATAACAGGTAAAAGGAAGGTAATGGTGGGGAAAAAAGCAAGAAAACGCATGTGCAAATGCGCATATGTATGTATGTCTATTTTACTTCCCTACGGGTACTAAAAAGCACTTAATTGACTTAGTCTGCTAATTCTTTTAAATGCTTCTGAAAAATTACCTTAGATTTCAGGTGAGTAGGCTTATTAAACAACTCAACTGTATAGTATTTCAGAAGTTTTTCTTTTATTTCTGCAGCCACACAACCTCAACATTATAAACAATTCCTGTATTGCAGTGATTCACTACTTGAGGCCCTCTCCTAGTAGGAACTGAATATGGAATGTGTTTTTTCAAGCAATCAAAATGTTGAAAGCATGTTATATAGTGCACTTAACAAAGGGAGTTGTGTTTTTACATTCTGTAAGATCAGTGAATATGCTAATGTTAAAAGCTAAATAAATCTTCTTAATAGACTACTAAAATTCCTCATTATTAAGGACAGATTGATGTAGGACAAGACAAGCAGCATTTAGTAGTAGAAAAAGGAGAAGATTTTCAGCTGTGTGAACACATGCACATTTAGCATCTGTTTTACCTCATCATTTAGAAAATGCCTCAAGACAGAGGCTGTATTAAACAATGTTCTCTCTCTTTCCTGCTCCTCACCCCCTCTTGTGCAGTGTTGTGGCTGCTAAGTGAATGGAAAGCAGAAGTGATTGTTTATTTGCTTACTTCAAAATTGTTTGAGATTTGAAACTGCTATATCTATGTAACAAGAATACCACTTTCTTTCTCTCAATTTTCTTGGTCTATAAGCTTAAATTTTGTTTCTTTAATGCATATGTGGAATCAGCATCTGAGTCTTTTCCCAGAAATCTTTGTGAAAAATAATTTTGTTGTAGGATTTTTGCTTCTGGTCCCTGGCTCTAAAGATACATTGTTGCTCTTTAAGGCAGTAAAAGCATAAAGGAGCACAGTCTACATCCTCCACGGTGTTTGTGAAATACCATGAAGCCTAACTCTTGCCCTTTAAATGTTCCAGTCTGTCATCTTGCCTGCTGTCAGCAGTGGAACTCCATGCCACAGCTGCACTGCTCAGGTGGCCAGTCCAGCTCTTCTTCATTAGACTCTAATGTCATGGGTATCCATTACTTTTGGTCTTTTCCTGCCTTCTTATCAGGTCTGATTCGTTTTTTCCTACAGTTGTTAGTGTAGAAGCATTGACATGTTGCCAACCTTAAGATATTATGGAAGTTAGTCTGTAAGTACTGGTGTTATTTATAACAGCATGGTCCAGCTTCTAAGTGGGGGCTGCATGCTGCTCAGGATGGACCAGGTAAGTTATGGGGTACAGGAATGCACTCCCCAGATGTCCCAAGCACCTGTATGGGCACCCCCCACTGCTGTCCCACAAGGACATGATCTCCCCCTCCTCTGCACAATCCCAATTGTTTCCCCCTCCTGTCCCTGCCCCCACAGTGTGGCCTGTACTTACTTTTAGCTCCTTGTGCCACTGCACTGCCAGGCCACCTGAAGGCAGGAAGTGGCAGCCAGAGGAAGGAGTGGGAGCCCAGATACTTTGGCTGCTCTTGCAGCTGCAGTGAGGGAGGAGTGATGGCTGGGTAAGAGCCTGGGGGCCACAGTGTGTCCCCTCTTGGGCTGCCATTTGGACAGACTGGACTTTACAGTACAGGAAATCTTAGTTATGCGCCGGTTCAGCATTCATGGTTTCAGATATTCACAAATGCCGAACCTGCATTTTAAGTACACTATAAATACTTACTGGAGCTTGTATATGGCACCACCGGAGCCATGCCGCCCCAGCCGCCAGGGGCACTGTTCATGAATGCAGTGCCTTATTAGCAGATTTCACCATTTGCAAGGAATGGCAAGGATTGCTTGTACATTATTTTGTGTTTTCTGTCCATGGTTCTAAAGCCTTTCTTTTTACTTTCCAGTTTTCTTGATTTGCTTAGTTATTGCTAACTTTTTCTAACATTCCACTTAAACTCAGTCCAAAAACCAGTGGAATAACTCTGAGTTTCTGAGAGGTCGTCAGGGGTTCTGCAAAGAGATTGGGGGTAATGGCAGAGTGGGCCAGGATGCGGTGGCACTGCAGTTGCCAGGCTGAGTTGCCTGGCTCTGTCAGCTCACAGGATAGGGGTAGGAATCCATAGCAGAAGGGATATGAAAGTTCTGTGACTTCAGGAATTTTTAAAACTACTGACCTATTTATTGCCTTCAGTGTTCAAAAGCTTCAAGCAGTATCAGTGTGGCAGAAAGTTAATGAATGAACATGTTTGTTGTGTATCTGCTTTGGAGTGGAGTATGTAGTGAAGGGCTGTAATCTATCATATAAGAGATGATAAGAGTTCCCTCCAGAACCACATTAAGGCTAATCCAGGCAGTTCACAAAGACTGGAATTTCTGATAAATTTTCACTGCTAGAAATCTTTCTGGGAAAGGAGTAGTATAGGGGTTCACCCTGCAGCTGCCCCCTCTGCCCTGCTTTCCACATCTTCACCAGATGAGGGTGATTCTTGTTTGGGGAAGGCATGAGAAGCAGCAGGGAAAGATTCCCTATGCCTTCCCCAGGTCAAGGTCTGGGGAACAGCCTCCTTGGTTCTACTTCCAGTCTCTGGATGGGGAAGGGAGGGAGGAGTGGGTCAAAGCCCCTAGCCTGTTCTCCAAGTCAGTCAGTGCTTGGTTTGGGGTAGTGATGGGGAGCAGTAGCAGTTGCTCTTCTCCACTCCCTTCCCCTCCTAAACCAGCCTGGGAGTAGAGGGGAGCAGTGAGACAAACTCTCCAGGCTGGTCCGGAAGCCAGGCAGTGCCCAGTTGTCAAAGAGGCGGGAAACAGTGGCATCTGCTTCCTTACCCTTCTGGGGAAGGGATACACCGAGATAAGCCCCTGCTTGCTCGTCGGACTGGGGACCCTGGTTTGAAGCTGCTTCTTCCCTCCCTGCCCCGCCACCAGCCTAAGAGCGGTATGGCAGTGCCGCCTGTTCCTTTTCCAGACCAGCGTTTGAGGAAGGCCTGGGGAGTCTTTCTCTGGTACTTGATTCCTTCCAGGACACAGCTGAGTTGCTGCTGTTCCCTGTGCCTTCCCTAGGTGGGGGTACCCTGGTCAAGGGAAGGTCTGGAGAACCTTTTTTCTCTCCTCAACTCCTCCCAATCCCCCAGGAGTCAAACAGCAGGGAAAGTAATACAGGCATTCTTTCCAGATTTTTTTTTTTCAGCAGAAGGCATGTTTCCTGAGAGAGAACCTTGATGAACTCCTGGACACTTGTGGCTTTTATTGGGAAAGTGGCAGTTTCCCCCAGTAGGTTACATACAGGCATTGCATTTCTAAGTCTTTGATGTTACGGAGCAGCCTCATTTCAAAGGAGAAATCCGTGTGAAGCATAAGAATGAACTGCAATTTCTTTAACAACCAAGTATTAGGACAGTGCCAACCTATTGTCTTTAGGTATACTGAACTTCAGGAGGTGGCTGCCTTATTTCATGAGCAAATCCCGGTGCTGGCTACCATTTCAGTGGGCTGAGCATTGTAGGATCCTCCCCACTCCTCTGGTCAAGGGACCTCTGAAGCCCTACCCTTCCCTACAGATTGCCACATGGCCAGAAACCATGGTTTAGTTGCTTAAGTGTTTCCCTTAGTGGCTTCCACAGGCTTAATAAGGGGATTAAGCCCGTGGAAGCCATTAATTGATGCATTATTAAGCAACCTAAGCACTTAAGATATTCAGTTCAGAGTTTATTAAAATAAAGCTATACACAACATGAATTTTAACTAATACTAACTATATACACTTAATATATAATACACATTATAAAAGTATACTGAAGTTGAGTGGTAACCTTGAGACAAGCTGTTCATGGTAGCTATTAAATGTTAGCATGCTGTATTCAACTATCTCTGTGGGATGAACATTTGTTTGTACACTGAGATGGCATGCTCAGCATCCACTCAGTTAATTGGAATAGTAAGGCAGTGTTTTGCCAGGGTGTAGAAATATGGAATTTGGTCACAGACAGAGTCCCGGAGCACAGACACAGGCATCCAGAACTCTTTGACAAAGTTCACATAAGCAGCGAGTTCGCTGTCATGCTCTTTTCCCAATCCTGAAATTGCTTTCAGTAGCTGAGGGGCACAACTCCGAACAGGCACCTGGTTGGGGTCCAAAATGCCAACAGCACTAAGGACGGAGGCGGTCAAGTTGTCTAAACCACAGTGGTAGTGACGAATCTTACCTGTAGTACTGGTCAGCTTCACAGCTATTGCCTGGAATGGGTCCCTTCTCCGCTGGTTTTCAGAAGGTTTCCTGTGATGCCCTGTCTTCAACCCAACTTATCAAATCCATCAGCTTGTGTGTGTGGTGGATCACAGCCTGCTGGCCTTAAAACCACATTAGAAGCTCCATGAACCAAGAGGCATTTTCAGCCACAAACATCACTTGATCTTGAATGTCATCCCATTTTAAGAGATTGCAAAGCTTAAGCATGCAGAATGTGCTGGATGTGATTTTTCAGCTCCTCACTCTCAAACTCCTGGTGTTACTGCATATGCTCAGCATTGTAATGATTCATGTTGAATCATGAATTCCACATTGTGAGCACAGACTCTGGTGGCAGTGGCATGCGAGTCCCCACTTTGACTGGTGAAAGGCTACTTGTACTGGACCTTATGACCTGTACGGTGCTTGAAGGACGACACCAGGCTATCTGCATGCGTGCTGCAGATGTTGCTTACAGAATGTGCAGGTGACATGAACTGCATTGGGCAGCATTCTTTGAAGCACATCAGAGATACCCTTGCACATGTACGTGGCATTGTTGGACAGGAATGCTGAGATCTTGTTAAATTCTAAGGCCTTCCTGACAATTACCTTTGCTATGCCTTGGGACACAGTAGAAAAATTGACAGATGTGAGGTAGGCTGGCTCTTTTTGAAACAGGGCAGGTCCTGGCCTGTCCAGCTCCCCGCTGCAAATAAAATGTGCAGCACATAGTTATCTTCCAGGTCGATGGCCTCATCAACCACAATGGAGTAGGATTTGTACTCTGCCAATGCACACTTTGTGGACTGTACATGTGAAGCAATCACTGCAAGGAGATAGTCTTGGTGAAGCTTATTGGCACACAGAAAATGTCTTCATTTGGCACGTTTTGGTTCAGGCAGTCCCTTAACTTTGAATTATCAAGTTTGTCCAGCAGGATGTTCACCACCATGAAAGCCTCCATGAGAGAAAATGCCACCTCTAGCCTTGCCAAGCTGTTTTCCATGGTTCTTTTAAAGAGCAAGGACACCATCGCTTATTTCTTGCTCTGACCTTCAGCCTCTGCAACAGCCTTTTGCTTCATGTATGCTTCAGACTCTGAGTCGATCTGTGCTGGTTTTCTTCAGTGCATCCAGAGTCGCATCGCAGGTGGTACAGAGCAGTCTGCCTTCATCTATGTGCAAGGCCCCTGCAGGTTACTGTCTTACACAGTGTAGTGCTGAAACTTATTTGGCCATCTGGGACAGTGTTCCCTCTAAGCTGCACAGGCGTGCCTGGCAGCGTGGCTTGAGCACACTTGCCTGGCCGCGCACACCACACAGCTTAGAGGGAATGCTGGGAGGGTTTGGGAGGGTTTCTTCTCAGTAGTCATGCTGAAGAATCCTCCTCTGGCTGATACAAGCATTGTTGTACCAGCATTCCTGTGGCTGCTTTTCAAAAGCTGGTGCCAAAACCTTCCCACTTACCTGTCTGTCTCCAGACTGGCTTCTGAACTGACCCTACCTCACAGGCTCAACTTCTAATTTGCCCCCCACCTCCCCACTTCAGGACTGCAGGGCTTCCTGCCCTTCTCTCTGCTTGTAGCTTGGTTTTTTGCAGCTGTCTTTCATAAAGCCTGCCCAATTTCTTGTTTTCCATGAAAATCACGCAATCGTGAATTTGATATGTTCTTATCCATAATGGTACTAATCCAACTTCTCCCTGAGCCTGTTGTTGTAACTGCATCCCAAAGTATTTTTGGTTGCTCCCCTTCCAGACTGTTAATTTGATAAGGCATTGCCTCCACGTTAGACACCACTGAGTGGAGTCTTTTATTAGCCCAGTCCATGGGCTGTTGCTGAGGCCCCAAGTCCACACTGAATGCCACACTAAGGTGTTTAATGTCAACAAGCTCTTCATGTTTAGGGCCATGAGATTGAATAGATATACCATCACAAATTCTCCCAAGATCAGACAATGCCCATCTACTTTGATCATTTCTGAGACTGTTTCAGTGGCTGTGGTACTGCCTATGATGCTTACCTAAGGTGTGATATTGAGACCCATCTGCGCTTTGTGTGGTTGGAGTGCTTCATCAAGTTTAAACCTGTTCTCTGTAAGTTATCACTGCAGCGTTCAGATAGTTTAGGTGTATAAAAAATAAAATAAAATAAAAAAAATGCCTTACAACTCTTCTGAATCAACTTCAGTCATGGCTTCTTTATGAACTATCTCCACTGAAAAGGTGCAATCAAATATATTCCTCAGATGAGGAGTCCTAGGTATTTAAGAAGTTGATCAGTTTTTGGCTGGTTTCTGCCTGGCCTGTAATAGCCATCTAGGCCAGGAATGCTTGTCAGAATTTTGGGCCTAATATTGGTTTGGGTGTAGCATGTTTACTGTTCTCCAGTTTTCCCTTTATTTTGTGGAACAGCAGGCTTTCCTGGTTGAAGGGTAGTGTGATAGTTGTTTTTGAGTCCTTAATGTTTATCCTTGGCAACAAATTCAAAGTAGATCATGAATAGGTGGTCCAACTAGTACCTTTATTCTACATAAAATGTGACTTAACATAAAGAGTTCATTTGACAGCTATTCATGAGATAAAGGTAGGTCTTCAGCATCTCTTGTCAGATTCATGGAAAGTTTCATGCTTTCAAAAGTTAGATTGAAAAGCTAACCATAAAATATATTATTTTCTCAACTTGGGATCACAGTTTTTAAAGAGATTTTTAGGGAAACAAACTGTAGCATGTTCTTTTTTTATACTGTTAGCATTTTGAAAGTGTAGGTTAGAGAATTAACATATAAATCTATTTGGCCCACAATAGAGGTGTACTGATAAAAACTTTTTGGCCGATAGTCAAATACCGATGGTCGATTATTAATGAGCCATATTGGCTGATGCTGATCTTATTGCTAATATGCAGCCTGGCAGTCTGTTGAGAAAGGGGCGGTGTGAGGGGTAGATCAAGTCCCTTTCAGTAAGGGAGAGATTGGGGCTGGCAGGGGATGTGCTGCCCAGCTGGTGTGAGGTGTGGTATGGAGCTGTGGCTCAGCCAGGGACCCCTGCCATTGCGTACACCCCTGGGAGAGGCATGGGGGATTTGTGTGTGGGGCAAGGGCAGACTGGCACTGCATGCTCTGTGTGCTGCGTTGGATTCTTCCTGGTGGAGGGACTGGGTTGGGGCTGCACTTGGATCAGATAGCAGTGGCATTGGGAAGGGAGGCTATGGGCAGCAAAGGGTTCACAGCTACCCAAAAATTTGCTATAGCCCCCCTCCCACCGCTGCCCACCCCAAACGCAGCCTGGGC
>NW_017728947.1:17099946-17101931 GCF_001723895.1 Crocodylus porosus
CCCATGCTGAGATCTGGGGGGAACATGCTCCCCATGCCTCCCCCAGGGGTATGCGGAGCAGTGGGAGCTGCCCCCCATGGTGAGCTGAAGCTCTGCCCTGCACCGAACCCTGGCTGTGCAGCACCTGCCCGTGCCCCAGCCCCACTCTCTCCCCCATGATGGGGGTTTTGATTTGCCCCTACACGCCTTCCCTCCCTCCCTGCCTTCTACCCCCAACAGACTTACTGGCGAGATGCTGCTCTCCAAACCATCGTGGCTGTTGTGGTTGTGTGCATAGATGTATCATTTATTGGCAACATTATTGGCCATATCAAACAAAAGAAGATGATTCCCCATGTCAAATTTGGTTTGATTAGTGCTGATACAATATAGATAGATGTATTGGTGCACTTCTTGTTCACAGTGCAGAGATAGAAGTAACTTAGCTTGCATCTCTGTTCTTTTTTTTGTGGTAAAAGCACTTTGAGATTTAATTTGTCTTTTTGCAGATGTGTAAGATCATCCTGTCTGGCATTTCTGTGTCATCTGTGTGTCCACATTTGCATTCTTTTCATATTGGTTTGTGGATGCTGTTTTTCCTACTACCAAAGTTATTGTAGCATTAATGCACTACTTTATTTATATTTACTTTTGAAAGTGACATGTTTAATGAATGCAGTGTCCTAAACACTTCAGTTGTATTTTGAATATTTAATAATGATTCACTTCAACAGTTAGGTTGATCTAGATGGGAGGAACATCGGCTAAGTGAAAGCAAAATGAGTGACCAAACAGATACAACATGTGCTACATTTGGTGATATGGTTAGAAAAAAGTAATTGTTAAACATGAGATTTATTTTGGCAGTGGCTTTATTAACTTGTGTGAGAATTATACCCAGCAGTAAATCTGCCTTGTTGGTCTTGATTCTTTCCTTGATCATTTCCAGATACTTGGAGGGCTGCCTATAGTTCTAGCCTGTTGCTATCCTCTCAGAATAGGTTAGGGAAGTATTAGGTTAATAGATTCCATAGATTTCTAGAGTTGGAAGGGACCTGGTAGATCATCAGGTCCAACCCCCTGCTCCAGGCAGGAAAGAGCGCTGGGGTTAGGTAACCCCAGCCAGATGCCTGTCTGACCTCCTCTTGAAAACCTTCAGGGTAGGGGAAAGCACCGCCTCCCGTTCCATATTTTGGCAACCCTTACCATAAAGAATTTCTTCCTTATGTCCAGTCTAAATCTGTTCTCCTTCAGTTTGTGGTCATTATTACTGGTAATGCCAAGGGGCACCCTGGTAAACAGAGTGTTCCCTATTCCTTGCTGTCCCTCACCCCAGTGAGTTTGTAGGCAGCCATAAAATCGCCCCTCAGCTTTCTCTTGTGGGGGCTGAAGAGATTCAGATTCCTCAGTCTGTCTTCATAGGGTCTTAACTGCAGCCCCTCGATTATACGAGTAGCTCTCCTCTGAACCTTCTCAAGGTTGTCCACATCCCTCTTGAAGTGCGGCGCCCAAAATTGGACGCAGTACTCGATCTGTTCCAATGCCGCATAGAGGGG
This sequence comes from Crocodylus porosus, assembly GCF_001723895.1. Lineage (NCBI taxonomy): Eukaryota > Metazoa > Chordata > Crocodylia > Crocodylidae > Crocodylus > Crocodylus porosus. Next base: position 17,101,482 of record NW_017728947.1, read on the forward strand.
AATTATCACTTCCCTAGACCTGCTCATGATATTCCTGCTGATGCAAGAAAGACTGTGGTTAGCCTTGCTTACTACCTTGTCACGCTGGCGACTCGAATTCATTTTTGTGTAAGCCGGGACTCTGAGATCTCTTTCCCCTGTTGTGGTGCTCAGAATGGTACTCCCCAGTCTGTAGGCGTGTTGGGGATTCTTTCTCCCCAGGTGCAACACCTTGCGTTCATCCTTGTTGAATTGCATCCTATTCTGATCTGCCCACTTCCCCGGTCTGTTCAAATCTGCCTGAATTTGCTCTCTGTCCTCCAGTGTGTTTACTGTGCCCCATAGTACACAAGGGTCCTGCAGGGGACTGCATGCTCAGGGGCAACCAACACGGGTTCATCAGTGGCAGGTCCTGTCAGACCAACCTGGTGGCCTTTTACGATCAGATCACCAAATCATTAGATGCAGGGG
>NW_017728947.1:17102396-17107543 GCF_001723895.1 Crocodylus porosus
ACGGTCACAAGCTGGCAGAGGGTAGATTTAGGCTTGATATCAAGAGGCGCTACTTCACGGTCAGGGCAGCTAGGATCTGGAACCAGCTTCCAAGAGAAGTGGTGCAGGCTCCTACCCTGGGGTTTTTTAAGAGGAGGTTAGATGAACATCTTGCTGGGGTCGTTTGACCCCAGTACTCTTTCCTGCCGTGGCAGGGGGTTGGACTAGATGATCTACTCGGGTCCCTTCTGACCCTAGAGACTATGAAACTATAGTTTAGAGTCATCTGCAAATTTGGACAAGGTGCTTTCAACACCTTCTTCCAAACTGCTGATGAAGATATTAAACAGTACTGGTCCAAGGACAGCCTTGGGGGACACCACTGCCCACATCCCTCCAGGGAGAAACCAACCCATCCACCACCACTCTCTGGGTGCGTCCTATAAGCCAGTTTTTCACCCACCTTACTGTGGAAAAAATCCACATCACAGCTACTCAGTTTGCTCATTAGAGTTTGTTGTCCTCTTGCTGTATCAAACCTTCAGAAAAGCATTTGGGGGCTTGGAGGCTCCTAGCTTTATTAAGAGCCATCCGGGGGACACATGCTCCCCATGACTTCCCCAGGGGGAGCTTCCCCCCCAACCAGCCACAGCTCTGCCCTGCATCCTGCCCTGGCTGTGCAGTGCCTACTTCTGCCCCAGCCCAACTGTCTCCCTCATGACAGGGGGGCTTCAATCTGCAGTTACAGGCTGAAGCCCAGTGCTGTTGTACCCTGCCCTCCCCATCTCTGCTCTGGGCGAGATGCAGTGCCTTCTGTTGCTATAGCTGCTGCAGGGCAAGGTGCAAGGCGACTCCCCTGGGTCTGCTGCCCAGTCTCATGGCATGTACCCACCTGCCTCATCCGTGCTCTGACCCGGGCTTGGGTAGGACCCACGTGCCTGCCTGGCTTGTTGTGAGGTGTGGCTGGGGGGGGGGGGAGTGCTTGAGTCCCTACTGCACCTCAGGGGGCTGAAAGTACTAGTAATCCCCAGGTTCTGGGCAGGGTCACCCCACAGGCTGGGTTGGAGCAGCCCTACAGGAGCCAGGGTGGGGGTTGCCATACCGTTTATTCATTTAACCTGCTGCAAGTACAACAGATTAAACAAATATTTAATTAATCAGTATTTACATCCCTACTCTGATCCCCAGGGTAGGAGCATGGGCTTTAGGTAAGTAGGGAAACAGGAGACCTGGAAGAAGATCAAGGAACAACAATCACTCTGACATTTGCTGGGAGGGCAAGACAGCAATGCACAGGTAATCGTGAAAGTTTTTCGAGAGTGCTGGGGACAACTTTCTGGTGCAAGTGCTGAAGTGACCAACTAGGGGCTGTGCTTACAAATGGGGAAGAATTGGTGGGAAATGTAGTGGATGGCAGCTTGGGCTGCAGTGACCATGAGATGATTGTGTTCAGGATCCTGAGGGAAGAAAGGATGGAGAGCAGTGAAGTAAGGATCCTGGACTTCAGAAAAACAGCTTTGACTTGATTAGGGAACTCATGGGCAGGATCCTCCAGGGAAGCCAGTCTGAGGGAGTCCAGGAGATCTGGCTTTAAAGAAGCCCACCCCCTTGCTGGGAAGAGCACAATTTAGCTTTGACCCGGGCCTGCAGTGGCAGCCTGCCCCGCCCTGCATGCAGATCTGGGGGCACACCGCACCCGTGTCCTCCTGCGGTGTGTGCAGTGACAGGAGTCGCCCTGTGCCCCAAACGAGCTGCTTGTGGCTTCATCCCACTCCCTGCCCCAGCCCCACTCTCTCCCTCATTGCGGGGGCCTCAATCTGCCCTCTCCCTACCCCTTCCCCCACAACAGACTTACCAGCCTGACACTGGTCTCCATGCCACAGGGCTGCAGCTGTGGCTGCATGCATGCACATGTCATTTATCAGCCACATGAGCCCAAAAAAGGCCAATCGCTGATGCTCTCAATTTTCCTTATATAAGTGCTGATCCAATATGGGACTGAATTAGAAGTGCACCGATACAGAATAGGGAGGAGTGTAAGAGCATTGCCTGGGCATGCAGGGATGAAGTCAGGAAGACCAAAGTTCAATTGGAGTTGCAGCTAGCAAGGGATGTGATGGGGTAACAAGAAGGGTTTCTGCAAGTATGCCGGTAACAAGAGGAGAATCAGGGAAAGCGTGGGTCCCTTACTGAATGGAGGAGGCTGCCTTTTCTGCATCCTGTCACAAGTTTGAAGTGCTCAATGCCTTCTTTGCCTCAGTCTTCACAGGTGAGGTCATCTCCTAGACTACTGTACCAGGCAGCCCAGTTTGGGAGGAGGTGAGCCATACACCTTTTTACTTTCTCAGTGGTGAAAGAACAGGTTAGGGACTGTTTAGAAAAGTTAGACATATACAAGTCCATCGGGCTGCACCCAAGGGTGCTGAGAGAGTTGGCTGATGAGATTGCAGAGCCATTGGCCATCATCTTTGAAAACTCGTGGTGATCAGGGAAGGACCCAGATGATTGGAAAAGGGAAAACATCGTGCCTATATTTAAGAAAGGGGAAAAAGGAGGATACAGGGACCTACAGACCAGTCAGTTCCTGAAAAAATCATGAAGCAAATCCTCAAGGAATCCATTTTTAAGCACTTGGAGCAGAAAGTGATTAGGAGCAGTTAGCATGGATTCACCAAGGGCAAGTCATGCCTAACCAACCCGATTGCCTTTTATGACAAGGTGACTGGTTCTGTGGATGCGGGAGACTGGAGGATGTGATATACCTGTGAATGGACTGTAAGGTGGATAGAAAACTGGCTGAAGCATTGGGTTCAGAGAGTAGTAATCAGTGGCAGAGGTGATGCGTAGAGGGTGCACGCAGGTGCACTTGCACCCCACAACCATAGCAGTGCACCCCCTACAAAAAGGCGTTGCCAGCTGTGGCTGTGGGTGGTTGCTGACCCTTGGTCAGTACTCGCCAACCCCTCCACCACTGACAGTGCCAGCAGTGTCTGCGGGAGCTCCCCTGCTTGCCGCAGCCACTGTGCCCCCCAGCTGCCAGGGGAATGATCAATGGCTTGATGTCTGGTTGGCAGCCGGTATTAAGTGGCGTGCTCCAGGAGTCGCTTTTGTTCAATGTCTTCATCAATGACCTGGAAGATGGCATAGAGTGCACCCTCAGCAGGTTTGCAAATGACACCATACTGGGAGCAGTAGTAGATGTGCTGGAGGGTAGGGCTAGGATTCAGTGTGACCTAGACAAATGGAGAATTGGGCCAAAGGACAAATGCAAAGTCCTGCACTTAGGACAGAACAGTCCCATGCACCAGTACAGGCTGGGGGCTGATTGACTGGACAGCAGCTGTGCAGAAAAGGTCCTGGGGGTTACAGTGAACAAGCTCAGCATGAGCCAGCAGTGTGCCCTTGTTGCTAATGGCATACTGGGCTGCACTGGTAGGTATGTTGACAGCAAGTCACAGGAAGTGGTTATTCCCCTCTATTCAGCACTGATAAGGCCACATCTGGAGTACTGGTGTTCAGTTTTGGGGCCCCCACTATGGAATGGATGTGGACAAATTGGAGAGAGTCCAGCAGAGGGCAGCAAAAATGGTGAGGGGGCTGGGGCACCTGACTTACGAGGAAAGACTGAGGGAACTGGGCTTATTTAGTCTAGAGAAGGGGAGACTGAGAGAGCAGTTAATAGCAGCTTTCAACTACCTGAGGGGGGTTTGAAAGGGGATGGAGCTAGGCTGTTCTCAGTGGAGTCAGATTACAGAATAAGGAGCAATGGTCCCAAGTTGTAGCAAGGGAAGTTTAGGTTAGATATTAGAAAGAATTTTCTGACTAAAAGGGTAGTAAAAACTGCAACAGGTTACCTAGGGAGGTGATGGAATCTCCATCCTTGGAGGTTTTCAAGACCCAGCTAGACAAGGCCTTGGCTGGGATGATTCAGTTTGGAATAGTCCTGCATTGAGCAGGGAGCTGGACTAGATGACCTCCTGATGTTCCTTACAACCCTAATTTTCTATCATTCTATGATTTGCTTGGTGGTAAGGAAGTTTATAGCTGGGAAGAGCAGAATGTATGTCCTGTCCTCATCCAGAATGACCACTGGTGAGCTGCTTCCCTTGTAACTACTTCCATTCAGGTCTCCTAAGAAAGCATCTCCACTACTACCATAATCTGAAGGAAAAGGGAGCTGTAAAGAAGCTATAACTCATTTTCATCTTGCTGGTGAAGCACCTGTCATTCTTCAACCACACCACAATCTTTCCCTAAGCCATTCTAGTTCTGTTTAAGAGAACTTTAAACTCAAGTTTAGAGAGATTTATATGTGAGCAGGAGCAAAATTTGACTTGTACATCAAGCCAACAGTGCAGGGAGAGCAATTGGCAATCAACATTTTGTTCCAGGTACCTGAATTAGCAAAGTGTGGGTGTGAACAGCTACATTATAAAGTCATACCTGTGATACCTGCTTCCTTGTGTTACATGTCTACATGTGTGTTCCTTGCATTTCTTAAGAGCATATCCCATTTGTCTTGGTGTTCTGGTATAGTGAGCTGCTCTGTCTCTTTTCCCAGCAGAAATACTGATCTCTCCTTTTGGGAAATCAGGAGAATCAGGGGTCATTGGAGGGGAAATGTTACTTAGCCAAGGGGCTGGAGAGGAAAACTCGTTTTGTCTCTGGAGGTTCCTCAAGACAGTTGAGCACACAGGACAGACTTCATTAGCTGTCTACACTACCCCTGGTAGTGGGAAGGGAGTGGAGCACTGTGTGATGCTGAGGATCACTGAATGTCTAAACATTTTGCAGAAAGATAGTTGAAGTGTTTAAGTAGTTTGGGGCTGATATCGATAGCTGATATTTAAGAACACATATCAGCCAGGGCTGCACAGGGCTCTTCTCAGCAGGGGCTGGGAGGATGCTGTAACCACCCCAAATTTTGCCGCCATTCTGCTTCCAGCACCACTGTCACCAGCTGCCCAGCGCAGCCCCAGCTCAATACCCTGCCTCCACTTATGCTCCGGGAAGAGCTGTGGCTGCACTTGGTGGCGGCAGCACTGGGAGCAGAGCAGCAGCAAAATTTGGGGTAGATGAAGCATCCTTCTAGTGCTGTCAGTGCCCTGCAGCCCACCCCACCCCGCCCCACGCAGATCAGAAAGTGGGAGCAAGCAGCAGCGGGAGCT
>NW_017728947.1:17107643-17120097 GCF_001723895.1 Crocodylus porosus
TCACTGTGGGGGGCATTGATCTGGCCCCCCCATGCTCCTTCCCTTCCCCCCTCCCCTTCTAAGACACTGGATTTACCAGCTGGAGGCACCTCTCCATGCTTCCTGAGTGCTGTGCTGTGGCTGCGCACAGCACCGGCATGTATTGGCCAAATTATCGGCCCCCATTGGGCCAGTGTCCGATACAGCTGCTTTATATCAGTACCGATTCAATATCAGACCAGTGCATCGGAGCACTTCTAACCATTATCTTCATAGTTTTGTGTGGATAGAAGGGAGAATAAAGGCAGTGGCTCAGTAAGAGCCCAGACTGAGTGAAGATGTAACCTAAACATTTACACTTTCTTTTAATTACTCTTGTATTTTATATTTGAGGATAAATATATGATACTCAATTAACTGTACACTAGGTAATGCTTTGGCTACAAGGAAGAACAAAGGGTGTGTTGGTTGTATTTTTGTTCACAAGTAGTTTTCTGGTGTTTAGTGTGTGGATTCAGAACTAATTAGACTACCTTGCATATTCTTGGAGGAAAGCAAGAAAAGAGTAAAATCTGTTCCCTGACTACCTCCATGTAGTGTAACAAGTGTTCTTTAATCACAAATTAATGAATTACAAAATGTACTGCTATTAATGTGAAGGAATGTAATCCTTATGTGGTGCCAATTGAAATGTATGTTTAGATGTGGGTTTTTTTTTTTTTTTAAATGGCTGTTTTATATATATTTTGTGAAGTAGAGGGATCAGCATCTACATTATACATTAAATGTTCTGATTTTTGGGGGCTTATTTTGTTTGTGAAACCTCCTTCAGATGTAAATTGCCTTTGAGTACATAGTACCTTTGACATTTAATATGTTTTTGTTTGTCATGCTGTACAGTCTGTAACATTTTTATTTTTAGCTTCATATTTAAATCATGAAAATTGTATCATTAAAAGTTTAAAAATACTTGTTTTCCAGTGTTTTATGCACGTGCATATTAGTTTATTTCAGACATAGAAATCCAGTTTCTGGAATCTCATGGTAATTTCTTGAGTAATGAGAAGTAATTACTGTAACTAAAGCTGCATGAGCATTTTTATTTTTCCTATATCTTCTAGTAGCATATAACTTTTAGTGATCTCTACTGTTTGGGGCTTAACGTTTATATATTTGGTTTCTGATGATTTGTTTTGGGGCAGGATATTTGTACTGAAGAGGGGACTATTTCTCATTATCAAAATACACTTGAAATCTTTCTCTTGAATATCTGAATTGCAGAAAAATTTGGAAGCAGACCTATTTCCAGGGCATATTAAAACTGGCAAAAATGTTTTTATTGATTATTCTAGTAATATTTAGTTTTGAAGGGAGGATTGCACCCTGTATAGACATAATTGAGCTAGTTTCAGTGCTGATGATAGTAGGGTTGGAAAGCTGGTCATTTGATTACATATTATTTGACTGCAGTAAAAAATTGTCCAATGTTCCATGAGCAGCCAAAAACTGCTTCCAGTCTGAGGACTGCTTAAAAGTGTTAACACTGAACTGTACCCCTTCTGCTTGCTGGCAGGGGGAGAGAAACGACCAGTCTTTTTGAAGCAGTACTTCTCATCCTCCATGCTTCTATTCTGGTTGAAAAAAAAATCAGTTTACCCACTTAAAACAGACACCCCAGTTTTGGAGGGCTGATTTTTGGGAGAAGGGTGCATATGGTATACAAGTAAATATAGGAATGAAATTTTCTTGCTATTATAAGGGTCCTAATGTGCAGGTTAGTTAGCTTCATTAAACATGTCTCTCTTCCTGGATTAGTTGGTCAGCTCTGTGAAAAGAAATGCTCCTATTGTGTAATCTAAGTGTCTGCAAGAGATCTTCAGTTTGTGAGCTGGAATAGTATTCCTGTCTCTTCTGTATTAGTAGTGTATGATACTGAGGACACAAACCCTCCTCTAGACTTTCAGCGGGGCCTGAAGTCGCCAGGATATTTCAGCTGTATCCCTGTGCCTGTTCAGTTGTTCAGTCTCCTTTGATGCACCCACATGCAGAGGACCTTTTGCTAGCATTCTTCATGAGGGGGAAATTTCTAATTGCTTGACTTCACTAGGAGAAAAACACTTAAATATATAACCATTCTGATGAGGGAAAAACAGTTTGTAGTCTTCATGTCAGTTAGTAGGTTAAGGGAACCAATAGGCTTCTTTCAAAGAGTGTACCTTTATGTAAAAATTATGAATCACTTTGTTTTCACTAGGTTTTTACTCCTTGTTGGTAGCTAACAAGAAAAAACCTTTTTTTTAATATGAATGAATATATAGGGAGGATAAAGAAAGCACCAGGAAATGTGGGGCCCCTGCAAGATCCTCTGGGCAATCTGGTGGTTGCGCCAGAGGAGAAAGCAGACCTCTTTAACCAGTTCTTCACCTCTGTTTTCTTGTTCAGGGACCGAGACTTCCCCACTGTGATGCAAGACAGACTCAAGGGGAAAGCTTCCAGACCTTAGGTTGGGGAGGACCGGGTTAGAGAGCTTCTGGAGGGGCTGGACATGTTCAAGTCAGCGGGTCCAGATGCTCTCTACCCCAGGGAGTTCAGGGAGCTAGCAGGAGTTATTGCAGGGCCCTTGGCACAGCTTTGAGCGCTCATGGTACTTGGGCCAGGTGCCAGATGATTGGAAGATAGCCAATGTGGTCCCCATCTTTAAAAAAGGGAGGACCCGGGCAACTATATGCCAGTCAGTCTTACCTCAATCCTAGAGAAACTCTTTGAGAAGATCATCATGGAGCACATCTGCAATGCACCAGCCTCAGGGATGATGCTCAAGGGCAACCAACACGGTTTCATTAGGGGCAGGTCATGTCGGACCAACCGGATTGCCTTTTGTGATCAGGTCACAAAAGCATTGGATGCAGGTGTTGCCGTGGACATAGTCTTTCTAGACTTCAGCAAGACCTTTGACACCATCTCCCACCCCATCCTCATTAAAAAACTAGGCGACTGTGGCATTGATGCCTACACAGTCAGATTGCAGATTGGCTGAAGGGTCGTACTCAGAGGGTGGTGGTGGACGGGTCATATTCGACCTGGGGAGAAGTGGGTAGCAGAGTCCCCCAGGGTTCAGTCCTAGGGCATGTGTTGTTCAATTCCTTCATCAGCGATTTGGACGACAGGGTGAAAAGCACCCTGTTTAAATTTGCTGATGGTACCAAAATTTGGGGTGAGGTGAGCATGCTAGTAGGGAGGGAAAGATTGCAGCAAGACCTGGATAGGTTACAGGGGTGGGCTAACAAAAACAGGATGCGTTTCAACACTGACAAGTGCAGGGTGCTGCACTTAGGCAGTAGTAACCAGCAGCACACTTACAAGATGGGAAACTCCCTTCTTGAGAGCACGAAGATGGAAAGGGATCTTGGAGTCATTATTGACTCCAAGATGAACATGGGCAGACAGTGTGAGGTCACGGTTGGCAGGGCTACCGGACCTTGTCGTGCATCCACAGGTGCATCTCAAGCAGGGCCAAGGAGGTGATCTTCCCCCTCTGTACAACACTGGTCAGGCCACAGCTGTAGTACTGTGGCCAGTTCTGGGCGCCCCACTTCAGGAAGGATGTGGACAACAGTGAGAGGGTCCAGAGGAGGGCCACCCACAAAATCTGGGGACAACAGGGCAGACCCTACAATAAGAGACTGCGGGACTTGAACCTGTTCAGCCTTCACAAGAGAAGGCTGATGGGGGACCTGGTGACCATCTATAAACTCACTAGGGGGGACCAGAAGGGTTTGGGAGAGGCCTTGTTTTCCCTAGCACCCCCTGGCATGACAAGGAACAATGGACACCAATTATTAGAGAGTAGGTTTAGATTAGACATCCACAAGAACTACTTCACAGTTAGGGTGGCTAGGAGCTGGAACCAACTTCCTAGGGAAGTGGTGCTGGCTTCTACCCTGGGGATCTTTAAGAGGCTCGATGACTACCTGGCTGGACTCATTTGAGAACTGGACGCAGTACTCCAGCTGCAGCCTGACCAGTGTTGCATAGAGGGGAAGGATCAGCTCCTTGGTCCTGCTTGAGATGCACGACCATGGATACAAGACAAGGTGCAGTTGGCCTTTCTGACTACATCCCCACACTGCTGGCCCATCTTCATCTTGGCATCAGTGATGACTCCAAGATTCTTTTCTACCTCTGTACTGACAAGAAGCGAGTTCCCTGGCCTGTAGGTATGTTGCTGGTTCTTCCTCCCCAGGCGTATCACCTTGCACTTGTCAGTGTTGAATCCTATCCTGTTCTCATCCGTCCACCTCTGTAGCCTGTCTAGGTCCTATTGCAGCCTATTCCGCCCTTCTAGCATGCCCACATCCCCCCACATCTTAGTGTCATCAGCAAATTTGAACAGGGTGCTTTTTACCCCCTTGTCCAAGTCGCTGTTGAAGATGTTGAACAGTGTAGGCATGATGACCGAGCCCTGCAGAACCCCATTGCCCACATCCCTCCAGGCCAAAAATGACCCATCCACTACCACACTCTGGCTGCGGCCCTCCAGCCAGTTAGTGACCCATTTGACTGTGTAGGTGTCGACACCACGGTCCCCCAGTTTCTTAATGAAAATGGGGTGAGAGACAGTGTTGAAGGCCTTCCTAAAGTCCAGAAAGACTACGTCCACTGCTACCCCTGCATCTAAGGATTTTGTGACCTAGTCATATAGTCATATTAGGCCACCAGGTTGGTCTGACAGGACCTGCCTGCTGATGAATCTGTGTTGGTTGCCCCTAAGCATAACCTTCCCCGCGAGTCCCCTCGTGGACATGTGCCAGAATAATTCTCTCAAAAAGCTGCCCTAGGACTGAGGTAAGACTAACTGGCCTATAATTTCCTGGCTCCTCCTTCCTCCCTTTTTTTGAAGATGGGAGCCACACTGGCCCTCTTCCAGTCCTCTAGCACTGGACCAAAGCAACAGGAGTGCTTGTAAAGCCGTGCCAGGGGTCCCGCAATGACCTCAGCTAATTCCCTCAGCACTCTGGGGTGGAGATCGTCAGGACCAGCTGATTTAAATATGTCCAGTCCCTCCAGAAGTTTCCTGACTAGGTCCTCACTGATGCTTGGCCTAGGTGCGCCTCCCCTGGGGCCTGAGGGGGTCCCGCTAGTGGTGCTGACCTGGTCCCTGCTCAGGAAAATGGAGGCAAAGAAGTCGTTAAATATGTTAGCTTTGTCGTCTGGTGTAATGACCAAATTTCCTAGCGTGTCTTGCAGGGGCCTCACATTACCCAGTACCTTCTTTTTATCCCCTATGTATTAGATCAAGGACAAGAAGTCCTTTTTTAAAGTAGATATTCCCAGTTCCATCTCTGCCTTGGCCTTCCTTACAGCCCCTCCTGCATCCCCGAGCAACCGCAGTATAGTCCTCCCTGATGATGGCCCCTCCCGTCCATTGGATGTATGCCTCCCTTTTGGCAAGGAGACATTCTCAGATGCTTTTGGTGAGCCATGGGGGCTTTAGCGCCCTCCTGCCCCCTTTGATCCATGTAGGGATTACCTCCCTTTGGGCTTGGAGGATTGTCTCCTTAAGGAGCGACCACTCTCCTTGGACACCTGACTCCCCTTCTCTCTGGGACCTCCGTGCCTCCCCAACTGTTCTCCTTAGCTCATTGAAGTCTGGCCTCCTGAAATCAAGGGCTGCTGCCTTGCTGCAGGCCTTTGCCACCTTGCGCTGGATGGTGAATTTCAGCAGGCGATGATCGCTGTCGCCCAGGTGGTCGAGCACCTGCAGCCCCCTCACCAGGTCATCACCCGTGGCCAGCACCAGGTCCAACAAGGTGTCTTCCCCTGGGGGGGCTGTGCACCTCCTGGGTTAGATGGAGGTCCTGCATATTGGCTAGGAATCTACGTGAGCGGTCAGATACTTATGAATGCCAAACCTGCATTTTAAATACACTTTATACCCTTACAGGAGCTCCTCATGAGCTCTGCACTTGCTACCGCCGTGCTCCTGCCATCGCCAAGAGAGCTGTCCCCATCTCTCTCCCCCCACCGCTGCTGGAGGCACTGCGTTCATGAACGCAGACTGCATTCATGAATACAGTGCCTTATTCATGGATTTTGCCATTCGCAGCAGATACAAAAACATATCCCCCACAGATGGCAAGGATCACATGTATTTCCTTGCATAAATCACTGCCTGAATAAAATACCCACCTCTTTTGAAAGGCAAGGTGAAGGGAAAAAAAATCTTTTTTTGAAAATACTAGTATGATTTTTTTTTTTTTTTTTTATGATGAAAATGCAGGAAGCTGTGTGTGGGGACAGGGATGGAGAGCAAAATCCTGTGGCATCTATTAACCCCCTAAGCACTAGACAGGCCAAACACTGCCAGCTCTGCTCAGCCCCTCTTCTCTTCTCCATCTAAGCTCAGTGGGCATCCAGCAACACCTGACAGGTCAGCTGATGCCTAGTCTTACTAGAGCCAAATTACATGTCTCTTTTTGAGCCTTGTGAGTTTGCATCTGACTTAGTAGGTGCTACTGGCCACTCACTCTACTTGTAAAGAGCAGGGTAGTTCAGCTCCAGCACAATTGGGCCCCCTGCTCTTCATGTTTCCTTATTTAAGACACCCCCTCCCCAATTTTTAGGAGCTAATTTTTGGGAAAATTGTGTGTGTGTGTGTTAAGTAAATATGGTAATGAATAATCAGTTAGCTTGTTTTTAAAGTCACAAGTGATTTTCTTTAGTATCTAAAATAATAAAATCTGACCAGGTAAAATTTAGGAATTTTCATAAACAGTGTAGGTTGTCTCTTATGGGAACTTGAAGTTAACAGGCAATTTTTAAGTTGAAGGGTAAAAGGTGCAGTTGTCTTGAAGTACAATTGTTCAGTAAAATGTATGCTTGATGTTTAGATGAAGGAAATTTGGATAACAATATTTGAAAAATAGAGACTTGCATCTAGCAAGAAGTTGCTTACTTATATCCCAGGTCAGTGGAATTAAGAAAGTAATATCAATGAATAATGGAAGACACAGCAACTTTAATTACACCGAGTACTTGTAAAATAGAAAATGTAGGTTTCAATGCTAAGTGTATAGGCTTAACTGTCTATTTAAACATGCAGTTCATATCTTAGTGTCGTTAATACCATGATCTGTGTCACGAAAGTTGTGACAGGTTCCATGTCTTGATTTCTCAGTAAGCACATAATAATTACAAGGGTTTTAAAAAGGATTGAGGAACTGGGTTAGACTAGACACAGTCTCTATCATAAACCGTAATTACAAAGTTAAGATTCCTGAAGTTTCAATATTATTTTTGACAGACTACATTTTTTCACAAAATTAACCTGGATTTCACATGCCTTCTTGACAACGCACATACACAGCAAAATAAGGAGTGTTTGGTAGTTCTTCATAAATAATTACTTGTGTTAGTTACTCTGCTCTTGAGAAGCAATACTTTTTGTAGCTATTTTATCCAGACTAGCCAGTAACTAGTCTAGATAATCTTTCAGTTTTGGGGTTTTCTTTTCTTTTATTTATTTTTTTATTTGTTGCATATTAGTGCAGAATGGGAAGTTTCCACAGCAGTTGTAGATCTATTTGTAGGAATGGCCTCTCATCATGGAATTCAGGTGACTCTTTAGTCAGTCCTTGGGCTAGTCTCACTTTGCTGCATTGCAGTTTTATAGATGCAATGAGCTACAGTACCATACATCTTGAACTGCTAGTAGCTTTCCTCCTTTCAGAGGAGAAAGTATAGCATGCCTACAGTATATTTCAGTATTGCACCTTTTTTTTCAAATAAAAGGTTTGGATCTATTTGGAGACAGTAGCAGGGTATTTTTTGAACCACCGCTATTAGTCTGCTCCCAATCAGAACATTTGACATTAGAGGTTGGCAGCCTGTGGTTCCTGATGGATTTGGCCTATCAAGAGCTTGGAGCAATCTGTGGAAAGTCTGACCATAGTGTGCAGCTGTGCAGAGCTGCCTGTCCCTTCTGCAGTACTGTCCTTCACAGCCCTTTGCTGCTTTTTTGTGCCTGTGCTTACCTTGCTGGAGTGGGTCTGGGTATTAGCAGCGAGGGAAGAATAGGCAGCTTGAGTTCTCCAGGGAGAAAAGATTTTTTTTTTCTGCCTGCAACAGGGATCTGGGTTGCAAGCTCCTGCCTCTGGAAAGTTTTTTAGGTCCAGGAAAATGTAATTGATTTCCCCCTCCCCCCCCGCACTGAAAGTTCAGCAATTTCTGAGTGTGCTTTATTGCCTGCTGCTGAAGCCTTGTATTGGATTTGTGGCAAACTATAATTTAGTCAAAATTTACAGTAAAGCCATATATCAGAAAGCATATTATATTTATTAGAGGTACACCAGTGTATCAGTTGCATATTGCATTGGCACTGATGAAAAGAAAATTAACATTATAATTTTTTTTGGATGGTGTAGCTGATAATGTCACTGATAAATGCCACGTGCATGCATGGAGCTGCACACGTGCATGTGGCTAGGGATGCAGCCCGGAAACTTGGAGAGCAGTGTCCTGCAGGTAGGTCTTTGTAGGGGGGAAGAGGCATGGGGGGGCAGATTGAGGGCCCCATGGTGAGGGAGGGAATGGGGCAGGTGCTGCCCAGCTGGAGCAGTCAGTGAGACCGCCAGGAGTAGGAAAGAGTCATGGAAGGGAGGGGGAGGCTCCCCGTTGCTATGTGCCCCCCCCAGATTTGTGCGCAGAGCGGAGGTGGGCTGCCCATCTGGGCCAGGGGCAGCACCAGCCTCTTCCCAGTGAGGGAGATAGGCTGGAGTTGGGCTTGAAGCAGGCAGGAATGGGATGGTCTCAGCTGCGTGGTGTGAGCGAAGGCAGTGGCGCTGCTGCGGGGGGGGCTACAGGAGGGCTAAGGCAAATTTTGTGGTAGGTATAGCACACCACCCCCCACCCTCCCAAACCCCATCAGCACCACCCCTGCTTAGGGCACTCCACTCTGCTGCCTTTCCCTCTGGAGCCCTGCACCAGCCATTATGTCCCCGGCCTGCCCTGTAGCGCAGGTCTCCTGAGCAAAAGGCAGCAGGGTGCCCTGAGCAGCAGCGGTGCTGGGGGGGCGGGGAGGGCTATAGCCACCCCAAAATTTGCCCCCCATAGCCACCCTTCCCAGCACCACCACCACCACTATTTGCCTGCCTGCTCCAAGCCTGGCCCCAGCCCAGCCCCCCCACCAGGAAGAGGCTGGCACCATCCCTGGCTCTGAGCCCAAAGTGGGCAGCCTGCCTCTACCCCGTGCACAAATCTGGGAGGGCACATGTCGCCCATGCCTCCCTAGGGGTATGTGCAGCAGCAGGGAGCACTCCGTCCCCGTCTGCCTGCGGCTCTCCCTGCCCCGGAGTCCCATTTACCACCCTGGCTGGGTAGACCCCCTCCACACTCCACTCCCTCTTTCATCATGGGGGCCTGCCCCTCATGCCTCTTCCCTCCCCCACACCCCTTCCTCTCCACAGACTTATGTATGGGGCACTTCTCTCCAAGTTGGTGGGCTGCATTCCTGTATGTAGGCTTTTGGACTGGTATCAGTCAATATGGCTGGTTAATAATTGGCAGTTGGTATTGGCCAAGAAAATCTTTATTAGTACACCCCCAAAATTTATCGGTTAACTTTATTGGCTACCCGGCCAAAAAAAGCTGATCGCTAATAATATTAATTTTCCTTTTATCGATGCTGATCTGATATTACACTGATATATTGCTGCACCTCTATAATTAACTCCAGAATACCTGGGGTCAGCTTTTTGCACCTTGTTAAGGATCTTATCTAGTTCCCCTGAGTGCCTCCTTGAAATAGCTGGGGGCCTAGTCAATTCAGTGGTGGTTTAGAAGCCTGGAAATAGCTTTCTTCTAATCAGCTTCATTACATACGCAGTTACAAAGAGAAGAGTTATGGTATAGCAGTATACCAGTATGGTATAACCCTTTTAAACTCAAAACGCCCTTCAGAAAATGCCAGCGTTTAGCTTTGATTTGTTTGTGACAATGGAAAAAATAAGAATAAATCTAACTGGGATTCCTTAGTGGCAAAGAACTTAGGAAGGCTATAGCATGTCAGAATGTTTTGTGAATTCCTGTTTGATATCTCTGGGTTGATCTTGTTTGCACACCTAACTGCTAATATTGCACAGGACTTCTCTGGTTGAAAATAGCTGTTACAAGGTAGAGAGTAGGGTCTGAGCAAAAGTTGGGACCAGTGTTATTTGCTTGAGTCAGTTATTCTTTTGTATGGTATGCATATATGTGGTGTACAGTTTGGTTTAAATTGAAATGTAGTTCACCAAAAAGGCAGCAAAACTGCTAATAGTTATAGG
Source organism: Crocodylus porosus (assembly GCF_001723895.1). Lineage (NCBI taxonomy): Eukaryota > Metazoa > Chordata > Crocodylia > Crocodylidae > Crocodylus > Crocodylus porosus. The sequence continues at coordinate 17,117,945 of NW_017728947.1, forward strand.
CATGGGGTTATTTCATCTTTGTATGACTTAATACCAGTCTTATTTTGTTCTGTTTTTCAAATATTATACTGTATAATCTTTTTCCTAAACAAGCTCTGATTAGGATTTTGCAAACCAATTTTGGTTAGCTGAAGATCTTCTAAAAGAAATTTTCAAAGCTCTTATGAACATTTTAAAAAAGCTAATTTGATTACATTAACAGAGTGATTACCTGTACTTTACAAAGTTGATTTGTTGATTGTAAAATAGAGCAGAGTTGTTTACTGGTGTTCAGAGAGAAAATGCATACTTGATCTTTTTGCCTCTTCGTAACGTATCGTTCCGTTTGATTACTGAGGCAGTGATATATTAAAGGATTTTCCCACTCTGATATTGTTGTTCCATGTGCTGTGTGCTATATTAAATAATTCCTTGTCACTGGTTTAAGTCTGTTTTTATTAAGTCTGCAGAGTTGTACATCTTTGGAAATGAGTCCAAATTTTCTGATAATGTAGAACTTGCCTTAGAATTATTATACTAGATTGGAAAATGGCATTTAAAATAAAATAAAATATATATAATATATAATGAGGGGTTGATATTCAGCAATGGCCTCTATACTGAATGAGTTTTTCCTCTACAAGGAAAACATCTTTCATAATAATTATGATTTGTTAATTTTGTTTTTTATATACCATAGGATATGTTTTGGAGTTGCAGACAGAGTATCTTTGATGAAATGAAGAAGAAATTTTCACAGGTAGACAGCTGAAGCCACCTTTTTAAAGTGATAACCAAGATACTTAGTAACAGCATGGTACCCTTGTTTTTGTTTACTTGTTAATATAAGCATGAATTCCTTAAATTCTTTCTGCATGTTTTTGAATTTCAAAAAATATTCTCTACATGCAGTTCTAACAACAGAAGCTTTGAAATATTCAGCTTCCAGTGTTACAATTATGAATTGTTCCTTACAAGCATTTAGCCTTGTGGGAGTTTTTAGTTCTTTTTTTACTGCAAAGAATTAAAAGCATGGCTATGATACTCTGGAACCATATCATTAATGAATGATTAAAATTTAAAAGCATGGTGTTTTATATGCTGACTTAATCATGCAGGGTCTTACATCTGTCAGAATCATTTGGAAATGTATGGCCCTAAATACTGACTTTGCAATGGACTTATCAACAAGCCAGAAGTGTATGCTTAGGTTGCTGGGTGGAGGAAGTGAACAGCCTTCAACAGTCTGCATAAGTACTTGTCTTGAATAAATTACCAAGTGCTTTTCTATATGGTCAGAACATCAGTTTGGGATCAGTAAATAGCATGCTGAGATTGTGTCTCTCCATTAGACTTTTGCTTAATCTCTTTATTAGAACAAGTTGAAAGTGCAAGCACTCAATGTTAGCCTTGGCTGAATCAATTTGCTGTTCTAGCCCTGTAATAAACCTGTTCAGTCTAGTAGCTTACATATACCAATGAGAGATGGCTTGACAGCTGCCCAGCTGGCAAACCTGTAGTTCACCAACTGGAAGTCCCCTTCACCTGTGCCACTAATGTTTCTTCCTGGTAACTCTCCACCCCTGGCTACCTCCAGTGCCTCTGGCTTGAGTACTGTGCTAACAAACCAATTGTGCTTTGTTAACTTGCAACTCCTGAAGTGAATTACTAGTCCACAGGCAAAGATAGTGGGACAGAAGATGATTTGTGAGTGGAAGTACAGCCAGGTAGGCCTTTCTGAGAGAGTTATTTTGTTGGGCATAAAAAGGGGACTTGGGACTGGTGGCCTATACAGTAGAAGGACTAGCTTTGCAGCTGACACTTCCTGGGAACATGATCAGTTTTAGGTGTATTGCAGCACTACCTCAAAATGGACTGAAATGGAATCCATTTGGCTTATCTTTTTTAGGTATAACTATTAATACCATAAATTGTTTCTTGCCGCCTTCTTTTCCTAGAAGTGGGAGTTAATTGGATTACATTACATGCTTCCTGCTTTATTCCAGGGAATTAGGTAACAGAGCAGAGCCAGATATAAGTCCAGCCTATAGCCAAGGAGCAGGGACATCAGAAGGGGAGGTTGGGTTGCTTTGTGAACATCTGCCACAAGACCCAGCAAGTCAAAAAAAAAAAAAAAAAAAAAGAGGCACTGCTTGAATAGTGTGACAGCCAAG
>NW_017728947.1:17120197-17127896 GCF_001723895.1 Crocodylus porosus
CCAGATATAAGTCCAGCCTATAGCCAAGGAGCAGGGACATCAAAAGGGGAGGTTGGGATGCCTTGTGAACATCTACCACAAGACCCAGCATGTCAAAAAAAAAAAAAAAAAAAAAAAAGCGCTGCTGAATAGGCTGAATAACTCTTACTTCTGCCATGACTCACTTAGCCATGAGAGAGGTGAAAGAAAGAGGCACTGCTTGAATAGTGTGACAGCCAAGGCCCACCAAATAGATGCAGAAAATATAGTGGATAAAACCCATCCTAAAAAAAAAAAAAGAAAACTTATTGAAATTCCTAAAATCTCATGTTTGTATTGCATCTAAAGGCCATAATTGGGGCACAGAGTCAGAATGAGAAATGGTGAAAGAATATATTAATGCTGCCTAACAGTTTGGTCCTAATGTATGGCAGGGTAACTGGGAGTCCTGCAGTTTCAGGCACTCTTGTATCAGCCCCTCAGAGATGTGAACCTCTCCCCAGGAAAATGTTTGGTACACTACTTCTGTTGTTAGCATGTGTATCCTGCATACTTTTTTTGTGTTGTGTGTGACCATTTGTATGGAAATAAGTTTTTGGGGGTTGTTTTCTTTTTAAATCGGGTTTTACCTGTAAGTCTCTTTTCCAGTGGGTTTTAAGTCCTGGGTGACCATTTTAACAGTCACTTGTTAATGGCGTCTTTATCAAACAAAAGTGCTGATGACTCAGCATGGAGGTTTTTGATAGTGAACAGAGATTTTTTTGGTGTCTTGATGTGTAGTCCTTGGGTGGAATTCACTTACACTTTCCATACATTCCAAGTTCAGGAGGCTGTTTACCTAACCTAGGCCTCATTCTTCATATGATCTGTGATTTAGTAGGACTGATTCTTTTATATTTTAGAATTGAAATCCTAGAAATCATTTTGAGCAGATTTGATTTTTGTGGTCAGTAGCTCTTTGGCTTTCCACTTCTTAAATAGTACCTGTTCTGACACTGGAAAATACACTTCTCTTTGGAGAGTGATGTACTGGTGCTGTAGTACTTGAGCTCAATATGTGTGCCTGGACCAAAGTTACTCACCTTCTGATTTTAATAATACTTATACAGTGTACTTTCATCCCACTTCTCCTTAAGCTGTATGTCAAAGAGAGGACAGTTCACAGCATCCATTCTTCAGTTCTTCCTGAAACCATTGCCTTGAGATGTAGTGCTCTGTCAGTTTGCAGTATGAGGCTTGCAACCATGGTAAAATCCTTTTTTTGAGATCTGCTACCCATTTTTTGTTTGGTATTCTTCAGAATATTTATTCTGGTTTTGTTTTTATTTATTTTTAAAGCAAAACAAAAGCAGAAAAAAAACCCAAACTCAAACCTTATATCTGACGTTTTATCTGCACCACGACATGCCATTTGAGGACATTGTACTTGTCTGCTTTTGCTTTCTTTTTGTTTTTTTCTTTTGTCTCTTGTTCTTTTTGCTTTTGGCCAATAGAGAGCAACAGCTTGTGCCTGATATCCTGTTTTTTTCCTGGACACTGGGAGTTGAGATATGCCTGTCTTAAGCTGGAGAGAGGTAGTGTACTTGTAATGTTCTGGATTTTATGGATTACTTCAGAGAGTCCTGTGTTCCTAGAGATGCTTCATGGACAGCCTTTATACCTAGGGCCAGAAAGAAGAACAAGACTAAGCTGTAACTCTTTGCTTGGCAAATCAGGGAGATTCTCCTTCCATCACAATTCTCAAGGGTGCTCTAGGTCTCTCAATACCGGCTTCATGTTCTGTTCTGTTTGTTCACAACTTTAAGCTTCAGTAGCAGGCTCATGAGACTAATGAGCATCTGATTTCAGAACCCACCCTAGCTGATGTTGAAGCGCCTGGAGACTCAGATACTGGTATTCCAATATTGTTATTCCAGTGCTGCTTCATTGATTATGTTCTGTTGGTTCATATGAAAGACCATAATGCATATGTTAAAGATTTCCTTGGTTTACCCTCAAAACGGACTAGCCTGATGGCTGCTGTACTGACTCCTGCTAAAGATCTTCCTGAAGAGAACCACAGTCTTGGGTACTGTATCTACCCCATGCATTGGAAGTTTCCTTGGTTAGTCTGTGTCCATTGCAGCACCATCCTTGCCTTTAGAGGTGATGCTGTCTAACCTGTCAAAGGTCTGCTAGTATTCAGGTTCCTGTCTTCTGATCTAGCTCCTGGGACTTCTACAGAACTTGGCTTGTCAGTCTTTTTTTCCAGTTCTGACTGCCCGTTATGTCTGTGGTTCCCACTTAATGGTCCAGAAGGCTCTGGGGGACTCTTGTAACTGTGTCCCCTTCCCTTATGTACAGAATCATTTCTTTCTGCCAGTTTGGTCACAGGATCTGATGAAGTAGGTGGTTGCCTATGAAGTTCCATGCTTTTTTGAAGGTAGGTATCACCCTGCCCTACATTCTGCCTTCAGATTAACACAGCTGTCCACCTTGTTCTGCGTATGCTGAAAGACTTCAGAACCAGTTTGTGCCCTTGAAGTGTTCTATTCAGTTTCAAAAAAGGAGGCATAAATACTACCATATCATCTCACATATACACCAACTCCTCCCCCCTCCCCCCCCAGCCCCTTTTCTCCCCAATGCAGAAGTTGTTGCATTACTGTTCAGGCAGCTAAGGGAGTTAGCTTAATAGATCACTGTTCTTCACTTCAGCAGTGTTAACCATTGTCTGTCCTTTTTAATGGTCTTGATATTCCACCAAGCAACCTAACCTTTCTTACTGCAGTTTTACTGCTGGCTGCTCCTGGTCTCTCTCTGATTCTACAGCCTTAGAGACTAGCCGTTTTCAGAATCACAGAACCACCCCATGAAGACTGGTCTTCAGTAGCAGCTTGAGTTCAGTGAGAGGGAGGGTGAATCAGGTGAAGATTAGGCTCAATCCTTCCTCTATGCAGTCATAACTTTGGAAAAATGTGTTCATTCTGTCTTTGAAAAACAAGGGGCCTATAATATTCTTGGGCACGTTTAAGTGAGAAAGTATGGTATTTTGAGTTCTGCTTTGCAGTAGTTCTTGGCCGCATCATAGCTGAAACTTTTGAATGAAACTTTCAGGTATTTTGTTTCTCTTTGTACTCAAATTCTAACCACTTTTCATTCTATGTCAACTAGATTGGGCTCTGGTATATAGATCACCAAAAGCAGTTTAATTGTTAAAAGACAGGCATATAGCAGAATTTATGAAGTCATTTATGTGATCTATAGCCATTTACTGTGTGCATATATATTACCTAAAAGACCGTTGCAGAGGGTGTTAGTAATGGTAGAGGTACAGTTTTGTTCTTTCATGTGAATATTAAAGATGCACAACTTTTCTCTAATGCATTATAAATACTTACTCATGGTAAATATACCTGAGACTATCTAAACTCACACCTTACTGTAGCATGTCTCGTAATTTATACAAAATGTTTGTTTTCCCATTTCTCATGGATATTACAGTATCAGTGGTGTTATCAATAATTTAAATATTTTTTTAGGAAACAATTCTACATAAATACCATATTTACTCAAATCTGAGATGTGGTTTGTTTGGTTTTTTTTCCTTCAGTCACTGTGGAGGGAAAAGCCCCTTGTCTTAGTTGTGTACAAAATAGGGGAGGGAGCAGATGGGTGCCACAGCTTTGACTCTAACCCTGAGCTTAGGTTAGGGCTGGAGTCAGACCCACAGCAGCTTCTTCCCCCTTTTTGCCACCCCCCAACCCACTCCCTCCCCCCGCTTGCCCTCTGCAGTTTGTGCCTCCTCCTTTCCCCTCTTCCCCATACCTTACCGTCAGGTGTAGGTCAGCCCCAACTGGGACTGAGGGTGGGTTTCCCCATGGATATGGAGCATGTGGAATCTGTTTCCCCTCCCAACCCAGTCAGCAGTGCCAACATGGCCTGGCAAGGGCTGAGCTTTTCCACGTGCTGTTGTCAGGGAGAGAACAGAGCCTGAGTAGCATCTGACAGGAAGTGGGGAAAATGGGCAGAAATTTTGGGGAGTAGAGGGGGAGGGGCAGAGCTGTAGGGAGCTAGGGATGTGGGGGTGCAGGTGGCAAGAGGGCAGGAAGTCTACAGGGGAAAGAAGTAGGGGAAAGGGCAAGGGGGCCATCTAACCCCCCCAGTCACTATTTTCCCCACTGTAGTAGTGAGAGGGAGATTAATTTACAACAATCCTCTGATAATTAGCTTCTATACCTGGAAAATTATAACAAATTTATAATTTTTTTGTATATGGGGCCTAATGAGGTTTCATTTAAATTCTGGGTCAATTTACGTCTAGTAAATATGATACAACACTATGATCTCTTGTGTTAGCTACACATAATCCAAGCTGATCGACTGAACAAAGTACTCTAGATGCACTGTTCTTGCTTTTATTTTCTGCTTAATATTTATAAAGACTTGTAATGGATTTATTTTTGTAATATGCTTAATTTCTAATACTTCAGACCTCTCATTGGATCTTCTGAATTTCTAATGATTAATACTTAGTGTTTAAAATCACACGTATATAATTAAAAAAAAAAAAGACTTGCTAGGAGGTTCTGGGGAACCAGAGAGATGCTCTACAGTTAATACAGCTGTCATGATGATTGGAAGTTCAAAAGGACCTCCACAGTTCAGTGCCACTGAATTTAACATGGAGTTAGCTTTCCATGCTTCAAAGACAATGTTGTTAGACACAAAGTTATATTTAAAATTGTATTATTCTGGTTTTATGCACTTTTCCATTGGGTAGATTCTGAAAATAATTGTTTTTGACCTAACCACTTGAATTTTCGCCTGCTTTCTTTTCAGATAGAAAGTGCCGCTGATGAACCCAGAGTGCTCTGTATAATACAAGATACCACAAATTCTAAGACAGTAAATGAACGTGTTACTTTAAACCTGCCAGCTTCCACTCCACTGAGAAGGCTGTTTGAGGACGTGTCCTCTAAAGTGGGCTATGTTAATGGAACTTTTGATTTAGTTTGGGGAAATGGAGTCAATGTTGCTGATATGGTAATGGCAAAAAAATTGCCCATTTTCTTTAATTTTTAGATGCTGAAATTTTGTTTTGTTTGTTTTATCAGGTTGTTATTTGCAAAGCAGAATGTTTTTGAATTTTTCTTTTGTGTCCATATAGTTAATGACATTACTTGACTTGAATCCTGAATTTTTGCTTTTTTATTTAGACTGTTTTCAAAGTATCTTCAAGAAGATTCACTTGTTGAATCACTTAATGAATTCTTAATATGGCCGTTCAGTTAAATCTCCTGCCAGCTCCTATCATCAGTATCTATTTTGTAATTAAAAACCCTTCAAATATTTCAATTAAGAGACTTTCCTCAATTTTATAGTGCCCACACAGCTTCTAGAATGAATATTCAGTTGTTCAAAAGATTAATTTTCAGAAACATTTCTGCAGTGCAGAATATTAGGAGCAACTTGCTTTGCAGTGAGATGCTCTGACTCTTGTTACCTGTTTATGATACAAAAGAATTATAATTTAAAATACATATCATGTTTTTATTGTACTAGATCCCTCAGTGTTAGTTTTAGCTGTGTCACTGATTTCATAAAAACTATCTGAATACTTTAGACAAAAATAGGCATTGAAATTGAGGTAAATCAGTTTAATCACTTTTCTTAAAAAAACAAAAACAAGGTAGCTGTTGAGACCCATTTTTCAGATGTTTCTGCATGCTAAAACTCTTGTTAACTGCCTTTGTGGTCAGCTCAATTTACCAATTGGGTTCTAAAATCAAACTTCTAGAGCAGAGGTTTGGGTGCTGAGTACTGAACAGTTTGCAAATATTATTAAAATATTTAATAGGATTTGATTTTGTCCGTTGTTTTTCTTAAATCTTTAATTTTCCAAATGTTACCAGTATTAAAAGCTACTTATTTTATATGGAGCAAAATTATACTTTCATTTTTGCTATAAAAGAAGATACTAGAAAAATTCTTTTGAATGTTATTGGTTAGGTATAAATGTGCTTGTGTGGGGAAACAACCACTTCGTTTTCTTTTTACAGACTCCATTAGAACAAAACAGTGATAAATCTATTCTTGATGCTGGTTTTGAACCGGGAAAAAAGAATTTTCTCCACTTGACAGACAAAGATGGTGAACAGCCTCATATAATGTCGGTAAGCCACAACTTGAGTATTCAGAAGAATAAAATCAGTTGTCTGCCACAGCAGTGTTTGAAAATGTCTGCCTCTTGTGCTTGGTGCTTAGGGAGATGTAAAATGTACAGCTGTATTTTGAGTCAGAGCAGATTAGTGGCATGCAGTTTCCCTTGCAACTCTGTTTAGCTTAACCCAATGATGCCCAACCTTTTGGCTCTGAGAGTCAGATTATGGTACAGGGAGGGTCTGAGAGTTAAATCTAGCACATGCTGGATTGGGCCTCTATGTCACATGCCATATAATGTTCATAACCCCAGCTTCACACATGCTGGATTGGGCCCAACTGTTCCAACCCTGTCCCTGGTTCCTCACATTCCAGTAGGATCCCTTGCTCAGGGTCAGGTTATCTGGCTTACAGAGCTTTGAAATTTTGTCAGTGGGGGAGCAGTGGCAGCGTTAATTGCTACTGCTTCTTCCCCTTCCTCCTTCCAAGTTTCTGGACTCTTAGAGAGCCCCTCAGGCTGGATCTGGCCCAGGAATTGAGCATCCCTGGTTAGCCTAGTCTTAGCCTGCAAAACCTTTCTTGTGTAAGTATCATAAAACCAGTTTGGCACCAAAGTCGATATAAATGTATTTAGCATAAGAGTATCAAACTTGCTTTTTTTTATGACCACGGTCAAAATTTGAATCCAAATTGGAGAGGGTTTTTTTTCACTCTTTTGGAAGGAAATTAGGTGGTTTTGGAAGTATTTGGTTTATTCAACAATGGTCTAAGAAAATGTTTGTGCCTGAGTGTACATATTCTGAAAGCATGGTATGAATACATTTTAAGTTATTAGCTACATATAGTAATTTCCCCAGCGGGGTGGGGCCAGGGTGCAGTCACAACATGCTCCAGGCGCAAAGGGGCAAGCGGCAACAGGGCATAGCCCTCACTCACAACGCTGCTACGCCCGCATTCTGTGCTGCCCTGTGCTGGCTGGCAAGTGGCAACAGTGCCCCCGCCCCCATTCCAGCTGGCAAGAGGCAGCAGGGCAAAGCCCCTGTTCCCAGCACTGATACAGGAGCAGCAGCGCTGGAAGTAAGGGCTATGCCCTGCTGCCGCCCGGAGCAAGCCATGCCCACATCAGCGTTGGGAGTGGAGACTCTGCCCTGCTGCTGCTTGCCAGCGGGTGCAAAAGGGCGGGCGCTACCACTGCTTACCAGCCAGCACAGACAGGCATGGGATGCAGGTGTGGAATGCGGGCACGGTAGTGCTGGTGAGTAGGGCGTATGCCCTGCTGCTGCTTGCCCAGCTGGTGCAGGGGGGAAGGTGCAGTGCAGGCATGGCTTGCTCTGGGCAGCAGCAGGGCATGGCCCACTCCCAGTGCTGCTGCACTGTGGCAGCGCTGGGAGTGGGGACTTGGCCCTGCCACTGCTTGCCAGCTGGCACGGAATGGTGTGGGATGCGGGTGCGGCAGTGCTGGGAGCGGGGGCTATGCTCTGCTGCTGCTTGCCCTCTTCCTCTGGGAGCAAGCCCTGCACACATCCCACCCCTGCAGCCCAGCTAAGCAGCAGCAGGGCAGAGCTCCCACTCCAAGTGC
>NW_017728947.1:17127996-17134855 GCF_001723895.1 Crocodylus porosus
TGTCCGAGCCCCAATTCCACCCTCCCCCAACCCCAACAGATTTACCCATTGGAGGCAGTTGCGTCAGCCGCTTGTTTAGTCTATGGACAAATCTTTTCTAATACTTTTCTGTATCGATTCGAATGCTTCGAATCAGTTCGGAGCTTTTAATTGGTCTCCGATTTGGTTCCTGAATTCGGCCAAATCTCCTTTGAATCGAATTGGCTACTGAAGCTTTACACAGTCCTAATATCTATTATATAGTGGCATTTCATTGTAATTACGGAAAAAAATTGGATTTGGGGTTACTTATTTTAATCCAAAAATTAGGGATTTTTTTTAATCAGAGAAAACCAGGATTCCAGCTCATGAGGTTATCTAGTTCTGCCCCCTTGTAGGATCATCCCTGACTAAATCATCCCCGTCTCTAACGTGTTCTTGAAAATTTCCAAGGATGGAGATTCCACAGCTTCTCTAGCTAGCCTGTTCTGATGCTTAATTACTATTGTAGTCACAAAATTTTTCCTAATCTCTTCTCTGAATTTCCTCTGCTGCAGTTTGGGGCCCTGTTCTAGTCCTTATGCTATATAGGCTGTAGTTGTCAGGGAGGTGGTTATAAATGCTTATGTTAGGTTCCCTGTGGCTTTCAATTTTGAAAGGATGTTTTTTTTATAAAACTCCAGCATCTTCCCCTGCTGGCAGTCTTCTCCTGGTACTAGCTGCTGCATCATGGTCCTGAAGCCAAGTGGTAGAAGAAGGCTGTGGTGCTGAAAATTTGGAATTTAAACCTTGCTAATGATATATTGCTAATTATTTCTCTAGCATATATATGCACACGCATACTTCTTGGATTTCATATGCAATTGCTATACAATTTTTAAGGTGTTTTTAAAGGGAAAGTGTGCATGTATGTTATCTTAGTATACACGCACATGCATATTTTCCCTTTAAAAACACCTTAAAAATTGTATAGTAATTGCATGTGAAATCCAAGAACATTTTAAATTCAAACATTTGAAAACCAGAGAATGTTAGAATTCTGGTTGTCCACGCAACTTTATTTTTGCCCATTTGTATACGTGTATTATAGCAATCTCTAATGTCATAGTCACATGCTGCATTGTGCTATCCATCTGTCATCTTCAGGAAAGAATGGGCTTTAAAAGTGGGTGGTGTGGAGATTTATGTTTCGGAAGCAAACAAATCTGACATTCTCTGAATTTTGTGTGCTTGACTTGAACAAAATTGAATTGTTGATACTTAAAAATGGTGTGTGTGTGTGTGTGTGTGTGTGTAAGCCCATGGTAAGACTATAGAAGTGAGTTTTAACTTGAAAAAATTGTTTGATTTAAATATTTTTGCCTAAAATCATTGTATACTCACATTTTAGCAGGAATCTAGTTCAACAGATGATGGTACGCAAGATAGATTTATAGGTCCTCTTCCAAGAGAAGGCTCTGTTGGTTGTACCAGTGATTACGTTAGTCAAAACTACTCATACTCTTCAATCCTGACTAAATCAGAGACAGGTATGTTATTGTTTTGTCTACTTTATTTTATCTGCTTGAAAAAGATAATTTAAACAGCTAATTCTTAAAAAAATTTTTAATTGTATTAAGGATGCAGGATTTCAGTTTATTTTGAAGTCAGTTGCGGTTTTCAAAAAATACATTTACATGTTAGATTAAGTACTTCATTTATAGTATTTACTCAAATAGAAGATGATCCTGATTATAAGACAACCCCAAAATAATTAGATTCTATTTATGTAAAAATTATAAATTTTCCAGGTATAGACTCCAGCTATTGGAGGTTTGACTTGAATTTGTCCCCCTCCCACTGCTACAGCAGAGAAAATAATCTGGGCGATCATGTAGCCCTCTTGCTCTCTGCTCTGCCCCTTCCCTGCTTCCTTACTATTAGATGCTGCTCTCTCTGGGACCATGGAAGTGAGGGGCAAATTAGGAAATAAACCTTGAAATAAATATATGGGCAGATATATTTTATGTGCTATATTTGAAATATCAACTTATGAAATCATTTAACAAACAACTCGGTTCTGTCCCTGTTCACAAAAATCCTCTTATGTCATTGAAAAGTATAGTTGCCTGTTATGCTGTGAGTATGGCATTGACCTCTTGGATTTCTTGCCATTTACAGCTTCAGCATACAAAATTTAATGGTATAAAAATAAACATTCAAAATGTCTATGTAGCTGTGTGTATCAGTATACGTTTAACTTTTTAATATTGACCAGAAACTTAAAATCCTCAACGTGCTACAAATTTCAGAGAGTGCTGAGAGCTGATCTTACTGCTGCATCATATAGTTCATCTAGGTGAATATGCTTTATGAGTTGAGGAGAAAGACTTTTGATAGTGAATATAGTAGTTATTTTTAACCAGTCATTACAAGAGAGAAAGTATTGCTTTTATCTCTGCTCTCCAGAGGGGTACCAGATAGAGCTTGTGCCTTTAGGTGTCAAAACAGAGGCAAGGGATATGAACTTCAAGGCCCTGCAGAGTGGAGTGGATGTAGGACATTATTGTGATAAAGGAGGTATCGCCATCAAAAGCGAGGCTAACCCTTCTGTTTTCCCACAACTGCCACAGTTTTATGTGGTGATTGAGAATTCATAGCCATGAATTTGGGGGAGGGAAGTTGCAGGGCTAGGGAAGGGTTAATTTGGATCTTGGCAGTGACACCTGATGCCACCTCTCACAGCAGCTTCCTTTGGCCTTTCCCCACTCCCTAGCACTAATGCCTCTGTTTACTGAATCCGTCAGGCTTGAATACCACTTACTGCAGCTGCCTTTGCCACTTGTAGCACTTGCCACTGGTTGGCCACCTGTGCTCTAGAGGCTATTTATTCATTAATCAGCACAAAGTGTTGTTCAGTTGGTGGACAGTTGCTATACTATACAGCAGACTTGCACTGAATTCTTGAAGTTTCATTCAAAACTTCATTCAAATACTCTTTTGAAGAATATCCCAAAACAACCAAGCTTAACTGTGCACCTAGTAAAATCTAAATGTATGAATTTTGCTTGACAGAATCATTTAAAAATATGCTGCTGAGTCCAAGAAATGTTTGTGTGAGAAGTTCACAACTTTTTGCCTTTAGTCTTAATATTATCCTAGGTGAATGATTAATGACAAATTGTAGAGCTTATGTTCTAATTAAATATTGTAGAGCAATTGCTGATTGGTTCAGAGACATGGGGTTTTCATGACAGCATTTGTCTTTGGTTTTTGATCTTCAATCATTCATTCATGTCATTTGGCTTCTGAGAAGTGAAAAAAAATTACTATTTTTATCTTCAACTTTTATCTGTATCTTCTTAGGCTATGTGGGATTAGTAAATCAAGCAATGACTTGTTATCTGAACAGTCTTCTACAAACACTTTTCATGACTCCTGAATTCAGAAATGCATTATACAAGTAAGTATAGTCTATGTATTATTCAAGTTATATAGTCTAGGCCAAGGGGTTGGCAACATGACTCACAGTCCACATCTAGCCCACAGAGTCATTGGATCTGACAGGTGGAGCCAGGGAACTTTGGCATGTTGGTGGTCGGTGGGGGCTTTGCCTGTGCATGTACTGGGATCAGGCAGCGAGGAGCTGTGATGTGTTGGCAGCATAAGGCTTTGCCCATGCTGGAGGCTGTTCTGGCCTGCAGCTCCAGAATGTCGTCGGCTGCTGCTCTAGGCTTTGTTTAATGTTGACATATTAAAAAATAACGGTGGTAATTTACTGTGCTGCAGGTTTCGGGGATTTTTTTTGTGTTGGCCTTTGTTTAGAAATGCAGATTCATTGAAATGTTGGCAGCTTTGAGTGTTCAGGGAATGCAGGGTTTTTTCCAAAGTGGGCAGACTCTTGAGATCAAAGGAACAAACATTTCAAGGAAAACAAGAGGAGAACTTGCTTTTGAAGCAAGTTCTAGTGTTTATTTAATTAATTAATTAATTTTCTCCTCTTTTTGACCCTCTAAGCCAGGGGAAGTTTGAATTAACCTGGGGCCCTGGGCTAGATTTCGACCCTGGGCTCATGCACTGATTGAGCCTGGGGTGTAGCGATAGGGTGGCCACTGACACATCTCCAGAATACAGGACAAATGGCAAGGCTCCACAGGCTGGATGTTTGACACCCTGGCTCTTGATCAGAGGTAGGCAGTTATTTGGGCCCATGGGCCATATAAGCAGTTCTGGGAAGCTGCTGTGGATTGGTCAGCTCTTTGCCCCACCCTTACAATAGCCTAGAGCCATGGGCCCTGCTGCTTCTTACAGCATACAGCCCCAGCCCCTGCCCCTGCCCATCCCTTGCCTGCTCCAGACCCACCCCCGCCAGAGTGGACCAGCCAGAACCCACACACACAGCCCCAAACCCAGCCTGCCCTGCGCATGCTTTGGACTACCTGCCTATGCTGACTAGTGGCAGCAGCACCTGTGGCTAGGCAGAAGCTGCTGCTTGGCGCAGGGAAATAGCAGCTGCTCCCCCTCACCACTGCCGGGCCCTTCTTGCCACAGCCACCTGGAGCCTGTGCCTGGACTGCCCTGCAGCTTCTCCCTGCCATCTCAGGGCCATCCAAGAGGGCAGCACTTGCAGTGCGAGGAGCCACAGGGCATCCCATATGCGGGCTGTGGGCACCTGCAGCAAGAAGGGCCTGTAAGGGGTAGGCAGTTTCTTTTCCCTTGCATCTAGCAGCAACTTCTGCCCAGCTGCTGCCACTGCTGCTCAGCATAGATGGGCAGGTCTGGAACAGGCATGGGTCTGGCTGGAGCTGGGGCTGTGTGCACAGGTCCTTGCTGGTCCTCTCCACCAGGCTAAGTCTGGAGTGGGTGCAGGGCGAGCTGAAGTTGGGGCTGTGTGTGTGGGTCCCTGCCAGTACCACAGGGCTGGGCTGTTGCATCCCTGCTGCATACCCAGGGGGTGGTGGGTTTCTCCACAGGCAGGATGCTTCCTGGGCCAGAAAGGACCAAGGGACCCGCTGTGGGCTGAGCACAAAGTCCTTCTGTGGAATGTATTCTGCCCACCCCTGCTCTAGGCCAAGCTAGAAGCATTCATATTAATGTAGCCTTTAAAAAAACTTCTGAGTACTATATTCTACTATACCATGCTTCATTTGAAGTGGTTTTAAAAATTGAGTCACGCATTGTGTGTTACATGAAAGGGATAAGTATGTTAAAGGTTCTTGTTTCCTGGGCATTTCAGATATTGTCTTGTACTCTTATGTAGTTTGAATAATAAAAAGCAATAGAGCTAAATCCAACAAGTTGTTACTGTGGACAGGTTATTAAGCAAATTTTGAGCAAGTTTAGTTTAAAGTAGATGTATCTGCTTTTAATATGAGTTTGTTGTATCAAGAAGCATAAGGCAGTTTTCTAAATTAAGGTACAACTATAGCTTTTGTCCTGTGAATGTCTGGTGACCGCAGCAAAGACCTGCAATAACAAAGTTACCATATCCAATGGCCATCAGATTTAAAAATAAACCTTACCTTAAAAAATAAGCAGAAATAATGTTCAGCAGCAGTGAAAATGATGATTCTAAAATAATTGACCTTTTTTAAAACTTTGGTTATTTTCAAAAATGTGCCTAGTGTTGAGGTTGGCTGCTGTGGGTGTCTTTATGAAACTTAAAGAAAAATTATGATTCTTGTTAAGCTAAATTATTGGGCTTCAGTTAATTCTTATAATCTTGCAAACTTTGATGAGCAAGATAATTTCTCATAAATTAAATCCTGTTATGCAAAATGTAACTGCTTCAGCTACTACTCCAATGTCTTTTATATTGTTAATAGGTGGGAATTTGAAGAGTCTGAAGAAGATCCGGTGACAAGCATTCCTTACCAACTTCAAAGACTGTTTGTTTTATTGCAAACCAGCAAGAAAAGAGCAATTGAAACTACAGATGTTACACGGAGTTTTGGATGGGACAGTAGTGAGGGTAATGTTTGATGTCTATATAAAGTACAGTGATTATAAATTTATGCTTTTTCTCTAGAGACTAGGGATTAAACTACTGTTGATGTCAGTTTATAACAAATTATACAAAGAACTCCTGCCAGTAATTATGAATACAGCAGATTATATGGCTTTTTATTTCTAAGAATTGCTTTCTTTTAGGTAGAGTTGGTTTATTAAACAAGCATGTGAAACTTCCGTGCAAAATTTTACTTATTTTCCAAATGCTTGATTCTGCCAAAATATTTCAAACTTCTCTTTCAAGCCAGTTCTAAATTAAATAAATGTTGCCTGATTAAAAGCATCATTAATCAGGACTTAAAGTTCTAAATGTTGTTTTTAAAAGAGAGTCCTTTAAATCTACTACAGTTATCTTAAAGGCTAAATATTACCTGGAAATGCAGATATTTCTTCTAATAGAAAACAGTATAGAGCATTCCAAAACAGGCTTCCTTATTTTGAGATCTAGGCAACGTAATTTATTCTCTTCCACTGATGCACTTTGCACTGAATCATCCAAGAAAGTGTCCTCGTTTTTAAAGATAAATTTGGGGTTTAGTTAGCTGTGGGTGGGATGTGTCATAGTTTCGTAGTAACTAGGGTCAGGAGGGACCTGAATAGATCATCTAGTCTGACCCCCTGCCACAGACAGGAATGAATGCTGGTTTCACAAGAACCCAGACAGGTGATCATCCAACCTCCTCTTGAATTTGCCCACGATAGGGGTGGCGACCACTTCCCTCGGAAGTTGGTTCCAGATTTTGGCCACCCTAACTGTAAAAAAAATTGCCTTCTGATCTCAAACCTAAACCTATTCTCCGTCAGCTTATTACCATTGTTCCTTGTCACCCCAGGTGGTGCTGGGGAGAAAAGGGCTCTACCTATTTGCTGTTGATCTCCCCTGATGAATTTG
>NW_017728947.1:17135120-17148876 GCF_001723895.1 Crocodylus porosus
AGATCCTGTTCCGCCTCTGTGCTTTCAAGAGGGGAACTCCCCAGCCTGTATGTATGCTGTGGATTCCTTCTCCCAAGGTGCAGCACCCTGCATTTGTCTACGTTGAACCCCATCCTATTCTTGTCTGCCCACTTTTGTAGTCTGTCTAAATCTAGTTACAGCCTCTCTCTCCCTTCAAGTGTGTCCACTTCACCCCACATCTTAGTGTCATCAGAAAACTTGGACAGCATGCTTTCCACCCCCTCATCCAAGTCGCTGATGAAGATGTTTAACATGTGGGCCCAAGAACCAAGCCCTGGGGTACCCCACTGCTCACATCTTGCCAGTTTGAGTACACCCATCCACCACTACTTTCTGGGTGTGCCCTATCAGCCAATTTTTTACCCATCCAACTGTGTAGGCATCAGTGCCACAGTCACTTAATTTATTGATGAGGATGTAGTCAAAGGCCTTCTTAAAGTCTAGAAAGACTACGTCCACGGCGACACCGTCATCCAAGGATTTAGTTACTTGGTCATAAAAGGCAACCAGGTTGGTCAGGCAGGACCTGCCTTTGATGAACCCATGCTGATTGTTCCTGAGCATGATCTCCCCTGCTGGCCCCCCACAGATGTGCTCCTTGATGATTCTCTCCAAGATCTTCCCGAGCACCAAGCAGAGACTTCCAGGCCTATAGTTACCTGGGTCCTCCCTCCTCCCTTTCTTGAAAATTGGGACCACATTAGCCAGTTTCCAATCCCCTAGCACCTGGTCAGATGACCACGAATGCTCATACGGCTGAGCCAAGAGCTCCGCAATGACCCCTGCCAGCTCCCTCAACACCCTCAGGTGGAGGGCATCTGGACCTGCAGGTTTAAAAATGTCAAGCTCTTCCAGAAGATCCCTAACTACATCTGCACTGACTGAATGCCTGACAGCTGTCCCCGAGATTGTCCCTACCTCTGGTAGGTGGGATGTCCTGGTCCCTGCTCAAGAAAACAGAGGAAATAAACTGTTAAAAATACCAGCTTTCTTGTCTGGCGTAGCCACAAGATTACCATTTGCATCTTGCAGGGGCCCTACATTGCCTGGTGCCCTCTTCTTGCTCCTAATGTGCTTGAAAAAGAACTTTTTTGTTGTTCTTAATCCTGGACTCTAGCCTGAGTTCCATCTCTGCCTCGGCCTTGCTAATAGCTCTCCTATACTCACAGGCCGAGGAGGAGTACTCCTCCTTGTGATAGCTCCTCCCTTCCACTGGTTGTACACCCCCCTTTTTGTCCTCAGGCATTCCTGAATGCCCTTGTTGAGTACTGAGTGCTGAGTTTCTGAGTACTCTTACCCCGCTTGCTTCTCTCGGGGACTGTTATCCTTTGGGCCTGGAGGATCGCCCCCCTTAAGGTATGACCATCCCTCATGGACTCCCATCTCCTCTACCTTCTGGGCCCTCAGTGCCTCCCCCACTAGGCTCCTAAAATCATTGAAGTTGGCCTTTCTGAAGTCAAGGGCATTAGCCTTAGTGTAAGCCCTTGACACCCTGCAGGTGATGATCGCTATTGCCCAGGTGGTCAAGGACCTGCAGTCCCCTCACCAGGTCATCTCCCATGGCCAGGACCAGGTCCAGCAAGGCATTACCTCTAGTGGGGCTGTCAGAAACAGTTTTATAACTGAATTGTCTGAAACAGTGTTATGTAGACTAAAATTTTCCTATTGTTTGCATTTGTGTTCATGTACATACCTGTAAGTGTATATTATTCCAGGACAGATTTTATATTTTCAGCAAGTTGCATGCTAATTTTCCAAACTTGTAGTTTTAAAAGTAAATCTGTTAGGGGAATCAAATTTTAAGTGCAGTAAAGAAATAGCTTTAACAGAAAACACATCCTACATATAGAACAATATTAAAATATTTAAAGCTGATTTTTTTTTTCCTTTTCTTTTCTGTTTTTAAAAAAAAAACAATGTGTATGTGCTGCAGAAAATTCTGGAGATGTAGATATTTTTTTTTATTCTTTAAAACAGCGTGGCAGCAGCATGACGTACAGGAACTATGCAGAGTTATGTTTGATGCTTTGGAGCAGAAATGGAAGCAAACAGAGCAGGTAACCTGAAGCTTTTGTGCATGTGACAAGTTTAATGCGCTTTTCAGGGAAATGATGTTGGAGGAATGTGGTTTAGCTTTAGTTTCTCAACCTATCTTGCAAAGTAATTGAAAGTTTGCCACTGCCATCATTTTGTGTCTCATCTCTGGCAGCATTTAGCTTATTGAATGCTGAAGTGTATGACTTTTTAGGTCTGATTATTGACCTTAGTCCTTCAATGTAAAGCTAAATGTTCCACGGTTTAAATAGTCCAAAATAAATTAGATTCTTGGGCTTGATTTGCATTTCAGAAACCCAGTATGATTGACCAGTTGAAGATTTTCTCTTCCATGGGTCCCCATTAAGCCTCATAACTGACTGGCAGCTGGTTCCCACTGTGGTGCTTTACTTGAAAGCGGGGTGTGGCCAGGACGTTTCTACAATGTAGCAGCTCAGCATGGAATACCACAACTAAGAAGCTGTAAACACTTTAGTTACCCATACGATACAGGGCACCTTCTCTCCCTTCACCCATTAAATATTAGCCATCTAAAATTGGGGCGTGCATCTTAAGCAAGGAAACAGATTTCTGTGCTGGAGTAGAGACGTAGGGATGCTGGGATGCCTGTCAAGGGCGGTTCTCTGTTCCTGTCCTGTGGAGCAGGAGAAGGTAGAATCAACTCTTGAGGATAGCTCCCCTGCCAGCTGATGTCCAATCAAAAGCCAGAGGTTAACAGTCTTGCAGCCACTGCCAAATGGGCAATAGCTTTTAGCTGAGCACTCTTCTTGAATGTAAATGAGGTCCTAGAACTGTAATCCTTAAGCACTAAGAAATACTGTTGTAAAATCAGCCTTTTTGGTTCACATATCACCACTAAAAATGTAGTGAAGTGAATTAATGAAGTGTTGAGCTCCTATTCTATTAGTATCCACACCACAGTTTGGTGGCTTCTACTTTTGACAACTGTTTTATTGAATAGAAAGTAGGAACCATTTTAATAGATCAAGGATACTCATGGACATAAATGTTTCTTGAAGTGTGCAGCTGTGAGTGTGAAATGTATTTAATTTTTTAATAGTATGTCCATCAGTGTTGTGTTAATGAGAAATATTGTCAGTTGAAGAAAACTACTTGTTTTTTTTTTTTTTAAATGTTTTAGTTATATCAAAATATCTGTTTTAGGCGGATCTCATAAATCAACTGTATCAAGGCAAACTGAAGGACTATGTAAGATGTCTGGAATGTGGCTACGAGAGCTGGAGAATCGACACTTACTTGGATATTCCTTTGGTCATCCGGCCTTATGGCTCCAACCAGGCATTTGCTAGCGTGGTGTGTACTCTTATGCTGACTGCTAGTGTATCTATATCCACATAGAACACAATGCAACAGTGGTATAATTTCTTACCTGGTAAGTATCATCCTAGATACTCTATCTTGGGGTGTTCGTCTTTGTGCAGTGAACCAGCTAGCAAGTTCTAGAAAATCTTTATTTATTTATTTATTTTACCCTTCAATAAGTCCTACTGGTGCATGTATATGGGGAGGGAAAAGGCAACTATACTGCTTCGTGATTATATTATTTTTCCTAACTGGAATTTTCAGCATTTACCTTAGGTTTCTTTTGTGAAATCATTTGCTGTTACTTTGGGTGCTTTTTTTTATTAGTACTTTTTAGATTTTCTTATCACTGTTGAAAGTTTTAGTAAAAGAGGAAAGCTACATAATGGACTTTATTTTTAGTTTTATCTCTATCTGCTATTATATTTTGAGAAAAAAAGGGTACTGAAATAACCTATACTCTTAGCAACTTCTGAAATGCTAATGATACAAAATTCCATTGTTTGCTTCCATTTTATTTTACTGTTTGTGCACCAGCATTGCTGATGTTGGCAGGCAAAGGTAGAATTGTTAAGGTATACTTTTTAATTGCCTCCCTTCTACAAGGAAAGCAATTTGTGTTATTTCAAACTAGCATTGTGGACAGGATAATTAAAATAACGGAGATGAGCCAAAATATATTCTCCAGAATTTAGTTTGATTAGTACAAAAGTCATGTTGGGTAAACTGTTTCCCAATATTTATTTACATTTCTTTTTAAATTTAGTGATTTCCAATGTGTATTTAATGCAGCATTATTTTAAAATATTAATATATAACTGTTTCCTTTACTTAACAAAGGAATTACAATTTTCATTTTAGTCAGTGTAGCTTCAGTTATAGGGCACTTGACATTTTAAAACATCAAATAAAGTCTTTAGAAGTGGTAGGGTAAGAATACCACCCATCATGTAATTTACAGACAGGGTGCAAGTGAGAATAGTCTTCTGAATGCCTTTAATTTTGATGGACATCAAAGTATTTCAGATATTTTTTACCTCTTTCCACCTACCTGGAGCTGTTTTTTAAGTTGCAAATTCATCATATTCCTGAGCTTACTATTTTTAAATAGATGGCTTCCTCTTTCACATTTTTAAGGTTATAGTTTTACAACTATGTCAGTAAAACAATGGATTTTGCTTTTTTGCATTTTTATTGATTCAGTGAGTTTTAAATAACATGGTTAAAAAACTTCGATTACATTTTAATTCTACTTTTTTATAGAGTGGTGTACTTGTCTCAGATTATTCTGAAATTATTTTCTTTGGTAGAGAAGTCTACAACAAAATATTATGAAGTTTTAAAATTTGCACATGTATATAAAGATACAGGAAGCTTGCACAATTAGGTCTTTAATATCAGACTAGTTTATTGTCTGGTATTTCTCTTGTTAATCATTGTTTGCTGAATTTCAGTATTTATATGACAAGGTAAACTAGTTTTAAGTCTTTGTTAGAGAGAGTTACATGTTGCAGTTATTGATGCTTCATTTATTTGAGTTATCTTGTAATTCTTTAACTATGTAGTTGATTCTCCTCCTCTGTATTTGCCTTATCCATAGTGGATGTTATTTTAGCTTTATAGTCTTCAGCAGTGAGGAGATATGGAGGATACTTGCTTTTGGAGAAGGGAAAAATCGCCTGTTTCTAAATGGAATTCTCTGAAGGTAGTATCCTCCATTGATCCATAGCTAATTGTTTTAGTAGGTTTAGGTGAATGGGTATGAAAAAAGTATTAACACATGCGCTAATAGGGCTTGTAGAAGGGAATATAAGACTTTTTAGATCTTGCTAGTCAGCTCCTGAGGGAACTTGCAGCAGGCGACGCAACCCAAGATAGGGGATCTAAGGAGGATACTACCTTCAAAGAACTCTAGTTAGAGGTAAGTGATTTTCCATTACTTTCTAAAAAGAGAGGATGGATGAACAAGTTTATAAAATACTTGGCATACTGTATATTTCCTTAAGTTAATTATGCTACTGTGTGCAATTGTGTCCTATTGAGCTATTTTCAATATAGGAAATTTCATGCATTAAATTTTTATAAGCAGGTAGTGCTCGAGAACTTCAAAGAAGTATGCTTCTTTTTCACTGTTTTTTCTAAACAGAATAGAATTTAAGCCTGCTTTCTAAAATAATCAATTTGATATTCTCCTTAAATTTTACAATTTGAGGAAGCTTTCGTTTTCTTTTAGTGTTTCCCTTTTTTTTTTCCTTTAACATCATTAGTCCATGTTCAGGACATCAGACTTTCAGAGCATGCTATAATGCCATGAGAGTACTAGTTTAATAACTAAGCTCTGTTCAAGTGCTTCATTTAAAAAGAAAAAAAAACCAACCCAACCAATACATTTTATTAGGAGTTGCCATAGAGCCATTTCTTGAAGCTTCAAATTTGAGGTAATGAGCTATATAGTCATTAATCCTATTTAGATCCTAAAGAAAAGCCATGGAAAACATTAAGGTCTTTTATATTCACATCTTTGTTTTTTTAATTACAACTGCCTTTTGTGTTGGCTGTCTCAAAAGAACTAGACAGTTAAATTTATCTTGTTCAAATAGAATAGGTCTAGAAATAGTATAAAATGTGGTATTAAAGTTGAACTACTGTCTAAATTCTAGAGGTATCATAGGTTTTCACCTGTACCGCTAGGGCTAAGTACAGGAGGTTAAAGCGGTTTCAGAATGGCCGCCCAATTTAAACTTAGCTCATCCCAGTGTTGACTGTACACGTACAGACCTGGTCTCAATAAACAGCAGCCACTCTAAACCTGTAACTGAACAGAAGTTTTATATACACAAACCAGTCTAAAAATTGCCGTACCGGCTTTAAGATAAACCTGGATCTATGTAGTATGAAACTCATTCGATTTAGGTGAAACTAGTGCATGGAACTTCTGTCCCCTTCCCTTCTGCAGCCCTGGAGCTGGGAAAACCCAGCCACTGGCCCCAGTCCTGGGGCAGCTCTTTTTACTCCCCCTTTCCCCAGCACTGGTCTGTTTTGCACCCCCCCCCCCCCAGCCCCTTGTTGCTCCTCAACCCCCATCCCACTGCTCCAGGTGCACCCACTTTCATCAGCGTTTGCTGCCACCTCTCATCCACCCCTCATAGGTCATGCCTCTCCTCCCCCTACACAGGTTACACCTGCTCCCCTCTCCCCGCCTCATTCTCCAATTGACCCCTGATCACCTCCAGCCTGCTGGACCCCAGTGCCTCATCTAGCCCCTCCCCCATCCTGCCTTTCATATCAGGCAGCTATTTTTAATCGATTTAACCTCCCCCTAATGCCCAAATGTCTGTATTTAGCCCAAAAGAAAATATAAGCCTCTTTGGTGCTTCATCAGCTGGCCCAGTTATGAAATGAATTGAGGGTCAGCAGATTGCTGTAGGAATTATTGGTGTGCAGGACCTTTCTGGATATTGACTTTCCACTGAAGATTCAAGGATATCATGAGTAGGCCTTTCCTTCTGTAGACAATAGAGTCAGACTGTCAGCTTACTTTGCACAAACAGCTCTCCAGTTTTAGTGATACTACCATTACTGGCCTGACTTGGATTTTAAAAGAAGTTACCTGAAAATTGAAAAATAAGTGTCATATTAACTTTTGTTTTTGTTTTGTTTTGTTTTTTGCACAAGTTCCCATTCTATCTTTTAATTTGGCAGTCTTGTTGTTGCTTTAATTGCTAGTGTAGTTTGGAGGGATGAATTAGCAAATGTACTTTGCATCAATTCAGCAGAATCTTACAAGCTAGATGGAATTTTTATTAATTATAGATTGGCTTACCATCCCAAATTTGCTATTGGCATTTTCAGGGGAAGTTTTATTACATTTCTGTTTTCCATCCATACTAAAACTTTTTCTAGAAGATTCTACCCAGAGTCCATGTTTTTTAAAAATGCGTCTTTACAGTAATCTCAGAGTACCTATCAGACCTATATGATAATGAATTTTTGTGAAAAATGAGAGTGTATTCCAAATGCTATTCTACAGCCAGGCAGTAACTAGTTTGGTTTATTGCAGTAAGTTTTAATATGTTACAGCTTACATTCATTCTTTTTATAAAAGAACAGGCAGAATTAGTTTGGGATGAAATTAGACTGCTTAAACTTTTTAAAACATTCTTGATTTCAGTGATGATTAATTTACAGTGGGGATGTTTAAATGTTTCAAATGCACGCTTGCTATGAGATTGGATAATAATACATTCAGTCTCCTCATGGATAAAATCTTGCTCTTAAAGTATAGTTGCTGAAAGTAGGGCTCACATGATATTATCCACATGGTGGATGAGAGCCTAAGTTTATACCAATGGTTAATTCATTTTTCAGAGTAAACATATTCTAATTATAAGAGAGAATGGGGCCTGGCATGGTGCAGGCACTAAGGCACATGGTTGACAGCCCAGTGGTTGCAGGTTCAAGGCCATAGCTGAAGTGGTCATGATGTGGCGTGTCAGATTCCAACAAATTGGTGAATTCCATTAAATACTTTGTCACAAGGACACAGAAAGGAAAAGAAAGGATAAGAGATTGATCAATGCAATACTAATTGCAATTGAGAATATGTATGTTAACCAGCAGGGTAATTTGACATAGATATAGTAAAAAATTGTTAGTCTTGGAAAAATTAATAGATTATGCCTAAGGGATGGCAGCATATAATATTTCCACATATAAGTGAAATGTTGGGAATGGTACCTAAAAGTATTAAAATAGTGCAGGAATTAAAATTACAGTAAGTTATAGGTCAAGCACAACTCACTATTTCTCTGGTAAGCAATTAAATCATTTAATGATGCATTATCTTTCATAATATTTCATTCAGTTTTTGGAGGTCCATAGGAGCATCACCTGTTTTTTCCATACATAAAAATATATTACAGTATGGTACTTGTCGACTTGCACGTAGCACCGAGTCTGCATATACTTTACATAACCACTTCTGTCCATCATTCACGTCATTTATTTGTTGAAGAATGAATTGCAATGATTTTCTTTTATTTTATGAGTATATTTTTATAGAAGCTGTTGCTTGTATCTTTCATAAACTATAGTAATTTCTGGAATGAAACAGTACCACAGAAACATTTATCGTAGCTTATGAAGAAGGTTTATAAGAACACTGGCTGGCATTTATTTCATAAGGGGCACCTTTGCAAGCCATAATTGTTTTGTCTTCTAAGTTTGGTATTTTCCATGTTGGCTGTTGACTTGTTCACTTTCATTTAAATCGCTCTGATTATTAAAACTTTTAGTCAGTGTTCAGAAGTCTAGTTGTCAGAACACAGTGGTCTCTCGTAAATCTAAATTTATAGTTTACTTACCATCTACATATTTTTGTTTATATTTGGAATATAGCTTGCTGCATTTCAATAAATAATTTCTCAGTACATTAATATTTTTGTTGCCTTTAGGTTAAAGGTAACTATTTTAACTTCTGCAATATGTAGGAAGTACATTGGTACACAGTCAGTTTACTCAAAGGGCTTTACAAATGTTTGGCGTATCTTGAAACCCTACCTTCTTCAGGCTTGGGATTCTTTTAGGCTTGGTCAGAGGTAAATTATTTTTTCTCTTGGTTTAGGTACAAAAATAGTGAAGCATGATAATTACTTATTTTCTCTGTGCTCTCTTTCTGAAGTTTGGCACATTTTTCATTTGTTAGGCATCTGTGGTCTATAGAATAGTCCTTTTGTAGAGTCTCTTCTCTTACAACAATAACAGAACTTTTGCTCATATGGAAAAGCAGGGGCTGTAAAACCTTTGTTTTGTTATTTGTTCTTAGTGCTTCCCTGAGTTCTCAGAAAGAAAAGGAGGGAGAAGGGATGAATTGGAGGCTTTTTGAAGACCTTCCCATATCCTTGATCTCCTCCCAAACTGGGATCCATCAAACAACATGATTTAGATAGTAATCTTATAAGCTCTGTGCCAGCCATTTTGCAATTGGTGAGTCTATTCTGCCCACTAAGCCCCGCTCTTATATTTATTCAGACTTTAGGGAACAGCTGTGTTTTATCACAGACAATGACTTTCAAGGGATCATTTATGTTTATTTGACCCTCTGCTCTTTCAAAATAAGAATCTCATTAACGTGCCAATGATATTCTATTTTAACCTCCACAGGTGAACAGATAACTCCCAAGTACCATCTGGAGTTCATGAACCCAGGCTGGCAGCTTGCAAGCTAATTGGGTTAAAAGTTTTAGCATTATATAACTTTGGGTAAAATTTTTCATTGAATTAAGAGAAGAAAAATATATTTTTTTCACAAGTGGATTTTGTTTCCACAAGTTTCTTTACTAGTATGTACAGTTTGTTCCCATTATTTCACTGATGAAAAGAATGTTGAGAAGAGCAGAAAAATGACCAGTTGGTTATATTTAATTGTTCCTTACTACTCAGAAAAGCTAGATGAAATCACTAAACTCTATATAAAAGGTTTAATAAAAGATCTTGCATGCAGCTGTTGGAGGACATAATTTATTATTATTTTCAGTTTGTAACCTCATAGTTGTGTGCTAATAAACTGAATATATTCTTGCAAGATGGTGTTTATATTCTTCATTGCACTGGAACAAACAGTGATGTTTCCATACATTTAAAAGAAATAACAGATTTTTTTTCAAAAGCAGCTTTAGAGTTCCCTTGTGAATTGATAGACAACCAATTTCAATAACAACATTGAAGAGCCAAAATATTCCTTTTCTTCATTTTATGTTCTGCATAAGGTGATGCATGTCAGAAGAAACTACTAATCCTGAAGAGATATACCTCTTCTTAAATTCTGGGAGAATGGAAATGGGGCTATCTGGTTGGCCAAAGCAGAATAAAGAAGATCAATTTTTCAGCAACTGATTGAACAGAAGTGGTTAAATGTGATGTGCAAGACGATAGGAATATATTTCATTGTAGATTGTATGCATAATCAGGACTTGGTGGACCTATACAATGCTGAATGAAATATGATAATTAACAGTAATAATTTGTCACTTATGATTTGACTGCTTACCCTGGGGTTGGGCAGAAAAGTTGGCTTCCCTTGATGTTTTCCCCTTTTTTTTGACTTTGTTTTCTAGACTTTAAATCATCTTTGATTATGAATATTAATTATAGCAATATATCTGTGTAATTACAATCAGATCATAAACTTAATGTGTTAGATTACACAAGTACAAAGTAAACATTCTTAAAAAGAAGGCAAAATACTTTTTTTTTATTAGGAGGAAGCTCTACATGCGTTTATTCAGCCTGAGATCCTTGATGGTCCCAATCAGTATTTCTGTGAACGCTGTAAGAAGAAATGTGATGCCAGGAAGGTAACTACATGAAATTTATGGGGAAAAACCATTTACCTATGTTATAAATATATAAATACACATTGATCTTGTTTGTTTGAATTTTTTTATACAGGGGTTACGATTTTTGCATTTTCCATACCTGCTAACCTTACAGCTGAAGAGATTTGACTTTGATTATACCACTATGCATAGGATTAAACTGAATGACCGTATGACTTTTCCTGAAGAGCTAGATATGGGTTCATTCATTGATGTTGAAGATGAGGTAAATATGTACATAGTCTCTTTCTCAGAAAAGTTTTTCCTTGATTTCTCTAAAACCCCATGTTCATAGGAGAACCTAACTAAATATGAGTTCCTGCATTGTTTATAAAATTATCTGATTTTTCTAAACTGCTAACTGTCCCAAACCTGCTTCAATTACTAAGCAGCTGATCATTTCTGAAAGTCAGACCATGACTCAAAGCACCTTAAGGATATCGTATTTTAAATGTGTATATCTAATTTTTTTCAAAATCTGAAAATGATACTGAAGTTAGAAGCGAGCACAAGCCAACTGCAGAAACTTCCTCAGCCTGACGAGGGTTTTTAAATCCAAAAGCTTGCTTTTAAAATTTTTTCCAACTATTTAAGTTGGTCTAATAAAAGAGATCGGATTCACCCAAAGAACCTTGTCTGCCTATGTCCTTAAACCAACATGGCTACAACCTACACCACCGAAGATAGAATGTATTTACACGGTTAGTCTGCCAGCAAGTATGTAAGCTACCTCATTTAAGTTACAGTTTGGCTACCTCTTTCTCTTTTTCTTAACACTTGAGAATAGTGCACTGACAGCATAATTCACAGTATGTAAGGAATTTTCATGGTTTTTTGCACCTTAAAATTCCACCGCCTTTATTTTGTGCTAGTAAAACCCATGTCCTCTTCGCTGAGGAAGACTATGGTTTTTGATAAATGAACTTAGAGCATAAAGTAAGATCAGATGGACTTTCATGGGCATGTGAACTTTCATGTTTATAAGTTAGCTATTCCTGTGGTTCCTTTTTTTTCCTCTTCCAAATTTAGAACAGAAAACAACAACAAACATATACCTGCTAAATATTACAGCGTAAAGATCAAATATTCTATATTTGTCTTGGGATATCAAGTTTTCATGGCTTACCCGGTGCCTGAGTACTGTATCTTAAATTATACTTTCTTTTCTTACCATCCTCACAAATATATTATAGATATGAATTGAGTACTTTGAATATACGGTGATATCCAAATTTGAAGGCGTGGAGGTACTATAAGACTTTAAAAATGCCTGCTTACTTTTAAAATGTTCTTTGTATCAGAGCATGCTGTTGTACCAAATCACTGTCTATCAAGTAAAGTTTATTAATAATTTTTTGTAAAAAATAAATAATAAATATTTTTATAAGTGGATCAACATCTAACTATTTTATATCAGTATAGTAAACAGCATTCATAAACTGACTTAATATTCCTAAATCGGTTGCTTCATATTTATAACTTATATGTAACAAAGTTGACTGAACAAATTTTAAAAATTGTATCTAAATAACTAACCAAACCTAATCTGGCAAAGTAAAATTTACCTGAGCTGCTTTTTTTGCAGTGTTTTTAAACTCTTATATTCAAGTAATGCTAAATGTGTCTCAAAAAATTTCTTTAGGAAGGTGTATTTACTAGTCGTCATGAGAATGACCTCTTTCCATAAAGAATTTGCAGACTTATATGACTACAAGAAGACACTTTCTGACGTTACTACAGAAATTTTTTCTCCATAGTAAAAACACATAGTGATTGATCCTTGAATGCAAGTAACAATTGAGACTTCTTTGAACTGTCTCCTACCAATCAATTAACAGTTGTTACAGCAGGATCTGATGGATGATTGGAATACATCTTATTCCGTTTTAGTGGTTAGTTTAAAGGAATAGGTTAAAGGGAAGAGTTCTAGTTATTCAGTGTACACTTTTATTTCAAAATAAATGACAATATTAATTTTGAGAATTAGAATGGAGTATTAATAGAGTGGCTAAAACTTTTTTTTTTTTGCATGCAAGTTGTATCTGTTTTAGGTTTGGGTAGTAATTTTGCATAATTTGAATTTCTTTTAGTCTGCAATTCCTTAAATGTTTAAAAGGCATCAGTGAATGCATTGTACCAGAATGAGACAAGAACCATCAATAAGATTTACATTTGAAAGGTGCCTCACCTAAATTGTAATGCTTAAATTAAAACAGAATTGTTGTTTTGAGATCTTTTTCCTTTGTTTTTCTTACAGTTGCTCTTTCCTCAGGTGATGGGATTTCTGGATTTGGATTTTTGTCAGTAAATTATCAATATTGGATTTTCCATAGTTTACAATGGTTTCAGTCTTTTGGAATGTGTGTAGTTTAAAACTCAATGGAATACAGCTTTCCAGAGTCCATGAAAAGATGGTTCTTGCAGAACATGGGTCATTCCCTGTAAAAAAGGAAGAAGCTGAAATCTGTTTCACTTTACCACATGATGGTCTAACCTCAGTTTTCAGTAGCAAAGTTGATAATGTGCTATATTTTAAGGCTGTGCGAAGTTTCAGTCACTGATTTGAATAAAAAAAGATTCAGCCCATTCTGGTGGCCGAATCTCCGAATTGAATCAGGAGACCCATTAATCTCTCTGAATCAAATTAGAAGCCTCCGATCAGAGAGATTTGGAGAGATTCATCGATTCAGCCATAGACACAGCATTTTATGTTTCTCTGTGTACCTCTAGGTACCAGGCATGGCTTGTGAACACCAAGATGGTAGGGCAGATGGAGCATCCCATGGGAGCACATGGGGGCTCCTCTGCGTGCTCAGCAGCAGACCCAGAAGTGGGCCAGAAGTACTTCCGGTCCTCTTCCAGGTCCACAGTGGAGCATGCAGGGTGGGGGAGCCCTGGCCCTCAGCTCAGTGACTGGTGCCTCCTGAGTCTGGGGGTGCAGCTGTGGTCCCTCCATGATTAAACACTGAGCTGGGCGGGGA
>NW_017728947.1:17149157-17156110 GCF_001723895.1 Crocodylus porosus
ATGCTTTTGATGCAAGACCAAGAGTGTGTAAAGTATTTTGGCATCAGTGTCTCAGAATGTATAGTCTTACTGCTTTTCTTAATGCCTCCCCCCTCTCTCAAAAAATCCACTCGGATTTTGCTGAGTGATCCTCCCATGAGATATCCAGGTAACTGAAGTCACCCATGACAACCATGGTCCTGGAGCATGTGGCCTCACCCAGTTCCCACGCGAACTCCTGGTCAAGCTCTTGACTTTGGGTGGGAGGTCTGTAGTAGGTTCCCACCATTGTGTCCCCTGTGCCATGTTCCCCATGGATTTTAACCCAGAGGGTCTCCAGTCATCCATCCTGGTCGCCAACATCAGCTAGCAGGGATGTCTAGCTTTCCTTAACAGAGAGACCCCCTCCCCCCTCACGTTCCTGTGAGACAGTCCATCTGCTCCACCATCTCAGTGTTCACAAGCCTGGTACCTCTAGGTACATAGAAAAAACATATAAAGCTGTGTGTACAGCCAAGTAGCTGATTCTCTGAACCAGAATCGAATCTTCAGATTCAGATTTGGCTGAATCGAATTGGGACAGCGATCCAAATCAGTGAATCAAATGACTGTCCCCCGAATCAGGCCGAATCAAATACTGTCTGCTTCACACACCCCTACTACATTTCTTCTAGGCTATGTTAAGACATCGGTGTAGCTTAACTTTTTATGATCGTGAGGATTGCAAAGTTTGTTACAGTTGTAAATAGCTCTGCTTCATGTTTGCCATGTGTAAAACATGGACAATATTCAGTTCTTCACAGATCTGAGACTGCTTTGATTGATTATAAAATGTTCTATAGATGACAGATGCTAAGAATGTGGAGTAGTTATTTTGTTAATTCATTGTCATCTCATGATATCTGCATGCAAATTTTTAGCCGGTTATATAAAATTAATATTTATGGTTTATTTTTAAGAAGTCTCCTCAAACAGAGAGTTGCACTGATAGTGGAGCAGAGAATGAAGGCAGTTGTCACAGTGATCAAATGAGCAATGATTTCTCAAATGATGATGGAGTTGATGAAGGAATCTGCCTTGAAACCAATAGCGGTGCAGAAAGAATTTCAAAAGTTGGCAGTGAAAAGGTATATTAGAGTATATAAATAAGAACATTCAATTTTAGTATGTTCCTCAAATGGGGGGGGGGGTGTTGTTGGGGTTTTTTTAAGGTTGATTCTCTTTTAAAAGTTCAAATGCATAAAACCACAGTATGGCAAGAAGTCCAAAGGACTTGTCGATCCTTCTAGAATGAGAGAATTTCCCAGATGTTGATTTTTGGTTTCAGCTGCTTTTGTTCTGGCAAAAAGCATTCATGTAAAAAGATGGTTCTTCCTTATAACCAGTGAATTCTTGTTGAGGTAGATTATCAAATCTGTGGCAGGTTTATATTTTGCAAGTATCTTATAGCACAGAGGGCTAGTGAAGAATTATTTTGAAAAGCTACAGAGATTTTCACAGCTGGCAGAATACTGGGAAATTGAGAGAGACCAGAAATTGATCGGAGATGGTATTATTCTGATGCACCACCACCATGTAAGCGCATAACTTTCTTCTGAAATGCTTTTGATGCAAGACCAAGAGTGTGTAAAGTATTTTGGCATCAGTGTCTCAGAATGTATAGTCTTACTGCTTTTCTTAATGCCTCCCCCCTCCCCCAACCTGGTACACGAGTAAATGACATACATTTCAGAGAATGGAGATCTTGTGTCAAATAGGCTAAAATAGGTCAGTCAGGTGTTCCGTGCCCTCTGGAAGACACTGGTTCCCTTCTAGTTTGCACAGTCTGAGTATAAGGCATAGTTGTATGCCTTCATGCTTTACTTTGCGCATGTACATCCTGGTTTATACTTGGTAACTAGTCTTGTATGGACTGCGACTTAATTCCAAAATGCAACTTGTTTGTTGCTCGGATTGCACCCACAACCAGCTTGTAAACTAGTGGTGAATGGTGATGAATACTTACAAGTTGATAAACTAATGGCAAATAACACCACATAAACATTCTGCATAGTAATGAAGGCTGCATAAATTATTTTATTAAGCTATAATTACATATACTATGGTAGTACTCAGATGATCCACCCAGATCAGAACCGTGATGGAATTCATATTAACATGGTAAAAGACAACAAAAACGACAAGTAAAATAATTCTGTTTTATTATAATGAACATCAGTCACAGCACAGTTTTATATAGTTGTTTCATAGTGTGTTGTATGAAGCAAAGCAGAAATAAGTTAAAGGCTAAGCTTCAAGGAGGATTTTGTAGTAGGTATGTATTTTTATATTAAACTTCTTATCCATAATAAGAGGAAGCAAGAGTGGACTTGAGAGGGGGAAATGGACAAAAGACTAATGACCAGTAAGCAAAGGCATATCTCTTATTGTTCTTGATAGTCCGGTAGTGTCTTGGAGCTGACAGAGCATGGGTTTTAAAGCTGTGAAAGACCTTAAATGCAAGATAAGGAACATGCATTTCATGCAATAAAGGAGGAGCCCAAAAAAGTATTTAGAGAGAGAGGGGTTCAATAGTCATAGCAGCAAATCAGAAAGATTGTCTTAGCAGTGGGGTTTTGGAGAGAGAGATTGCAATTGGCAAAGACAGATTGGTAATAGGATGGGGGATGGTTGAACCAAGCATCTTTCCAAGACTAGATCTTGCAGTATCATCAAAGCCATCTCTTTAACAGTGTGTGCTGGTAACCAGCACAGTGTTAACCTTACACTATTATGCAGAAGAAACTGTTTGTATAGTTCTTAAAACAATTTTCTGAGTAGTTTCTTAGAATGATATTGCAAACTCCATTTTTCTTATTGATTTTTTTCTTTCTTTTTTTTTTTTTCTTTTTTTCCTTTCTTCCCCAGAATTCTTTATTGTATGAACTCTTTTCTGTTATGGTCCATTCGGGAAGTGCTGCTGGTGGCCATTACTATGCCTGTATAAAGTCCTTTAGTGATGATCAGTGGTACAGCTTCAATGATCAGCATGTTAGCAAGGTAAAATAATATTTTAATTTTCTTGTCCTCAAATGAAAAAGGTAGTTTGTAGTATTTAATGAGGTTACATATTTTCAGTTTTGAAGTGATGGTGCACAAACTTTGAGCTGCTTATTTGTTATCACCTGACATTAGCTTCTCATCTTTTCCTCCCCTTTTTGTTTGGGTATAATTTTATTACTATATATAATTATTATAATTATATTATTATTATTATTATAATTAATATATTCTTAACTTGAACTTTGCTTTTAAACTTGTTTTTAAAAAGTTCAGATGCAGTTATGTGTTGCTGCTTTTACATTAGCCAGCCTCCTATTTCCAGTGAATATTAGTTTAGAGTACAGATTTAATGCCTCCATTTTGTGAGGTGCTACTGTTTTCCTGTTGAGACATGAAACATCATAATGTGATTCCCTGTTTTTTCTTTTCATTTTTTTTCTCTTTGTTTTTTGTATTGCAGTTGGAAGTAGTAATTCAAATCAAATGTCAAGAAAATAATGTTGGTGAATTCTCTGTGATAGCACACTACAGGTCTTTGTTTTCATCTCATTTTACATTACCGGTCATAAGGTCGCTTTGTCAGTTTGTCTGCTCCCCAGAGCAAGTCTGCTCTCTGCATCAGGGACAGTTATCAGTTAGTATAATGCATTAAGTTGACTGGAAGCAATCTTGCTATTCCTCAACAAATTTGGGATGTTAACGAACATGGGAAGAGACAAAGCTACCTAGCTTGGCAGCACAGTGAGATGGTACCATATTTTCTTGCATGCTCCCATATAAGACATGCATCTTGTTTTGGGAAGGCAGAATAAGGAAAAGAGAATCTTACCTGCCATAGCATGGGCTTGTAATGGCTGAATGCTGGCAGTATACAAGAAAGGCAGAGTCCCATGGTCAACACCACTTAACCTCTGGCTGCAGCTGGTCAGCTCAGTTTGAATGATGATGGAGTTGATGAAGGACTCTGCCTTGAAACAAATAACTATGCAGAAAGAATTTCAAAAATTGATAGTGAGAAAATGTTGGAGCATGTGAAAAAGAACTTACAAATTATGTTCTCCAAATGCAGGGTTTTTTGCTTGGGCAGTGGCTGTGACAGAATTAAACATAAAGCTGATGACAGGACTCCATCTCTCCTGCAGCAGAAGGGAGCAGAGTCCTTTAGCCATTCCAGTGTCTCCATGCCTCCATTCCACCTTGGAATTTTTCTTCACCACTTGAAACATGCATGTCATTTCTGGAGGGTGAATTTGGGTGGAACGTGTGGTACGCGAGTAAAACCAGTTTGTAGGAAGACATATTATTACCTTAGTTATCAGAAGTGTGTGTGTGCGTGTGTGTATGACCCTAAACTTGCTCTTCCATTATCTTACTCTCCTCCCTCTTCTCTAAATTTCCATTCTAAAGAGAATTTAGCATACTTCAAGCTCATTCTTTTTTGTTCTTGAATGTAAAAGTTTCTTCCTGTAAAGCTTCAGATGATGGTTGTGCCCATCTGTCAAACGACATTACATTTAAGGGACAGGGCAGTGTGTTAAAAGAAGTTAGGTCTGTGATTATGTGCAAGCACTGTCAGCTTTGTCTCCTCTCTGCTTATATAAGGGAAGCTCCCTGCTTTCTTAACAGTCGTACTGGAAGGCTTCAGATGTTCAGGGCCTCTACAGCTATAAGTTATGGTTTCTGACTATCAGAAGAACTAAGATGTGAAATACTGATTCCACCAAAGGTGACAGCAAAACTATCAAACTGCTGCGTTTTCACACTTAAGCTCCTGAGATGAACTTAAGTAGTCGTACTTCTCAAATGATGCCCGTAGGCTGCTGGATGGCACTTTCTCCCTTTTAGTGTTTCCTTCCTGTCAAAATGCCAGTAGGAGAAAGTTATTAAAATTAAATTAAGAGTTCACTGAAGATGTGATAGTGTTGTCAGTTTTTGTCATTTTGGAAAATCAGGATTTTTTTTAAAAAGGTGAGAAGCAAAGAAACGTAAATATCAGAATATTCAGGGGACAGGTGAAATTTATTGACTTGTATCAGTTCTGGAGAGTAATGTATCTGATCCTGGAAACTGGTGTATCTGCAGCTTCCCAAAGCCTCCAAGTGTCTTTAGGTATCTTGAGATTCTCACTGGACCAATTTTGTTTTCTATCCTATGGCCTAGTTTCAGGGGCTCTAACATGGCAATGTTATTGCTTACGTCTGCTTCTATGGTAGAGAACATCTGGAAAAGGGGAGTTCATATGTATACACTACATAAAATTTGAAGTAACATGAAATCTGTTTTTGTAAAGCTGTACAGCTATGACACCATTTTAAATTAAAGAAAATTTGGACTAGGTATTGATTGAAAAAGTTTGTGCTCCTTTTTTTGAGAGTCTGTGTGATATTTACATTTTCCCACCTGCAGTTGTTTCCTAAAACATGGCCTTTCAACTCTTATCTAACAGGAAATTTGCTTTCTCGGATTTGAAACATGTATTTGAACCTTCTTCTACATTTTTAAAACCTGTTATAAAATTACAGAAGAATTTAATTAAGTTGAAATTTGTGTGGATATGGGACAAGATAAATGTCCAGTTTCTTACAACACTATGCAGTTAAGAAAGACACTTTCAAAAAAATTAAGAATTATATTTGTGTCAAGTATAAAAGCAAGATCCAAATCACTACTGGGTATGCAGCTATTTGCCATGTCTCCATTTAGAAACAAATGTGAATTGTTGTTTGACTGCAGTAAGTCAGTTTTCCTGAAGTAGGAAGTATAAGTTGATGGTTATTATGTAATGAATGTTTTCAAAATTATTTTTTTCCATTAGATAACCCAAGAAGACATTAAAAAGACATATGGTGGATCATCTGGAAGCAGAGGCTATTATTCCAGTGCTTTTGCTAGGTTAGTAATACACTACTGTTCATTCTTTTTTCAAAATTGGAATGTTCTAACCAACTTGAGTAGCCAGTGTATTTTGATTGCCTCTTTATAGTAAAAAATAACATAGTTTATATCAAGTAGTTGTAAAACAGTTCTGGAGGGAAAACTTCAAATATTTTAGCAATACTAGGAATGCTGTAATTGAAAAAACATTGGGGATCATTTTATAGTTAATACAGGGGTGGGCAATTATTTTGGGTGGAGGGTTGCTTAATGAGTTTTAGTGAGCTATTGAGGGCTGCAAGGGTAGCCCCACCCCTTGACAGGTGCCCCGCTCCCTGCTTGCAATCTTAGGACCAGAAGTCCTGCCCCCTAGCCCCTGACCTTTGCTCCTGGAAGTCCCTCCCCTTGCCCCTGGATGTATTGGGGGATGTCATCTTGGGACCAGAAAAAAGCAAATCACGGTGGCAGCAGGAGCAGGCAACAAGCACTTAAGGCACTTGTTCCCCGCGCAGGTGCTGCCACCCAGCAGCACATAGCTCCAGCCAGAGCTACATGTGGCAGCAAGGAACTCAGCCAGGCTGTCCTGCCTCTTTCGCACAGGTCTCCCCACAGTGCACACGTAGCTTCTGGCACTTGTGCACCACCGGAAGAAGTCCTGTGTGCTGGATCCAGCTGTCTTCCCCACTCCCTGCCACCATGTGCAGGTCCTGGGACTGCTGGGAAGCAGGGGCCAGGGCAGGAAGACGGATGGCTCCAGCGTACAGGGCTTGCTCTGGTGATTCACGAGTGCTGGGAGCTGCACATGCGCACTGTGTGATAGAGGTGGGCTAGCCTGGCTGTGCTTCTTGCCTCCACATGCAGCTCTGGCCGGAGCTGCACACCACCAGGCAACAGCGTCTGCATGCACCCCAAGGGCTTGGCGACTGCTGCTGCCTCCATGGAGGAGTATGGAGGGGTTAGGGTTAGGGTTACACCCACACCCACACCCACACCCACACCCACACACACACACACCCACACACACACACACCCACACACACACACCCACACACACACAC
>NW_017728947.1:17156210-17160836 GCF_001723895.1 Crocodylus porosus
CCATGGAGGAGTATGGAGGGGTTAGGGTTAGGGTTACACCCACACCCACACCCACACCCACACCCACACACACACACACCCACACACACACACACACACACACACACACACACACACACACACACACTGTCCACCTGAGCTCCACATTCCCACCACCCCCACTGGGCACACGCTGTATGCTCCCATAGGCCCCAGCCTCATATTTCATGCCCCTGTCCAGCTGCAGCTCCCCTTCTCCTCCCTCCCCCCCGCTGCTTCCCTACGTGCTGCAGCAGAGAGACAAGGAGGAGCCAAGCAGGTCCCTCAGCGGCAGCAGCCCTGCCTGGCAGCTGTGCATGGTGGCTGAGCTGGGCCCTTCTGCCCACAAGGGTGGGAGCGAGGCATGTGGGTTGGGTGGAGTACAGTTCATTGGTGGGCACCCAGGGGCCAGATGAAATTGCCTAGCAGGCCTCATCTAGTCCAAAGGCCGTATTTTGCCTGCCCCTGAGTTAACGCACTATTGCACAATACCACAAATGTTCTTTATTGTTAAAAAGAACTTTTAATGAAAAAATTGACTATGACTTCCAAGTCAGATACTGACTGCTCTTAAAAAAAAAAATATTTCCCCACTAGCTCCACGAATGCGTACATGCTTATATATAGACTGAAGGATCCAACAAGAAATGCAAGTAAGTGTGTTTTATAGTTCTCAACTATAAGTGTGTTGGTTTGTGGGGGGGGGGTTGGCTTTTTTCCCCCTACTGGGTAGGAAGGCTAAGTGTAAATGAAGACCTACATGTTCCCTATATTAAGAATTTGAGTTTTAAGATGAGCTGAAGTAATGGGGTTTTTTTGGGGGGGTGGGAATGGGGGCATTATATTAGGCAAAATGGGAGTGTGGACTACATTTATGGTGCTTTACATTTAAGAGGCCACCACAGTATTTACGTAAAGTAGATATAGTAACGGAAAAAAGTTTAAGGGAATAAGATACACGTAAAAAATAGTGTCAGTATTGGAAAGTGTTATGTAATAATAAAAAACCCTATTTTCCTGCACCAGCAATGATCACCTGAGTTGTTTATAATGCTAGATTATTATGTTCTTTGGAGTAGTATTTTCTCACTTAATCCTTGTATGTACTAGAACACTAGGGGGAGCTGATGCAGCAAAAACTGAAAGCTCTGTTAGAAGAAAAGTTTGGTTTCAAACTACTGTCAAATAGTAGGAAAATGATACTATAGTGTTATTAGTTGATATTGGGGTTTTTCACCCCCCCTTTTCCTTCTTATAATCCACATAACATGATGCTGATAAAACCAGGCAGAATGACATTGAATCTTTCGAAGAGCTGGATAGAAATAGTGGGAATAGGACACAGATTAATTTTGGTTATTATTTCAAACTGGTTGTTTTAAAGAAAGATCTAGTGTCAACTTCTACAAAGGAAAGATCACCTAAGACTATTAAAGACTATTTAAAGTTCTTTAGAGACTCTGAGTAGCATTCAATTTAGCCCTACTTATATTAGTGATTTTTATTTTTATTTATAAAAGCATAATTGAGTACCTACTTTGAACTGTATCTGCCCTGACATTATAATTTTAAAAAATCAGGTACAGTGAATGGCACTCCCCAGTATAGCCAGAGGATTAAAAATACCTTAACCATACATAGAAAACCATAATGTGCATATTTCTTTTTTCTCTCCCTAATGACTAGTAGATCAAATAGCCCATTTTACCAGTGTAGCCTAGGGGAACCAGGGCAAGCTAGTTCTAAAACTAAAGCTCCTTTATAGGGAGGGAACTGTTTGTTGCCAGGTTTCTTTTATTGCATGTATATTTTGGTAGCCCTTGCATCTCTCTGTGTAAGAATATTTTTTGCAGATTGTAATATAAATTAAAGTTTAAAACAAAAACACCCTATATCTCAGCATTTGGAATATGACATTGGGATGAGAAGTGTTCTTGCTGGGAGCCAGGTTCCCAACCTTTTTGTCTGTTATAAATGAAAACCAGCACCTTGAATTCCACCTGGAAATCTTACTTGACAGGCAGTGCAGATTTTGATGTGCTAGTGTGATGCACCTCCAACTTGCATTCTTTTCCTAATGCAAATTATAGTTGCCTACTTTGACACCATCAGGAAATGGGAATTATGTCAAGGCGACTAAACCAGTGGTTGTCAATCTTCTTAGACCCAAGGCATCCCTCAGAAAATGCTAGCTCGAAGTTTTCACTCCTTTTTTGACTACAAAAAAATGACAAGAGAACTTGGAAAGAACATAGCAGGTCAGAATGTTTTTGACAGTATGGATTCCTATGGGAAAAGTCAGGATTGATCTTTGTGAATTACGTGTTGGTATTTGCACACCAAACAGTGTTAATACTGAACGGCCTCCATAAGAAAATCTCATGGCACCCCAGAGCGCTATGGCACCGTCATTGAACTAAACCGTGTATAGCTTGTAGCCAAATCCTAATCAAAGAGGATAAGACGTTGCCTCTTCTTCTCCAGTTGTAGACAAAGAGGTGCTCCTGGCTGGGTGAAAGAACAGGAGGCCAAAATACCAAAGTTGGGTATCTGTATCACAAAAGGCAGTTTCATCTATTTGTGGATATGTGATTTACCTGCACATAGAGTTTAATTCCTTGCTGCTGTGTTTAAGTGATAAAATGGACACATGCATGGGCCTGTAAAATCATTTCCATAGAATGCAAGAACCTGTTAATGATTAGGTCTTATGTAATACATTCTATCATTGGTAACTATTTTAGAAGGAAAGTGAGCAGTTATCATGGGTTAATTGTCCTGACCTTTTCCTGCTGGGTGAAATTTTTAAGTCAGTCCATTAAACATGCTTGAGAAGGAGTAAACAATCAAAGACACTGGTGGTAAAAGGTGGTGGTAAAAGGTGATGGTAAAAGGCAAAAAATATTTTCAATCAACTTAACTGTGCTTATTTTACATATGTATTATAAATTTTGAGCCCTTTTAAGTGGATGTCCTCTATCTGACTCAGGAAGTGTACAGGCCAACAAGAGGTAAAGCACTGCTCGACCTCATACTGGCAATCGGGGATGACCTAATCAGCCACCTAACAATCGAAGGGAAGCAGGGTGACAGTGACCATGAGCTGATCACCTTCACCATCTGCTGTAAAGCTGGCAAGTCAGTCAGTAATACAGAAGTCCTTGACTTCAGAAAAGCTGACTTTAACAAACTAAGGACACTTGACAGTGAGGCCCTAAAGGGCCACAGCCCAGAGGGGAGTTCAGGACGAGTGGTCACTCCTCAAGGGAACAATTCTGGATATACAAGCAAAGTCCATCCCGTCTCAGAGGAAAGGCAGCAAAAGGGCACAGCAGCCCCCTTGGCTCTCCAGGTAATTGGCTGACCTCTTGCGTCTTGAAAGGAAGACCTACAAAGGATGGAGGACTGGAACCACCATCAAGGAGAACTACTCTGCTCTGGTCCAGACCTGCAGAGAGCAAATCAGGAAAGCCAAGGCTGTGATGGAACTTCAGCTAGCTACAAATATCAAAGACAATAAAAAGTCCTTTTTCAGATATGTGGGGAGCCAAAGGAAAAGCAAGGGCAACATTGGACCCCATCAAAGCTGACCTCATGAAGGAATATCTTGAGAGGCTGGATACCTTCAAGTCAGCTGGCCCTGACGGTTTACACCCAAGGGTACTTAAGGAGCTGGCTAGCATCATAGCTCAGCCCCTGGCACAGATCTTTGAGACCTCCTGGTGCTTTGGTGAAGTGCCCGAAGATTGGAAGAAGGCCAATGTCATCCCAGTCCTCAAGAAAGGGAGGAAACTAGATCCGGCAAACTACAGGCCCATCAGCCTGACCTCTATCCTGGGGAATGTCTTGGAAAAGGTTATCAAAGAGGCCATCCTTAACAGACTAGCTGATGGCAATATCCTGAGGGATACCCAGGATGGGTTTGTCTTGCTTGACCCGTCTCATTTCCTTTTACGACAAGATGACCTGTCACCTGGACAAAGGGGAAGAGATTGATGTCATATATCTTGATTTTAAAAAAAAGCCTTCAATCTGGTAGCCCATGATCACCTCTTGGCAAAACTGGCTAACTGCGGCCTCGACCTCACCACGATCCGCTGGCTGGGGAATTGGCTCCGTGGTAGGACCTAGAGGGTGGTGGTTGATGGAAGCCAATCGTCTTGGTGCATGGTCACCAGTGGGGTCCCTCAAGTCTCTGTCCTAGGGCCTATACTGTTTTAATATCTTCATCAATGATGTGGACATTGGTGTCAGAAGCAGACTGGCCAAGTTTGCTGACAACACCAAACTCTGGGGTAAAGCATCCATACCTGAGGATAGGAGGGTGATCCAGGCAGATCTTGACAGGCTCATGAAATGGGCAGATGAGAACCTGATGGTGTTCAACACGGAAAAATGCAAGGTTCTCCACCTTGGGGGAAAAAAAATCTGCAGCATGCTTATAGGCTCAGCAGTGCTACGCTGGTTAGCACTTCAGAGGAAAGGGACTTTCCTAAAGGGACCACCCTAGAGTTCTAAAGGAACTGGCCGAGGTCATTGCAAGTCCCCTGGCACAGCTTTACGAGCACTCGTGGTGCTCTGGTGAGGTACCGGAGGACTGGAAGAGGG
>NW_017728947.1:17162591-17198875 GCF_001723895.1 Crocodylus porosus
CCTAGGGGTGTTTAAGAGGAGGTTAGATGAACATCTTGCTGGGGTCATTTGACCCCAGTACTCTTTCCTGCCATGGCAGGGGGTCGGACTAGGTGATCTACTCGGGACCCTTCTGACCCTAGAAACTGTGAACCTGTGACTTGGGGTCATGGTTGACCACAAGATGAACATGAGCCTTCAATGTGATGCTGCGGCTAGTAAAGCAAGCAAACGCTGGCTTGCATCCATAGATGCTTCTTAGGCAAATCCTGGGACATCATTCTCCCATTGTACTTGGTCTTGGTGAAGCCACAGCTGGAGTACTGCGTCCAGTTTTGGTCTCTATGATTCAAAAAGGATGTGGAGAAGCTTGAGCGAGTGCAGAAGAGAGCCACACACATGATCAGGTCAGGAAAACAGACCTTATGAGGAGAGGCTGAGAGCCATGGGGCTCTTTGGTCTAGGAAAGCGCAGGTTCAGGGGTGATCTGGTGGCCATGTTTAAATTTATCAGGGCTGCTCATCAGGATCTGGGGAAATGTCTGTTAACCAGAGCATCCCAAGGGAAGACAAGATCAAACAGTCGTAAACTGCGCCGCAACAGATTCAGGCTGGACATAAGGAAGAACTTCTTTACTGTCTGAGCCCCCAAGGTTTGGAATAGACTGCTGCCGGAAGTGGTTCAAGCACCTACTTTGATTGTCTTCAAGATGCATTTGGATGCTTATCTTGCTGGGATCCTATGATCCCTGCTGCCTTCCTGCCTCTGTGGCAGGGGACTGGACTCAGTGATCTTCCAGGGTCCCTTCCAGCACAAATGTCTATGAAACCTATTCGTTTCTAAGAAGTCAAGGGATTTTCAGGCCTGTTGCAAGAAATATATGCCTTAGTTGAAACAAATATTTAAATTTGACTTGCAAGAGCTCAAATATTGTGGTAATAGGATACTGTCAGTTTAAGATATTTGTGATGCATAGATAAAATATTAAATCTTCAAAAAGAACACAAAAGTGATACAGTACTTGGAAATGATCAATATTGGTTCAGTCCCCCAATAAGAACTAACAATAACTCTTTGGTGTTTAAATCTGAAGTTCAGCAATACTTGCAATATTGATTAACATAAAATTATTTTGGTAAAGATTTGTTGTCACGCAGGTATATTAGATAGCGTTCCCCCAAATAATGATTTTCAGTTTTATAACCCTT
Source organism: Crocodylus porosus (assembly GCF_001723895.1). Classification (NCBI taxonomy): domain Eukaryota; kingdom Metazoa; phylum Chordata; order Crocodylia; family Crocodylidae; genus Crocodylus; species Crocodylus porosus. The sequence goes on from NW_017728947.1 coordinate 17,163,779, forward strand.
TTGATATTATCTTTAGCAGTCTGCCTGACTAGGTCTAGTCCATACCTACCATGTGGTGACACATGAATTAATTTTTAAAGGTGACAAATGATGTATCCAATTCCCTGGAGCCTATGTGATAGTTGTAGATCAAGGAAGGTGGTTTAATTTTTAGGTGTTAACCATATTACATTGTTAACTTGGTATTGCTTGAGTATAGTGCCATTGTTAACTTGGTATTGCTAAAGTACAGTGCAAGGGTAAAGTCATGTTGACTTCAGCTCCATTTACACTTAAAAGAGGAACAGAGTGGATTCATGAAAAAGTAAAATAAGAAATGAAAGTTTGTGTCAGACTACTAGGGTGATGTTGCAAAGATTGTACATAAAGTGCCTTAAAATTATACTGTATATCATTCGAATCAGAATTTACCTTCAATATGCTTTTATTGGTAGAATTCCTTGAAGCACATGAATATCCAGAGCACATTAAGCACCTGGTACAAAAAGAACGAGAGTTAGAAGAGCAAGAAAAAAGGCAACGTGAAATTGAGCGCAATACTTGCAAGGTTAGAATTCCAGTTTGCATAACATTGGATCTATAAATTTCTATATAAAAGGATTGAAAGCTATATTGCAAATGACTGCCATACCACAATGAGTCTTGTGGAATACAAATAATATGCTTTATTACAAATAACTCATTACAACTAAGGGTCTATATGCCTGAGTCAGGTACATAGTAGATGGCTAGCATTAATTTTAAACTCACATTTTTGTATTTGAATTGGAAGCCAGAGTAACAATATTGTATAATCAGCTGAATAACAGAATTTTAAACAAGTAAAAAAATGAAAAGTTAGTGTTTTATTGTAGTAACCTCTCTAGTTGAAATAGTATTAACCTTATGTTTTATATTTTGTTGTGTTAGGATAAGTAAATAACATATAAGCACGTTTCCATTTTAAAATATGTTAATTGAAAGTAAATTTGTGAGAGACTTGATTTATTCTTTTAATTGATGGCTTTACATTACAGATAAAATTGTTCTGCATGCATCCTGTAAAACAAATAATGATGGAAAATAAATTAGAAGTTCATAAAGACAAAACACTGAAAGAAGCAGTAGAAATAGCCTACAAGGTACTGTATCATTTATAACAATACAGTAAAACAGGCAGGTGAATTTTTACTGCATTTCCTTCATTATATACTTTCATGCTTATTTCTGTCTGTCCAGATATTTTTATACAGAGTAGCATTAGGCGTTTCACTTTTGTAACCTCTGACAAAGTTGCTGTTGATCATTATTATAAAGTATTGTCCCTAACTGAGTTTAACTGGAATGAGATGGTGCCTGTATTTTTAAAAAAGTAGTTTCACATGTTCCTATTATAAAGTTACAGTTGTGTTTTTATCCCTATTATTCAGATATAAGATGGCCTCCCCCTTAATAATTAGATTCCTTATATGGAAAATTTATAAATTTGTTATAACTTTCTCTAATTATTGGAGATTTACCTTTGCATTTGTCCCACTCCCTTTGCACTGGTACTGCAGGTAAATAAATCTGAGGGGTCAGGTAGCCACTTTGCCTTCTGTCATCTCAACTTCTCCCTGCAGTCCCTTCCCCCCCTCCTTAGTGTCAGCCCCTGCTCTCTCTGAGCACATGGAAGGGAGGGGCGAATGTGAAAACATTGACCTTGAAGTAGACATAAGCAAATTACAAGTACCCAAAGACTTGGTTCATCCAGAATTGACACATTTCACCTTTTTTGAAAGTGCTGCAAGTTTTAGCCTAGGTACTCTATAAACACACTTTTTTTAGCAGCACTTTTGAAACCTACTTTAGATACAGTACAAACTATGTATGATGTTAGTTTAAAGCCAAAAGGCTCATGATATGTCATATAGTTCATTGGGTTGGCTTCAGCAATCAAGTGTTTCAAGCCATGGTGGCCCCAGAGCTGAGTGCTGCTCTGTATATATGTATATTCCAGACCAGCATTCCCCGCACCTGCTAATTAGCCACATGTTCTTGTCATGAGTCCTAGGATCCTCCAAAAATGTATATGTGGATGAAATGCAGGGAAGTCTGGTCCACTTCTACTCATGGAGGGCAGGACCACAGTAATCATATGCGACAGGCTGAGAGGGGGTGACGGGTCCTGTTTGGTGATGTTAGCCAAGCACTTAAGGTTGGTGAAGCAACAGGAATCATTGGAAATGGGAGAGAGAGTGGGAGTGAAGAGGAAACCTAAATGTATTCATTGTAGTGGTTCACCATGACTTGAAGAAGAGGCTGTGCTGCGGGGGACTACGCACAATGGGCACTTTCATTTTATCTTCTTTGGGTATACTGCATTAACTTGTCTTTGTGGTAGGTTCCTATTAATATGTTTGCCCAATATATAACATGTTTTATAGTTATGTTCATGTTGGCTGTATTTAATCAACTTTATAGTAGGTTTCCATTACTGAGCACATGCTGTTTTTGGCTGCAGTTTAATGATAGACAATATGCTTAATGAGGTTTGCTTATATGCAAATATAATATAAGGAGCTTTTTCCCCATATGCTGGTAGGGATTGGGAGTGGGAAATCTCATCTTGTATTTGTGTAAACACGGTAATTTTTCCCAATTTCCACTGGTGAGTTTACTTTCATCTCTGTACTTTGAAGGAACTATGAAAATGTATAGTAGAATCATAATAAAACTGTAAAAAGAAATACTGATACATATGCAGAAGACAGTCTCATCATGAAGTCTTCTAACTATTTTATCAAATAGTAATTATTCCAAACTCCAGTCCACTCGAACACTTGAATGAGCTTAGAGTTAGGCTTCCGAATCAGAAGGTGGCAGTCGTGACCCCTAGATGCGCAACTCCTGTGAATACTCACAACAACCTCATTTGGAGTGGTTGTATCATGGGACTCATCCTTCCTTCTCAAAAAGGCTGAAGTAGCATTCTGTGCTTCAGTCTCTTTCCATGAGGAAAAGCAAGGGTTGTAGCTATTATGCCCTAATAACAGAAGGGAAAGATCCTTAATATGAACCTTTGCATTTGCAGTGTTGTAATCTACACTTCCTGCCACATATCGCTTTAGCAGAGGTCATGATATTGGGAGATATTAAATACTTTGTGAGCAAAGAGTTTGGTATAGGAGAGGGACTGTTATACTATACTCTAAAAGCTGAATGTGCATGATTAGGATGTTCATGGAATATAGGCAAAATGTGTGTTTGTTGTTTGTGCCGTTTTTTTAAAAATACTGTGTTTCTGCAATTGAATTGCAGATAATGGATTTAGAAGAAGCTGTTCCTTTGGATTGTTGTCGTCTTGTTAAATATGATGAATTCCATGATTATTTGGAGCGATCATATGAAGGTGAAGAGGATACGCCAATGGGAATCTTACTTGGAGGAGTCAAATCAACCTACATGTTTGACCTACTTCTAGAAACAAAAAGACCTGACCAAGTTTTCCAGTGCTATAAACCTGGTGGTAAGGAGGAAGGCTTTACAAATGGCTCAATAAATAATGTATGGCCTACACTGGAAAAAAAACAACAAACCTTCTTCAGTGTTTAAAAAAAGTTTGTTATATGAATGTAGGAGAAAAATGATTTTTTTTCTTGTGGATTCTAGCAATTCCTGCAATTTTCAAAGCCTTTCTAATTCACAGTTTTACGTAGATGATGTTTTGCAGTATCAAAAGGATGGTCAGCATTTCTATATTGTCACCTATATGGCTTTCTTGCCCTCTTGACATTTAAACTGGTTGCCTGTTTCTGAGCCTAGAGAGTCCATTGGTTAGAGTGCTGGTAAGGTATGTTAGTTCTTGTAACTAGTAGCACACAGCTCAAATGACCAGGTATCTTTTACAGCTGGCTTGACTGGAGGCTGCCTGCAGCACAAATCTGAAGCAGGGATTAAATTTACATCTCTGGATCCATTACAAGACACTTTAGCTGCTCAGTTACCTCACCTTCTGTACATTTAATTATATGCTTAAATAGGACATTAAAAGCAGTAAACTTTCGGAATTTTTTGTACTGACTCATCTCTCATTTTCTCCTTCTTCTGTCCCCATAGAGGTCATGGTAAAGGTTCATGTGGTTGACCTAAAGACAGAATCTGTTGCTCCGCCTATCAGTGTCCGAGCCTATTTGAACCAGACAGTTACTGAATTCAAACAACTTATTTCAAAGGTAAAATTTTAATTCGTCAAGTTTTGAATTCTTTTGAATTATGAAAACTCAATAAAATATAAACATAAAGGATGAGAGCCTTGAATTGCTTCTTACCCTTCTTGCTGTGTAAAGCCCTAGAAATGTTGTCCAGCACAGAAAATAAATGTAATGGTGTATCGGAGTACTCATGCACAAATTCCAGTTAGTGTGTGCTGAATATGGGGACAACATACAATTCTGCAGAAGTGCTGCTCTTCTCTTTAAGTGGTACTGGATCCTATATAACATGTTTTAAGTATTAACTCTTTCTTGCATTAATTAGTATAGAAGGTGGTTAAAAAAACCCCAACCTACAGTTTTGAACTTGTTCACTTTTCAGGTTTGAAATAAATTCACTTCTCAGTTTTACTTTTAAAATCTGTACAAAAGGAGAGGTTTTGATTCATCTTATATTTAGCAATTAATGACTTATCCAGCTTTTTTAAAACTCGTGTCACTTTGTTACTCAGACTTCATGCACAAGTGAATTGTATACCACTGATGTTCTCTTTTGTTTTGTTCTAAGTTTACCACTTTCTCTAATTTTATTACGAGTAACTTGTGTTCATCAATATAGAATAGAAAGGAGGAAATAAATAATTCAATATTCTCCTACCCACCACTCTTCCCCACTACCCCTTCATCATTTTCAATCAGCCAGTTTCATCATGCCAGGTTATTTTTTCCCTCATGGTTGTTTGAGAAATAGCATACAATTATTTATGAAAGTGTATGCAATTTTGTTTTGTTGCCTTGTAGGCTACTTACCTGCCTGCTGAAACAATGAGGGTAGTGCTAGAACGTTGCTACAATGACTTGCGTCTTCTCAATGTTGCCAACAAAACACTGAAAGCAGAAGGCTTTTTTAGAAGTAATAAGGTAATGTCTGTTCTTAAATCATTCTTTTCCAATGTGTTTATAACTGATACTAGTTACTACTAACATTTAGCATTCCATACAATAGTGTATATTTATGAGAGCCCCTCTACATTTGCAGATAAAGGTGCAATGGGATCTAATGTGCAGTCCACATGATGTTGCCTCCTGCCATGCCAGCAACCTCCTTTAGCTGGGAGCCACCTCAGTTGAGGGGCACTCAGCTGCGGGGGTGTACCACACACCCCTGCAGCTGAGATGCAGCTGCTGTGATCTTCCAGCCCTGGTGGTTTGTGAAGTCCCTGGGGCTGGGAGATCAAAGCAGCTGCAGTCTCCCAGGCCCAGGGGTGTGTGAAGTCTGGGACTCAGGGTCCCTTAGTTGCAGATCTCTTAGCCTTGGCTTGGCATGGTGCACCTAACTGCAAGGGAGACCAAGCTACATATGCTAATTTAAAGCTTGATAGCAACCCTCTATTAAGTTAGTATGTATTTTCAAGGTCTAGCTTTATAACTGGTTGGAGCTTTTTATGGCATTGTAGTGGATTTAGGGTTGACTAGCTCACTCACAGTCCTCCAGTGTGCTTTTACAGGTTCACAGCCTCTAGTTATCACCTGCGCTGCTCCAGGATGGGCTCCCTCCCAGCAGGCTTCAGTCAGCATAAGTACTTTGCACTGTGCAAACTATCCACATGTGGTCTTCTCCCAGAACACCTGGTTTAGTCTAACCATATACACAGTCTCTGGTCAACTCCCAGGAGAAAGGCACTTTATGAATGGTCCTCAGGCAACATTGTGCTGACCTGCTGGCTTCTTCCCTTTCCAATCTCTGTTCCAGGCTGTCAGTGTCTCAGCTCTGAGCTCTTGGCTCTGTCTCAGCTCTCTGCCTATGTTGGTTCTCAGCCCTCCACTCCCAGCTGTCTGCCTGTCCAGGCTCTCAGCTCTTCACTGTCTTCCTGTCCTGGCCTCTTCCTCCTAGAAATCTAACATTCTCCCTGAGATCTCTCTTGAAGTCTTTCTATTGTTCCTTTCCCCAGGAGCCTTCTTAACTTCCTGTGGGCTGGCTCGTTATCTGCATCAGCTGGCCAGTCCTAGGCAGCCTGTAATCGGGTTTCACTGCTTGCAGCTGGTCTGTAGTCCTTACCAGCCTACAGCCTGCCACCGGACACCTTGAGCTGACAGTCTGCTACAGCATAATAAGTACTTTACATATGTAGCTAGTCTCAGGGTAATTGTACAGTTAACCAGTTCATTGTGCAATACCTGCAACATGTAGAGGGGGCCTCAGTTTACTTCATTTTTTCCGAATTTTTATGTCATGCCTGGTTTGAGAGCTAGCAAATGTTATAGTATGAATAGTTATGGTTGTACACAAGACTAGATAGACATGACAAAGTAGAGCATGCCAGCATTCTGCAATGTGGTCAGTCCCTGAAGCCCAGTGTTAGTGATGAGAGGTTATAAAAACATCCTCAGTTTAGGGAACCAAAGGTGGTATGCATCTTGACAGACTGGTATATTGTGAATTGTTACTTCAGGCCCTAAACAGTTCCCATGCTGAGAGCAAGTACAGCTCTTTTTTAAATGTCTTGCTGAACTTAATACAAATGGCACGTTTTGGTTTTTAATCTTGCATCCAGTTTCTTTTAATGTACTAGCTCACCAAGGGAAGCCTTTATCAGTATTAACTACTGTCATAAATATTTACTGTACCTTAAGTCAAGCAGTTCCGTAACTTCAATAGTATCTGTAGCATTGTCCTTACTACTTCAGTGATGGGACTTTAATTTGGCACAGGAAATCTGCACTTCTTCCATTTAACCACTTGTTGACTTTTGCTGCTCCTTGCCTCTTCCCAAACAAGCAGTCCCAAGTCTGGGGGAGGGGGGCAGGGCTTTACCCCAGTGTTCACTCTGCTCTGCTCCCAGGGGCTGCAGGGACTGGCTCTTAGAAGTGGCACATGGGGGAAGCTGCCCCCCACATGACATTCAAAGCAGTGCCCACTGGCTTTTTCTGCCACACAGGTGGGTGGCACATGCAGGAAGCTCAAAGCCTGTGCAGCCAAGGCCTGCCCCAGTTCTTGGTGCCTTAGGTTTTAAATGCCATCCCACTTGGCCATCTGATCAGTGTGGGTGGGGATATCAAAAGCTGCAGGGTCAGGGAGGCTATCTGTGCTCCAGGTCCCAGTCTTGCAGACTTTAAATGCCCTGCCTCCCCTTTCCACCTGCCCCCTCCCCCACAAAGGCCCCATGGGTTTTAAATGCTGTACATGCTGCCCATTTGCATTTGCACACAGTGATTTTTAAACTCAAGGCGGGTTGCCTGTTGACTGCCTGTCCCCTTTCTGGACAGAAGAGAAGACAAACCGTCACTTTTGGGCTTCCTTCAGGGTAGGAGTGGCCCAAGGAATAGTGCTGTAGAGCCTCCATCTGGGGAAGCCCCCTCACCTGTGCAGCTCTCTAACAAGGGGCTGGAACACAGTGTGCTTTCAGCTGTCAGGTTACAGAGGGATTTTGGGGGTGGGGGTCATTCTTGGATCAGTAGTGGTTTGTGAAGGCTTTGTTGCTCTGTGGCTGAGCAGAAGAATGGCATTGACTGATTCCAAAATGAGTTGCATCAAGCCCTCTTAATCAGAAGGAAGCACTGAAGAAAGTGAAGGTAACATCACTCTTCTTCCCCCCCCTTCCGGTCTTTTGAATTTTAAGATGTAATTTAGTTATGGTATTGCTTGAATCATGTATATATTTAAAGGCTTGCAGTTTATTAAGCAATAGAGTAAATTTTAAGACCTAGGACTTAGCTTTCCAGGAAGTCAGTATCTATCCTCTTCTTGTGTCTATCACAGATACAAATGCATAAGTACTTATACTCACATCACGTATGTAGGTTGTGTAAATTATACTGCATGTGTAATGCAGTATAATTCTTTCAGAATATTAGGGGAGTGCATTTTGAAGTGACATGCAAACTTTTTGTCGATAAATAAGGTTAATAGGGGCCTTGTCAATTCTTCTACAACATCAGTGATAATGCGATGAGATTTTTATTTTTTTACGCACACACGCGCACACACACACACACACACACACACACACACACAATTAAACAATTTAATTCTTGAGTTCTTGTTATTTTTATATTAAGTTTTTTCCCAAACTGGCATTTAAAAATGGGTCAGTTTTGGAATAGATTTTACATACTGCTGTTTTTTCTAATGCTTTCAGAATTTTATGTCTTTACTATGTATGGTATGTTGCTGTTTATAATTTTATTTAATAACATGGATATGTAGTATAACCACATGATTTTATGTTCAGGTGTTTGTTGAAAGTTCAGAGTCTTTGGATCGCCACCTGACTTACACAGATTCTCAGTTATGGAAACTTTTGGATCGTCATGCAAATACAATAAGACTGTATGTTTCATTACCAGAACAGTCTCCTGGATCTCAGTTTAAAAGAACAGTTTACCAGAAAGCTAGTGGAGATTCAGGTAATTTGGATGAAGTTTGTGAAAGAGTAAAAGGTTCTGTAGATAATATGAAATCGGTAGAGGCTATCCTAGAAGAAAGCACTGAAAAACTCAAAAGTTTGTCACTGCAGCAGCAGCAGGAGGGAGACAACGGAGACAGCAGCAAGAGCACAGAAGCAAGTGACTTTGAAAACATTGAGTCACCTTTGAATGAGAGAGATTCTTCAGCATCAGCAGAACACAGAGAACTTGAAAACCAAATTCAGATTTCTGATCCAGAAAACTTCCAGTCAGAGGAGCGATCGGATTCTGATGTGAATAATGATAGGAGCACAAGTTCTGTGGACAGTGATATTCTTAGTTCTAGTCATAGCAGTGACACTTTATGTAATGTTGAAAATGCCCCCATCCCTTTGGCTAATGGACTTGATTCTCATAGTATCACAAGTAGTAGGAGATCTAAAGCAAATGAAGGAAAAAAGGACACCTGGGATACAGCTGAAGAAGATTCTGGAACTGATAGCGAATATGATGAAAGTGGCAAGAGTAGAGGAGAAGTGCAATATATGTACTTCAAGGCAGAACCCTATGCTGCAGATGAAGGTTCAGGAGAAGGACAGAAATGTAGGTATCAATTCCATTTTGTTCAGCTTCATTTAACTTAATACATTTAGCTAACAAACATATATGTTCTGTTGTCAGAAAAGTATTGAAACACAAATCAGCCTTTTTTGAAAATGCTTAAATATGGCAATACACATTATCGTGTTCACTTGTAATTGTGACTTGACTTTACACAAACTAAATTATTGCCAAGTGAAGTCTCTCAGTGAAGAGCACAAGTACGTTTCAGCTAGTTTTCACATCCTTGAATATAATACCTGATGGGTTTTTTTGTTTTGCTGCATATTGAAAATAGGTTTTTTGGTGGAGGAGAGAACAGCATGACCTTTTTCAGCAAAGGAAAAAAATGTTAAATCATTAATGTTATTCTTTGTGCATTGTTTGCTCACAATACCACTACTATTTCTGTTTGAGCTACAATGTACTCTCAACAATTCTGAAACCATCTGTTGTTGTTTTGTTTTATTTTATTTTTTTAATTTTTGTAATTAAAGCAGAACTCAAAGGCCAAGGACACTTTTGATTTTTGGAGCTTTAGTTTATATACAGCCTCATTAGCCCGAGAATAGTAGATCAGTTTTAGGTGTGTATTTGGATCCAGGTATTTTAACGTTATCCAGGCTTTTCATATTTTGTAAAACTCATGATGATATTCCTGTGTCTACTTTTTTAAAATTATGATTATCTTTTATATGCATATATCATAAAATGTGAAAGCCACAATTAAAGAAGTTTAATCATAACTAATGCAAAAATCTAAACCAGAGTTCTTTTCTCTAACATAAATTGGGAATCTTCAAATTTATGAATAGGGACAAGTAACAGAAGTATTAATTTTAAATTGTATGAATTGTTACTTTTGAAGGAAAAATACCTATTACCTAATGCAGCAGCAAAATAATTTTGAACTATTGGAGTTATGTTTCTTTCTTGGAATAAGAAAATTGCTCTTTTTTAATCAGAGACTGTTTACTAAACTGTTGAAAGCATCTTTCTAGTCTCATTCCACTTCACTGTATATTTTGTTACTTCCATTTTAACATTGTAAACCTGCACATTCCCACGAAATAGTGTGTTATCAGAAGTTTAATTCGAGTTGTAATTTTACACAAAGATTTAAGTTGAATTAATAACATCATTCTTTGCTTTTCCTCGTGTGTAATGATAAAGTCTAGGTTCTTGCACGAGGTCAGATCCTTACATTGTTGCAGGTCATGGAGTCCAGTGCTGGTGTAACAATATACCAGCTGAGGATCTGTCCAAGAAAATAATGTTTTTATCTCTGAAAGTAAGAGGACAAATCCTGCTTCTCTTAATTATTTACCAGTTTCACCTGATGTCAGTAGGAATGCTGTTTGACCATGTTGTATTTAGTCTTCCCTTCTGGCTTATGTGGAGACAGGTTTTCATTCCCCAGCAGGGTTGGATCACCAAAACACCTCATTTTCCCAGACCCTCTGTACCCATTACCATGCTTTTATGGAATGATAGACCCTTCCCCAGATCCCAGCTCTTAAATGGAAGGACAAGGAGATACCTATAAAACACAGAGCCCCTTGATTCAGTTCATATGAGGGAATATGGGTCAGGAGAGGGGCTGAGGCTCCCCTAGAAAAATGAGCCCTCCAAATCTTGTGGGGGGTCAGGTAGTAGTAGTTCAGACACCTTTTGGGGCAGAGATTTCCCAGGTCCTCCCTTGCATGAGGGATGGATGGGGAGAGGCAGTAGACTTGGTTAATCAGTCTGCTGGAGCATGACAATTACCATATTCCAGCAACCTTCTGCGTCTCATGTATCATCATCCCTGCACTTAAAAATGGTGGCAGGGTCACTTGAACTAAAGCCCGTTGAAAGAGCTTTAGTTCAAGTGCCCCTACCGCCATTTTTAAGCACAGGGATGCTGATATACAAGATGCAGTGGCACTTTAATTAAAGCAGCTCTCGGAGCTTTTCTTCTAGAGCGACAGGCCACCAGATCTTGGTGCACTTGGTAGAGTGCAAGTGAATGACTCACTCTGTCACCCGAACTATTTTTATCCCTTTTACTTCTACAGCTGCCTTTCAGTACTGCCCAACGCCTCCTTCCATACCCTCTTCCTTAATCTCTTTCCTTTCTCTGCAAGAATGTCCATATGTAACTTAATTTTTAAAAATTAATCTATTCATCGTCTGAACTTTCCTACAGTCCTTGGTGTTTTTCCAAAATTAAACAAATAAAACCTGATACAGGCAGATAATAGCAAAATGCCTTCTTCCTTCCTGAATTTTCTCCCAATGTTCTGCTGTACAGTGATGCTATCTAGGTGCATCTGAGGTCCTGTGCCTGCTTAATTTGAGACTAGGCAAGTATTTCAGGGTTAGATTTTGAAAGGCTTCTATTTCACGAGTGATGAAGGCACAAAGTTGAGTACCTAAAGGACGTGATTGTTTTTTAAAACATGACCTGGTGTATGTCTAAGCTTCCTATCTGTAAAATGGAGATGATGATCTCCTTCACTGGGGTCTCAATATGCAAACATTTTTAAGGTTACTAAAGATTCTACCTCTCTGTGCTATGAATTGTCAGTCACTTTAGGGGGTTACAGTAATAGCTCCTTTAAAGCATCTGCCCTGCCAAAATGCTGGGCTTGGTTGCATGCAGAGTGGGAGCAAGTGGGCTTCTTTCTTCGGTAACAGTCCTGGGTAGGCAGAAATGATAGACAGAAGCACCTAGGATAGATAAAATAGCAATGGGGGTCTGGTTCATCATTTAGACTACTAAGCACTGACAGTTCAAGTAACTCTTTAATAAGTACATGAATTTTTTTAGCAGAGTAGGCAAAATCTGTATCCTTTGCAGCACAATGTACTGATTCACTTCTGTGGGATTTTTTTGGTCTTAGGGTTGATGGTGCATGTTGACAAAAGAATTACACTGTCTGCTTTCAAGCAACACTTGGAGCCCTTTGTTGGAGTTCCATCCTCTCACTTCAAGGTCTTTCGCGTCTATGCCAGCAATCAAGAGTTTGAGAGTGTTCGGCTGAATGAAACACTTTCATCATTTTCTGATGACAACAAGGTTATTAAACCATGGTTTTTAATAACAATGTAGACTGAACTGTATAGATTGGGTTATGTTTTATGAATTGGCAACTTCTGCATGTAAATTGTCAGATAACATTCATGACTTCATTGAATCTTTGTTACATTGGTAGTGTTATGTAGTGTTTAAAAGGAAATATCTTTTTGCCTTTAATGTTGCTTCTAACAGAACTTTTTAATTTGTAGATAACTATTAGACTTGGAAGAGCACTTAAGAAGGGGGAGTATAGAGTCAAAGTGTACCAGCTTTTGGTAAATGAAACAGAGGTGAGTTACCTTGTATATTTTTAAGTCTAAAATTTAGGCCTGAGGAAGGGCAACTGAAGGGCATAAAGCCAGAAACACTAGACACTTCCTGAAATGTAGGTAAAAGCAGGGGAGATGATGTCACTGCCAGTGCCTGGTCATTACAATGACAGAGAAGAAATTGGTTAATATATGCACAGTGTGTCCTAAGTCAAGGACCATAGTTCACTACAGAAGAAGACACCCTCCCCCCCACAAGTCCTTGCTAATGTGGTGTAGGGGAGGAAATTTCCTTCTTGACCTTCATTTGGTGCTCTCTCTGACCTTGAGTGGAAGATCAAGACAGTCTCTGCCTCCTGAGTTTCCTAAATATCAGCAGGAGCGTGTGAAGTCTATAACAGCCTTTGACAGCACTAAGTTTATCTTGAATCAGTTTAGAAGAGGAGCCTGCTCACAAACAGTTCTTAACTATTATTTTTTATGTTTGTTGATTCTAGGCCTATAAATTGCAATACATGTGCCCCTTCCTTTTTATTTCTCCCCCATTTCTCCCTCTCCCTCCCCCCAAATTAACTCTAATTCTGATCCATTCTTATTTATGTTTACAGCCATGCAAGTTTCTTTTAGATGCTGTTTTCGCTAAAGGAATGACTGTTCGGCAGTCAAAAGAGGAACTACTCCCTCAGCTCAGAGAGCAGTGTGGGTTGGATCTAACCATTGACAGGTAAAGGACAGTGAAATCAAGGCTGAAATTGTTATGTTAAAGGCAGCTTTTAAAAAGTACTTTATTTTGTAGGTCTCAGAAGCCAAGGGGATCTGCTACAAATATTGAAACCCTTCCCTCAGAAACCCTTTCTGTCAGAAAATATTAATATAATCAACAAACTAATTTAGGATTTTTTGGAACAGCAGTAAGTTGTGTTTATAACCAAACTGAATATCAGAGATTAGACCGTGATAAGTTTCTGCCAGGATTGGTGTTTATAAGGAAATACCTTTGTTTGCAGTGCCTTATTTCCAGAGGATATTGGATCACATCTGATTTGCAGTTCAGTTTTGGTACCCTCCTATTGTCTAGAAATGTTATTTGTTCTAAGAAACAGTACTTCTTGAAAAAGAAAAAAATGCACTGTAAAGACCATTGCTGCTTACAGAAATGAAAAAAAAACCTAGCGCTTTACTTTCAGCTTGATGCATCCTGCGCCGATTTCAGCACATGCCCAAAAGAGTTTGATCTGGCTTGCCCAATGTCTATATAGATCACGCACTTACTTCACTGGGTCTTTTTGGCACTTTTATCTAATAGCAGATTGAGTCAGCTATTGGATAAAAGTGCCAAAAAGCCCTGCTGAAGCACCCAATCTATATAAATGTTGGGGAGCTGGATCAAACTAATGTGCTTCATCTTCTGGTAAAGTGCTGCAGTCTTGTTTTTTGTTTTGCTTTGTTTGGGGGGGGGTGCTTCTTGGGTTTTTTGGGGGATTTTTTCATGCCTGTCAGCAGCCCATGAGTTTGAGTCTCTCTGAGATGCATCTCCAGAACATTTTAGTGGATCATGTCCTCTGGGATACCTCTGAAAGATTCTTCCCTTAATTTTCCATGTACTTTTTAGTCTCATTTCTCAGGGCAAGATGGGACTAGACCAGTGGTGCCCAACCTTGTGCCTCTGAAGGTCAGAAGAGTGGCATGGGGTGGGTCTGTGGGCTGGATCTGGCCCTGTCCGTTCCCAGTCTGACTTCTGCACCACCCAGTATGGTCTGCCAGCCAGATCTGGTATGCAAGGCCATGTTATCCAGCCAGTGGGGCTCCCCATGGGTCTGGAATTTCAGCAGCAAGGAAGTGGCAATTAACACTATAACTGTTCCTCTGCTGCCAAATTTCCAAGCCCTTTGGGAGCTCTGTGGGCTGGATGACACCACTGCACAGGCTGAATCTTCCCCACAGGCCAGCAAGCTTGTGCCCGTGCAGTCAGGTTCCCTCTAAGGTGCGCCCATGCATGGCTGCACACAACTAAAAGTGCAGCCACATGCAGCCTTTTCAAGGCTGCACACCAGGAGAGGCTTGAGCCAGAGCCTGATGCGGGCTCTGAGGAAGTACTCTGCTTCCCCACATCAGAGCCAGGGAGTGGAGCACTTCCCCGGAGCTGGCAGAGCCCACACCAGCTGCCTGGGCCAGCCTCCATCTCTGCCTTGCCTCGCCTCGGGGAGGAGCCACTGCCTGCCTGGAGTGAGGCTCCACTGGCACAGCCTCTGGGGGCATGTCCCACACTGTCCCTGAGCCAGAAGAGCCTCACTGGGGCAGGCAGCGGCTCCTCCCTGAGGTGAGCCAAGGCAGGGATGGAGGCTGGCACTGTTGGCTTTGCCAGCTCTGGGGAAGTGCTTCACTCCCCGGCCCTGATGTGAGGAATTAGAGCACTTCCCCGGAGCTGGTGGAGCCCGTGCCAGGCTCTGGCCACCGGCCCCAGTCCTTGACCCTCGGCTCCAGCCTCCAGTGACTGGCCCCTGGCTCCAGTCCCCGGCGTCCAGCCCCTGGCTCCTGCCTCCAGCCACCGGCCCCCAGCTCCAGCCTCTGGCCCCGGCCTCCAGCCCTCAGCCCCCTTTGGTAAGTGTCCCACGCCGGACCAAGGCGATGCACTCATGGACCGAGGCAGCTGCTCCTTAGAGGGAGCATTGCATGCAGTAGTCAGATAGCTAGAGGAAGCCCTAGAGCAGCAGTTCTGAACCAAGGGTATATGTACCCCCAGAGACTATGTTAAGTCTCACCAGGGGGTACGCGAGATATATTTCATACATTATCTAACGCAGGTTGAAAGGCCTAAAAAATTAATTTCCCATTGAAAGGGGGTACATGAAGTCTCACTGTGAGACCAAGGGGTACATTGACTGAAAAAGGTTCAGAACCGCTGCCCTAGAGGATGAATTTTACATGTTGCAGAGGAAAATTCTTAAAACCCCTGGATGAAGAGAATCCTCTGCTTCTTAACATTGTTCTAATAGACTTCTAATATTGTTAGGTGAAAGGTTCATTTCTACATGCAGGCCTCTGAAGTGAGTGGTGGTATCTCTTTTAAATAAAGTCTTCAGACCTTGAATTTTAATAGCCAAAATGAGTACTGTCTATTAATAAAAAAACTAATATTTTCTTAAATATGTTTGTCTGTAGGTTTCGCTTACGAAAGAAAACCTGGAAGAACCCAGGCACTGTGTTCCTCGATTATCATGTTTATGAAGAAGATATTAATATTTCAAGCAACTGGGAGGTCTTCCTAGAAATACTTGATGGTAATAACACAAATACATTTTTTGGAGTTAAAATACACAGTTGAAATGAATCAAAATTAATTCTACCTTCAGGTTGTACTAGGACACCTTTGAATTTGTTGTTGTTTTCCATGTCTGGAATCTATTTTGCAAGGGGGATTATCTGAAATGTATGTCCCTATCCCCCTCCCTGCAACTGCTGTGTTAGAGAAAGCAGCAGTGCGGGGGTGAGGCACCAGACCCCTGACCCTTGCTCATCTATCCCCTACTATGTGCCCTTCTGCCACATGCATGTGTCTGTCCTGCAGCACCCTGCCTACCCACTCCATCTTGCTCCCTCCCTACTCTTCTCCTTCAGCTTGTCGGGGTTTGAGGGGGGAGTAGGGTACCTCACCACCTGCTCTCCTCTGTCCTCCTCTCCCCCTTAGCTTTTGCTGCCACTCTGCTCCAAGTCATGGCACTCGACAGTAGCCATGGCCTAGCTCACCCTGCCTAGGGGAAAGCAGCAGCAACTCCCAGCTGGGAAAGGTTGGGGCTGGAGGAACCAGAGCTGGAACAGAAAGTTAAGTGAGGAAGGGCCCTCATTTTTAGATTCAAGTAAATACAATAAAGAAGTTCTTGCTATTTTTATTCTTAATTCACAGAATCCTTCAATATAATAGCACGTTCTTTGCTGAATGTGTTACTTTCATTGGAGCATACATATTATACTTGTTATAAGATGGGTAAAACAGCACCTTTAAACTACAAAATAATTTGTGTACTTTGAAGCTGAGGCATCAACTTTGTGCTTCATGTGGCTTTGTAAATGGACAAGAAAACTTGAAAGCCCAGACAACATCTGTTTGCCCATCTAGTCCATGATAATTAACAAGAATAATCATATATGACTTGCCCAAAGGCAGCAGATGGGTAGACTTCTGTAAGACGGGGGACAATGAGTTTTGCTTCCTCAGTCATAATGAGAACTGCAAAACGGAAGAAACATGGTTTGCCTTTGTAGATTTCTGTGAAGCTGTCTCATACCTGTGCATTTCTCTGATCCTATTTTTGAAAGCTCAGCAAGTTTTTGGGCAGTTCCTTTGCAAACTTATGTCTGTGTCTGAGATGCATGTAGCTATAGTGTCATCCTCACTGTCATTGTGGCTATGCCCGAAGTTTTAGAGTTGGTTCCATTACAAGTGGTTACTTTGAGTTGAATATTTTTTGTCTTCTAATTGATGTTTCATTAGGTTTGTTTTCAGTCAGGGAGCAAACATTTTTTTTGGATCTAGCTAATTTTACTAGGGGTGCACTGATAGATTTTTTGGGCCAATACCAGTGGCTGATTATTAACAAGGCATATTGGCTGATACTGATCCAACTGCTGATATGCAGCCTGGCATCTAGGAGAGCAGCGTCCAGCTGGTAAGTCAGTTGGGGGGAAGGGGCAGGGTTGAAGGAATGGGTTGGAGGCAGATTGAGGCCCCTGCAGTGAGGGAGAGAGTGGTACTGGGGCTGGGGCAGGAAACTGAGTCATGAGTGACTCAGCTGGGAGGCATTTGGGCGGGGGTCCTGCTGTGCATGCCTGGAGGAAGGCATGGGGGCATGTACCCCCAGGATCTGCATGCGGGGGGGGTGGGTTCTGGCAGCTCTGGGCTCAGGGAGGGCTGGGCCACGACTGCTCTCAGGCGGGGGGGTGCTACAGGGGTCCAGTAGCCCCCCTCCCAGCACCACCACTGCCTGGCCCAAGCGCAGCTTTGGCTCAGCCCCCCTGCCAGGAAGAGTCTGGCACTGCCCCTGGCCCCAGCATGCAGTAGGCAGCCTGCGCTAACCCCACACACCAATCCTGGGGGCATGCACAGCAGCAGGAACTACCCTCCACCCCCCAAACAAGTCACTCATGGCTCAGTCCCCTGTCTTGGCAGGGCAGTGCCTGCCCCAGCCCCACTCCCTCCTTCATTGCAGAGGCCTTGGTCTGTCCCGCCCTCCCCCCTGCCCCCAATAGACTTACCAGCAAGATGCTGCTTTCCAAACTGCCAGGCTGGCCACGTGCATGCTGTGATTGCACGCATACACATGGCATTTTTTGCCCACATCAGCGAAAAAAGCCAATCGCCAATAATGTCAATTTTCTTTGTATTGGTGCAAATACAATATGGACTGATATATTGGTGCACCTCTACTTTTTACAGTTTCCAAATGAAAGAGAAACACGTGCCTTTTCTCCATCAAAAAGTCAAAACTTTTAAACATGTTTCTTTTCCCCATTTTTCATAAACATACTTTGAAAAGGATAGAAGAGGAGCCCACTGGTGAGCAGTAGACACTTAGCATGGGGGACACTGAGGGTGACTACTCACTGAATTGGACAGAACAGAGACTTTTAACCTGTGTCTCCCATGTTGCAGACAAGTGCCTTAGTTTGTCAATTATTCTGGGGTTAATGTTTCTAATTTGTACTAGAAACTTCCTTTCTTGGCTTGAGAAATCATTCCTGAAGAAAACTGTATCAAATGGGATTTGTGCCCATGAAGTATTGTTATTTTTCAGCAGATCTGTTGTGGGGAAAAGTACCCAGCTTATTCTAGCATTAAGTATGCAAGTGCAATCTAAATTTTATTTCTTTATGTGAGCTTTTATTTTTGGTCTGACAATGTTTGTTTATTTTGATTAGCCCATTGCTTTGAGTTTAGGGCTTGGAAACCAAATTAAAGGAATTTTTTTTTAGTGAACTATCTCTTGGACTGATGGTCAGAATACCCGTGCCTCATCCACATGGTCCAGTTTCTAGCCACAGCCTTCATGTTTGACCGTCAGAGATCACTTAAGCTCTGTGCATCTGCTCAGCCTCTGTAAAATGTGTGATAATTCATTACTTGCTGGCTGAGGCAGCTATATACTCTGTTCAGTATAACAGAGAAGTCTATAAAATTGTATTCAGTGAAAAAATGTATATGGTATACTGTGAATGAAACAGTCCCCAACACACTGATTGTATGGCAGGGGGAGAAGCAACATTAACAGCTGCATGTGTCCACTGTCCATCCAGAGCGATGAATACCCTGGAGGTTTTTAAGAGGAGGTTGGATGAACATCTTGCTGGGGTCGTTTGACCCCCAGTATTATTTCCTGCCATGGCAGGGGGTCGGACTAGATGATCTACTCAGGTCCCTTCCGACCCTAGAAACTATGAAACTATAATAAGGCCAGAGCCCTATAAAAAATAAAGAAAAAAAAAGGGTAAATCTTTGTCATAAAGCATGCACACACAGGGCAGCAAAATAAAGATTATGCTGGCAGCGTTAGTTTTGCTTGTTGTATTGTCTGTATAACAAGAGCTTTTGATGGAATAACTTATTACATCAATCCATACTAACCAGCTCATGGGAATGCCATGTTGTAGCCTGCTGGACTGCATGTAGACTCATCCACTCTCAGTCCAGGGTTAACAAACTTAAACTACTCAGATTTGAAATATACAATTCTTTCCTTCACAGATTTGCCTGAAGAGACTAAGTGAGATCAGTCTGTCCTGGTTTGAGAGCATTTTTCATTTTACTGGTGATTCATGGCACCTTTTTTGGTAATATTTAGTACAACTTTTCTGGATCTCTCCCAAAGGTTAGCTTCTTCCTATACACCTGTGCCCCAGGCTACAGCTAAAGACTCCTGCTTTGTTTCAGGAAAATAAAGCAGTCAATTTCAAGTCTGGTATTGCACTTGATTACATGTTGACAAGTTAAAGGATGTCATCACTTGGCTGGCAGATATATTTGAATTAATGAGGATACTCTTCACTGCCTCTTCAACTTGGTGTGGTTAACTGTGGGACTTACAGTAATTCTTCCTTTTTTGCAGGAGCAGAAAAAATGAAATCCATGTCACAGCTTGCTGTTTTGTCAAGACGATGGAGACCATCTGAGATGAAACTGGATTCTTTCCAGGAAGTAGTGTTGGAAAGCAGCAGTGTTGATGAATTAAAAGAGAAGGTGAATTGATATTATACAGTATAGTGCTTAGTGTTTTTGAAGCTTTATTGTGTTAGATCAACTTTTGCAATATCACTTCCTTCTAATGGTATATTTCCGATATCTTTAGAACTGAATCCTTAGTGCTCAGTGGTAGATTTTTTTGTTTCTTTCTGGAATTGACACACTGATGCCCCACCATCACCAAACTGCGTGCAAATGTCCTGTTTTGATAGATGTTAGGGTCGGAAGGGACCTCAGTAGGTCATCGAGTCCAACCCCCTGCCCTGGGCAGGAAAGAGTGCTGGGGTCAGATGACCCCAGCTAGGTGCTTGTCTAGTCTTCTCTTGAAGATCCCCAGGGTAGGGGAGAGCACCACCTCCCTTGGAAGCTCATTCCAGATTGTGGCAACCCTAACTGTGAAGGAGTTCTTTCTAATGTCCAACCTAAATCTGCTCTCTGTCAATTTGTGGCCATTGCTCCTAGTTACTTCAGGGGGTGCCCTAGTAAATAGAGCATCCCCTATTCCCTGCTGCCCTCCCCTGATGAATTTATAGGCAGCCACAAGATCACCTCTCAGCCTTCTCTTGCAGAGGCTGAAGAGATCCAGGTCCCTCAGTGTCTACTTGTAGCGCCTTGCCTGCAGGCCTCTGACCATACAAGTGGCCCTCCTTTGAACCCTCTCAAGATTCTCCACGTTCCTCTTGAAGTGCGGTGCCCAAAACTGGATGCAGTACTCCAGCTGTGGCCTGACCAATGCCACATAGAGGGGAAGCATCACCTCCCTAGACCTGTTTGTCATGCATCTGCTAATGCATGATAAAGTGCAGTTAGCTTTGTTGATCACTTCAACACATTGACAACTCATGTTCATCATGGAGGCAACTATGACTCCAAGATCCCTTTCTGCAGCTGTGCTGCTGAGAAGGTCATGTCCCAGCCTGTAAGTGTGGTTCTTTTTGCCCAGGTGGATCACTTAGCCTTGTTGAACTGCATCCTGTTTTGTTGTACCGACTTTTCCAACATGACCAGATCTACCTGCGTAAACTTTGCCCCATGATTTGGTATTATCTGCAAACTTGGACAGGGTGCTCTCCACGCCCTTATCCAAGTTACTGATGAAGACATTGAGTAGCACTGGTCCAAGGACTGAGCCTTGCGGGACTCCACTGCCCACATCTTTCCAGGTCAATACTGACCCTTTGACCACCACTCTCTGGGTGCAACCCCTAAGCCAGTTTGCCACCCACCTGACCGTGTAATCATCTACATCACAGCCTGTCAGTTTATTTATGAGAACAGAATGAGATACTGTATTGAAGACCATCTTAAAGTCTAGGTAGATGACATCTACCTCAACTGCTGTGACTAAGCATTTCATGACTGGGTCTTAAAAAGAAACAAGGTTAGTCAGGCAGGATCTACCTGCAGTGAATCCATGCTGATTTCCTTTCAGCATTATTTCTCCTGCTGGGCTCCCACAAATGTGATACTTAATGATTTTTCCAAAGTTTTCCCAGGGATAGAGGTGAAACTAGCTGGCTTATAGTTTCCCGGTTCCTGCCTCCTCCCCTTTGTGAAAATAGGGACCACACTGGCCCTTTTCAAGTCCTCTGGGATCTGACCGGAGCACCGTGAGTGCCAGAAGCTCTGCTATGATACTGGCCAATTCCTTCAACACCCTTGGATGAACTTTGCCCAGGCCCACTGATTTGAACACATCCAGCCCCTCCAAGTGCCCCTTCACTAAGTCTGCACTAACAGTTGGTGGGCTGATGTCCCTCCTGTGTCTGTCTATAATCCAGTTATAAGATTTGTCTTGGTCTGTGTCTAGGAATACAGATGCAAAGAACTCATTGAAGAGCTCAGCTTTGTCCCCCCATGTCTGTTACCAGTTGCCCTACTTTGTCATGTAAGGGTCCTGTGCTACCCTGTGCATTCTTTTTGTTCCTTGTATACGTGAAGAAGGACTTTTCGTTGTTCTTAAATTTTGTCACCAGCCTAAGTTCTAATCGTTAAGTAAGGTTTGCTTCTTAGCTTCTTAATATGCCTATTAAGAAAGCCTGGCCAAATGTCAAAGCACTGTAAAATAACACTGTATAAGGTCAATTTTATTTCTTCATGTCTTTGCTTCCTTCAAGCAAGTAGCCTATGAAAGCAAGCAAAAAGGCTATGGGTCCCACATAATGTTTAAGTCATACCTTTTTTTTGTTTTCAAACCAGTGAAGGAAATAAATGTCCTGAAGGATTGTTGCTGAAGGACTCTTCTGGCAGGAGGAGATTCAAGCTCTTTAGATCATCTTACTGATTTTGGATGATACCTTTAAAGTTTCACCTGATGCTTAACTGAACTCTGGCACAACTGATAACATTTATTTTAGTATGGCTGCAAAAAAAGTCATACTATCAAGCAGGCAGACAGCCACTCTGCAGCAGGGTGTATGAGTGGTCTTTGATATATATCTCCTGCAGAATACATTGCAGTTATCCAGTTTGCAGCTACATTTCAGCTGTTAATAAAAATTATTACAAGTGCCTAGTCACTAAAAAGGTCATCTTGGGTATGAAGAAATCTTAGTGTTAAGGCTGCAGAGAAACTCCTGTCTGATCTTTTAAATGTTCCATACTTAAAAGTGGAGATTTCTCAAGACAGAACATGGGTAAATACTATGTGATTGCCTGCTTAAGTATGATAGGCAGTCATAAGTGTGTAGTATCTACATGCTGGCTTCCTGCATGCTTCCAGGCACAGGTCAAGTTAGAGCTGACCATGAGTCCTTGAATGGAAATGGATCCTGGCATCTTCAAGACCATTCCAACTTACTCCCAGTCACAACAGTTATGGTTGCTGTTTGTCTTCAGTGTCCATCTCCAAGGAGCAGTGGGCAGCATGCTCCTTGAGGGCTCTGTCCCATCTGAACCTCCTCCCATCTACATTATGCAAAAGCTTGAACATACCGTGTAACGTGTTTGAGGCCCGCCTGCAGTCAGCCTTCTTGTGCAAGAGCTTACTGGTAGACTAAGGATGATATAATATCATTCACGTTTTTGTCAGTCCTGTTTTTTGTATTTAATGTGGTGAGAGCCAACTTGTCTAGCTAAATATTAAATACCAGGCAAATGGGCTTTCCATCTTGAACCTTGAATAGCAGTAATTGTTTATGTTTTAATTCTTTTCTATCATCTCTTCTGTGTTGGATGATTATGATCCAATGCAGTGGTGCCCAAACTTTTGATCCTGGAGGGCAGATTAGTGGTGTGAGATCAGTCTGTGGGCTGGGGCTCAATTAGGCAGCGAGAGCTGCAGAGACAATCTGGTGTGGGGCCTGATATGGTATGTAGGGTTGGCCTGATATGTGACCCCAGCCTCAGGTGCCAGATTGGGCTCTTCCGGCCCTACACTAGGTCACACCCACAGCCCAGCCCCAGCTCCACATACAGAGCCATATTATCTGACCCGTAGGGCTTGGGAATTTGGGGACAGTGGAGTGGTGGCAGTGTTAGTTGACACCATCCCCCTGCCACCATGGGCCAGACATTGAGCATCACTTATGCAATGCAGGACCAGTCACCAGCACATGGCCTGCAGGCCAGACTGAGCCCACTCAGCCATTAGAGACATCCTGCAGAGCTGTAGGGCTTTGCCTATGTCCTCACAAGCTGAACAGTTAGGAGCTGTCCCCACACCACTGTTGCTTCTCTCCGTCCTCTCCCATTTCCTTTTCAAGGTTGCAGTGTGAGCGCAGCTTCCAGCCAGAAAGGAGCTGCGCTGGTGTTGGGCTAGGTAGTGGCGGGCAGAGGGTCAGGAGAAGTGGTAATAGTGTAGAAGCAGCTTCCTGGCACTGGTGCAACTCTCTTCTGGGTGGAAGCTGGGCTTGCACTGCAACCAGGGAGTACAGGGGGTTGGAAGTAGCTGAGGGGGCATGGGCTTGCAGGGGCAAAGGCAAAGGGAAGCCTGCCATGCCCCTCCCTCCTTCCCTGCCACTCTTGTTGCCAAAGACACCCAGCCTACTTTGAACTGGAGCTAGGTTGTTTCAGCCCCATGGCTTGAAAAAAGTTGCCAGACCATGGTTAAGTAGAAGACACCTGTGACTGCTGTGGTGTGTATCAGTTTAGTTGCACTGAGCATAATCTATTTTCTAGGGTTATCTCCTGCTTAAAGAAAAACTGTTACACGTAAGCTGTTGATATAGCGAGATAATGTACCTTCTGCAGTGCTGAATCCTTTTTTCTTTTTTATCATTGATATCTTCTAAGTTTCTTTGTGGGCTTTAAAATTTGACAGAAACCTACTGATATTTGTGTTCCAAATTCCTGACATATTTATGTGAAAAAAAAAAGGGTCACTTTTTTATTTTTCTGAAATAACTGATATATTCAAAATTTGTTTTACAGCTTAGTGAAATAAGTGGCATATCCTTAGAAAACATAGAATTTGCAAAGGTAAGTAGATTTATCTGAATGGCATGTAATGACTTGGAGTCCATTTATGGTTAAGCTGTTAGAGCAATTTATTCACTCAAAATTCTTTCTTTTCAGGGTAGAGGAACATTTCCTTGTGACATTTCAGTACTAGAAATCCACCAGGACCTGGACTGGAATCCTAAAGTATCTACACTGAATGTCTGGCCTCTCTACATTTGTGATGATGGCGCAGTAATATTTTATAGGTATGTGCTTTACTGTAGTGTAATCCTCCAAATACTCAACATATGAAATAAGGATTGGGAGGTGGTAGAGCAAAAACAAACACCTGAAAATCAAGGTGACAAGTCTATCACCATTCTCTTTTAACTAGCCAGCCATCAGATACTTGAAGATTTGTTATTAAATCAACGCTCAGTCTCTTCTTCTCCAAACTAAGTAATCCCAGTTCTTCCAACCTAGGTGTAAAGAAGGTGAAGTGTAGCATACTGGACCTGAGAAGGAGACTGGTGGGATTTATGGTCCAGTGGAGTGGTTGGCACAGTTATCAGCTGCTGTTGTGCAAAGTAAAGAGCAGTAGAGCTGTTTGGGAAGAAGCTGTGTTGCTGGGCAGGGGTGAAGGTGAGGTTGGAGCAAAAGGAGTTGAAGTCTGTGGCTAAAGTATGAAGACTATCCAAAAAAATGGACTTAGCATTAATGTCAGCTGTCCGGGACACTCTTGTCCAGCTGTTGACAGCAGCTCCCTACCGAAATTAAAATGTTCCTATAAATAAATATTTAAGCTCTTTTCCCCTTTGACAGCTGTACATTTCTTGATTCAAAACCTAGATATTCCTTGGTAAAATCTATTCTCTCTTTCCCTTTTCATTTTGTTATTTTGATATTTCCTGCTGTCAATAGTTTAGCAAAAGTTGCAAAAATCTAGTTGCTCTTACCGTAGTTCAGTGTCTTGTTTTCTTATATAGTACTGTCTAGTTTTTACATATGATACTGAATATATCAGGACAAGTCTCTGAAACTGCAACAAAATAGATTTAAGATGGAGAAAAGCATTAAAGAATTTAGAGGAAAAAATTGACATTTGTATTGAATTTTTAGTATATTTGTGTTTGTTTACTATGGTGTCACTTTACAAAAAGCTAGCAACCTCTCTCTTGTTATGGATGAGAGACCTTACTTGAAACTTTATAACATCTGAATAATGTGTAATATTTTTTTAAGGGATAAAACTGAAGAATTAATGGAATTGACAGATGAGCAGAGAAATGAACTAATGAAAAAAGAAAGCAGCAGACTCCAGAAAACTGGACACCGTGTAACCTACTCCCCTCGTAAAGAAAAAGCACTAAAAATTTATCTGGACGGAGCACCAAATAAAGATTTGACTCAAGACTGACATTTGCTATAGAGCATGTTCCCCGGGGAATTTTTTTTTGTTTTAAATAAAAAAAGGTTCACTACTACTGTGTAGTGCCATTATGGCAGGACACTCATTAGGTGTAAAACAATGACACCAGCACTGATTGGGTTGCAGTTTACCAATCAGAAGCTCAGTGCCCAGTTGGGTCACTGTTTGACTTGGAATCATGTTGTGCACTATAGTCAAATGTACTGTAAAGCTAAAAGGGATGTGCAAATAAAAGAACAGAAAAACGTGGGGCGGGGGAGGGAAATAAGTGGAAATTATTATGGACAGTGTGCACATAGTAGCTAGTAAAACTAGCCTCCAACAGGATACTCATAGCTTAATAATAAAAGCTGTGCAAAGGCCATGAATGAATTCTTTTTCTGTTTGTTTCACTGATACACGCATTACCTCATTGAAGATTCGGAAGCAAATGTAACACATTAGCCCTTAGAAAACAATAAAAATGCGGTCAGGATGTCATGGAATTCTCAGAACCCAGCTCTAAAAGTGTATGGTTTTAGAAGAATCCTTGGAATATTCTTCCACGAGAGAGAGATCTTTAGAAAGTTACTAGCCGGTGTTGGCTTATTCTGCTGAAGTATTGTAAGGTAACTGTGTTTTAATAGGTTATGGAAGCTGAAGAGCAATTTTATTATATTGCATTTAATGTGTAAATGAAATCTACCCTATCCAGTTAATGGAACTGCAGTTCAGCTATTTACTGTGGTATTTCTTTTCACATATCAACATCCATTGTGTACATTTGAAAGTATAGCTGCCTATTTAAATTTGTATTCATTTTATGTTTGGCAATGCTGGGTACTTTAGGGTTGTATTTCCCCTTGTTAATGAGTTTTTTGTTCAGCTACTTATTTTTGTACATCTTGTTTTTGAAGACTTCATTATAAGTTTGCATCTTCTAGTCCCATTGCAAGCCACACTTTAATTTTTCCTGGAGTTGATTCATAGTTGTGTGTAGTTTAAACCTATTTGGGCAACTTCTAACCTCACAGTATAAACTTGCTGGTAGTTCAGATTGTGGTGCAAAGGCTGATACAGTCAACATAATTTCATTGCAAAGCTGAGGAACAGCAAGTTTTTGCTTTGCTACATAAAGATCAATTGAGAACAATTCTACATAGTTTTTGGAAATACCATCTAATTTATAACAATCAAAGTTTTGGTAAATTTTTTCATGCCAGATGCTGTTTACAACAATGAACATGCCAATAAAACATTTGTTCATTCGGTTGTGTTATTTTAATCATTAATCTTCTGTGGATTTTTTTTCACTTAAAAACCCCCCCAAAAAACAGTTGTTCCATGTAAATATAGACTTTCTGGAGGTAGTCTTTCTGAGTTTCAAGATGTTTATATATACATAGTAGCAAGGAAGATGCTCTCTAGAAAGCATGCTCATCTAAGTTGTTTATATACACAATGGATAATTAGTTTCCAGTTTCCTTTTTAGGAATATAAAATGTTAGACTGTGACTGAATACTGTAGACAGCTCAAGCTTGTCACTGGAGTGTGGAGTTTGGATATTCATTTCTACCTACAGTGCCAAGTGAGCTTTTCCCAAAACATCTGAAATATGAAGTGCTTAGTTCCCAGATTTGTCACTAAGCAGACAGACAATCCAGCCTGCACATGGGGTATTCCTGGGTGCGGTGGAGTCTCAGTAATGACTCTCAACGATCCCTATTCCTTTATAGACACAGACCATGCAGAACATAGATTTAAGACTCTTGTAATACTGGCGTTTAGTGCAAGCAAAAAAGTGGATGTTATTTTCCTAAAGTTTACCTTAACCATTCTTTTCAGCTAGCATCTTCTCTGTTCCATCTTCCAGGTTTTGAGGCATCAGGAAACATTACTTGAAAAGCATTCTTTAATGCAACTAAGGAAGAAGTCTCTATGGAATATGTAGTAAGGCTTTGTTGCTGCCCAAGAGTAGAGATTTTTAATACTGTTTTACTGAAGTAGAGTTAGCAACAGGCTCACCATTAAAACAAAATAGAGAAGTAAAATCTGGTTAAATGCGTGGCTTGTGAACAGTGATAGGTCTGTTTCTAAGAGAGGAAACTGCTACTCCAAACAACCTCAAAAACTATTTACTCATCTCCGAGATTTTGATGAGCATATGTGTATAAATTATTTAGTTACGAGATAAGGGAAGTGATTGGGAATTCTAGGGAGTTAATTGAGGTAACCATGCAAAAGTGCAGAAGTGATGGTGGAATGGGGTTTTGTTTTCTTTTTCCTGAGGCTGTTCCTAATTAGTATCTGTATTAATCTTGGCAACTGTAAAAAAATGTAGTTGAAACCATTGCTCAGGTCAAAAGGAGGGAAAGACTGCAGGAGGCTACAAGGGGTTTTGAATGACCATTCTGATCCTCATCCATCCATCAGGTTTGGGATTTGTTGCGCAATAGTCCAGTGTCAGACTTGTGGGTTGAGATGCATAAGTGAAAGACAGCTTGTCGAAAAGATGGAAATTGACTCTGGTGCTTGTCACAACGTTGTCTAATTGTGGGTGGTAATTTCTTTGCCCCTCTAGTAGCAGAAGAGGTAAAGGCGTGTAGAAACTTGCCTGGTTATTGGTAAGTCAGAATATGTGTTCCTTGTGATCTTTGGTCCACTGGACCAGACTGTAGACAGGCCTAGATTCTCTTTTCCCCTTGCCACCCACTAGCTTGTGTACAGAAAGTGACTTCCTTAAACAAGTCCCTGTCTGTAAAAGGAAGAGGATGATACCTAAGTGTGTTGAGATTTGTATGAATGAAAAACACTACAAGAGCAAGCAATATTTCCTGACACAGGTTTGGCTGGAAGTGGCTAGAACAGATCCTTTAAAAGGTGCTGCAGGGTACTGCCCAGTATTAATACCATTAGGTGTGCAAATGCCTACATGTGATTCACCAACTTGAGATGTCAAAGTGTTAAAACATTCCAACCTGCTGGGGGCTTTCTGAGTTGTTTGCTGCAGAAGAATTTCTCTAGTGTTTGTCTGTAGTTTTAAAAAACATGACAGCTAAGAGCTGGCACTTTTTAAGGAGAGTTTTGAGTCTAAGAAGGTTGAAACCCAGAGGACTAGAGTCACCTAAGGGTGCCCCACCTCTCTGCAGGTCAGCTGTAATAGTTCATACAGGTTCCAAGTGCAGTTCCCTATAACATGAACCAGTCAGCTCCCATGTTCAGTACTCCTTTACGTGAGATGGTTCTCAAGAAGGCAAGGGGAAGTTGGGAT
This sequence comes from Crocodylus porosus, assembly GCF_001723895.1. Taxonomy (NCBI): domain Eukaryota; kingdom Metazoa; phylum Chordata; order Crocodylia; family Crocodylidae; genus Crocodylus; species Crocodylus porosus. Next base: position 17,192,582 of record NW_017728947.1, read on the forward strand.
TCAGATTTGAACTTGGACTGCCACTTGCCTGTTGCATTCCACAACTGAGTTGTTTGAAACAAGCAGTAAATGTGTTGTCTTCAGGGAAGTCCTTCCCACCCTCACAGTTATAAACAACCACACAGAAGCTGTTTTTATTGCAACTTCACTCTGATTATATTATTAAATGAAACACACTGTACATGGCTGAAAACCAAATGCCCAAAAAACAATAGACTGGTAACAGATTCCTGTTCACCCCAGAATAATAAATCCATTCCAAACATGTACAGAAAAAAAAAGACAACTTTCACTTCAGGGTCACCAATAATTTAAAGTATATTATGCATGGAAATCACTGTTATGCTCCCTTCTCTGTACTGAGTATGAAAACTGATACGTTTATTTTGGCATACTGAAGAAAAGTAACTAACTAATTCAAATAATGTTGGTATGTGCCCTACACTCAACACTTATCACAAAATTTGGTCCAAAGTCGTGACTGAATTCAACAAAAATCTGAATATGCAACACTGGGGGACTGAATAGGAAGATACCCCTTCAAAATCTATTGCACTTCTATCCAACAGTGTGTGTGCACATGTGTTCAGAGCTCGTACAAGCAAGACACTAGACACAAAATAAGGTTCTAGAAGTACTCAGTGACAGATCTGCTTTGTTTTGATCATTTTAGATCTCATCCCCCAAAAACAAGTCATGAGCCAAGTCTGGCTCCTTTATATCTGTCTGTTCAGAAATGTTTTCTTCCAGGCTTTCTAATTCTTTCCGCACTTCCTGAATGATGCTGCTGTCGTCATAGTCACCAAGAACGTCTCTGGGCACGAAACCAAGAAAAGGTATTTCTTCCATGAGCAAAGGGTCATCCTTATCATTACTTTTTGTTTCATTGAAGGACAGTTCACACGTGGGCATGTTGTTCTGGCTGCTGAGAATATAAATGCATCGTTAGTTCAAAAATCAAGTCATGTTTTGGTTCCAGTACTTTAATGAAGTGGACACTTCATTTCCTTTCATCTTCATTTCCATTCTCTTCCTTTCACATATATGTCAGATGTAGAACTGCCGAATGTATTTACTTGAATGTTTTACATGTCTGCTATAAATCAGTTCAAGAAATCTGAAGAGATCCAGCCTAATTCTGAGCAAAAACTTGCAGAACAATTGCAAAACATGGTAAGGATAGTGGGTGTGAAAGGGGTCTCTTGGTTCAGTTTAGACTTCTACTATCACAGCAACCACATCATAAGCTACTTTAAAATACTAATTACAGAACGAAATAGTTGTTAACTCAAGAAACAAACATTTGAAGTGTCCATATTTTTTCCCCTCAAAAGTGTCAAACATGTTTGGGAAGTTCTATTGAGCTGATTTTGCTTATAAATGGAGGTCAGTCCAATAGCTGTAAGATTGTTTATTTTTGTTCTGAATGGGAGGACTAGTGAGTTGCAAACAGAGGGGAATTTACTCTATATGAAAGGAAAGGTCCTCCTTTTACTTGTGAAGAATAAACTACCTGCTGGCTGGAGGAGGAAATAGAACTCTAGTTCTGTTTTGATCATTTGGATCTGCATTTGACCAAATGCAGATAGCCTCAACATGTTTAGCATACTGGGTTAGTAATGATGGAGGGATGGTACATATCAAGCTGAGTCATTTTTGCAAGACTGCCAAACTGGAATATGCAACTTGAATACTTTTCTGTATATTCACAGGGGAAAAAGTAAACTTTTGTCTTCAGTCAGGTGCCATACATAGCAGTATACAGCTATTTGCCTCACTTATTCTTGGATAAACTGACAAAGTGTGCAACAGAGAAGACAAATCACCCTACTAATAGTTTAACAGCCATACCCTATTTACTTACTTCTGTTTGATTTATCCCCATGTGGTTTAAAAAGTCATAAAATGTATGACAGGTGGGAGGTATGCTTGTGCTGTTTGAAGTCAACAGGACTGTGAACTAATTTATCATAGAAGTCAGTGCTGAAATGCATCCAATGTACCTGCTATAACAAAATCAGTGAGCTGTTCTTCAGGTGAGATCATGATTATAAATGCTGGTGTAGAGGAACAAATGTAATAGAAAAAACAGTTGTTTCTACTTCAGGTCTAATTTTATGCTTACATCTAGCTTCTCCCAAGCTGCTTTGGGAGAACTAATATGAAATAACCCCATACACTGTTGTGTATCTTTAAACTAGTGCTCAATGGCTGAAATGTTTGTCCTTGAATGACAGAAGAGTAAGAGATAGAACTGCTGCAAGTTTAGCAGTGACTATGGCCTTTTGTTGGTCCTTTTCAGGGAGAATGAGGGGGAGAGGTCTACTCAGTACTGTGCATGCTGTTCTTGCAAGAAAATGCCAGCTGGAGAAAACGGAGGCATCTGTGCTCGGCTAGGCAGGGCACAGTGGGAAATAAGGAAAGATGCTTACCAGTTTCCTGCTGGCAGAAATGACTGCTATTAGAACAGGCTAGAGCTTGGGTGGGGAGTGGGGTTCCCAGCTGGAAGTGTGGAGCCTCTAGCCCTGGCTGTTTCACCCTTGTCTGACATGATACAGCACCGTCATAATGTCAGTCACAGTTTCATTTCTAAATGAATGAATGTCTCTGACAATCTGTGCAATCAAAGGGGAGTTTTTAAACAATAAAATGTTACTGTTCCAGAAATAACCTTGGTATTTCCTCAGTTGGCAGCCCAGTGCCTACTGATTCATAGTCTACACAATCACCACTAATAACTTCCTGACCAGCTTGAATCCTAACAGCTGAAGGGAGAATACAAAAGGCATTAGATGTTGTAAGCCAGCCCTGACTGTATGCAAGTCACTACTGAGGAAAGCAATCAATAGTCTGCAAAAGGAGTCTGGTGCAATCAGCAGTCTATACAAACCTATTTATGGATTCACAGAAGTTCAGGGCTGGAAAGGACCTTGTGATCATCGGGTCCAGACCCCTTGCTTTGGGCAGTCAAAACAACCTGAATGCATAATAAATGCGAAGTCTTACCTCTGAGGTTGGCAAATCAAGCCACTTGCACATGGGCATCGCTCAAGCACTCCGTCTGGTTCCAGTTCCCAGGTGATCAGGTTAAGAAGTCTGTTTGAAGGATCATAACAAGGTTCTCCTGCTGCAGGTAACGGAGCGCACACGGGAAACAGAAGGTCTGCATGCAAAAGTAAGACGCCTATGAAGATTTTGATCCCAATTATGACTCTTCCTCAGCTCTGTTCAGAAGGCTGAGATGAGAGAGCTGGGGCATGCATATGGCTCTCTCTACCCCTTGTGAAAGAGAAATATCCCCATCACCTTCCTTTCCAGTAGATGGAAACAAAACTTGAAGTAAATCATATTACAGCCTTTAAGCAGCAACCACTCATGTCCTTTTCACCCAAAGCACAGTTCCAGTGTGGCAAGGCATTGGTAACTGCATTTCTAGAAAGCTTTTACCTGAAAATTTCAAGGTATAGATAGGTCATTTTTTCCTATTCAAAAGGTAAGTAAACTGAAGCACCAATAAGCTGACCTTTTGAAGCTCCCAAAAGAGAATAATTGGAAATCCAAAAATGACCATGTATTGACCTACAGTAAAACATAGAGTCCAAAAACCTAAATGGATGTTATTGAGACTTTAGTATTAGACCTCTCTGTGCAGGGATGAATTTCACCTTGGTGAGAAGAATTATTTCCAGGCTCTGCAATGTGGAAAGTCTGTACTGTATGGCTCTGCCTACAAGAAGCTCCAAGATGAACTCCCTCCCACCTCATTTCAGACTCAGTTATGCATACTCTGGAAGTGAGATGTCATGTGAATAAAACCCAACTAAATAGTGGGCAAACGAGATAAAAAAAACTTAGCCCCAAACAGGGTGCAAGCACTCATTCTCTCTTCACTTGTGTAGGCCTGATTACCTTGCAGGCCATTCTGGTTTATGTAATCCAGGACAGTTTTGTATACTGCAGTGTCACTTAATGCCAAACAGCAGCTCATGTAGGAGGCTTGGACTTGTGCAAATCACTGGTTCAAATGGTCTCCCTTGGGACTTAGGAGAGGCAACAGTGATTTTTGGCATAGCTGTTGTGTGGTCTTCAAATGACTGAAGTTGCCCTGTTCTATGCCTTCTGTTTGCTCATGCCATTCTGACTTTTAGTATCTGAAGTATACTTTTGCACCACAGAGTGCCCTTGAGGTTGCCTCCCATTCCTAACCTTATAAAGCCTTACACCCTAATGCCTTGCACAGTACTACAGACCAACATATAATTCCCCCTTGATTAGCCACCTCTGTTTAGCGGAAGAGGAGAGCATAGATGCTCTTGCACCGTAAGAAAAATAAAACTGATTTACCTTTCTGAAAAACACAGCACATTTCAGGATTGCAATCCTGCTGATTTTCACAAATTGTGCCATTCTCTCCCTTTGACACAGCTTTTATACATTCGCCCCAGACACAAAGCTGGTCCCCACAGCATTCAACATCTCTTGAGCAATGCTTTGGATAAAAAGGGGAAAAAAAAGTATATTTTTAGTGCCATAACGGAACTCAACCCCAGAGCAAACAAGTAATTAATAAGAATGAACAGAGCATTAGCCCCTGATTCTGTGAACAGCTGCATGCATGTGTTTACCCTTCACACAAACTGTTCGAAAAATCAGGGCCTAGGAAAGGCTGCACTGGCAGCACTCAAATCAAGCTCAGGTTCTGCATGCACTTGGAGATACTTTTTTAGCTCTTTGCAGGAAAAGACGCTGGCAAATCCCTGTGTTGTGACGTATGGTGCTTGGGGAATCTGGGTGTCAAAGAGAACTGTAACCCATGCAACTGGAATTCATATGGTACAGTGCCACTAGAAAATGACTACTGACCTTAACTGTACAACCCAAACAGCTACAATCAGATGAGCCATGGGGTTATTTACAGTTTTCTCTTTCATGAACGTAAATGTGAGAGACTAAGTTGGGCTCATCTAAAAATGGGGAAACAAAACAATAATGAAACTAGAATCACTCTAAAGCAGGGCTGCACATCATTTACAAAGCCTTAAAAATGGGACATCTTCCAGCCAAAGAAGAAAGATGGCTCCAAGAGCAACAGGGCTCACATTTTACTAGAAGACCTGAGCTAGGGAGTTTTTGATAGTCTGATTAACCATCTCCCTTGGTGCCCCACTCCCAATTGCTCCTGGTAGCCTCAGGGTTCAGAATTCTGCTAATTGGATCGTCTCTCTGTATAAAGCCCTACCCAGTGGCTGTAAGAGCTTTGAAAAGTCAGAAACAGTTTCTTTCCTGTGGATGAACTGTAGGGGCAGTTGGTATCCATAAAAGGAAGAGACTTCAAGAGGTCATCTAGTCCAATCTCTGCTCAAGGCAGGATTATCCCTATCTAAGCCATGCTAGATATGGGTTTGTCTAATCTATTCCTAAAAACTTTGGAAAAAAACTCAGACACAACTACCAGTCACAATACTCAGAACTACCTTGGCGGACGAGAGCACTGTCAATATCGCTGAAAGGATAGAAAGAAGTTGTTTTAAAAATATACTCAAGAGATTCAAGGAAGAAGACCACACCTCTTGCTACAGGGGAAGGCAAAAAAATCCTACATTCCATGCCAGTCTGACCTCAGGTAAAATTCCTTCTTCATCCCAAATGTGCTAACTGGCCTGACACCAAGCAGAGTAGCAAGACATTTTGGCCATTTTAAGTTTCAACAGGAGCAACAGCCTATAAAGGACTGAGATCAAGGCCAGTGTACCTGCTCCATCATGAAGATAAAGATTATTTGCAACATTTGGATTTGAATTTAGAATTGGATCTTAAATTTTCTTGAAGTCTGGGGATATTTAGACCTGAAGCATGGGTCAGAACAATCTTTAAATTACCTCATGTTATGAATATTCTACTTAAGGCTATATAATACTTTCTGAACTCAGAGTTGGGGTGGGAATGGGTGTTCCATACCGAAATAATACAAAGATGAAATAAGACTCACTCAAATATCAAGCAGATCTTTTCACTGGTACTTAAATCTTTAAAGAATCAAAATGTAATGGCTAGGGACTGATATTACACATAAACCAGTTTAAGTGATCAAAACTGGTTTAAACCTGTAACAGAACAGATGGTCAGTGCACATGAGCCAGTCTGAAAATGGCTGAAACTGGTTTGAGATAAACCTGGTTGAATGTAGTATCAGACTTAACTGATTTGGCTCAAACCAGTATATGCAATGTCTGTCCCAGACCCCTTCCTGGTTTAAGTCAAACCAGAGTCTCCCAGCATCCCAGATGCCTTGCA
>NW_017728947.1:17199020-17210423 GCF_001723895.1 Crocodylus porosus
ATTAGCTAGCAGACCACATGCTGGCTACGGTCCATGCTGCAGGAGACGAGACAAAGGCAGACAGGACAGGCTCTTTGGAGCTGATCAACAGATAGCTGGTAATGTCCTTTCACTTCTTCCTTGGAAAAAGTTGTTTAAGAACAGCTTGTACTAATCGGAAAGGCTTTTGTTTGGTTTGAACTGATAAATGCTAACAACTCCCTGTGTAACTCCCTACTGTGTAACTACATGCTCTGTTATCAACTCCCTGCTGGCTCCCTTGCTGGTCAGGAGCGGGGGGAAATGGGGAGAACACCCCTCCATAATTAGAGCATCCTGCTGGGGCCTGGCCAAACCCACCCCTCAACTCAGCACTGTGGAAGGAAAGTGTCCCCCTCAAGTATTCCCCAGTTTCTGACCTGAGCCACTGCAGACATGTGCCTGCATTTCCTTAGTCCAGAGGGGATGTCCATACAGTTACTCACTGGTTCAGAGTAGCCAGATTAAATTGATCTCCAGAGACTGAATCAATTCAGGCTCAGGCTTTTTGAATGTCTGTCCCTGGCCAATGTGCTTATCTTTAAGCTGTGAGCACTCTTACTGGAGTCAGAAAAAAAATGTATTAAATCTAATGCAAATCTTTGCAAGACCATAGTTTCAAAGCAGTTTTTGGGGTGTATGCCAATTATACTAATTAACAGATAAAACTTTTAGACTTTATAATTGGCAAATTTTTTGATCACGCCATTAGTTTCATACTGGCCTAGCAATGAAATAGAAATGAAAAGATACATTTGGACATTTAGCTAAAGAGTCATCTGTGAAAACTGCTCTTTACTGGGAACCTCACTGTAGGGAAGCATCCCCTACTTGTCACCACTAGAAAATAATCTACTGCAACTACTATGTAAGGAAATTGATCCTTTAGTTAAAAGACAAAGATCACTACTAAATTCAAAGTTGCCAGATTTGAACACTTGTCACCTATGCAGAAGGAAGTTATGTTAACAATACTAATATATGCATACAGGAAATACATACTGCATCAAGGCAGCAGGAAGCCCATTGTAACTTGCACTTCGCCCATAACAATAACTGTTCTGCAAGGTACCTAACTGGACTCTCTCAGTGGTAAACAGAAGTCAGATTGGGCTCCAACACACCAGAGAACAGAATCCTTTCTACTTAAAAATGGAAGAACAGGAAGAGAAAGGAAAACAATGGGCATTTATACACATACTTTTTTGCGCTGCGACGCACCGGAGATCCAGTGTGTCGGAGCAGCCTCAATATAAAACTGTCTCGTGCAGTTGTATAAGTGGCAAAACATGCTTTGGAACTAAAACATCTCCGATGTATTTTAGTTCAAAAGGAAGCCATCACCATTTTCTCCACACTGACGTGCATTCTGCCATTTATACAAATGCATGTGCCACAGCACCCAGCACTGCAGTGAAAGCATGTGTACGAATGCCCAATAATTCTACGGATAGATGCTCCACATAGCTGGACCATAATAGCTGTGGTTTATTGACCTTAGAAACTGTCATAGCACAACTGACCACTCTTAGAGACCAAACAATATTCCATACTTACTGTATGTTGGGCTTTACAAGGCTGACACTTATACTCAAAACTGGAGAATTGGCAATATTTTCCTGTCTCACAGTCTTCATCAATGATGCACTCCTAGAGGAAAAAAAATTAAGATGCTTGACTTGCTATGACCAATTAATAGAAATCAGCAATTCCTGGTGCTGTATCTGAAGAATTTAAGGAAACTTCTAAAATCTTTCATTTCTTCTACTTAGGCACTAGGAGTTGCATGAGCTACTGGCACCATCCACTTCAGCTGGCTGCAGTTCCTAACAGTAGCACTGTGGTACACTGGCATGTATTTATTGTTGCAAGCTCTACTAAGTTAGTTCTTCTCCTTCAAGGATGGTTACCTTGTTGTAAGAATGTATTACTGAAGCAAGTAAAATTAATTTACTTCTTTTTCTGCTTCTGAGCATCCCAAACAGCAGAACTGGCTTAATACTGGCAAACAGATTTAGGGGCTCATCTGCTGCTGTTAGCTTTGGCAGCATTTTTAAATGGAAAGGAGAGTGGAGGAAGAGAGTCTACAATACAGTAGGTTCTATAGAGAAATGTTGGTGAAAAAACATTTTGTAGCAGCCCTTTTGCCTCAGACTACAACACTCACTTTGACTCCAGGTTAGCTAGCTTTATGTTGCTCTCCAATAATTTCTCATGGCTGGTTATTGCTGCTGGATTATATCTGATTTCTGTAAGCATGTGCAGATGGTTATTAAAGGAATGGAGAAGGCTTTACTAAATTTTTCCCCTACCTCTTACACCAGGCCACAAATTCTACCTCCTTCAATAATCTTTTACACCACTGAGACTTCAGCCAAAGCCTCTTGCACTGTATTAGTAGTTCAAAGGTGGAAGAATACCTATGCTACAATGTATAATACTACTTCACAAGACTGGATTTGCTAAGGTTAACTGCAACTCTTTTAACAATAACATAAACTACAGCTTGTACTATAGGAAAGAACTGAATATCTCTCTTTCCTGTTGGCCAGCTTGGGTTGGACTTCCTTTCTTTGAGTCATGGGGTTGCTTTGAAAGAACAAGCCTCATGGTTTCTCTACCCGAAATATCATTATAACCTCAAATCCTTGCATACCTATGTTTTGTTTTGTTTGGGGGCGAGGGTTATGAATTTTTAATCTTTTAATCTTAATTGAGTCTGAATATTGTGAGAGTGTTTTGCTTTGTTCTGGGTATACCTAGGACCAGAGAGTCATACCTGGGGCCAGATTCTCAGCTGGTGTGATCCCCATACTGTCTCTCTATAAATAAACCAATTTACACCAGCTGATATTCTAGCCTGGAGAATGCAAAGTAATCATATACCATTTTACATGCTTTAGACAAATATACTGTAAATTATACAATTCTCCACAGATGTGAGTTTTTTACTTTACTAGATGTCTTTAATAAATAGCACTAGGTCACTAGTAACTATTTGAAGAAGACTCTAACTGAATTCCTAAAATAAAAAAATTAAAAATTAAAGCGCTCATGCACCACGCACAAAAGCACAGATCCTGAAAGGTCCAATGCATCAAAAAGTACCATCTACATAAGCAATTTTTAATAGTAACTGACCCCAAGTGGTTCATGACAGAGTTAACTTTTTAAACATGTAAGCAATCCCACTAACTTCAGTGCGACTATTCATTGTACATAAGCAAGATAAGCATGTACCAAAGCACACTGAATCAGGGTTTCAAACCATAAATGCTAGAAGCTAGAACAACGAGAGATGGTGGCTGGCAGTATGTGCGTGTGTGTGTGTGTGCGCACGTGGGGGGAGTAGTTGTTTTGCTTTTTTTTTTTATATCTGTTGAGACTGAAGAGATTTCTGCTATTAATTTATTAATTATCAACCCTTGAGGTTTGAGGTAAACTCAAGGGCAGTAGCCATTGAGAAACTAGCCAGTACATAGGGAGCTGACTTCTCTACCTTGCGAACAACTACGCTAGCCATTTTTATGCACCAGCAGAATACTGCCTCTCCATATGGCAAAGAGCGCTCACACCCACAAACTAGACAGTGCCCTGAATTCTGCACTATGAACAATAAGTGGCTGCATGGTATACATGGAACGGGAAACCATGTTCATCTTGGCAGGAATCCCCCATCACAACATCAAGAGGTCTGAAGTACTGCTTGACCTAGCAATCAAGGTCCAACAGGAAGACCATCCACTATGATATGAATGAAAAATACCCAATGCAGAAACATCTAAGAAGCAGAACACCCCTACCAGTATCCTCCAGAAACATCATACAGGAAGCAGGAGACACTATACTGTCATCATGGCCCCAGAAAAGGTGGGAAGAACAATGGAATAACAACCACACCCCACTACACAACTACATACAACTACATTCCTCACACCCTCCTGGTTAAACGCCAACGTAAGGCTGCCGCATGGGTAAACCCGAATCGACTGCAATCGGGCTATGGAGACTTCAACAAAATCAAACATAAAATGAGACTTACAAACTCACCATCATGCCATCCCTGTGGCAAAGGAGATCAGACAGCTCAGCATACACTGACTGGCCTCTATATGGTCCACCAGAGGGAGCAAACAGTCTGAAAGTCTGCAGTAATATTGATGGATCTACTCTTAAATGGTTGAAGGAGTCAACTTTTTGAAGTCATATGTAAGAGAGAATTAACAACATTGCAAGTAAACAGGTATATAAAAATACCTGACTGCTACTAAGATATCAGTTGTTTCTGAGTAGAGTTTAATTTGGATTCTGAGAGAAATAGGCAGTCAGATACTGCTTTATAATTTTTATTTTAACTTCTGACTTCTAATTTTGGATTATGGTTTAGGATTCTGAGATGTCTTTTTCTTATAGTCACCCTCAAGCTCTTCACAGCAGAGATTCCCTTCTGTTATAATATCATCTGAGGATCTACCAATAACAATTCTGCAAGATACTTTAGTGAAGATCATCCATGATCATTTAGAAGGGTGATTGCTAATTAAGCATGATAGTCCCAATCTTTGCTGCATTGAAGCATTCAGCAACACTGGGCGTGTCTACAAGTTCATCAATGAGTTTTTGCTATTGTGCATTAAATTTAGTACCTCTAATGTGAGGTACTAAATAAATGAACGTTAGGCTGCCCTAATGCACAGTAGTAAAAGCGCACATATTTTTACTGAGCATTAGCATGGTTTTTGATGTGACATTTTAATGTGCTGTAAAATCTACACACTGAAGTGCATGTGTAGATATGCCCACTGTGTGATGAGCATTATTGCCCATTTAGCTAGGCATTTTTGCTACGTCAAATGGCTTTTAAACCGTTTCATGAATCACAGTGTAGACTCCACACCCAGCTCTTTAAAATCAGCGATTTTCTATCATGCTGGAATTTAATCCATAGGGTATATAATCCTTGGATTATCTAAATGTAAGACTTCTTTGAAGTGACTTCCATAACTGAGTCAGGGCTTCCAGACTTAGCCATGATGCTTTTACAGCTTAATTCTTTTGTTCCAGCATTTTTCATCCAAGTGTGTGCAAGTGCTTGTTTTTATACTGTGCTTCTATGTGACTGATAGGGTTGAAGTTAAATAGAATGGTTGAGATTTTGTGGCTTCCCCAGTTACCAGCATCTCCCTTTCACCTGCCAGGATTTTATACAACAGCAGCTAGGCACATTCTGGTCAGTTCTTTCTCTTCAGATGCTTCTGCAAGTGTGTTCATGGCTAAACCACCAAACAAGCTATCTTGTTTCTTCTACATTCTTTATGCGCTAAGGCATATTAGTCAGATCTCACGTAGTCAGTCCTACCACCTACCACTATCTACTCACAGGAGAAATGTTGTTTTTAGATTGATGGAACATCACTATACAGTTTTGAAGTTACACATTTTTATAGCTCCAATTCTCTTTGTATCTTGCCATCTCTATCATCTTATCCTTCAGTAAGAGCCACATTGAAACCTTTATTTTTTTATTTGTTCCTGAATTAAGCCACTTATCCAGATTCCCACTGGACAGGTGATTTACTCTTTTAATTTTTACTGGTTTTTAAATACAATATAAAAATTCAAAAACTGTATATGTAGAAACTCAACTGTATCACAAATAAGTAATAACAAGAAAAAGGAGGAAAAGAAGATAGAAGATAGAAAAGAAAAGAGAAGTGTGCAATAAGCAACAATGTAGTTACCAAAATATCTCAAGAATTCCTTCCGACTTGTACCAAACTTGCTGAAACAGTGAAGTCTGCTAAACATCACTCTCTCCATAGATGTCAGCTGCACCACCTCATTGTACCAGATTTCAACCTTTGGAGATGTTCTACTTTTCAAATGCAGCAATCTAATCCTGCATATTACTAATAAGGCCTGCTGTAAGAATTCAATTTGGGAAGGATTTGATTTGAATTCCTTGGCTATACCCAAGGACATACATATTTGCCAGATACATCAGTGCTGTGTATAAAATCATTTTAACTCTAGCTATAAGGTTTTTTTCCCCTAAAAAGAATTGATAATAGAATATAACCAAAATTTGTTATAATGCATCACATTTCCAACATGTATCTATCAGCAATACATTTAATTTTTAAGTTTGGAGAGAACCCAGTGCAGATGAAAAATAATCTTTTGTTGCATAAGACAAAGTTTAAGATCAATTATTGATATTCAGATATTGTGAAGTTGTGATTTTTACTGGGATTCTGTAGGTAACTTATTCTTAAAAGTTCCTTTATCATAGCTTGCCTTCTGCTTAAAGCAAGAAGTCTGTATTTTCCTGCTACCCTTGCCCACCCTTTTTCATGGATGACCTTTTTTCATTGTTTCTGAACTTGGCACTTCCCTTGCAATGCTACTGTTTGTTTCTTCTGCTGCCCCTGACCTACATCTGTACCTCCCTCAAACTTGTTCTCCTCTCCTATTTCCCCTAGCCCCTTCCCCTACCCCTCTCTCCTAAATACTTTTTTCAGCTGCTCTCTCATGTGGACAGACCTTGTGTGCAGAGGCATCCAGCTGCTTCAATGAGTGCCACAGCATGAAGCTGCCACAACCGAGCATGTGACCAGCTAAACTTTCTGCAGATGGCCATTCGAACAGAGGGGAAGAGGGAGAATGTCACAAGGGCCAGAAAACTACTGGCTGTCACTTGAAGCAAGTATTGTTAAGGGGGAAGTTTTCATATTGCAATCAGTTAATTAACATTACCCACCAACATTTACAATTTTAATCTGTTACTGGTGCCATATTCATGCAGGTACCCACATATTGGACCGATATCTTATCCTACACACCCTAATGCAGAATCCTATGTTACAAAGATGGGCTTTAAAGCAGTTCAGAAACTGCTGTCCAGAAACACAAAATTTGGGCTAAAAACACCTACCCAATAACAACAGCAGCTGTTTTCACCAGCTGGCTAGATCCTGAAAAATCCCCACTTTCTGGAACTTGAAAACTAAGTTAATGTTTCAGAAGAACTTTTGTCTTCATAGCATGAGTGGGGGGGTGGGAAATTGCTTCTTGCATGTATCACAACACATGGGAACAACTTTTTTGTATCTGAGGCCTACTACATATTTAAAATGGAATGGCTCTTTGAAGTGCTTTATAATATACTACTATTTAAAATTAACGCAGCAACAAAGTAATCCACTTAGTAGTGATTCAATTTACAGCTGCCAAAGGAGAGTACAGAGTATCTATGTATGCTGTGTACAGGAAACATCACTGCTTTAAATATTTAGCAGGCCTCTGCTACAAAAAAATCCCTTTGTTAAGATTCTCAGGAGTAAATGTTTCAGAGAAGATGCAACAGGTTTTGAGATGAGTGCTTTGTCCCAAATCAATTATTTGTTTTAATTCTGTTCCTACTCCCTATACTTCAAGGGCAGCCCAAGAGGTTGTGCTGAGTAGGGGCAGAAGGGCAGCACATGGGCCAACCCCCATAAGATCAAGTTGTTGTGTGCAAGAAGCCCAGTGAAGGTGAGCTAGCCCTCCATTCAGTGAATCGGCTGGCCACTATCCAGGTGAGGGTCACAGGAGAGGCCCAAGAGACTGCATGGCAACAGCCAAGGTGTGACTCGGATAAGCCCGATGGCCTACGGGGCTGCTCAAGGGAGCAGGGCAGAGTGCAGGAGGCACAGTATTGTGTAGCGAGCAACATACCCTGTAAGAGAGGGTGAAGTGCAAGAGGCCCCAGTGAGAGGGGGACGGTATGAGTATGTGAGTGAAGGAGACCTGACAAAGGACTAAGCTGACCTGGCTTTAGGCCAGGAGCATAGTGACATACTGGATGCCATCTGTGAGTCATGGGCCATGGTGTAGGGATGGTACGAAGCCATAGATTGTGTCCCCTGGCATTGGGGCATGTAATGGGCAGCCCCCTTCATTTACCACCAGTTTTACAACAAAGTCATGGCAGGAGAGACTGGGTGGACTGCCCCATAGACAGGCAGGCAGGTCAACTTGAGACTTGGCCCTGAGCATGCCTCCTGTAACAGAATTAATGCATTACTACTTAAATCTTTAACCAATATTCATTAGGTTGTGACAGGCATTTTTTTGTAAAGTATCTCCTTGGCTCAGAAGATGCAGGGAGAAGCTGGCAGCCTTGCATGTATTTGGACTGGATATCAAACTTAAAGTTCAAACTTTAGGAAAAAATGTGGAATCAGAAAACATCCTGGAAAAGAAAGACATCAAGACTTGCAGGTATGTTGGGTGGGTTTAAGACCTTTTCTTGACACCCTGAAGTCAACCAATGCTTTTGCTACTGGGCTAGAATACAAGAGTGAGAGTCCCACTTCCTTTGCTTCTCTGGAAAAACAATGGTATAGCATACATGCTAATCTTAACCCACATGCTAGGACCCTATATTCTTTAATGCTAAACAACAAGCACTCAGATTGCTAATCTAAGACTAAACCAGAAATATGTTAAAATAAAAGCACATTATTCATGGCTTCGTGCACCTGCTCTGAAGCATTTATTTCTGTTTCTCCATAAATTTAAGACTTAACAGCCACAGAATCAGTATAGGACTTGAAACCTGTCCTCTCTGAAGTCCATGAGAGTTTTGCCAGGAAATATTCTAACTAAGCAATTTTTTTAAAAATGGCAGTGAAAATTTAAAAGTGCAGTTAAAAACTGGTTCCTTGCAGCAGTCTTGAAGTATCAGGTATGGTCTGCTACTATATTCTAGATTCTCTAAAAAGGCAGTATATTCTCTAACAGTCCCACTATGCAAATGTTTTTCATTACAGTCTGATCTGAAGGAAACCGAGGCTGGCTGATAATAATTTTAATGATGGCTAAACTTTCTAGGAAAAGTGCCTGTTCCTTTTTATGTGCATTTTCTACCCAATTACCATTTTAAAGTGTTAATATTTTTACAGCCTCACCAGTGTTTATGTTCTCTCCCCCCAGGCCCTTTTTTATTACTGTAAACTATGTCGGTTAGGTTGGCTTCAATGCTTTTCCATTACTGCTGCAGACAGTAAAAGCTGCTGAGTAGTGAGGAAAAAGGCATAAAAATGGTTTTATATGCCACATGTACCTTTTAGTACTATAATTAGAAAGATGACAGAATTGCATGCAAAGGAATGTTGTTTTAATGAAAATTAAAACCATAGCTCACGTTGTAATAGTTTCCCCAGTTCCTGATCTCTTGGTTGTCTAGACATGTTCTAGCACATAATATTCATCTTTAATGAGGAGATATGAATTAATTCAACTCAGAATAACTCAAAACCATAGTCATACTTTCCAGAAGGGCAAAACCTCTCACTATTGCAAGCATATGCCAAGCATACTCCACTGCTATAAAATAAAAGGGGTAGGAAATGGACTACTGCTAACATCATAACTATATTTCTGAGAGCTGAGATTTGATAAATGTGCTGTAAACTATGGCGTTAGACATAATCCAGGACTGTAGGAACAACATCTATGGCTATTTTACAATAGGACCATGTGAGTTCTAGATCTGCCATATTTAACAAATAAGAAAATATATGTGATTAATTGGAGCAATTTTGCCTATGACTTTTTGGTACCATTGGAAAGTGGGTACCATTGAGATTTTCCTCCTCCACTCCAACTTTTAAAATAGTTTCCCTTTTTCATAGTTTCATAGTTTCTAGGGTCGGAAGGGACTTTTTTTTTACTGGGTGGAAAAAAATGATTTCCAGCACTTCACATGATGCAGAAACCCTTTTGTCAGTCTGCTAGGTGAGAACAACAGAACAGCACCAAAAAAGTGTGAAGCAGAACAGTAAACTCAGAAGTAAGGGTTTGACAGAACAATGCCAAGTGGACATGCTCTTTTGTGTATACCCTTGATAAATTACAAATGCCTAGATACATGCAAGTCAACACTGGAAATACATATGAGACAGAAAGCAGAGTAGAGGCACTTTGTAGATTAACTGAATCAGAGCTTCATACCCTTTCATAGCATCTGATGAAGTTACTTCTTTAGCACAGAAGCTTATGCATTTCTGATTCAGTTAGGCTATAAGGTACATCTCTACCCTTTTTTCTGACTTCTGACTAATGTGGCCAGCTACCTCTCTCCACATGTGTGCTTTGCTGCAGATTAAACTAATTAGTTCCACAATAAAGCGTCACAATCTACATGTGCACCAGTATTAGGGCACAGTAAATCAACTCCACCATAAGATAGTATCTTCAGGGACAGTGTGGTAAATCATCAGGACACTGCAGTAAATGACTCTGCCATAATGCACATATGGACACTGACAGACAGCCACACTTTGAGCCAGGGTGGAGCAGCCCCTGGCTGGTAGCAGGCTTGGGGGTGGGGAGGCAGTCAGCCACCGAGCTGTGCAGTTTTGGCACTGTTGTGCTGCAGCCAGCCCCAGCACCACCATCCAAACCTGCTGCCAACCTGAGACTATTTCGCCCCAACAAAATGTGCTGCTGTCCCAGACGCATGTGTAGATACTGTGCCTGGAAACAGTGTACTCCAGCACAAACTGCTCCAGAGTTTATCACACTGCATTAATAGAACATACAGATGAGCCCTCTGTGAATGAAAAGTTACGCATCTGGGTATTTTTTTGTCAAAACTGTGTTTAACATGAACATATATATGAACTCCTAGCTTTAGTTCACAATAACAGCAGCTTTAAGTGTTAAAAAACCACAAGTTGGACTCTCTAAAATGCCAAAATTGACTAAAATATATGTGTGAGATTTATTTTTATTACCCTCCAGTTTAAGTTTTCAGAGTACAGTCAGGTCCCACAAGATTTTTTTCCACAGGCACTAAGGGGTAGAAACTTGGTTTGTGCATGTGTGAAATGAAAGTTGAGATTCTTATACAAGTAGCTGAGACTTTAAGAAAACCACAAACAACACAAGATTCTCAATGAATTCCAAAGTAATCTGGCAACACCAAGTATAATATGCTGAGTAGGCCTAATCAGATCATTCTCTGATCAGACAAGAAAAAAACACACACGCTAGGACCCTATACACCTTGTTGGACCTAGTGCTGGCCATGGGTGATGACCTGGTGAGGGGGCTGCGGGTGCTAGACCACCTGGGTGACAGCAATCATCACCTGCTGGAATTCATCATCCAGCGCAAGGTGGCAAGGGCATGCAGTAAGGCAGCAGCCCTAGACTTTAGAAGGGCAAACTTCAGCGAGCTAAGGAGGATAGTTGGGGATACGCTGAGGTCCCGGAGGGGAGGGGAGCCAGGTGTCCAAGGAGAGTGGTTGCTCCTTAAGGGGGTGATCCTCCAAGCCCAAAGGAAGGTAATCCCAATGAGGATCAAAGGGAGCAGGAGAGCACACAAGCCTCCATGGCT
>NW_017728947.1:17210434-17217693 GCF_001723895.1 Crocodylus porosus
CTATGACCCCAGCTGACTTCCTGCCCTTTGGGCAGGGGGCTGGACTCGATGATCTCCCGAGGTCCCTTCCAGCCCTAATGTCTATGAAATCTAAAGGCAGCCTCCCATTAACGTTATAGAACCATCAAAGTCGTGGTGGGCGAGAACGAGGGTGCTAAACGGGCAACTTGGCACGGTAGGGGCACCAGGAGAGATCACAACCACTCTTAGGGTCCCGTGCCGTGACAGTTAGATGAACATCTTGCTGGGGTTCTTTGACCCCAGTATTGTTTCTTGCCATGGTGGGGGGTTGGACTAGATGACCTACTCAGGTCCCTTCCGACCCTAGAAACTATGAAACTATGAAAAAATTCTTTGCTTTGGTGAAGGTCACTTAATAGTTTCACTGCTGATCACATTTGCAGAAGTATCCATCTGAAGAACTTTTTTTCAGTAAGGAATTGATTAGTCAAACCCTTCATCCTGTCTAATAAATTTGAAATAATGAAGTTTTTGGATTTGGACATGTCACCAAAGATTAGGTTGTCTAGTATGCTACCTAATCTTATTCTTTGTGCACAGAATCAGTGTTACTCAAATTCAGAGCTTAACAGAAAACACAGCTACACTGGGGGAAGGGGAGAAGAGGACAGACACAGACAGACAGAGAGAACACATGGATGGATCTAGGATTTTGAAAATGGGGGAGTGTAAATGGTGATGTGCATCATCACATATAAGCCAACACATTTTTTCTGCAGTGAAAAATAAATGGGAAACTTTACTAATATGCTAGGGGCCTAGGGCTGTATTATTCAGTTAAAGATTAAAGCAAAAACAAATATGTCTTCATTGGAAAGAGTTTTAAAAAATCTGCAGGGCTGTGAAATAGGAGCTTCATCACCAGGAGAGTAGCTAACAGACAGCAGAGTTACAGAACAAAGTATAGCTTGATTAATTAATCATCAAGACCATTAAAAAGAAGAGAAAATCATTAACACCTGTGGAATAAAGAGTTTAGAAGGGATCAGGCAGGTTACAAATGAGCCATGAACTCAATTGACTCCTTTGGCTCTGCCTGACTACAAATGTTGCTATCACTGCCAGACAGTTGCTTTTAAACTTTGGGTGGAATCAGAGGGATGCAAATGCACCCGACCCCTCTGCCCATTCATCCCTGAGATGGTGCATGTAAAAATGACACCTTCCCATGTTTGGAGTGAAGGAGGAAACCTATAGGCTAAATGAAAAACTTGTCCTTTCTTGATAAGCATTAAGAAGGTAAGTTTAGAGAGATGGTGAACTTTATTGAAAGAACTGGGGAGATGGGGGGCGGGGAACCAAGTAGCATGGGTGAAGGGTAAGGTGGGGAAGGAGGGAAACTTTTAGTGACCTTGAATGACAGTGTAGTAGACTGGGGCCATAATATATAAATGAATAACTTATTCCCATGCAACAAAAAAGTGAGCAGTAAAGACAAACTGGCACAAACCATACTGGGCAGGAAAAAGACTGGTTTCCCAACTAGGTCCTGGGTCATTGCTTGTTGGTCACTCAATAACCACAGCCTAGAGCTGCCTGGGCTCACTGTGGTCTTCGTATACTAAAGGTAACTCCTGTCAGACCTCGCTCTTCCAACTGTACTTGCTCCAGCATCTGAAGCTGTGCACTGAGCCTTCCACTGTACAGAACTGATAAGAAAAGGGAAAAACAGGACAGGGTTTTTAAAAGGTGGCTAAGGCTTCTGATAAACAAAGACGTTTCAGTGACAGTCACTGCAATTTCCAGGGCAAAGGAAACCACCCAGCTGCAGTTCCTCAAGCAGCTATAAATCCAGAAGAGACATGAATCCAGGGCTCCAAGGAAATAAATTATTCCATCACCTGGCAGCAGAAGACAACAGTAAACAGACCAAACATTTGAGGAAAGAACATCCTGCTGTTCAAGGAAATACAACCTGTATAAGAAAGATGAATTCAAACTGGGACAGGTGCTGAGAAAAGCTAGAAGGATGATCAGGTGAATGGAGGGCCTCTTACAAGAGGACTAGAAAAGTTTGGCTTGTTTAACCCAGCAAAATGAAAAGAGGAAGGCAAACCAGAGAGGGGAAAGACTTTTCTAAACTAATAGACAGTGTTGTTACAAGAACCATTGACAGAGTTTTTTTCTTTTCCATACTCTTTACATTCAAAGTCATCTTGGACTTAGGTAAATACAATAAGACAACCTTCCAATAATCAAATTCTAGACATGGAAAATTTCTAACTTTTGCTAGTTTTCAATTTGTAGAACCTAACTATTGAAGGGTCATCTTAAATTCACCCCACACTGCAGCAGGGAGGCAGGTGCAGGAGGCAGACAGTGGGGGAAATCAAGTGGCCTGCTCCCCTGTCAGCTACTGCTTATTCCCCCTCCACCACAACCACCACCACTTGCTTTCCCTGCTGCCTCACCCACTGGTACCCACACCTGCATACCCTAGCCTCTGCCTCCCCTTCTGCCTGTGCCCCCTGGCACCAGCCCCCCTGCATCTGCCTGCCCCTTACCCGGCCAGGGCCAGGGCCACAGCTGTTGCCACTGCAAACACCATTGCATGGCTGGGATGGAACAACTATATTTGAGGCAGGAAACTATTTGGGCCCATGGGCCACACAGGCAGTTTTGGGGACCTGTCGTGGGCTGTTCAGCACCACCCCCTCCTCCCCCCAACAACAGCCCAGAGCCTGTGAGCCCTGCAGCTTCTCCTTGCTACTGTCACCAGGGCTCAGCAGCATCTGAGCACACAGCCTGGCCCCAGCCCTGGCATAGGCCCATCCCACACCTGCTCCAGACTTGCCCCAGCTGGACTGGACAAGTTTCAGACCAGCCAGGACCTATGCATACAGCCCTGACTCTGGCTCACCTCATGCCTGCCCTAGACTACCTACCCATGCTGACCAGTGATGGGAGCAGCAGCAGCAGCACCTGGGCAAAAACTGCTGTTGGGCACAGGAGAAAAGTGGCCACCTGCCTCTCACCACTGCCAGGTCCTTCTTGCTGCAGCTGCCAAGAATCTGTCCCCAGGCTGCCCTGCAGCTCCTTCCCACTGCTGTCACCGCCACCACAAATACTGCCTCTGGGCCACTAGTGGGTCAGTGGTGGCAGTGGAGTCTGCAAAGTCCCGCCGCAGGCTGAATTTGGCCCACAGGTCATATTTTGCCTATACCTGAACTACATGCTCCATGCCGTGAGCCAGAGTGGGGTTGGAGCCAGAGCTGTGGAGGGTAAGCGAACTCCAATTGGGGCTGGAAGTGTTGTAGCCATGGCCTCAACAGCTGCCTGCCCCCACCCCCAACACACTTGTATTCAAATCCAAGATGAGGGGGCTCTTCTCCGCCAAGTTAAACAGGGGGGAAAGGAAACCTCATCTTGGGTTCAAGCAAATAGGGTAAATAACAAGTTGCAGATCAGGGAAGCAGCTATGAACTTGTTAAGATTTCCCTTGTGGTTTCACAATTCATTGATGTGATGGCAAATTGCAATGTAATTGTAAATCTCTTGCTAGAACAACAAAGGCAATTGCTTTGTTGGGATTCAGATGCTGCATGCTTAAAATGCTTGCTCTAAAAGATTGCAGCTTTTATTCCAAACATTTGCAGATGCACTAATTCTGATTTTTATAGATTTTTATAGCTAAATTCTAAGAGGCTAACTTTGTTACAAAGCTCTAAAATGACGTTCACGTCCAGTATTAAGGGTTTTATATGAAAATACTACTGGCATAGCTAACACACACCTCCTATAAGTTTTGCTTTTTTGTTTAGTATAAGGTGAATTTTAAGGAGGGTTTGGTTTCTCTCGCTTGTTGTAGACTCCATGCCAAGTTTCCATGATTTACCACTTAACTAAAAATTTTGAAATGGAATTTTAAAAAAACCAGGGTGACTCAGAGTACTTTATATGGGAGGGATGTGAAGTTTTGGAAATACTGTCTCATTGTGAAAAATTTTATTTTGTTCTAAATAAGCTCCCTGGGTCATTTTAATCAGTAAAGTACTGCACAATAAGAATGAACAGCTTCCAAAAGCTTGACTCCCTCAACAGTCCCTTGTTTTCCAAAGCTAAAATCTTATACACATCATCCTTAGGCAACCCTATTTTCCATGACTTTTTTGGCTGTAGCCAAGATATCAGACACAGACACTGACACTACAGATGAAATACAAAACACAAATAGGGATTCAACAGGCCACGTTTACCTGAACCAATATGTTCATGCAGTGAATGAAGGCATGAAGTCTTATCTCCATACACCTTGGCTTGGATGCAAAGAAGAGTGGTGAAAACAGAGGAGGGGCTGTACATCTGGAATATACCCTACTCTGAGGTGGCAGAAGTAAATCTATTTGCAAACCTCTTGGGGCTAGCACAGCTGAGTCGGTGTGGGACAGAATGGAAGAACTGTGAATCCTGTGACTCTTTTCTAGGTTTGCAAGAAAAAAGGAAAAAGGCTTATAGCCTCAGCTACCTCTGAGATACAGAAAATAACAGTTTATTTATGGTGCTCCTATACTCTGTTGCAACAACGTAGGATAGAAAATAAAGGGCCCTTTATGTTATTTAAAGGGTAGAGGGATCTTGAAAAGGGCAAGTAGTACTTAGCAGAGCTGTAATTGTGTCACAGTCCTTATAGCTGTAAATATAATGCCTACTCTCGCAGGTTGTATTATATCGGCTCTGATTTGTTGCAAGTAGTCAAGAGGGCTGTTGGTTTCAGTGTTTTCTGAAATAGTGTCCCCCATGGTAACAGTCCTTTCTAATAGTTAGATTTTGGATAAGAAAACAATGTGAAATGAACTGTCAGGACTGGTACTAGTTCCTTTCTTTGCAGTCTCTTAACCAGGCTAGTGTTAGCAGGAGCTGCCATGTCCATAGCACTAGCAGGTATGGATCTCCTGATGTGGCTGGCTACATTCAAGTGATAATATCCAGGGTGGTTAACATTAAATGTCTGTTTCCAGGAAGAAGAGAGAAATTTTATTTTGCCTATGGCCAGCCTATACTCAACATCCTTCCAAACACAGAACACCAAGAGTAAAGCACATAATTCAATCAGGAAGTGAAAGATTTTTTTTACAACCATGTGAAGTCCAAGACAAATAAACACTATAAGACAAATCTCTTTCCCAGTTGATAGTTGTGAAATAGCCTGGAAACAGAAGAGCTGTTGAGGTTCTACTTTGTCAAGAGCATCAATAAAGAGGAAAGCCTCCATCTGCATGCCAGGAAGCTAGGCTCCAGAGGGAGGCAGAAGGGCTTTGGGGTTAGAAGATTCTCAGTAAGTAATAATTCATAGTACAGGCTCTGAAAATTATTTAATTATTGTTCTGGGAAGTCTGCAAACATTCTGCAAATTCCCACCCTCGCCTGCCTTTCATCTACATTCCCATACTGCAGGACAGCAAATGCTAGTTTGGGGTGGGGCGTGGGGGGTTGTTGTTTACTTCTGCAGTACATAAGCCATGGTTTGATAGCTGATGTGTTCTTTGGCATGGGATTTGCCAGCAATAACAAGCAGACTCAACCATCCTGAAAGTTCAAACAAACACTCATTAGCACAAGACATTGAAAACGCTGGTCTGGAATTAGACAGGGAGGAAGAACAAAGTAGGTTTTATTCAGCTTGCATAAAAAGTACATCTCTCAAGAGAATACAGTGCCATTAGTCATTTTGCAGAACTCTCTTCCAATGTTTGCTACATCCTAGCTGAGGTAGGGAGAAAGGCAGACATACAGGGCTCAATTCACCACTGCCCTGCAGTTGGTGTACCTGCACCACTATATTGTTATTGTAAAACAGTGGTGCTCAATCTCTAGCCCTTGAGGCTGCATCATCCAGTTCGTGGGGCTCCTTGCTGGTCCAGAAATTTGGTGGCAGAGGAAAACTGACAGGGTGGCAGGACCTGGCCAACAGACAGGCCCCATACCACTCATCTGGCCTGTAAATCAGAATAAAATCTTACTTACATTGTCTGGGCACAAACAGGGTGATTGAGGAAGAATGAATCCAGTCTAGCTCTTCCTATTTATACTGTGGAAAGGCTAAAATAATTCTGGTGCTTTAAATGAACAACTCTTAAGAGACTGCAGAGTATATAAAGGAAATTCAGAAGCCCAGTATGTTGAATAAAGGAAGAGTTACCAGGTAGTTCTTCAGCTGGGATAAATTTGCAAGGATCTACTGACTTTAATTAAACTACATAGCAGCTGAGGATCTAGGATCTTCTGTTGAGGATTTCAGTTAACTTAAAGCAGCTGGAGAGCCAAGCCATTAGCTTGTCACATCTAGATCATCCTGAGATTAGAACAAAAGCAAGTGTAAACTAAAATCTTGAAGTTATACTCCATATCCAGGGGCCAATCATATTTTTAATATATTACCACCACACTAAATAAAACTTAATGCTTAAGGTGCTGACCAAGTTTTCAATTCAGTATGTGCTGAATCCAAGAGATCAAACTCTTCAAAGCAAACCCACAAGAAAGATTTTAAGTGTTTCCTTCTGTCTTAAAGCTTTTCCCAACCACAAGACTGATTTAGTTAGCTAGTATGCCAGAGGTAATGCTTCTTATGGACTCTCAACACTACTCTGCAAGGAGTCACAAAATGATCTGTCACTAAGGGTAGAAACAGAAGTCACCTTTCATCACCTTTGTGCTGCCATAAAAACTACTATGGTGGCACAAACTTAACTTGTATAGTTAGCATGAAGAAACTTAGGTGGGGTAAATGCAACTCAAGGTACAGTGTCTGAAATAAGAAAGGGGTTTTTTGTCCTTTCAGTTGACCTGAAGTTAGTTCTTAGATTTCTTATAATCTACTATGCTCCCTTAAAACTCTGATAGGATCTGTAACTAGTTTTCAGAAGGATCCAGTCCTGTAACTCCAGTATCCTTTGATTCTTTGCATGAGTAGGATGTTTGAATTCAAACCAGAAACTGCAGAATGCACTGAAGCACTCCTTTAGGAGTGTTTGTTTGCCCAGGAATTTCAGTTTGCAAGTGGGGACACGAGTGCAGCGAACGTTCATAAAATTTCACCACCTCCCCTCCAAGAAGGAAACTTTTAAAGGTCTTGGACCCTGTGCTAATTGATGGAGAGGTGCAGGAGAAGGAGAGACAAGGGGGTGGCTGCCACCTTGTCTGCTGCCCTTCATGCTGCCTCGCCAGCTGGTGCCTTCCCCTCCCAGCAGTGAGGACCACAGGCTCCTACTGGGGAGCCAGCATTTTATTTTTATTTG
>NW_017728947.1:17217704-17223260 GCF_001723895.1 Crocodylus porosus
TTGTTGATTTTTCAGACAATCCCAGATTCTGCAGTTTCCGTGAGATTGTGAAGTAGATCCCTACTGAGATCCTCTGACAGCACAGACCCATGTGATTGTGAAATTGTTCCTTTCACAGTTGATTAATATTGTATACATTTTAAAAAGTAGTGCTTGGGTTTAACCAAGCAGTTCTAGCTTAATGCTGATTTCCCTCCTCTTTTTTTTAGGCTGTGTTTACACTGGTGTGTCTTAGTGAGTAGGGACCTACCTAAATTGCAACAAGACAAATGGTTTTTCATCACCAACCCACAGTGGGCACAGCCTGTTTCACAGGCATTTCATGGTGGCCCCGCCCCTCACCACTGGTTGGTGGAGAGGCCCATGGGGGAGGTGGGATGAAGGGGTGGTTACCATCTTGATTGCTGGCTGGTCTTCATGTGGCCCTGCCCTTTGGTGCTGATTGGCAGAGAGGCCCCAGGGGGAGGAGGAGGGGGAAGAGGGGGTGGCCCCCATCTTGTCTACTGCCCTTTGTGCTACCCTGCCAGCTGGTGCTCCCCCGAACCCCCACGGCGAGGACCACTGGCTACCACTGGGGAACAAGCATTTTATTTTCGTTGGGGGTTTTTTGTTGCTGTTTCTGTGGACAATCCTGGATTTTGTGGTTTCCACAAAAACATGAATTAAGTAGGTCCCTACTAATGAGATACTCTGACCCAGTACAGGCCCCACATGACTGTACAATTCTTCCCTTTTCCCCTCACCCCCATCCTCTTGTTATTAGTATTTTGTAGGATTTGGGGTCATATTTCTAAGCTGTTCTCTCTCTCCATACAAATTTAGTGAAAAGGTTACTTGCAAGATAAAATTATAAGAACAGTCTTTGTCTGGTATCAATATCAAGACAGTTGCATTCACTCTGCAGGGGCTAGAATTTGTTACTGTGATGGAACTCTACTATATTATGCTACATTAAATTCATTCTAACCACACTTATTACTATATGTTCAAATTATTAACTTAACTTTTTTTCACTCACAAGTTTTACAACTAGGCTTTACAACTGGGTTTACAATTGTAGGGAAAGATTTACATTTACCAATAAATACGTGAAGCAAAAAACCACAATTATTTCTACTAATTGAAACGACCGCCTTGTTTATACTGCCATAGAGTGAATTCAATGAAGTCAATGGAGTTCTTTCAGATTTACACCACTAATCTTATTTAGAGCAGGAACTGGCCCACAGCACATTGTAAAATATATTTGATTAACAGTATCCCCAATGCTACCACTGCATCCATTTTTCCATTTAATGCTGTTGTTTCAGGTAAGAAAACATGATGATGAGCTGTGTTTTTTGCCCTCCAGTTGCTAGCTTTCCAGCCAAAACCCCATATTATATGCTTGAGTTGCCCTCTTTCAAGGAAAGGCACCTTGCTGCAAGCTACCCTCCCAACATTCATCTTGATAGGCTATAACAACTGCAGGTTTCAATATTGTTTACACCTGTTTGCCCATTTTGTTTCAGTAGCAGCGAGCTATGAGTCCACGGAAAGTGTGGTCTCACTTTTCCCCACATTATTTCCATTTAGGTACCTCTGAAGTCAAGAGCTTCACATGTGTGTGCACACAGTATCTGTTCTCAGTGCTACAGTATCCATGACTTATTAAATACAGGCCACATTCTCTCCTTGACTGCATAGGAAAACAGGACTGATTCAGAATGGCACAAGACTAACAAATGAATATTTAATGAAGTCTACAGTCATCACGTCTCAGCTGGTGACCATGCTGCTTTCAAAGACTGATCCATAGGACTCTCTTGAGAATCTGCTTCACACTGAATCAAAGGCAAAACTCATAACTTTTATCTTGCTGATGAAAGGGTTTCCAACTCATAATGAGGTTAATGTTCACTTTTAACAAGGCTACCACTTGCTGACTACTCCTCTTGGCTACTATAAGCTATACAGTGAACAGTCTAGGACTCATAAAGCATTTCTCATTCTGATACTCCTTGACTTGACCAGCTTTTCACTAACAGGCCAAACTTTATAGCTTCTGCATGACCAAGAGTTATGTGGCACTTACAAAACTGAATATAAATACTTAAGAGGACAGCTTAAGTATCCCCTTAAATACTACTTTGTGTTTTATAAGGAGTACAGTGCTTGTTCTACAACAAAACATTTGCACCTTAAATATACTTCTGACAGCATGGATAAATATTAGTGAAGAAGAAACAGAGTCTTTCAGCTCAGGTTTGTACAGCATTTTCTGCTGGAGCAGGCATTTGCTTCTATCACTGATGGGGAAAGAGAACATTTTGTCACTGTCAGAGATTCTTGGTGTTGTTACCAGAGTATTCCTGTCCATCTGGACTCAAAAGTAAACTCCTATCTTCTTCCTGAATAACTACTTTGGATCTATCTTTGTTAGCTGTTTTCACTGAGGTCATTTATAAACTACTGTGAACAAAAGGTTCCAACATTGGATGGGACAGCATGCATACCAGAACAAAAATGACTTGGAGGGATCTGTAGACAGTGAGATTTGGTTCTACAGAACAAAAGCCCTTTGTGCACAGGAAAAAAGAAATGTGGACAGACACACAATATAAAATTGGATCCACAGCTGCTATGTGAAATGCAGCATGGGGTGGGGGGCGGAGGGCAGTATTCTTCTTGTCCCATATCACTGTCTAATTAATTACTCTTTCAGGTAATCATGCTACTGTAAGAGTGGTATTTCAGTGGATATGGGCCATCTCCAGCTCTCTATCTTAACATGCCTACAAATATGCAAGTCTAAGCAGCAATTAATTTACAAC
Organism: Crocodylus porosus; assembly: GCF_001723895.1. Classification (NCBI taxonomy): domain Eukaryota; kingdom Metazoa; phylum Chordata; order Crocodylia; family Crocodylidae; genus Crocodylus; species Crocodylus porosus. The sequence continues at coordinate 17,220,518 of NW_017728947.1, forward strand.
AATGTCATATACAATAGAATGTGCCAAAACAGAATACAAGTTCCTGGAGTTTATTCCACTTACAAAAGGGAGCTGAACTATAGTTCAGTTTTTAAAGTTAGTGCTATATTGATTGCATAAGTTTCAGTTTCTAAGAAAAACAAAATAATACTTTAAAAATATTTCAAAAAGCAGCTTTTTATAATTAATCTTAATACTGTGCTAACAGGTTTTTTTGGAATAACTGTACTTAGACCTGGGAGGAACAGTATTTTAGTTCATCAGAATCCATTAACCAGCCCTCTTAAAATGTAAATATAAAAGCAGTGTATACTTATATGTATACTCCACTACTAAAAACAGCATTACAGGGACAGAGTTTTAAAAAATCCTGTTCATAGAAGGAAAAACATAATGCTTAAAAAAGTAAACATATTAAGCAAAAAGAATCAACACTCTCCAGCAGGACTGTAATAAAAGGGATATCTTAAAAATGTGTTGAATTAAACACACTAGGTATTGAGCAACTGATTTAGATCTTTCCATGACTTTCGCAAGTCTTCAATAGAGCCAGTTTCAACCGTGCACTTAAAGAATATCAATTTAGAAGCAAATCACTTTGTTTCCTTTGACTCTCAAACTGTCATAAATATTCTGTGTAAAAAGAAACAAACAGAATGAGTTCTTCATTTCCAAATTAATCCAAATGTAGAGTGAGAATGTCAGAGACAAAAGTCTCCCTCAAGACCCCTCTTCTATTCTCTGCGCAGGGGATTCAAATAGAAAGATATTATAGATTCCTATTTCTACCGCCATCTGCTCTCATAAAGAACTGTTGATGGATAAACTACAGCTTGCTTTCCACCAATACTAGCTTTTCAGTTTTCAGAACAATTTATATCTCTCATTTCCAGAAGTACCTTGAGAAAAGGTCTCAGATTAAGCCACATATACCTAAAAAATTGAGCATTTCCTTGGGAGTTTAACATGCACTTAGATTGGGGTGGAAAAAATATGGCTGCAGGCCAGATATGGCCTGCCAAGGGATTTTATCCATCCTACGGCAGGTCCCTTGGCCCCACCAATCCCAGGTGCAAGGGGCAGCCTGGGCTTGGCATGCGAGACTGATCCCACCCCTGGCAGGCACACAGCAGGGCTGGAGCGATCCAGCGGCTGGACTCCACTTCCCAGCAGCCTCAGCAGCAGCGGCTCCTTCCGGCTACCACTGTCAGCGTATCCACTACTGCCAGCCCCAGCCCCGCTGCCCAGGCACCCACCACCAGGGGCCCTGGATGGAGTGGGCAGGGAGGGTCTCCACAGAGCCCAGCCTGGGACCTGCCCGGGCAGGGAGCGCTCAGCTGGATGGGTCGGATGATGCTGCAGGTGGGTGGGGAGCAGCATCTGGGAGCATGATGGGCAGGCAGGGCCAAGATCATGGGACGGGATCACCGGGCAGTGACAGCACCTCACGATCCCAGCCCCAGCTCCAGGGCCTAGACCTGCCTGCCCATACCACTCCCAGATACCACCCCCAGCCCATCTGCAGCCTCATCCCATCCGCCCAACTGAGGGTCCCCTGCCTGTGCAGTATCACTGGCCAGTAACAGTGCAGGGCCAAGCCCTGGGGCAGAGCCACTTAGGGAGTTTTGGTGAGCTGTTGCAGGCCAGGAGCTGGGGGGTGCTGACCCTGCCTGCAACAGCTCACCAAAACTCCCTAAGCAGCCTTCTGGCCCAAATAATTGTCCACCCCTGACTTAGCTTATAATAATAACTTTTATTTTGGTAGATCTTTGCTATCCAACTAGTTTTCATTGGAATATCTATGTCAAATAGATACAGATCTCAAGCAGCTGGACACTAAAATTACTAAGTGCTAATACTCATTCTATTAATAGAAAACTTGTCCTACAAAACTCTTGCTCTTTCTAGAAGGTGAGCAGAACCTTACAAAATATTTTTTCCCATTATTTACTTTCTACAGCTTGCATTTACCAGTTTAGGGCAATGGCTTAAACCTCTTCTTCAAAGCTGTTTGACAACTGTAATATATATTTTAATCCATAGGATTAAATTCTCCAGTCAGTTTCCTAATACACACTGAGATAAGACATGTCCTTGCATAGAATATCCACTGAAGGATACTAAAGCAGCCAAAGGTTGGCATACTTGACATGATATGGGTATTCAATAAAATGGATCCTGGATGGGGGACTCAAAAGCAGACAATTCTCTTGCTGTACTCTCGGGTCCTCATCAAGAACTAATAGATCCAGTTAGCACCCATTTGGTCACAGAATAGTGTGGCAATAGGAAAGACCTTCTGTAATTACTTGGCAACTGGATGCCATGTTTTCAGAGGCAGGCTTAACTCTGACCATCTGTGCATACACCCCTTCTACCAAAGAACAAAAATGCAGAGAACTGGACTATATCTCCACAAAACTCCATTGAAAAGCACTCCCCTTGTCTCCTACAGACAGTAATGATCTGTAACATCTACTAATGAGATACAATCCTCCTCTGAAGAGCCTCTGCTAACAAGATCTGAGAAGACAGGCAAAGAAAAGGAATATTTTACATGCAGCTGCACTGAAAATAAATTAAAACCATATCACGCTGCTTCAGTTCCCTGCCACAACCCCTTGACATAGATCATAACAGAGACCAGTAATGTATCTGAACAAAGTGGCCAGGGAGCAGAAAGAGGTGTTCTGGGGAAAATCTGATTAAAAAATATAAACAGCCCCTAACTCACTGAGCAGAT
>NW_017728947.1:17223360-17232745 GCF_001723895.1 Crocodylus porosus
TTTTAAATTAGAAATAGAGATTTTATATTAATAAAGTATGTGAGTTCAGCTATTCTCTGTGTATAAAAACAATCTCAGTAGTGCAAATTCTGTTTTTTATTCTAGATTATTTCCCCCTTTACATGTATCACTTGCTTGTTCTTATTTCATTTGTAGTATAAATTAAAGTAAGTAAAACAGGAGAAAGATAAAATGTTTCAACCCTGATGTGGTATTACCAGAGTCAGTCACTGTGGTGCAAGTAGTTTCACACAAGTCTGAACTGTAATTGCAAGAGAGGAAAAGACTAACATACATTAAATTTGTCCATGAGAAAATAAATTATACAGTATTTTTGGTACGTTATACAGATCCAGCATCAGTGGGTTGGTAAGGGTCCCTTACCCCATACATCTACTCACTCCACTGAACCTCAAGCCCCTAAAGTAATGGAAGATCCCTTGGATATTTATCTGACATCTATGCAAGTGCCTCTCAATCCCTGTCGAAACCTGAGAAAGGGAATGTTAGCTTGGAAACATAAATGGCACCTCTCAGAAATGCGGCACCTCTCAGTAACTGGATTTCAGTGTCAGAACTGGCAAGAAGCCTGGTTAACGTGCTAGGGACTTGAAACACTCAGATAATCTTCTGTCCTCCATGTGGGAAGAATATCATCTGAGCTATTCTGTCAGAAAGAATGCAGATTCAAGCAGATACTTACGGCAGTACCCAGTCAAAGTGAAACACTGTCCAGAGGAGAGAGAATTTCCTTTTTGTTCTATAATAACTCATATAGTGGCAGCCATGTAGCTGGTGACTGTCTTATTTTATACCTATTAATATGCCCACCCTAGGGAGCTTACTTATAATATACAGTATACTGATAAACATAAGTAAAGATGCCATACATGCTTTAGGGTCTAGGAGAAAAAGAGAAATAAGGGAAAGATATTTTGCATTTTTGTATTTATAACCTGACCTTTTGATGCCAGAGCTCTTAGGCTTTTAAACTAATCTGTAGGGATATCCTGTAAAAGCAACAGCAGACAAATAACTCTCACTCACTTTTCCCAATTAAAAGGTAAAAGAACATTTCTAATCTTAGCTACAGTCCCCATACTTGCTTATTTGTATTAGTGGAAGGCAGGGCAAGGTAACACGAAGACTAGCTTATTCAGAAAGGCATGAGCTTTTTATGCAACAGCCTAGTTCATCAGATGCTACGAATCTGTATCTATGAATGTCTCCTAGGAAAGTTTCTGCCTTTCTGAATGAGTTAGCCTTTGAGGTGCCACACTGCCCTGCCTTCTGCCTGACTTTAGACTAATATGGCTAACCACCTCTCCCCATTTGTATTAGCGTAACATTTAGAAGCCCTTGTAATAAACCTAGACTCCTGGTCCAGGTGCAGGACATATGTAGAACCAAAAATAGTAACTACAAACAACTTTAATGGCAAACTGAATGAAACTGTGGTTATTCTGGTGAGGACTTCAGTTCTGCCTATTAGAAGACAATATTTTAATACCATGTAGTCAGTGGAAAAACTTCCAATGATTTCAGTCAGATCTGGCACAGAGAATAGAGATACACTTGGGATGTGTCTGTTAACTTGTTGTGGCAGTTGTGTAGCGTTTAAGTTTTGGATTGCTAAAGCATTTAAAATATGGTTGTATTTACTATGCATTTTAATTTTGTGTAAGGCTAGCAAAAATGTACAAAGTGAGATAATCTACAGTTCTTTATAAATTGGGGTCTACAAGTTGAACCCCTAAAAAAACTGGACAGTCTCTAGCCACTCCCAACATAAATCTTAAGCTTTTGTGAAGCCACTGTGCCTAGCCTGGATATGGGAGAATGAAAATATAAACAGTTGCTATTCTAATAAGTTCAGCAATTTGCATCCACCTGAATACTGTTGAAACCAAAAGCTTGTCAGGAATTTAATTCTTCTCAACCCACAAAGCACCTTAACAACATGTCATTAGCTGTATTTTTTAAGACACACTCTCCACCCTAATCTGAAAGAAATGCAAGGAATTAAACTAGAAAATAGTAACACCTACCCCTTTCAAAAAGCTCTGAGCACTTCTCATCAACTATTAAACAAACTGCTTATTTTGTTATGTAAAACTGAGTACTAGGATGAACCACCCTTTGGGATTCAGGAAATTTGGTTCCAAAGAGCATTTATTATCTCTCAAATCTTTTATCTAGACAGCAATGAAAGAACTTGCAGAACAGATTTTCAAAGGCTCCATTCTAAGGCTCTGTATAGGAAGTAAACAAAAGGGTGTTTTGCACAGAGAGAAAAGGTGATCAAATATTTTGACAACAGAGTAAGGGCAAACAAACCTGACAAAAACTGAAAAAGTCCTTACCCTACTTGAGGATTACTACCTAGCTCTCATAATTTTTCTACAGAAATCCCCCAGAATGGTTCCCCTTCCAGTCACAGCTAGCTCCCTTCCAGCAGGGACCTCCTCCAGTCCACGTCTCCTCATTGCCACTCCCTCCAGAACATTTCAGCCAGCCCAGCCTCCCATCTGGAAGCCAGATAATCCTCTGAGTGTCCCTGCCTATGGCTTCCTGACACTGCTTTTAGAGGGGAAACTCACAATCATTCAGGTAAATCCAATCTGTTTCCAAAAACTGAAATGTCTTTGTCTTTCCATGTTGAAACTAGGAACAGCTCTGTGATGACATGCCAGTTGATGCTGCTGAGCAGGTACTAAAATGCAAATACAGTGACTAAAATGACGTAAATAACATCAGTGCACACAAATATCTGTGTACTGGCACACTTCCAAATAGCTCACTGTGGTGGAGCACCAGCAAGGCATTAGCCACTTAAGGGCTGTTGCCAGCTCTGTGGTATGAGCAACAGGGGAAACCTCTCCCAGGAACCATTTTAAGGGGGAAGGTGGGTGGCAGAGCATCTTTGGTGTCTGCCACTTTACGGAGGACAGCAGGCATCAGACAAGTGCAAGCCAGCACTGATGAGGCAGCCATCTTAAGATCATGCCTCTCGGGCCTGGGGCAGCAGTTTGCTGCCAGCAGCGGAGGAAGCAAGACCACCCACAGGTTTCGGTGCTGCTCAAGCAACATCTTGGAGGTAAGGGCAGAAGAGATGGGATGGCAGGAGGCTCTTGGTCCTGGGCATGACTTGAAACTGCTCCCTGCTGGAGAAGAGTGGGCTGGCAGGGCTGTTTGTGGCAAAACAGCCCCCAAGAAATGCCAGGCCAGTTACCTCCCCGGTAGAGGCACCTTAACCCCCACCAACTGGTGGGTTACAACATCAGAGGGAAGTGGGGCCATGCACACCCATGGGAAGTACCTGAGCCCATCAGGGTGTAAGACCCTGGAGCCCCAGGAAGAGGCGAGAGTTGAGCTGAGGCCCTGGCCAAGGGATGAGTGTATTGAGGCCCTGGGAGAAAGTGGGCAGAGAGGTCCAGTGAAGCCTTCAGGCACCTGAGGCTGCAAGTGGGCCTGAGGCAGTGAGAGGTGGCAAAGAGATAGTGCCGCAAGTGAAAGGGGCAAGTCGCTAGCCCCAAATTGAGAACCAGTGGGCTGTGTTACTCAGTAAGGGCCAGGGATGGAGTTGGCCCGGTATTTGGCTAATCGCCCAGCCACCGTTCAGATGAGGGTCGCGGGAAAGGCCCAGAAGGTTGCACCAGGGCTGGACGAGGAGTGTAGAGTCGAGCCTGATGGCCCTCCGAGGTCGTTCAAGGGAACAGGGCAGAGTGAATGGGGCCCAAAATGGGGCATTAGTGGAAGAGGCCTGGTGAGCACAGACAGACTGCTAGGGACCCCAGCAGTGAGAGGGAGGCGGTATGTCTGAGACCCTGTATAGGGCAGTACAAAAGAGGCCTAACACTGAACTAAGTTGGGCCCTGCCTCAAGCCAGAGCATAGCACAACTCATGAGGACATCTGTGAGGCATGGGACATGATAGGGGGAGGTAGAAGTTGTGTGTTTACCACCTGTCAACAGCAGGGTGCTTGAAGGGCAGCTTCTTGCCTAATCAACATCATAATTATTTAACAGCAAGGTGTGGCAGACAATAAGGCAGGCAGCTTGCTGAAAGACAGATGGTGGGCCAGCACTGTGACTAGGACTGCGAGTTTGCCCCTGTCACACCCACAATGTCAGGATCTTTGTAGGCCTGGGGGCCAACTCTCCTTCCTACTTCAAGAGCAATTTTCACTTCCCATAGGGAAACTTTGAAGATGCTGCTCTTCAAATATTATTGCAATGTTGCTTCCAATTTTGATTGGCCCTCTTATCAGGAATTAGTGCTCTAGAAATACTTTTGTTCACAGAAAGCGAATGAGATATCAAGCAATGTTATATGAATGCCTTATATCCATGGAAAGGGTTAGAGATTAAAATGAAGTTTTAGGGCACACAGTCCAGCTCCATTCAGTAAGGAATGTTTCCTGCAATTTGTTTCCTAATGTTCCTTTTTTTATTTTTTTTTCATTTTAGGTTTCCAGGATCTATGCAATGCTGCTCCCACTCCTTCCCTTAAAAATTATTCTTCAGCCTAACAGATCTCGCTGGTAATATTTTTTCCATACTATAGAACCTAAATTTTCTATTTCTTAATTTCACTCCATTACTCCCACAGTGGTGTTCTCCCCTTGTACTCCCTTAAGTAAACTCACTTCTAAGTATTTAGAAGCTTATGTTGCCTCCACCAGACATCCTTCAGCCAAATATAAACACACATTTTCCTCTTTAATCTTTCTTTAAAGGTCAATCCCTCTAAGCCCTGTTTGATGTTATTAGCTTATCCACCAGTTTGGCAAATATGGAAGTTGTATCAGGGTGCTCTTGCAGACTTAAAATACATAAGCAGGGAATGAGGGTCTGTTCCCAGGGAGCTTAAAGAGCTGCACCAAGCCCTAAAAACTTGTTTTAGTGTTTGCCTGCACTATAGTATCCCCATTATTGTGAAGAGTCTGGGATAGACACTGTAACTATCTTGGATTAGAATACAGTTTTATAGACAATAACATACTTTGTATATGTTCTAGCCATAAGTCTATGGTGTTGTATCATTAACATTGTTACCTTTGTCAATATAGCGTGGGGGGAAAAAAGGGTTATAAGAAAAAATTAGCATGCAGCACTTCAGATAACTTCAGTATAATTTCCACATGCACGCTGAAGGGTAAATAGCAAACACATAGCTATAATACAATAAAAAATATATATGCTGAAATAAGGACAATTTTACTTGTCTGGAGATAATTTAATCAACTAAAAAATACAAATCAATTTTAAGTTTACCTTCTGAAAACAACTGCAAAACCTAAAGACATTACCTGGTCTCCCTTATCTAATATGCGTCGCCTTTGCTAACATCTTATAGATTTTTTTCTATGAGAGAATTAAACAAGGGCATATTAATTTAAAAAAAAAAGCCAGCAAGCACTTGCATCTTTGCAGTTTTCAACATATGTACTCCACAAATTATTTTTCCTATAAAGCCAACTATTTTAATAGAAGTCCAGTGTACTCTGCCCTAGGGAGAAAAAGTTCAGTTAGATAAAACTAAACTGTCTCCTGGATCTTGCTGGAGAAAATCCAACAACTGTTCCAAGAAACAACATACCCTGACACTATAACCATATTAGCATGACTGTGGTGAGACTTAAAATCTGGCTGCCAGCGTATCCCTGGTGACCGACTCCAGGAATGACCAAGTGGTTTAGTCTTTTAATCTATTCAGTGTTTAGATATTGAAACCAAGGGAAATGGAATTTTGACAATCATTTAAGTTGGTACCAGTTTTGAGGGGAGTATTGTACCCTCAGTACAGACAGACACACATCTACTAGGAAGTAGATGGAGCCAATTTAATTTTGAAAAGGATACCAGCAAACTGTCAGACAGAAGTTATTTCTAATTACTGCCAACATACACCCACCTGAAGAGTCTAACCTACATTATCTAGTTGTCAGGATTGTGAATGTAAACATTCATGAAAGTGTTAATGAGAGATTCTTAAAAGTTCATCGTATCTGAATGCAGTAATACCTCTCAGTAAAACTGAGATAACTATCCTCTTCCATCTCATATTTAATCAACTGCATGGAGACAAGTTTTCATACTGATGCTAAGAGAACAATCCAAATTCAAGTTTGAAAATCAGATAAAGAAGCAGTAAAACACAAAGGAATCTTATTATTCCGTACAGCCTCCCACAGGAGGATTGAACCAGCAGTTTGACCAAGACAAGAGACAAAACTAATCTGTCAAAAGCAAAATCAACATTAGAAGGGATATTAAAACACACGCCCACGCCCACCGCAAAAACAAAATCCAAGAGTCTAGGCTGTCATAGCAATAAATAAAAGATTTATCATGAGAAAAGTAGTTTTTAGATCCACTACCTTTTTAGTGTTAACATTGTTATTCTTTTCTGAGCTGAAAAGCTAAATCCTGTACACACACGTGCACGCACAGTGATATCCTTTAGATGAGTTCAATTTATCACATGGTTCCACAGTTTCTTGCATTACTGATCACCTTATTTGCATTCTGCCCACTAACACTTTAATCCCGCAGGCCTTAAACATCCTGAATCACCAAAAAACCATGTGGTGACACTATTGCACAAGTGCACAATGACTCCAGTTACTGTGCAGTAATTTAGCACCTGTGTATGCAAGTACTAAATGACTGCGCAGTAACAACCGCACAGTCAGTGTTTCATGTAGACGTGACCAGCGTCTCCAATATGACTCCTCACAATAGTGTAAATGCATGCATGTATCAAACATCTGCAAGAATGAAATCACAGCTAGTCCAAGTAGTAGAGCTGGCAAGTGGGGTACTAGCTGCAAGTGTCAATGTAGACGGAGTGCAGGAATGGAAACCCCTAGAGTTTTTGCCTTAACAACAGCAGCAACCCCGTGCTGTAGCAGTAACAACCAGATTGGGAAATGCTGTGGCAGCAGCCAGGGGCTGGCAGGGAGCAACGTGGCCTCAACAGCAAGGATCGTTTGAGTCCCCAGGGCAGGTAAGACTGACCACCCCCTGCTCTCCAGTGTTTGGCACTGCTCCTGCCCCTTTCCCACTCTACCTGGAAGGATTTTTCCCAGAATGCAATACTCATTATGAGTAGTCAGAGAAGTAGTAACTAACATTTCAACTCATTCAGCAACCTCCAACATCTTTTTAAAAATAAAACAACACAGCCATAGGATTGTTTTCTCCTCCTGTGCTAGAATAAAACTCCACAACCCCATTCTGCAGTATTTACATTAGACTGAGTTGCAGTTTTGTTGTGATAGGGAAGAGGGGAGGGGGAATTGGTTCTTATAGTTAACTGTTACCTGGCCACTTATGGTCACCTTTGAAAAAATGACTGTTATAACCATTTGAATAAGGAAAGAGGGAGGTGAAAAACAGAAGTAGGAGAGTGATATGAAAAGTACCAACATCTAAAACTCTCAGAACTGTTTTCTCATAACATATAAGACCAAGAATATCTCTGGAGTTTTATGGTGTCAAAGATTTATTAGCACTCATTGGAATAATCTGTATAACTAAGATGTGGCTTTGGTACTAGAGTACAGCATTCAACCTGGCTCATGTAAATTAAGTCTTTATATCAACCATCACTGTTAACCGCAGTATTAGAACTCTCCTTTCCTGTTTATAATATAACTTGTGGGACTAGCTAACAAAACATATTATAGAATAGAAGCTACTGGGATTTTTTATATGCATTCAGACAGTGGATTCCAGTTTATTTCTCATAGCCATAAGCCTGCTAGGTAATGCTGCTGAGACACATATCTGACTGAATGACACCATGCAACCGCCAAAGGACACAGTAAAGAAACCACCCACTCTGGTGTTCTCCATAAATGAGAGATGGCTGAATTTCAGATGTGACAACTATATAAGCCAGATCATGCTGTGCTTTCTCAGGCAAGACTCCCACTGATTTCTTTAGGCGTTTTGTGTAAATAATAGGGCAAGCTGATTCATAAAGCAACTACCATCTGACTTGCTTCTGTGGGAAAAATAAAAAAAAATGCCAGTCTACCACTGATATTCCCTGGTAAAGTTAAATTATTACTGGTTTAACTGACCCATGTGGTTTTTTGGTTGTATTGTTTTAAATATTTAAAAGTGTGTTTGGGCTAAATAAATCCTATTGCTTCATTGTGAACAATTAACTCACATTTTTAGTTTCATTTTCAGAAAGGTGAAAGAGGTCTTCACTTACATGATTCCTTTTGATCTCTCCATCTTTTATAGATGTAATAACTGTCTCAGAATAGACTGTTGATCCAGTTTTGTTATCTATAACCTAATATGGCAAAACAGAAACAATATATTATTAATTAGGATGCTATTTTAGTCTTGTTACTATTTAGTCTAATGTCCTCCTAATGTTAATCCTATTTGTATTTTCAGTGGCCCTGGGATTTTATTTTACGGCCCCAGGATTTTGACTACATCTGGAAAAAAACATTGAAGATGAATCCTACTAATAATCTTTTCAGAAGGCCAAATTAGTACTAAAGAACATAACAAAGAAAGCTTTGAACAGTGATCATACTTATGCTCTATGTAAGTTTCAAATACGTATTCCACATTCACCATGGATTATTATGCAACGAGATTTATTTCACTGCCATGATAACTAAGTAGTAATCGTTAATCAATTTTCACTTCAGCTCCTATCTGCTCGTTATAAAGGCAGATCTGAAACAGCATTAGACGTAGAGAATGGATGTCCCATACCTTGTCAATTTCCTGATGAGTATGAATGGTTTTGTTACCAATTCTGGTTTCTGTGTTGGATTCATTGTGATAGCTGGGAGGTAAGTTTTCAAAGTCATCTTCTGATACTTTTTTACTCCCTTCTTCTTCAGCCTCCATCTAACAAATCCAATAAATCAGTGATCAATACATTTTGCATAAAGCAGAAAATCAGCAATGATCAGCAAAGCAGAACAGGCAAGGCTGTTTTTGCCTCAGTCTAATTCATGGCATATTATTACCATATGTACCTGACTCTAAGATTACTTCAAATTTAAGATGACACCCCAATAATTTGATTCAACACACAGGAAAATGTATAAATGTTTCATAATATTCCATGTATAGAATCTTACTATTGGAAGGTCATTTTAAATTCATCCCCTTTACTGCTGTGACAGGGAAATCCAGTGTCAGTGGGGGACAGGCTGTGGGGAATTGAAGCAACTTGCCCCCCCTGCACCTTGCCCTCTGCTGCCTGTCCCCTCCACCACTTGCCTCCTGGCACCTGCCTCCCCACCACTTACTCCCACCTTGCCTTCACTCCCCCATGATGTCTGTCCCCCTGGTGACTGCCCCTGCTGTCACTTGCCCTCCCCACTTGTCCCCCCCCCCC
>NW_017728947.1:17233072-17235756 GCF_001723895.1 Crocodylus porosus
GCAGGCAAGTGTGCCGTTGGGGGCTCTTGCCTTGCCCACAGATTGTGCCAGGGCTGGGGCAGGGGTGGGCTCCCTTAAGTGCCTTAGGGTAAGTGACAGAGTGGGGAAGCAGGTAGCAACAGAGGAAGGGCAGAAATGGCCAAGGGCAGAGGCAGCAGGGGAGGACACATTGATGGTGTGGGGCAGGCAGTACAATTACAGTACAGTAGTTGTCCATAGGAATATCAAAGCTCAGAAATGGTACTGTTTAAAATACTGTTTTCCCAAGTGGATTGCTAATGAAAGCTTCTCAGCATAACTGAATTTACAAGATGGAGTAAAAAGGAAAATTCTTAAGAGGCAGAATAGAAGCAAGACCCACATAAACTGATCAGAGAGCAATGCAAGCGGAAGATCTAATGAAGAAAGCCCTAGGAGAAGGCAACCAAGAACAGAGCAGAGGAGCAGCTGATCCTAAGTCCCCAGTCTGAAGAGTGGGGGGGGGGGGGCCGCGTTCCCTGGCTGCTGTGTCTGCAGGCAGAATTTAAAGCCCATGAGAATGGGAACTGCAGTGGCATGAGCCTTCCCCACTGCAATTGCTGGCTCCGTGGACTCTGAAAGTTTGCTGCCTGTGTAGCCCAGCCGGGGGGTATAGAAGCACCTCTGTCAGGGCAGGGAGAGCTGCTCCTGATGCAGTTGCTGGCCCCAAGGGCTTTAAATGCAGCATGTGCCATCCAGCTGGGTGTCACACAATGTGATTTTAAAAGCAGGGGAAGGAGGGGGCTCTCTCTTAACAACCTGCTCCCATTTCAGGCAAGGCAGAAGACAAGCTATCAAGTAATGAGCTCCCTTAAGGGCAAGGGCGGAGCCCCCTAGTGCCCCCTGGCTGGACAGCTGGCCTGTGTAGCCCTCCAGCCAGGGGTCTGTAATTCATGTATGCTCCTGCTCCTGGGTCTTCTACCAGTAAGAATTTCTGTGAAATTATGACTGGTAGAAATAAATGCCTGTCTGTGGCCTCAGTGGGAGGGAGGTATCTAATATTTGACTTCTTTGCAGCTACTACCAGACAAGAAGTAACACCTTTTCCCCCCTAAATGTTAATTACTTGGCCATTCTGAACTCAAATTTTAAAAGGCTGGATCTTGCTCAGTGTCAGTGAACTGCCAAATCGGAGTTAGTTCCAACACATCATAAACCAAAGTTTTTTTCCCCTTAATGTTCTTAAGAAATTTGGTACTTACAATTTGTTTTACACCACAACGTGGTCTCACTCCGTAAGCAACCTCCTCCTCCCCTAAATCTGCTCCCTGCTTATGATTAACCACTACAAATAAGATCTAATGGAAATATTGACACATTCTTGAGAGTCATCTCTGCCTGAAACTTAAAATACTCTTTCTACCAGAGTGTCCTCCATAAAAAAAAAAAATTATCTGGATTTTAATAGTGCCTGAGGTCTACAGCAAAGGTATAATGTAAGGTCAAAACATGTCTCCTTTCTGTCTTAGGGCTTGTTCTATTCTACTGCAGAATATAAAGACTATTAGTACAACAAAAATAGAAGTACTAGGCACACAGATCTCTGTATCTCCTTCTACAGTTTCCCAGCCTGAAGGAAAGGTGGAGAGACACTGCTTTCACAAGATGCTGACAGATGTGATGGTTTGTCAAGCAATCAGCCACTAAAAGCGCTCTGTAGCTGTGCACTGACAGACGTACACAGCTGCAGAGTGCTTTAAAAATGCCAGATTATGCAACAATCTGAACCCCCAATATGAGGGTTTAAATGAAGGCACTGGAAAGCAAAGCACTTTCATTAATGCCCATCAGCCCTGTTCCAGGCACTTGCTTCACAATGGGAGGGAAGAAGGGCGAGGAGTGAGTTTGTTCTGGGGGTTGCCCAGCCAGTGCTTCAAGGTGGGGGGATCTAATCCCCACACACATGCACAGGCACAAGCATGCGCACCCGCCCCACTCCAGGGCAACAGCAGACTGGGGAAACTTCAAAGCAGACCTCCCTCCCCTGCCTCCCCATCCTGAGAGAGGAATTTGGAGAGGGGGATGGGGCTAGGGGACAGACTGCAGACAAGCAGCCTCTCTCCCTCAATCAGCTCCAAAGAGCAGCTTGATCATCCCACCCTCCCATTCCAACAGTGAACATCTGTTGGGTCAGGAGGGTAGGTCTAACTTATGAGTGCCGTGAATTAGACCAGGAAGTTGTCCATCTGTCAGTGCCCACAGTGTCACCCTCTTCTTGCATCTTACATGGAGAACCCAATTCAAGGCTGAAAGCCAAGTGAGAGAGAGGGGAAGAAATGCCTGGTTTATGCTTATAGGGTATTTACTCCAAACTTCTGAGTTTCTGAGAGTTTTCCAGGGTACATTCTCATAGAGGAAACCCAGTCCTACAACCATACAGATAGGGAGCCAAGGCAGAGCCAGAGGGAGATAATGCAGGGGCATAGCATCTGATGACCATGGACCTCTGACAGAAAAGCACTGGGGAATCTTCCAGATTTGGGGGAAAGCCTCATGCCTCTGGGGGAAATCTGAAAGCAACCCTGAGGACAATCCCACAGTTTAGCTCTCAGAGAGGGGAAAAACAGCATCTGAATCTAAAAGAAATGCAAAACTCTAGAACTCTTGGTTCAGAGATATATCTTTTATTAGACCAAAAAGAAATCACTATATATATATATATATAT
>NW_017728947.1:17235856-17238467 GCF_001723895.1 Crocodylus porosus
TTTTTTTGCAATTTCTTTGTTGGTCTAATAAAAGGTATCATCTCTGAACCAAGAGTTCTAGAGTTATGCATTTTTTTTGTCTCAGACCAACACAGCTACCAAATGCATCCCTGAAACATCTGAACCTAAGTTACTTGCACTTTTAATACCTTCTGCATGAGTCAGAAATGCAGCTGCAGTTATATTTCCTCTACCACTCAGTTCAGCTGCATCAAGCTGAACAATTTTAAATGTTAAGGAATAATTTCCACATATGAGGTAGGTGTGTAAACAGAATTACAATGCTTTCCATCTCTGTGCTTTATCCACAGAGCTCCTAAAGTCTGTCATCACTCTGACCACACAGTTACAAGATTGTCAGCATTTTTAGTTATAAACATTTCTAGAGATTTAAATCAAGGCAGGAAAATGTACTCTAAGTTGACTGAAAGGTCTTGGTTCAGGAGATAGCACAGCCATTGTTTATGGTATTTTAAATTAATAAGTTCTGGCCTCTGATAGTTGTTGCAGTCCTTATCAATTTAATAGGAGTTTGGTGTGTGTCACCAAGAGCAGAATTTGCCCTAAGAAAGGCAGGAGAGGGGAAGGAGAGAGGAAAGACAGTTATCTAGACATTTGTTTTAATTTTAGAAAACATTTGAAAATTGAACTTTGTCTTAGAATTTAAGCTTAAATTCTAAGAGGGACTCAATGCCTTCAATTGCATGGACTTCATAGTATGAAACTAACTTTTGATGTCACTTGAAAAAAATAGGAGAGTGTTGTTCAACATTTAGCTACAATAAGGGGTAGCACAGTGAAGTGAAATGACTCATAACTGGTTCCTCTACAGTCAGTTCTTTTGCTACAAGCTTGCACCAAATTCCTGCCTCCTTCCACAAAGGGAAGAACTTATGGAGGGCTCTTTGATGAGCATCTGTGGCCGCTCCTGGGCTGGTGCAATAGAGTCATCAAGAACCAGGGCTGGCAGGGACCTCCAGAGGTCATCTAGTCCAACCCCCTTCCTGAGGCAGCATTATCCCTATCCAAACCACCCCATACAAACCATAATCTAAACTCTACCTGGAAGGCATAATATAGCCAGGAGAGTGAAGCTACATAACAAAATCACTGTAAGGTGGAAAACACAAATAAAACTCCTGTCAGCTTAAGTAGACAAGGTTCTCTGGGTAAATATGATATCTTTTATTAAACTAAACAGTTGGAAAAACTGTTCTTTGCAAGCTTTCAGGTACAAGCACCCTTCTTCAGGGAGAGGGAAGAAGGTCTTTGTACCCAAAAACTTGCAAAGAACAATTTTTCCAGCTATTTAGTTGATCTAATACAGTAGTCTCCAACCTTTGGCATTTAAAAGCAACCCAAGATCTACTGTGAGCCACCACCCCTCTGCCCCTGCCCAGCAGATAAGTCTGTGGGGAAGGGAGGGTGGGGCAGATCTAGGCAGAGGGAGAAAAAAATATTTGGGGGTGCAGCTCCCCAGCAGGTAAGTCCCACTCAACTTACCCCTGCTCCTGCCTCTGTGGTACTCTCCCTCACCACAAGGGCCTCAATCTAGACCCTGTCCCTTCCCTCCCCCACAGACTGACCTTCTGGGCTGGGGCCATGGGCAACTGGTGCCTCCCGACTCTGGGGGGGCACCAGCAGCTGACTGCCAACTGACCCTGGAAGCACCGCCGGCAAAACCAGAAGTGCTGCTGGCACTTCTCGGGGTGGGGCACTGGCTGGCACTCCCCACGCCCTGGCTGGCATGCTCCAATCTCAGGGAGGGCACTTGCCCCTCTTACGTGTCACCTATGCCGGGGGTGCATGCATGCACGTGGGCACTTAGCCCCCCAACCCAGTCTTGGATCGACTCCAAGAGGCTCCGCAATCTACTGGTGGATTGAGATCCACTGGTTGGTGACCACTGGTCTAATAAAAGACATCACATTTACCCAAAGAACCGTGTCTGCCCATGTCCTTAGACCAACATGGCTACAACCAGCACCCTTGTCAACTGAAGTGAATCTTGCATCCCCCAAGAACACAGTAGAGGCGCAGCATCCTCCCCTGCGTCTCAATCGCCACTAACACTCCTGTACTGAAAAAGCTAAGAACGGAGGGACGTAACTCAGCCTGGCGATGGTTCAGGACACAGCAGAAAGGCAAGGATGGCGATACTACCTTGAAGGGAGGCCTAAGGAATGGCCAGAAAGCTTCTCTAATGGCAAGCCCAAAACTAGCGGGTCCAATATGACAAGAAGTCCTTGCCTCTGGTTCCTAGGCATGCCAGGAGCCAGCCTGAAGGGGCAAGGAGAGGGGGCTGTGCCCAGCCCGGCTGGAGTGCCCGGCTCAAGGAAGACTGGGCAGGACTGGGGGGGGGGTAAGCTGCATCCCAGGGCTCCCGGGAGCAGCTCTGCAGGCGGCCCCAGGAGGGTGGCAGCGGGGCCCCAGCTGGGCACTGCCCCCCGCCCGCCCGCGCGGCTCCCGCACCTCCTGCACGGCGTGGCGCAGCTTGTGCTGCGTGTCCTCCATGAGCTCCTCCACCTCGCGGAACATCTCGCTCAGGCTGGCCTCCTCGCGGGGGAAGCTCGGCTCCTCGGCCCCCGCGGGCGCCGCCCAGGCGGCGCCC
>NW_017728947.1:17238617-17242728 GCF_001723895.1 Crocodylus porosus
GCCGGGGGCAGCCTTAGGCAACGAGAGAAAGTGAGGCTTGGAAGGGACGGCCCCATGTAGTGCAACCCCTCAGGGCAGGGCCAGCCCCAACTAGAGCATCCCAGCCAAAGCTTTGTCTTAAAAACCTCCGAGGATGGAGCTTCCACCACCTCCCTGGGTGGCCTGTTCCAGGGTTTTACTGTTCTCCTCCTGGGAGAGTTTTTCCTGCTGCCCTTGCTGCCACTTGAGACTGCTGCTCCTTGATCTGCCCTCCCTGAGAACAGTCTGGCTCCATCCTTGTTTGAACCCTCACCAGGTTGGCAGAGACCATCCTGCTCTGGTGTGTGGACATGCTTTCAGAAGCCAGCTGTACAGCCAAAGGCAAGAGATCCAAAATCATGACCGTTCTCGAAAGTTGAAGGCTGCTGTTAAATCCCCCCTTCCGTCTTCTCTTCTCTGGACTAAATCATCCCTATGCAAAGCACCCGGGCACAAACTCACCCTCTTCCTGAAACTACCCTCCATCCTGACACAAGGCAAGGCACAACACCCTGACGTGCCCCAAGGAAAGCGGGGGCAGCCGAGACCCTGGGGGAACTTCAGGAGAGGCAGGAGCTGCCCAGGCTGTGCAAGCCAGGAGCTGCGGTGTGGTGGGGCCAGGGCAGGGCACTGGCTGTAGGCTCCAGACAGGGTGTCTCTAGCTCACGCCGGCTACACCGCAGTCCACATGGAATGGTTTTGTCTCAGGGTCTGCAGTTTCCATCTTGTCGGTAAAGGCACATCCAGGATTTCCCAGAGTGGAGTGCAGGAGCAGCAACTGGCAGCTGTATCCCAGTGTAGGGAGCCTCTGGGGACTTAGTTCCTCAAGGAGGTGAAAATCCTCCCTCCTTTCCCCTTTCTGATCAGAGGCCCCTTCCCCTTCTCTTCCCCCAGTCCCCTATCAGTCCCCTGCCTGTTGCTGCTGCTGCTGGAGGAAAGGAAGCTCCAGAGCCGGCAGGGCTGAGTGGGGGCTGGGCTCAGCTGAGGGGACAGGGACAACAGCTTGGGGACAGAGCAGTTCCCCACCCCCAACCCTTGCCCAGAGCAGTCCATTTTGTGTATTCCTGCTGCCCTTGTCCTCATCCCCAGCGGAGCCCAGCTCTGGCACAGGGGGCAGGAAGAGCTCTGGTGCTTCTCCACCCCCAGGACAGCAGGAAAAGGGACACAGAGGGGCCGTGCTTTTAAGCAGGAAGAGGAAGGGAGGGGGGATTTTCACTCGCTTTAGGGACTTTAGAAACTCCCCAGAGGCCTCCAAGGTGTAGTGCGGCTGTACCCCCTCCGGATTTATCCTTATAAATGCAAGAGGCTGACACTCCCCCTTGCAGCACGTTGTTGCTCACTGGCGGGAAGGTGCTTGTATGAGACAGACAAATAGAGCCCTTGCCCCGAACTGAAGGTTGCCTAAGGCTCACATTCTGCAAAGGCTCTTGCTTCAAGTTACACACTTCAGAAGGGGTTACTTCTGAAGGAACACGCCTGAGTTTCAAGCACACCAAATGGGAAAGAGAACTTTAGGATAAGAACACGTGGGAAGACATTGTCATGCTCCTTACCTTCCTGTCTGGTGGAAAGAACGTCTGAGTATCTGGTGGCAATAGAGAGGGAAAGATGGGAAGGATTCTTCGAAGTATAGGAGAACGGGGCAGGAGTGAGCTCTCCTTCTGCCTTTAGTAGCACTTTCTCTGATGTGGCCCTTGCATTCACCTTTATTTTAACCTTTGCCAATACTTCCATGTTTAAAAGCAAGGGTGAGACTGAGCCACCTTGGGCAGTATTAGAACCAAGGGCTGCACCACAAGCACTGTTGGTGTAAGGAGTTACATGCTAGCACATAAGGGGATAGGACCATCCTGAATCCTCAGGGCCCTGATGCATGTATTTGTATTACTGAAAAAAATGCAGACAAATAGAAAGCATAACCAGAAAGATGAATTCTACAGTCCAGCAACAGTCCCATAATCCAGGCAAAATTTGTTCCTTCCTCACTTAAAGATTGACCTATTGCTAGTATCAAATAGCTTAGGAGTAAACCGTGCATGGCATTTGACATGCTGGGGAAAATAATGGACTCTGCAGGCCTCCAAAAGGGAACCAACATCTGATCCAAGGAAAAGAAAGGAAGTAAAAAAGGAAAACAGAAAAGATACCCAAAGAAAGTGTTCTGCATAAGTTTAATATTCAAAATTGGGAAGAATGAGGAACTCCAGGAAATTTTGGGAGGAAATCTGCAATTTGCAAGCCTGTTTTAATGCCATGGGAATGTGGCAGCTGTCTTCTATCCATTATGCATTTTTTTCTTTCCAGTTGAACTACTAGGTCAGGTATGTCAGGTGTCCCAGCAAGTTCTGCCAATTGGTAAAAATGGACTGATCTTTTGAAAGCAAAGATTCCCTGTGCCTGGTTGCCAACAAGGTCAGAAGGTTGCCTCTTACCCTAGTTCAGTTCTTTGAACATTCCTACCCAGTAACATCAACAGGTAGTGCTGCCACTTGCTACTCTCATTTCTTCTCTCTTCTGACTAGCAGCTCATTTTAGCTCCCCAACCCAAGAATTCCACAGGGAGATTTCACAGGAGCTATTTGGCCGCTTCCATGAGGATCCTGTTGTTTCTAAAGGAAGCCACGGCCATCATTGCCACCCACACAGCAGAAATTCCTGCTTCCTTGTTAAATCTCTGCTGCTTGCACTAGGTCCTCCTTGTAGTCTCTGTGACCCTACAGAACTGATCCGAAGCTAATGTTGCTCAATGGGGCCAGGGATAGATTCTTCAACAAAACCTTGAAGAGGTAAGTCCTAAGTTTGAAGTTATTTCTGAAAAATCAATAAAAGTATGGTTAAGGGTGATATTCAGATCTTAACACTGTGCCTTTAGCAATTATCAATTTAATTTATAATATGAATTCCAACTATATGTATTCAGTGCAATAGAAATCTTCATGCTGGAACAATCATAAATCTTAGTGTCTTGTGGCAATAATTTGGTTTAAAAAATGAGATTCTTGGACTCTCCAGGAATTATCTGGAATGAGTTAATTTATTACATATATGCCATAACATCTAGAAAACAGCATGCCTTTTATGAAAGCAAGAGTCCTGCATTTAAAGGGAGATGAAGCGAATGACTAATTGTCCTTTCCAACTTTCATTTTCCTAGTTCCTTAGGATTCCCAGTTAATGCTTTGTGTATATTTATACACATGTAGATTGAAAACAAACTTGATAGCAGTGCTGTTGTAGAAGTACAGATGTCAAGAAATTAATGTTAAACATCTGTCTAGTATTTGAAAGCTTAATATTCATAGCTTAGGAGGCTGTAGCAGGGCACTAGGGTGCCTGCTACTGATAGTGATAATATGGGCTCAGCTGCCAGTCACCAGGGCAGCACAGGTGCAGGTTGCCTGGGCAACCAGTCTGGTCAGCTGACCAGAAGGGGGCAGGGCCTGGCCTGGCCTATATAATAACAGCAAGGCTGAGGCTAGAGGTCAGTTCCCCTTTGGCTGTTTGAGGAGCAGAAGTGCTGCTGGAGTAAGCAGGGTGGGTGTAGTAAGGAAGCTGGATGGCTTGAGTGGTGTTGGCATGGTCATACGGGGTGAAGAGGACCCTGACAGGGATATGGATGGAGGATAGCCAGGTCGGCTTAAGATTTGTGTTATGGCCAAGGGGCTTTGTGTTTTTGGGTTTGGAGTATGAGGTTTTGTTTTGTGGTTGTTGTTACACCGGAGGACTGGGCAAGGCTGTAGGGGTGGAGGAGGCCTCATAGCTCCCCAGCAGTAGGCGGGGGTCCTAGCACTGCAGAGAGTGCTGCATTTTTGGGGTGTCCTGGCCCCAGTGTGGGTGTTATCAGGATAAGCCCAGTGGGTGTGGGACCCAAGAAGGTGTCTGGGGGGCCAGCTAAAGCTGAGGCTGCCTGAGCCCCAATTTGGAGAAGCCCAGTGGGTGTAAGACCCAGGAAAGGGGTCTGGGGCCAGGTAAGGCTGAGGCTGCCTGAGCCCCATTGTGGCAAGCTCCCAGTGCAGGCGGGGAGCGCGAGAAGCGTGGGCAAGCTCCCAGTGCAGGCGGGGAGCGCGAGAAGCGTGGGCAAGCTCCCAGTGCA
>NW_017728947.1:17242828-17256581 GCF_001723895.1 Crocodylus porosus
AGTGCAGGCGGGGAGCGCGAGAAGCGTGGGCAAGCTCCCAGTGCAGGCGGGGAGCGCGAGAAGCGTGGGCAAGCTCCCAGTGCAGGCGGGGAGCGTGAGAAGCGTGGGCAAGGCCCCGGCCTGGGGGGGCACCTGTGAGGGTGCAGGCAGGCAATTGGACAGAGCCCCGGTACAGCAAGGCAGGCACTGTGCCAAGGAAGGCAGCCTCCCTTTAATATTTACCAGCAAGATGTAGTGGGTGAGAGAGGGTGTATTTGAGACCCAATTTGGCATGGTAGGTAGGGGCGCTAGGGGAGGTCATGGCACCCCTAAGGTTATCCTGCCACAGAGGCTTACTGAGGAATTATTAAGAAAGAGGCAAATGTAGGTCTTTGTTTTAATCTTTATATAAATATACATAATGATTAAAAGGACTCTGCATAACATTTTCAAAGGCATTTAAAAGACTTATGGCTCAGGGCTACAAAGGTATTTGGGCATCTAAATAACTTCAGTGGCTGAAGAAACCCAAGAATACACACTTCACCAAAAGAGGCAGCGTGTTAGTTTGACCCAGCTCCATAGCGTCTGTATGGATGGGGAACTTCAGTGGGCCTTTAAATCAATCAGCTATTAGATAAAAGCACCAAAAAACCCCTGCTGAAATACCTGATCCATACAGACGTTGGGTGAGCTGGGTCAAATTAACGCAGTGCCTCTTCTGGGCTTGGCACCGGGGCACGCTGACTTTAAAGTAAAGTGCCATTTGGGGGAGGGGGGAGTGTTGCACCTGTTAGAAATATTATTGAAGATGCATTATCAATAGTGGTGTTAGAGCAGCACAGCTGCCCGCTCTCCCTGGTGGGAGGGGGAGGTTGGAGGAGAAGCTACTAAGGGCTCTCTGTATTAAGGTATCACTCTCTCTTTGTTTTGCAAATTTACTATCTCATTGTTACAGTAAAGCATATACTCCTTAGCGTTCTCATGCAGATAAGAGTAAATTGCAATTTTTAATGGTCCTGGCCTTGGGGCAGAGAAGGTTTGAACTTTTTGTGACCTAAAGTACTTTCTGAGCAGGCGCAATTAGCTAATGCATATAAGCCTATCTGCCCTGCATACTTAAGTAGTTAATTATAATGCACATGCGACGGATGACGTGATGTCATTTCATATATGTTTGTATGAACCGGAAATGTGTTGTAAGAGTTCCTGCTTCTGCACACGTGCTCAGGAGAGAGGGGATAAAGGCTGCTGAGAAGTGTTCCCCACGGGCAGAGGGTGGTCTTTTGTCTTCGCTCTGACCCTACTTGCAAATATATACCTTTTGTGTTACTAATGGAGTGTGTCTGAGACTGAGAGTTCTTTGCCTCCCGAGAAACAAACCGCAGCCATTTCTGCAACACACCTTTGGGTGCCTACCACTTCAAGGGCTTGTGCAGGCTACAGGGGAGCCTGCATGGAGGGAGCAGCAGAGAGACACCCCTCCTTTGGAAGGATTTTAAGGGGCTCAGAGGAGATCGATGGAGAATAGGGTTGCTCAGTATCTGATCGATAGGCTTGCCTGATGCTGCAGAGGGAGTGAACTGCACTCCCTCTGGTGGGCCCCGGGGGGGACCCATGCTGAGTAGGAAGGTGTGCAGCTTCCAGACTGATCCTTGGGATCTTGACCGGTGAATGGAAGCAGGCCAGGGCCAACAGGCTGAAAGGCATGGAAGCCCACCGTGAGGGGCAGACTGACAAGAACTATTGGCACCCTGACTGGCCTAGAGGCGGGGCCAGAGCCTAAAAAAGGCTGAAGGTCCCCTCGATGCAGGGGGGATATCATTACTGAGAAAGGACAGGAGGTAAGGCAACAAGGCAGCTGGTATAAAGGAGGCTGAAGCCCAGCTTCCTGCTGGGAGGTAGCCTATAAAGGGCCTGAGAGAGGCGGGGCCAGTGGCTGAGGGTGAAGTGATGGGGAAGGCTGCCCAGGAGCCCAGTGAGGGAGGTATAAGACCACAGCAACTAGGCCTGCATTGGTCCTGAGGAGCAACCTAAAACTATACCCTGCTGGGGTAGGATGGTGTGGTGGGGCAGTCCCCAGGAGATGCCACACCAATGCCTCCCTAGTGAACAGAGAGTATGGGGTGCTAGAAAGCCTCAGCCCCCACTGCCTTGTGGCTGACCGTGTGCAGGAGAAGGCCTTGGGGAGAACACCCTGAGAGAGGCACCAGGCTTGGGTGACAACACAGGGGCGAGGAGGGCCCAAGGCCCAAAGCCTGAGAGTGAGGCTTGGGCAACAACATGGGGGCCAGGAGGGCCCAAGACCCAGTGCCTAAATGAGTGAGGCCTAATGGGAGCCCTGAGTGGGAACGAGGTCTAGGTATGTCAACAGACATCCGAGGCCCAAGGGGTGTGAGGCCCAGAAGCCCCAGTGAGGGGGCAGAGTAGTGACCCCAATGAGGGGGCAGAGTATGAGGGGCTACAAGCCTAATGCAAGGCAAGGAGCCCAGAGCGCATGGAAGTAGAGGCCCCAGTGAGGGGACATTTGGCCAAGGTATATCCAAGGATGCCTGAGGCCAGGTTTGGGCTGGAGCGTAGCCTAGCAATGGAGCTGGGGGAGTTGGCAGTAATTGTGGGTACCACCTGCAAGGCATGAGACATGGTAAAAGAGATGTCGGAGTTGTGTGTTATGCCCTTGGCATCAGGGCATTAAATGGGCAGCCTCCCGTATCTTTCCAGCTGGCTTTAATACATCAAGGTGTGGCAGGAGAATTGGGGTGGACTGCCTGAGATGGGTGAGCAGGCTGACATTTTGACTGGCCCCAAGATGGTCCCTGTCACAGGGGGTTTATGTCTATGCAAATTTTTTTTTTTTTTCCTTTTTTTTTTTTTTTAATAAGGATTTAAGAGACTGATCTGTAAAGGTATTTAGGCATTTAATTCCCACTGAAATCAAATGGATTTTAAGCAACTTTCTGTGTCCCTAAAAGCCTAAATCTTATTTTCAAAAAGGATTTCAGGGGGAGTTAAGTGCCTGATTACCTTGGGGTCACATTTCTCTTGAAGGAATGGTAGCGGTACACCTTATAGACTTATTGAATGAGAGATGCATAAGCATTTGTGAACAAGAGCTGGTTTCATCACATGCTCTCTCCTTTGCTTATCCTGGGGGAAAAGCCTATTGTTCCCCTGAGCTTACAGCAGGGGTGGGCAAAATATAGCCCATAGGCCAGATACAACCCAGCAACTGGATGGATCCAGCCTGTGGCTGCCCCCATGGTGCTTCACATGGGGCTGAGCCCTACCTGCTCCCAGTTGGGCAGCCCGCACCATGTTCCTGCTGGCACGCACTGGCCCGGGCCCTGACCAGTGCACAGCTTCTGGCAGGGCTGTTCCTAAAGTGGCTGCAGATGGCTAAATGCTCCTCTGCTCCCATAATTTCCAGCGGGAGCCTCTGGGGTAAAGCTTCCCACCTGCCCACCACCCAGAGCTGTGCATCAGGGGCAGGAGTGGGAGGAGGAGTGGCCACTGGAGGTGAAGGGAACACAGCAGCACCCAGCTGGCTGCAGCCACCCTAGGAGCCCCACTGGAAGCTGGACGTTGCTGGCTGGCAGGGCTGTTCTGTTCCCCTTGCCTCCAGCTGTGGCTACTGTTCCTGCTGTGCTGCTCCAGGTGAGGGGGAAGCTTCAGCTAGGGGGTTTCTGCCCAGCACATGGTGCTCTGGCTCCAGCTGTCGGTTGCCTTCTGCCTGCTCTGCCTGCCTGGCATGATAAGCAGCTATCTGCAGGCAGGTGGAAGGTGGCAGGGAGCTGGAGCCGGAGCTCCATGTGCTGGGCGGGAACCACCTGGCTGGAGCTTGCCCCTCACCTGGAGCAATGTGACAGGAGCAGCAGCCATACCTGGAGGCAAAGAGAGCAAAACAGCCCTGCTGGCCTGGGGCCCTGCGTAGTGCGCAGCTTCTGGCTGGGCTGTTCCCAACACAGCTGCACACAGCCAGGAACTGTCCCATCAAAAGCTGTGCACTGGCAGGGGGCCTGGTCCTGGGCCAGTGCCAGAGCTGGGGCCAGTGGGTGTGGGCAGAAGCATACCACAGGCTGCCCCAGGTGGGGCTCAGGCCCATGGGGCCACCAACTGGGAGAGCTCTGTGGCACGTGCCCCCCTCCCTCCCCTCACCCCTGGCTGGCTTTGAGGCAGCCCTCCTCCCTCCCCATGTACACACACCTCCTCCTCACCCCCAGATGGCTCCCAAGCAGCCCCCCTCCCACATGCTCATATGCCCCCCCACCTTCCTCCACAGCAAGGCATGCAGGGAGTGGATGATGCCTGTCCTGCTCCTAAACACTGCTCTCTGCCAATCCAAAGCCCCATAGAGAGTTTTGGTGAATTGTTGCATGAAGAGGGTGCTGACCCAGCCCATGACCACTTGTCATAACTCCCTATATGGCCACAGAGTAGCAGTTCATTGTCTTACTTTAAGATCCCAATGACGTATGAAATGTGCTTACACTTTTCCAGGACAATGCTGTGAATTTTGTCAGTTAACTGTGGCTCATTCAAGTAGATTGCTAGTCATTCCAGGAAGTATGCAGGGAGAAAGAAGGCTATCCTGCTGTGTGGTTTCCCTGACCACTGGGTAGCAGTGTAGCTTGGAAAAGCTACAAGGGCTCTGTCACCCCTTTCTTATCCCTGGTTGTGACTTGGATCATTCAGGACTGCCTCAAATTCAGGACTGTCTGTTTACAGCCTTAGAGAACTTGAACCATAGGAGCTGAAATCCTTTGCTTTTTTTCATTAAGATTAAGCATAAAGTTCCATGTTACACTTAGACCATATTAAATCTGTGGAATGTTAAATGGTGTTAAAGTTGGAACATGCTGTCAGCTGTCTCATTTTAAGGGTTAATATTGTTTCTTGCCTGCATAGCTCTGCCTTGCCACTAAAGGACTGGTGAGAGAGGATATGGCTAGGAGTTGGGGAAACCTGGGCTCTGTCCCTACTCTGTGGGGGAGGGGGGGCTGGTAACAGTGCATCCTGGGATTCTGAAGGACAGAAAATTCCTCATTTTGTCTCTGAGGAACAGACTGAGATTACCCTAACATGCACTGGGTAGCATGGTCCAGAGTTAGCCCTTGCTGGAAGGGGCTAAATACTAGTACTCTGAAATACTAGTATGGGCTATGTGTTTTACACTCATGTTTGGTATTGGTTGCATTTAATCAGCTTCATAGCCAGTTTCCATTACTGAGCACGTACTGCTTTTGGCAGTTTTTTAATGACAGATAATGTATTTAATGAGGTTTTCTTGCATGCGATTTAAAACCAGGGGCATGCTGACTGGGTGGGAAAACAGTCTTGTATTCAAGTAAATATAGTAAATTGAAAACTGGATGCGATGATCTTCTGAGGTCCCTTCCAGCTCTAATGTCTATGAAATCTATGAAACTGGCAAGATCTTGTAGTCCAGCACTCCTGGAATGAGGGAGACATGGGATCAAGGACATGGTCTAAATTCAGTAGAGGAAAGACTTGACCCTAGATGTCCTAACCACTGGCCAGTTGAAGAGTGGTAGGAATTCCATTTATGATCTGTTCCTTTTCAAGAAAAGTCTGAACTACCCTAATAGATACCTAACTAGATGCCTAACTCCAGTAGAGAGCTCATGGCTATGGATGGGATGACAATGTCTTCCAGACTGGCTAGGACAGTCTCTGATTTCAGAGGCTGTATCAGCATCCTAGCCATTGGAGAAAATTAAAGTAAAAGTCCCAGATTGGTACAAACCTACCAACACCATGCCTGGCTCCTGATTAAGGAACTGGGCATGTGTTGGTGGGTTTGTGCCAATCCAGGACTTTTGCTTCAATTTTCTCTAGAGAGCCCAGCCAGTGGGCTGCTCCCTACTCTGGATTCTGCTGGGCTGTGAGCAGAGTCACTTGCACATTAGAGTTGGGTGTGGGCATGGGGAGAAGCCCCAGGGGTGTGTGTGTGTGTGTGTGTGTGTGTGTGTGTGTGTGTGTGTGTGTGTGTGTACATACATGTAGGCATGTACACCGCCCTGTCCTGCCCAGCCCTGCTCCTGGGAGCCATGGGGCTGGTTGGGGGGTGGGAGGGGAAAGCAGGGGTAGGTATGCATGTACACAGTGGTGCACCCTGGTACCCCACCATCCCAGATTTCCTTTTAGATTGTTATGGTTACCCTAGCTGTAGATCTGGAGTGGAGGGAGACTTCTTCTATGAAGGAATGGGATGTAAGGGAATGGGATCTATTTCCTCAGTATTTTGCATCAGATGGCATCACTGGCTCCCCATTAAACTATCTGCTTGTATGCCTTCTGTTCATAGACATGGCAGAGCACAGGCTATGCCTATCATTTTAAGGGGTCTGAGCAGCAGCCACAAGTGGCAAGCAGCCTGCAGGTGGAAGCAGACCCAATTGGGTGGTCACATGTTGCGCTGAAGACCACTTGATTGCTGGAGAGGCTAGGAGCCTGGATATAAGGCTAGGCCCCAAAAGCAGAGCTGGCCGTTGTTTCAGGGGACCGAAGGAACAACATCACCCAGCCAGAGACCTGCTGTTCCCAGAACAGCCTGGAGGTCCTATAGGGATGGAGGAGGTTCCTGGTCCTGTGAAATGACTTAAAACTACACCCTGCTGGCATTGGTTTGGTGGGGCTGCCTGTGGGAGGGTAGGCTTCAGGAAATGTCACACCTGTGCCTCCTTAGTGAAAGGTGGGTATGGGGCACTGAAAATCCTTAGGCCCTGCTGCCTTGCGGTACCCCATGGAAGGAAAAGGCTAGGGGACCACACCCTTTTGGAAAAGCACAGAGCCAAGATCCACTGAGTGGGGCCCAAGGTGGGGTCTGGGTAGATAGGGCCCAGGCCCACTGAGTGAGGCCTAAAGCCTAAGGGGCATTAGGCCCAGCAGCCCAGTGAGGGAGCTGGATGTTAAGACCCCAATGTGGGAGCATGGGAAGAGGCCCTGGAGAGAGGGGGCATAGGGCCAATAGTGCACAGAGCGGTGCAGAGAACCCTGAGCAGGCCAGAGGCTGGGAGAGCCCTTAAGCAACTGAGTACCCCCTGTTGAGGGAGGAGGAGCCCCACCGGAACAATGAGAGTGGCCTCAACAGGCCTCAGAGTTGTGAATTGCCTGGGAAGGGATTCCCACAGGGGAAGAGGGTCTTCCCCCTCCATGATAAGCAATAGGGATATTTAAGTTGGTTAAAGGGGCAGCTGGGGTATCTGGGGCCCTCCACTCCCCTCCTCTCATCCAGGGCCACTCCTTCTGGGGCATTGCTATTGTTTATTTATTTCCCTGGGCTCTGCACCTCATATTTTGTAAGCTTGTGCCTCATGTTGTGTAATTTGGTAATCCATTGGAGTACAAATTTGTATGCCTTAACGAGACTAATGTTTTGGATTCCTCTCCTGTTATAGAGTTTACATAGATATCAGGCACAGCTGGTGAACTCAGACTGGTGGGGTAGTGGAGCATCCCACAGGAGTGGTGGAGAGGTTTGCAGCCAGCCAGCAGCAGGGGTGGGTTTGATAGAGAGAGAGAAATCCTCTCTGGGGATTGCCACTTTGTAGTGTTGGAGAGGCTTGCATGTTCCAATGATCCTGAGGGCAATACTGTCGGGAGCTTTATGCTCCTGGTAGGGTTACCCATGGCAGCAATGTCAAGGGGGGAGGTTTCCTGACTAAGAGGGATAGCAGACCAGGCAGAAGAAAAATGTAATGCGATTTTCAGCGGCTGTGAAGGTGGATAAAGGCTGCAGCAGATCAAGGGTCTCCAATCGTCTTGGATTCCATGCCATTGGACTTAGATCCCTTTCTGTCAAGGACCATGCATTTGTTAGCATGTGTAACAGGGATAACATGCTGGAGCCTTTCTGTTGGTGGCTCCGCCTTCCTGTCTTGGGCTAACCACCTGCTTACTTGCCTGCCACATCTTGATCTTGATCGAGTGATGTAATTAGCAGGAGGCTGCCCACTTTATATTCCCGGTGTCAGGGGGCACTATCTGCGGCTCCTTTTCCTCCCCTACACCACAGCCCAAGCCTCACAGATGGTACTTGATATGGTTTGCCCTGTGCCTTGGCCCTCTTCTTTACTTCTGGGGGCTCCTCGCTGCCTCCTCTCGCTCTGGGGCTGGGGCCAGTGCACCCCCAAACAATGTTGTGCCCTCCCCAGTGCCAGGAAACTCCACACCCTATGAGGCCTCCTCCACCCCTAATAGCCTCACTCGGTCCTCCAGTTAAATGGTAAATACCAAACACAAAGCCCCTGGGCTATAATGTAAACTAAACCATCTGGTCAAAACCCCATATTCTGTCCCTACTGGGAAAAATACTCCAACTCAGCCGCAACCAGGGGATGCTTCTACAGTCTGTCTTCCCCATTCTTTCCACACTGGCCAAGCTCCCCCCTCCTTGGCCACCAGAGGGGAACTGCACTCCTGGCCTAATGCTTGGGCTTAAGAAGGAGCCAAGCCCTGCCCCGTCCTGTCAGCTGATCCCCTTGGTTCCCCAACAACCAGCACCTATGCAGCCCTGGCAATTGAGCCTCCCACTTTGCACCACTAGGGCCCTCCCCTGAGCCATTCCTGCTTTTAGGCATACAGCACCCAAGTGCTCTGTGACAGCATGCAACAAGATCCTCAAGCTAAAACAAGTCACATGTAGGCATCTTCCTTATGGGAACTATACATCTCCTCTGCACAACAGGAAAGTCCTATGATGATTGACAAGTGGCGATGGGTATAGGAATGTGAGATCTGGAAGTTCCTAGTCATGGACTGGTATATAGGCGGTGGGTGTTCGCTTCAGTTGTCTTGTTTGAGGACAGAGGCAGTAAGAGCAGTTTGGCAGCTGCATCCACAACTGAGCAGTCCTATTTAGGATCCACTCTGCTCACCCTGCCTGGGGAGGTGGCTAGAAAAGGTGCCCCATACGTAGTCTGTCTCAGTAAGTTCCTGGCTGGATAACTGCATCCAGTGGGATCACCTCTATGGAGTCACAAAGAAACAAAAATGATTTTTGGAACCTGGAATGTTTGAACCTTAATGGATTATACAGATAGTGATTGCCCCAAGCTAAGGATAGCAATTGTCTCTCATGACCTGAGGAAGTTCAACATTGACATTGCTGCCCTAGCTGAAATTTGATGTACTGGAGAAGGACATCTGAAACAAGATGGAGGATGCACCTTCTTCTGGAAAGGGAGAGCAGAAGAAGAGCCATGGAGACATGGAGTTAGTTCTGCCATCAATAACGAACTTGTGAACTGGCTCTCAGAACTCCCAATTGGCGTTTAATGAATGCCTCATGACTCTGTTTGAAATTCACCAAAAACCAACAGGCGGCAATTGTGAGTGCATATGGCCCTGACTCCATGCTGATGAGATCATGAAGGAGAACTTCTACTCACAGCTTGACACCATCCTCTCAAATATCCTGAGGAAAGATAAGATCATCCTTCTTGGAGATTTTTAATTCCAGAGTCAGAAGAGACTCAAAACTTTGGAATGTTTCTATAAGAGAAGGCATTGGAAATTCAAATGCTAATGGGGTCCTTCTCCTGACAAAGTGCATGGAACACAGACATGTCATGCCATCAAAGGAACAGAGCACCCAGAAGGAGTTGAGGAGCACTGGATGGGATTCAAGAGTGGTTCTCTCATCCTGTGAAAATATCATAGGATACAATACCAGGAAACATCAAGACTGGTTTGATGAAAATGACATTGAAATTCAAGATCTCATTAACAGGAAATGGAAAGCTTTCTGTGCCTGGCAGAATGACATCAACTCTGCCATCAAGAAAAAATGCATACCAACAAGCAAAATCAGAGGTACAGAGGAGAACTGAAGACTCTATGGTGGATTCAGAAATCAAAAGACATCCAACATTTTGTTGATGTGTGTGACACTTGTGGCTTCTTCAGTGCTACCACAGCTGTCTATGGCCCTAGCACTCAAGGTCTTAATCCTCTAAGATCAAAGGATGGAACAATACTCCTGAAAGACAGTGAATCCATCAATGCTTACTGGAAAGGACATTTCCAGGACCACCTGAATCATGACTCAACTGTCAATGAAGATGAGATCAACAACTTTCCGCAAAAAGCAATCGGAGAAGACCTCAGTTTGCCACCTACCCCGGCAGAGGTTGGGAGTGCCATCAGGAAAATGAAGAATAACAAGGCAGCTGGTGTTGATGAATACCTGAAGAGAGAACAGCTTGCATGTCAGCTTCATGTCCTCATCCTTAAAATCTGAAACAAGGAAGAAATCCCAGCCGACCTAAGGGATGTCTTGTTTGTTACTGTCTTCAAGAAGGGGGACAGAGCTGATTGTGGAAACTACCGAGGTATCTCACTCGAGTCCAAAATGAAGACCATGACAACATCCATAATGGAGTTTCAGTATGCAGATGACAATGCTGTCATTGCTCAATCTGAATTGGACCTCCAAACCATTCTTAATGCATTCTCGGAAGTCTACAAGAGCATTGGCCTAACTCTGAACATCAGGAATATGCAAGTCCTTTACCAACCTGCTCCAAATGGAGAAACAAACCCATATTCCATTCAAATCAATGGAGGATGTGGATCACTTCACCCGTCTTGGAAGCCATCTTTAATCAAAGGCAGACATCAACGTGGAAATACCACGTGTGAGTGCAGAATTTGAACGTCTGAGTAAGAGAGTCTTAAATCATGACAAACTGGCTGAAATGAAGCTCTTGGTTTACTGAGCCATTGTCATTCCACCTCTGGTGTATGGCTCAGAAGCTTGGTCTACATACAGAAGACATTTCAAGAACTTAGAAAAGTGCCATCACAAGTTCCTTCAGATTAGTTGGGAGGAGAGATGCACAAACATCAGTGTCTTGGCCAAAGCAAATTCCAACAGCATTGGAATTGGATGCCATAGTTATCCAAAACCAACTTTGCTGGACATGGTATGTTGTTTGCATGCCTGACTCCTGACTTCCAAAGAGAATCTTTTTCTTACAGCTGCAAGAAAGTCAGCGAAGTAGTGGAGGGCAAAAAAAGCTCTTCAAAGACACCCTGAAGGCAAACATGAAGGGGTGTAACATTGACATCAACACTTGGGAGACTTGCTCAGGACTGACCAAAATGGAGGAAGACTCTTTGGGAGGGACCTCAACACTTTGAAACACCTCCTCAGTGAGCAGAAGAGGAAAAAAGGAACAGGTGAAAAGAACATTGGAACATCCAATGCAGCAACACAGCACCCATCCCTCCTGGAAACACCTGTTGTCACTGCAACAAGACATGTGGATGTAGAATTAGGCTATTGGAGCCACCTGCGGACTCACTATTAAGATCCTTGGAAGACTATCTACTTGTTCATGAGTGATCACCCATCACGGTATAAATATTTTATCTATAGTTCCTGTAAGTTGTGTGCGTGTATCATTTTATAACCTTTTATATTGTATTAAATTTGTATATGCTTAAGGTAATCCTGTGTCCTGGTTTTGCTCTATAGGGGAAGGATGGAAACTGCACATAGTCAGCAATTTCAACCCCCACAGAGTACCTGCCCTGCTAACCTTCCCTTCATTTGGAGAGGGTGGACACAAACTTGGGTGTGACCCGAGTTACAAATATGAGGGCCAGTGTGGGAGAGAGCACAAAGGTGTTTGTTAAAAGTTGAACAAGTTGTAGTGGAAGGCAGTCTCATGGCCCATTGGAGGTGGACATGGATCTCCAAATTCCTAATGGAATAAGAGAAGTAGGATTGGAGTCTTTTAGAGTTTCCAGTGTGAATACAAGCAACTTGTGTCTGATGCAAGAAAAAGGTTAGCAGTAAGGCAATACTGACTTTCTCAAGGGCAGAGAAAGGGATGCTTTATTAGATGTGTTGATGTATAGAAAGAGCTGCATCTTAGAAATATTGTACAGTAAGAAACTACAAGACTTAAAGATGGTCTGGATGTGAAAATCTAATGATGGCTCAGTCCCAGGTTCATAGTCCCAATTGTGCATCTATGTCCTGCTTGTATTCTTGTTCATGTTAGATACCATCTAGTGAGTTGCAAACATCTGGTTGGGTGACTGCAGTAGATTTTCTTTTAAAGAAAGGAAGCACTGGATGCATATGCCTGCAGGGGCATGAGTTTGTGTAAGTTTGATTTGTTCCCATACACATCTTATTTATTCTCTTAAAAATCAGTGTGCTACATCCTGATTATATCCTGTTTTGTCACTTCTGAAGCTACCACGCTGAGTTTTAAACATTTTTTTGGCTTGCCAATTCACATTATCATTAAAGTGTTCCTTGGGGTTAAATTTCTCTTCTCCTCCCCACTAATGTACCTGGAACAATCAATCATGCACTTCCTTAGCTGATATGGAAGGCATAGCAAGACATCTAGTTAATACACTGACACTTCAAAAAAACCTCAAAGTAAAAACAACCAGCTGAAGGATATAGCCAGCCAATATTAAACAGGCCTGGCACCAGAAAAACTGGTGTACCTATGACCACAACAACTGAAGTGATAAATTCCCAGTTGTGAAGAAAATGGAGAAGAAAGGGAGTCCAGACTCAAGGGGGGAGAAAAGGCATGGGGGACTCTGGAATGGGGCAACCAAAACAAATGGACCATGCGATGCTCCCCATAAACAATCAACAAAGGACCCCAGGGAGCCTCCTTCAGGAGGACATCCCACATTCATTGACTGCTGACCTCAGACCAGTTGTGGCTGAGTCTCTAAGTATACACCAGGTTCATTCCAGTCAGCTAAGAGCATGGGATAACAAGATGTGATGGTCAAGTACTTGGGGCCTAAAAAGGATTTATATATTGATACAAAAAACCTTAAGTGACATTATTTGGCAAACTGACCTCAAGTGTAGTTCCTATAGTCAGATATACTTGACTCCCTTACTGCTGCAGGATATGGTAATAGAGTCCATGTGGCTAAAGAGAATACCAAATCAGTTATGGCATTTTGTAATGGCATTTTATGTTTTCAGTCGAAGTCAGAGTTGTTTTTGTTGAGTTAAATCAGTTTTTAACCAACCATTTTACCGTGTGAAATTTATACTTCAGACTTTTAAGCTTATTCTGAGGCTTAGGTAAGTCTACAGGAGAGAATTCCTGTAAGTGCAATTAAAAACACAATCCTGTCTGAGCATTCTCAAATCTCATAGATGTTAATTGACATTACAGATATTCAACACTCAGTTTATTCTATACAATATACATTATTAGTTAGAAATATATTAAAGTTAGGTCTTGTCTACACATGGAGTTACTCAGGAATAGTTACTCTGGAGTAGTTGTCCCTGAATAACTCCATACTTTTTTTAAAAGTTTTTATTCTGGAGTAAAATGTTCCAGCTCAATTTTAAATCACTTCAAGACTGGATTAAACCTGGGATACCATGCTCATTAGGCCTGTGCAAAGCAGCAAGTATATTATTTGGATTCAGATTCACCCAATTCAGAGGGACAATGATTTAATTCGGTGATTCGAGTCACTGTCCCAATTTCAATTTGGCCAAATCGGATTTGGAGATTTGGCACTGATTCAAAGATTTGGCCATAGACTATAATGGGGAATTACTAAAATACCTATAACCTTGTCATATGTTTGCAGATTTGAATGAAAATGGCAAGGGTGGTAGCCCCTTCTATGGGCATGAAGCCTTCCACGTTTCAAGGAGATGGGTACAGGGGTTTCTGTGAAAGTGCCCCTCACACTGTTGAAAGCAAAACTCGTATCACTTGTGTGTGTTAAGGGGTGTAGGTTG
>NW_017728947.1:17256845-17265929 GCF_001723895.1 Crocodylus porosus
TGGGAGGGCAGGAGGGAAGGTGGATGTAGCAGGTAAGAGTGGAGAAGTTGCGCCGAATCTCATCTGAATCGATTCAGCTACTGAAGCTTCACACAGCTTTAATGATCATCTGATCCCACAGGCTAAATGAATGGCATGGGGCTGGCTGTGGTGCCAGACTTGTTCCTGCAGCATTGTTGGGGCTCCAGCACCATAGTTGTTGCCCACCATGCTTAGTTGCCACCACAGGAAGATCCCTCGTCACAACCAGGGTCCAGACACAGTCTGTTGGCTAGATGGCCTGGTTCTGCTATAGGCCATATTTTTTTTTTTAAACCCCTGGATTGAGCTAATCAGGAATAATATACTCTTATTTCAGAATAAGCTATTATACTTTACATTTACATTTTACATTATCTGAATTATTTTTCAAGTATAAAGACACTGAGATTTTTTTTTTAGGCCCCTTTGCTCATTTGACAGATTAAAGGAGAGCTTTTAACATGGGACAATTTTTTTTAAACAGAGTAGCCACATATTTCTCCCCTCATTCCTGTAAAATAGTGAAGTTAATTCAATTATCTTGTACTATCCTGTCTTAGGTAGATTCTATGATCATCTTTGATCTCCTAGATAGCCCTTATGTTCCAGGGATGTATGAAGTATTGACTCACTAATATGTCATAAATCCTTACTAGTATCTTTTAAATACGTTAATGAAGCAGCATGTAACTAGCTCAGAAAAATGCAATTAAGCAGAATACAAAGTAGCATCCTTTAGATTGCCCAACATCTGGCAAGATATCATCTGCTGTACATCTAAAATATGGATATGCTTGGATTTAAACTTTACATTGCTCATCAAGCTGCATTCTTTCTTTCTTAGCATTTTTTAGGCTTTAATTAGCCAACACATTCAGAAGAAAAAGCCTATTTTTATAGTAAATCTAGTGTTCTGCCTGCTAGGTATGAACAGAAAGGACTGAACAGTGTGTCACCTCTTAAGCATTACAAGGGCTATATGCCTGACAGCAAAAAAAAAAAAAATGAAGCCCCTTAACTATATCTGTCTGCCAGACCACGGCATATGAAGTTAGCTATTACTTATGCCAACTCTGAGTCCTGGTAAAGACTCTTTCCTACCCACATGAGAAGTATGGAGAAATTTGGGATCATGAAGTTTTGAACAACTGCAAATGTAGTTATTATGCCTCAGCAGAAGTTGTATCCTTCTAAACACACCTAGTCTTGTCTCATATGCCATTTGAAGCCAACAGTTCCATTTAAAAATAGTGAACTGTGGTAATGTGGTTCTAAAAATTGTAAGGCAGTATTTATTCCTATTGGTGGTGAATGAGTTTTTGGCCAGGAGTTAGTTTGTGTTATTAATTGATGCACAAGAGAGTGCCTATATACAGTCACAAAAATACCTTCTAACTTCACATCTAATTACCTCATAGCATCTACTGAAGAGTTTTTTTTATGTTGACTTATTGAATCTGAAGTTTCTGAATCTGATAGCTAGTTAAGAAGGGGGAAAAGCTCCTACTCCTTGTAAAAGACTGGCATTTATGCCTTTGTGAGACCTTATTGGCTCAGATACTGGATGTCATTCTCCCTGTCTCTCTGAAAAGTTGGTAGCTGTTACAGGTGTGCGAAATGGGCCATATTCAATTTGGATTCAGCCCGAATCAGGGACAGTGATTCGATTTGTTGATTCGGATCACTGTACCCCAATTAGATTCAGCTGAATTGAAATCTGAAGATTCAATGCTGATTTGGAGAATCAGCGATTTGACCATAGACACAGTTTTAAATGTCTTTTCTACATAACTCAAGGTACCAGGTGTGGCTCGTGAACGCTGCAATGCTGGGGTGGATGGAGCGTTTGTAGATTATGGCACACTCAGAGGCAGCAGTTTCATAATAACTTCTAAAGCACAGATATACCTCCCTCTACTATTTTGTGGCTGGTAGGTGTTGTAAGGCCTGGGTCCCCACTTGACTCTTGCCTTGCCCCTCAGTAACATCAGGGTGAGACCCCTACTTTGCACCACCTGCGTAATCTGCTGTTCCTGTTCACCTGCCATGACTTTGTTCCTCTTTGGAAACAGTTCTCGGTAGGTGGGCTATGGGATCTCGCACCTGGTTTTCTTTGTGGGGCTGCAACCTCCTTTTACTCTACCTTTACCACATCCACAGCTGAGATGGACATCAATCTCTGTAGGTCTTGCTTATAGAAGGTATCTTCTTACCTGTAGGGTCCCGCTTCTGAGGATTGATGATCTCTTGGCCATAAGCTTCTTGTAGGCCATCTCTTGACTATGGCCTTTGCAACTAAAACTCACCTCAATCTTGAGGTAACAGGAAACTCAAGAATAATGACAACAGCAACAGAAAACAAATCAGCTTCTGCTGGAGGGCCTCTGGGTCTCATCTCCCAGGCCCACAGGTCCCCAGCTGGGGCTTTTTACTTTCCCCCTTTTTAAGAGCTGCCTCATGGGCTCAGCAGCTCCCCACTGTGCCCCTCGCAGTTATCTTGTGGGGACCCTCCTGGGCCCCTGCCCATTCCTACCTTGGCGCTGTCTGACCTGAGGCTGGGCTGTCCAGTCCACTCCCATTGGTGTTCATGCTATCAGCCTTGGCAGCTCCCCACAGCTGTCCCTCCTGGATGGGTCCTGGGCTGCTGTAGCCTCATGGCCTCATGCCATTGTCTGTCTTGCCATCCAGCGTGGCCTCTGGCTTCTGCATGTCTGCAAGGGCTCCTGGCCAGTGTGGTGTTTCTGTGGCACATGGCCCATTACTCCCCGTGCCACCCAACTCCCTCTTACTGAGCTCCATAGTGGGCTCACTGCCTCCTTCTGAGGCTTCTCTGTCACATGCCATAACTTTTTCTTCACCATGCTTGGCGCCATTGCCGGGCTCTCCTCACGGAGTGTCATCCAGGTGTGTCGCTGCTTTCCTGGCACCACATACTGCAGTGCTTCCTGAGCCTCCTCCAGCAGCATCCCATGGCATTTCCTGATTGCCATGGTCTTACTTCCCTGCATCAGCTGCACTCTCAGTTGCTTTTTCAGTGGCCTGCTCTTCTTGTTGGCCCCACTTACTCTTCCTCTGCTGATTTGCAGGCTCAGGCAGCTCCTAAAATAGGACGTCAGGCTCAGGTGTGCTAGTGTCTTGCCTGAGCTGATGCCCATTGCCTGCCCAGTGGTGAGTGACAGGGCAAGTCGGGGTAGGCTGTCTCATCCTCTTTCACACACAGTTCCATGTGTTTAATGGGAACCTCATCATTTAACTCGTTATCCTTCTGAAATTTAGTTTTAAAATAAGGATCAATTTGAATCAGATGCAAGAGTGAAGCAGGGGAAAAATCTGATAAAAATCATAAATATTTGTCACTCCCACTCAGGTTTATCACTCCCCACAGTGTTTGTTAACACTCAGGTTTGTTATCACTCCTTCCCAATATATTTCATTACCATATGTCCAGTTCAGTCTGTGTTGTATCACGGGATATAAAATAATTATTTGTCTCACAGGAAATAACAGAATTTAGGTTCATATCTCATTTAACCTTTCTACCACTTATGTCACTAGTGTAATTTCACAGACTTTAACAGGTACCATGATTTACATTGACTTAAGTAGAAGAAACATTAGGCCCAATGTGAAAGTTTCCAAAGTTTCTTGTTTTGTCTGTTCTATTTTTCCAGTCATCTATCCCTCTGAGTAACAGTATTCTGTGCATTTTTCCATTGCTAACTGACATTGCCTGAATAATTCTATGAAGAATGAGTATCAGATGTTTTTGCCATCTTTCTGACATACAATGTTATGGGTTGGCACAGTGAATAGACTTGTTTATTAAATAAGTGAAGAAATTAGGAATTCCCATAAAACTGGTGAGTAAATGACAACTACTAAGAGCTGCCCCAAAGCTGCAAAAATGCAAATTTATTAATTTTTGGAAAACATTTGAGTCTTTAATTGATTAAATAAGCTTCTTATATTTTGCTCACTTAAAAACTTGGAATGTATTTTCCAGATAATTTAGTCTCTTCAAGAGAAACTAACCCAAAGTCACTAACCCAAGTGTACATAAGTTACATATGGTCTTTATTAAAGCACATACAAAAAATCCCATTGTATGAATCCAAACAAAGAAATGTATTTCACTAAGAAAAAATAGGTGTTCCAGGCTTCCTTTTTAAAATATATGAATCATAAATACATAATCCAATTTAAGAACTAAATTTTTAGTTCAGGCTAATTTTGCCCTCTATGCCATCTGCTTTGCCTCTGTTATCTTTTTCCTCTATTTCTGATCAGGACAGCAAGAGAAGGAGTTACTTCATTGCCAGGTACCGACATTACTTTACCAGTATGAGTGATTAGAAATCGGTCTATACTCATAACAGAACAGAAGTTTGGCACACACAGACTGGTTTAAAAATGGAAGAATCTGGTCTAATATTTGGCACTACCAATTTTTTTTTTAACTATTTCATTTACAGAAAACCATGTAACTTAGATTGAATGTCTGTACCTAACTCGTGTCACATTTTGCAATAAACAAAACTGGCATTTATCTTGATTGTGGAAGACGGCTGTATTCCATTGTTCATACTTTTCCATAGGAAAAAGAAAATGATCATTTAAGATCCACATTCTCATGTATCTTTGAAATATTATCCCATTGGAATTAATGGACATTTTGCCATTGATTTCAGTAGGACAAAGCAGCAGCAGTAGAAATGAATGCCAGTTCATGGCCATAGCTTGAAACCAGTTATATATCTCACGTTCCAGATTGACTGATAGAGTACTTCCAGCCCTACAGGTTTAAAGATCACATCAGTCCATCCCACAAATGCATGAGGTTACCTCCAAACTGTCGGGGTAACTGAACACTGAGTGAATCGGGCCCCAAGGTCGTGGTGGGCCGGGTTGGCAATTGGAATATGAACAGGTGGAATTAGCGGCAGTGGAGTGTGAGCTGTATGGGAAGTTTAAACAAAGATGATTTATTTACTCACGCTTGGGAAATGGAGGCTCAGATATTTCTTCAGTTACAGTATAGCAAACAATAAAAGGGTCTGTTGGCCCACGGGGTTCACTAGCAAGCCCTTGCTTTCTACCCCCTGAGGGATAGGTGCGGCTGCCCACTAGCTAGTCCCAGGGCTGGTCAACAGCTCATGAACGGGATAACAAACAACAAAAACTGTAACGTAGTGAATCGAGGAACGGGGTCATGACGCCAGTCCAAAAGACAGTCCATAAACCGAGGTTGGAGATGAGAAGCCAGAATGAAGTAAGCCGAAGTCAAAATCGAAGCCAAACAGTCCCGTAACCGAGATCGAAAAGACGAGTCGGTCCACCCGCCGTCCGCAGCCTCTGCTTGCGCCTCTCAGTCCCTGCCGTCCGCAGCCTCTGCTCACAGGATCATTCTCTCCCTGTGAGACAGTCCCTGCAAAGGCAGCCTCTGCTCATAGGATCGAGCACAGTCTCTCCTCCAAAACACACACACACTACCTCACCACACCCGGGTGGCGGCTCACAAACCTTTTACAAGAATTTAGTGGCCAATCAGGACGCTCTTCACAGAGAAATTTCTAGCCAAATTACATCATGCAGTCAGTGAACTGAGCATGTGCATTAGATCAGATTACCTCATGCTCTGTGATTGACAAGCCTCCAGGTCACCCAGAGGGCACATTCTGGCGGCTTGTCTGTAGTTTCAACTCCCTGTGATGGCAGCACCAAACTTAAGATTTTTCCTTGACACAAACATGTGGACTTTTGAAAAAAAAGTTTACATTGAATTCTTGGTCTGTCTTGTCATTTTAACTCTCCCTGTCCATCCCTTGCAGGTGTCTGTGTGCATGTAAAACAATTAGTTTAGCCAGTTCTCGTAAATGTATATAGTGAAGTGATCTTGGACTTCATGTGTTTTTGGCCCCACACTTGCTGACCATCTCAGCCCACACGGCAATTTACCCTAATTCCCATATCACTTCTGTTCCCCTCGGCAACTTCTCCCCACCCCCATATGTGCCTGCTCCTCAGCTCTTCTTCATCTCCTGTAGTCCTTCCTACTTTTGATTTTACATTAATACACAAATAACTATGGGGTAGCACCTGGAACCCAGCTCTCCCCTTCTTCAGAAGTGCCATTATCACTAGACTGCACAGTCAGGAACCCTCTTGCTTGTTTTCTCTCTCATCATGTGAATTTTGTTTTTTAGAGGGACAGAACAGATGTGGATTTGGGGAGTATTGTGGGGACAGGATGGATTTGCTGGTCTGGGGCTTCAGAGACAAGGTACCTGGAACATCGACTAATATCATGTTAGTTTTTCACATGTAGGCAAAGCAGAGGAATTACAGAGGGAGTTAAAATATTGGGATAGACTAGGGACTAGAATATAATCTTTTCAAGGAAAATCTTCAGGGTCATGGATTCTTCTGTGGGATGAAGAAACTGGGTAGATTTGGCCCTGCAGTTTGAGTGGCTGGGGACATGACAAGGCTGGAAACAGGTAGATCTGGGTTGACAGTGTTGAATGCTTGGCTCTCAGGGATGAGTCTGGCATGGGGTCAGTGCAGGGTGTGCAATTAGAAATAGCTTGGCACTACAGAGAAGGAGGTCCAATGGGTTGTTCCCTTTACAACTCAAGCAGCATATGCACTAAGGGTGTGTGAAACAGACCGTATTCAATTCAGATTCGGCCTGAATTGGGAACACTGATTCGATTTGTTGATTTGGATCACTGTCCCAATTCGATTTGGCTGAATCTGAAGATTTGATGCTGATTTGGAGAATCAGCAATTCAGCCCTAGATGCTGCTTTTAAATGTTTTTTCTACATACCTCAAAGTACAAGGCATGGCTCGTGAATGCTGTGATGGTGGGGCAAATGGAGTGTCCCACAGGAGTGTGGGGGTTTCCTTTCTGTACTAGGCGGTGAACCCAGAAGTGAACCAGAAGTACTTTCAGTCCACTTCCAGGTCTGCCACTGAGCGTGTGGGAGACCCCCTTCCCTGCACCTCAGCCACAGGGGTACCCCAGGTACCCCCCCAGACCCAGGAGGCACCAATCACGAAGCCAGGTGGGGGGTTCCCCACGTGCTCCCTAGAGGACCCAGAAGTGGACCATAAGTGCTTCTGGTTCACTTCCAGGTCCACTGCTGAGCACACTGGGGACCTCCCTGTGCTCCTGTGGGACATTCCATCTGCCCCAGCATCTCAGCATTCGTGAGCTTCCTGGTACCTTGAGGAATGTAGAAAAAACATTTAAAGCTGTGTCTATGTCCGAATCATCGAATCTCTCCAGATTGATTTGGAGGGTTCCGATTCAACTTGGAGAGATTAAAGGGTCTCCTGATTCCATGCAGATTTGGAGATTCAGCTGCTGAATCGGGCCGAATCTCCGCTGAATCGAATTAGTGACCGAAGCATTGCACAGCCCTAATATGCACCTCCTGGCCTCTTGAGTTCTGCTCCCACTTTGTTGTTGAAGATGAAATATTCGGCAGCTTTTGTTAGTAAGTTCAGAAATGAAGGTCCCCATGGCACTTTATGAGTAAAACAGTGAAGGTGGCATGTCTTTTGTCACTATGTTTAGAATACGTTACATAATTCAACACTGTACTTCCTCTCATACCTGTTTTTTAATTAGAATTCTGAACTGTTTGAGAAATAATTGTCAAGGGGTAACCCTGAAGATTTTGACACTAGAGTAGGCCTGGGTTATTGTTTCTTATTTGCCACATTTAAATATATATTATTTTAATGTTCCAATTTAGCAAGCGTTTCATAGTTTCTTCTGATAAATTGTGTTCTGTTTAGTCAGGAATTATCATTGGTTTAAATTCTGTTCCTCTGTTTTAAATATGTTGCCCTGTTTATTATTGTTTCCATTTCATGTGATTCACATGTGGCTTTTATTCCCAGTAAATTAACTGGGACACAGAGTTATTGTTCATTAACTATAGAACAGATTTTTTTGTGATGTCTTTAACAACTGTGAGTTTTGAATTATGAATTTTAAAAGTATTGGATCCCATTGATAATGTCTTGCAGATAGAGTGGGAAAAGGGGGGAAATATTACAATAAGGAAATAACACATAAATACTCAGGGTGTAATAACTGAGAATCCTTTTCCTTGATATAATGTTTTTCGAAACATATCATACACTGAGTAAAAACTAAGTGAGTACATTAATAGATGTACTGACTCATCTGCATGTGCCTTATATACATTGTATCTGTTATATTTACTTTAAATTTATG
Organism: Crocodylus porosus; assembly: GCF_001723895.1. Lineage (NCBI taxonomy): Eukaryota > Metazoa > Chordata > Crocodylia > Crocodylidae > Crocodylus > Crocodylus porosus. The sequence continues at coordinate 17,265,117 of NW_017728947.1, forward strand.
CCAACTCTAGCACCATACAATTTGAGTACAATGAAAGACTAAACACTGGCTTTTATTTGTCAAAAGCTGATGGATATTAAAAGGCTATCTAAAAATCTGATGCTGACTTACTTTTGGCATAGTTTCATAGTTGTGTATTAAATGAGAATCACTGATTTAATTCAACAATGTCTGATAGAACAGTTTCCTGCTATCATTTTATAGATTTTGTAACTATTTTTGCCACACAAGAACACTTGCAAGACATCTTGTCAATAAGGCATGTTTTTTTCAAGAAAAGGTTTTCCACTAACCAGCCACTGCAATTGAGGGTTGTGTTATACATTCACATTTTGGTAGAAAAACAAGAGATATCCTTTGTTTTCCACTCTTTCATCAGTCATTTTGATGTTGTGTGTTGAAACAACTGTTATATTTACCAAGGAGTCATTTTCACATTCTCAGTCTTCTGGTACAGAAAGTTGCTCAAACCCCAAGAGCCATTTGGAAAAGATGTAAGAAAAATGGGATCCTTGTAGAGGCCACTTAAAATCTATTAACTTTTAAAATCTTTTAACCCACAATAAAAAACCATGTTTGATACCAGTACACCACCATAGCTGTAATGTCATGTGAAACAGAACTAAAGTTCAAATTTCACATACTGGAAATCTGAAAATTTACAGCTAGAGAACTAGAGAAGTCTCAGCTGAATTTTGATTTCATTTTGATAATTAACAGTATTTCAAATATATATTCATGAGAACCTGCTGCTACCTAGAGCAGTTAATCTCTTTTTAGAAAAATCTGTTCATAAATATGTCCATATATATA
>NW_017728947.1:17267269-17268461 GCF_001723895.1 Crocodylus porosus
AATTGGATGCTTATCTTGCTGGGATCCTATGACCCCAGCTGACTTCCTGCCCTTTGGGCGGGGGGCTGGACTCGATGATCTCCCAAGGTCCCTAATGTCTGTGAAATCTATGAAATTTATCCTATAGAAGGACAAGCAGATCAACAACCAACCTTTTACTAAAACATAGGTTTATAAGAAAATAGGACTGGGAGGGACCTCACAGGGTCATTTTGTTCAACGCGCTGCTCAAGGCAGGATCATCCCTGAATTTAAACCATCCCAGCCAAGTGTCTAACTTCCTCTTGAAAATTTCCAGGGATACAGATACAGCCAGACTTAGGGGTGCATGCTGTGGGTGATTATTACCTAGGGCACTGTATGTAGTCATAGGGCACCAAACATACACATACATGCGAGCAGCCTGCGCTCGCAGCTGCACTCTTCCCCTCACCTTTTCCCTCTCCAGCCAATCCTTGCTCCAGGCAGGAGGCATGGTGCCCAGCCCAGCCCACCTCCAGTGACTGCTCAGGGGGAGCAGAGCCCAGCACATGTGAGCAGGGTCCACCTGCCTTGCTCCCACATAGCTGCAGCAGTACCTGTCTGCCTACCTATGTGGCGCAGCATGCTGCTCTACCTCCCTGCTGTACTGTGCCCCATGCCTCTGCCCACCTGCCTCTGCTTGCAGCAACACTGCTGACTTGGGGGAGGTGGGGAGATTGGCGCCAAAACATCTTCACCCAGGGCACCATTTTCCCTAGGACCAGATCTGGACAGATTCCACAACTGCTCTAGGTAGCCTGTTCCAGTGCTTGACCACCTTCAGTCAGAAAGTTCCTCCTAATCTTCAACCTAAATTTCCACTGCTGCATCTTGTGGCCAATGCTAGTCCTGTCTCCTGCAGACAGAGAAAAGCCTATCTCCATCCTCTGTAATCAGGTGTTTGAAGACTGTTGTTAAATCCCCCCTCCATCTTCTCTTCCAGAATAACCTGACATAGTTAAATTGAAAATATTCTTCATAGAATCATAGAAGTAGGGTCGGACAGGACCTTATAGATCTTCAAGTCTGACCCCCTGCCAGGGCAGGAGAAAAAACTGGGCTCAAATGGTCCCAGCTAGGTAGACATCAAGCCTCCTCTTAAAGACCCCCAGGGTAGGAGCCAGCACCACTTCCCTTGGAAGTTGGTTCCAGATCCTAGCCACCCTGACTG
>NW_017728947.1:17269611-17272450 GCF_001723895.1 Crocodylus porosus
TAGCTCCCTCAACACCCTGGGGTGTTCTTAGCTCTGACTCCATATAAGAAAAAAACCTAATATCTTTACAATGCTCTCTCTCTCTCTCGCACGTATTTGTAAAAACAGATATTTTTTTCAGATTTTTTTCAGATATTTTTTACACCTTTTCAAATATCAATTCTCCTTTATCTATCATATCAATTAGATTATGTCACACTTTTGATTTTTACCTTGTTCCCATTGTATTAGTGTTGTTTGATAGTTGTCTATACTTATACATGTTGAAAGTTCTGCTTTTGTGTCTTTTTGCTAGGTGCATTGATGCTCAGATGAGAATAGAAAAATTTTATGTGAGTATTTCTCTGTGAAATGCTAAAGGAAAAGGTTTAGGAAGTATTGTTGGAGTATGTGACTACATGAATCCCAGTTTAGGCATTTATAAACCTGATATGCATCAGAATAGAGTCTTTTCCATAGCAGTTTTCTTGGGGCCACACCTGCATCCATGCTGCCCTCTCACTTTCCATCTCATGACATGAAGGACAGAGCAGCTGCAGGCATCCCTCAATTGCCTTACCCATTCAGATTCCTAGACCAGAAAACTGAAAACATGAGGCTGGAGGGCACACCATTGGATCCACACTGAAAATATCTCAAATAATCACAGTAACTATAAAGTATGTAATCATTCTTTGAGTGAGGCACTCACTCTATACAGGTGATAAGTTGGTTGGTGCAGTAGAGGAGAGCTGACTGCCACTATTGAAATACACCGCTCTCCCAAACTTAACACATGATCTTGCAGTTATGCCAATGAGATGATGCTTAATAAAATTTCATGGGTTACTCCGAACAAATGTCCGATAAGGGGATGTTCTGGAAGCATCAGAGGGAAATTTGGAGGGAAAAGTTGTTACTAGAAACGCATCTCGAAGAACTACGGTTTTCTGTAAGGTAAATATCTACTGTTTTTCAGTAACTGCTCGACTATCTCAGTGTTCATTGTACTGTTTCCTTAGTCTCTGTTATCATCTGGTGTTTAACTTCTAAAAGCACGTAGCCTTTTCCATCCCTTCCTTTCTACACCTGTTAATAATCAAGCATTCAAGAATATTCCTTCCATTACGTAGATTGTTTCTCATGTATGTGCTTATAAAAGATTAGATCATAGATGCGCCCTTTTCCAATGAATCAAAACCTCTCAGAACATACAGTACCTTTTACTATGCAGCTTTGATTCATCCTTAAAGCAAATCCATGTTGTATACTGAAAGAAGCAGTCAAACTGTGGAGAAAATAGCAGAGCCATGCTATTAAAAATTATCTTAAGGAGGTGAATTAAGGTGGCACAAAAGGTCCTTAATTCTGGCATTTCCTAGTCTCTGAGTGCTTGACTTGTCAATTTTAATGATATTTTAACATAATATGTATATGACAGATTCTCCAAATGTTTGTGAATATGACTGATATGGGTGCAGGGTATGGCTGGTCCAGGTTGGGGTTAATGCCATTTGTTAGACTTGTCCCAAAAGTGGCCAAGTTGTGGTATCCCTAGTTGTGATATTCTTTATTGGAAATTTTCAAGAGGCTGAATAAACATGTCTGGGATGCTTTAGGTATCTTTTATCTAGATATTCCTTCTGGTCCTTTCTAACCATATGAATCTATAATTAATATTGGGACTGGTTGTTGTTCTGATATAGACTCGGGGCCAGATGGACCCCTTCTTGGGTTAGTGTTGGTATTGATTTGAAGCCAGTGTTGGACCAGCATTTACTAGTAGATGGTCATTTAATCAGTCAGGCAGCAAGGCATGTCAGTTAATCTTTAAATTACTCATGTGCCATATATTTTTTCCCAGTGCTTGATCAGCTCTGTTATAACTAGTGACAGGTTTTAATGAAAATCAACTGCTTTCAAAGTATAGCAGGTGCATATTTAAAACATGGATGATGTCTGCAATCTGACTAACTCCTGCCTATCTTGTGCTGCTGCTCTTGTAGAGATGGGCATATGAGCAAAGGAGCTTTCTAAATTAGAGTTGTCCAAACATAATAGTGGAAAAATTTATATAACAATGTATCCTTTAATTTGTTTTGTTTTAAATGGGCTCTTTTGTAAGCCAACATTTGTACACTGAAGTTATAACTTCAGGGTTGGAATCTTTTTTATTCCAGTTTTTCATTTTCAGCATAAATTGAAAACCAAAACATTTTGATTTGAGTTCAGAGGGTCTGATTTTCTTCCTTTTAAATTTAGTTTTATACATGTATAAGTGACATTGATCTCCAGAGTTACTCCTGATTTTTCCCAGTGTAAGAGTGGAGAATCAAATCCTAAAAGTGTAATTAAAAGAAGTACTACACATCTTCAAAAAACTACATCCACTGCTTTTGACTAGTGATTAAAAACAGTGTTTTGTTTTTTCTGTAGCATCTGAACAAGTTTTATGACTAAGAATATTTCTTATCTTTTTATGACGTCACAAATAATGTCATAACATTGTAAGATGGAGACAAGATAAGATGTATTGTACTGATGTGATAAAGAACCGCATGAGTTAATGTCAAGTAATATGAGCTATGATACTGTTAGAAATGGAGTATTATTATAATATTGTTAGAAATGGACTATTGTTAGAAATGCACAGTTTGCATCTCGCACCTGATAAGAAAAAAAACACTGCCAAGGACTTTTTTTTTTCCTTGGCCAGCCTTGCCACAGTTTTTCTTAAATCACAGACTCTCCCCCAGCCTCCCCCTAGCCTTTCTCATGCAGATTACAGAAGCTGGAATTCAACTGACTGTGTCCTTGGGGGGGTTAAACTCTTGGTGACCTAAAGAACTTTCTGAGCATG
>NW_017728947.1:17272550-17287550 GCF_001723895.1 Crocodylus porosus
GGAAATGAGCTGTAAGAGTTCCTGTTTCTGCACACGTGCTCAGGAGGAAGAAGGATAAATACAGCCTGCAAAAATTCCGTGGTGGGTTCGGAGTAATCTGAGTCTTTGACTCTGCTCTGACCCTATTTGCAAATACACCTTTTGTGTTGCTAAATGAGTGTGTGTCTATGATTTTGGTGGCCTCCAAGAAACGGACCGCAACCTTTTGCAACAATACTGTTAATGCTTTTAAAATGAGATAAAAACTACTCAGTACCTAGAAAATGAAAAAGGAAAAAGTTGTAAACTCCTTCAGAGGGCTAATATGTTGTTATGAAAAGCAGGGAGGGTTTAAAATTCATTAGAAAAGAGTTTACTTTATGTTGTCCTTGTCATACTTTCATAGAATAATCTGGGCTAGATCATCAACTGAAATTGAGCAATCCCCATTCCAGACGTACAGTTTGTTGGCTTTACCAGATAACAGAAGAACAGTTTTAGTTTTGGAGGGTTTTTACTATATATATTAGAAGAGTCTAAAATCTTGCACAGGTCTTCACAATATGAAGTGATTTTAACCATTCTTAAAAGGAAAAGTATCACTATATACAGACCAGGGACAAGTAACCTGTTACTTGGCCTTGCTTCCAATACTGGGTAGCCAACTGAATGCATAACATACCTCATCAAATCAAAGTGTGCTTTTGAAAATGAGGCTTTAGAGATTTGAGTCAATAGCAATGTTGTTAAATGCATCAGACTTACTGAGGAATTGTACTGGTTTGCTTAAAAATCTATTTTTATAAGATGTAGGCAGACAAGGTTCTTTGTGTAAATGTGATCTCTTTTATTAGACCAACTAAAAAGTTGGAGAAATATATCTTGCATGCCTCTGACTTCTTTATTAGTCATTCCATCCAGGAAGAGCACACACACTAACTGCAGACTCTTCCTCAGCCTGACGAAGGGTTTTTAAACTCAAAAGCTTGTTAAGATGTATTTCTCCAACTATTCAGTTGCAAGCTTTTGGGTACAAACACCCTTCTTGAGGTATAGGGAGAGTATGCTGGTGTTTTATAGATTTCATAGACATTAGAGCTGGAAGGGACCTCGTGAGATCATTGGGTCCAGCCCCCTGCCCAAGAGGCAGGAAGTCGGCGGGGGTCACATCACCCCAGCAAGATAATCATCCAAGTGTTTCTAAAAGATATCCAAAGTAGGTGCTTGCTTATGTTCTCCTGGATGGAATACAAGCCAATATGCAAAATGCAGGTGTAGCAGGGCACTGGGGTGCCTGCTGCTGGTGTTGATAATAGGGCTTAGCTGTCAGTCATCAGGGCAACACAGCCAGCAGTTGCCAAGGCAACAGATTGGGTCAGCTGACTGCCGGGGGCTGGGCCTGGGCCATATAAACAGAAGAGGCTGAGGCCCGAGCCAGTTCCCCTCTGGCAACCTAAGGAGCAGCAGCTCTGCTGCAGGGCAGAGCAGAGCAGGGCAGTTACCATCTAGCAGCCTGAGGAGCAAGAGCTTTGCTGCCGAGCCAAGCCAAGTAGAACAGCCAGACCATCTGCCTGATGAGAGAGAACCCCTGGAGGTATTGCAAGAAGGCCAGGGTGGCGCCGGATTTATGTTGTAGCCACAAGGCTCATTCTGGGGTTACAGCCGGGTGGCTTAGAGTTGCGTTAGAGCCAGGAGGCTTATGCGGGTGTTATAACCGATTTGGCTTATGGTTTACGTTTGTGTTAAACCGGAGGACCGGGTGAGGCTATAAGGGGACGGAGGAGGCCTCATTAGGAGCTCCCCAGTACAGTGGGGTGCTCCCAGTGTGGTAGAGAGCACTGCATTTTGGGGTGGCTCGACCCCAGCCCAATGGGGGGGCGATTATCAGGACAGGCTTAGGGGAGATCCCCAATAGCGTGGGGTTTTCCCGGGTGCCCGGAGAGGGGACAGCATTCGGGTACCAGAGTGAAGGCACGGCAGTTGGCGCCAGGGGCGCTGCATTTGGGGTGTTGTGACCCCAGCCCCGTGTGGGGTGGTATTTAGCCCAGAGAAAGCGAATCGGGGTGCTGTGACCCCAGCCCCATGTGGAGCGGCATACAGGCCCCAGAGCGGGCGAGCGAGCGCGGGAAACGCGAGGCATAGGCCCCAGAGCGGGCGAGCGAGCGCGGGAAGCGTAAAAGCCCGAAGTAGGGCAGAGCATGCGGTTGGAGGCCCGAGGCAGGGTGAGCGTGCGACTAAGCCTGAAGTAGGGCGATCGTACGAATAGGAGCCCGGAGAGGGCAGGGCATGTGGGACAGAGCCCAGAGAGGGCGCATACATATTAGGGAGCTTGGAGAGGCCCCTGTGAAGGGGTGCGTACATAGAATGCACATAGAGACATAAGAACCTCCGGTACACCTGCGAGGCTTGGGGCGTGCTGAAGGGGAGGTCAGAGGCACGCGTTGCCCATAAGGCTGGGGTGCACTGGATCACGGGATGGAGTAGGGCCAGTACAAGAGCACTGTGTCCAGGGGAATTGAAGGCAGCCTCCCATATAAAACTGTATATAAAACTAAGACATGGCAGGTGAGAAAGAGGGTGTGTTTGAGCCCCAACTTGGCACGGTAGGGGTGCCAGCGGAGATCACGGCTGCCCCGGCGCCACGCCCTGTGACAGCAGGTCTGGGAAAATGCAAATGTGTGGCAGGAAGGATCAGAGGCCATGGGAGACCGTATGTGTGAGACGGAAGAAACACATATATTGTTTAACAATTCAAGTTTGCCATAATTATTAAATTGAGTTAGCTAAAACCACTTGCTCTTTATGGTTCCATTGGGCAGTATCCTTGACATTAGAATAGCTGAGCAAAGGACTATTTAGGAACAGGTTGATGAAAGAAAACTGAAAACTTTTAAATCCTTATTCAGTTGTTCTTCCTCATAAATAATGGGATTGAGTCATGAGTTTTCTTCTCTGTGCTCTATATGTTATGCCCTAATATGTTCCTTTAATCTTCAATTTTAAACACTTCAGAAAAAAGCAAGAGTATATTAGATAATTTAAAATATTTGCATTTTAATGCTTAAGGGAAAGGTAGCTATTTCCAAAAATTGCTGAAGAGCTCAAAACTTAACATGTCCTGCTGAAACATCCCACAGAGTTCCACTTACCACCAGCTGAGTTATTTCTCAAATGCCCGTCAAGAACTACACACAGCTGGCCACAATCCATTCTTATCAGCAAGATAGAAAATAGTGAGAGAAGTGAAAGAGCAGCAGGGCTGTGTTGACAACAAAATATAGGGTCCTATACTGTTACTCAGCTTATATGGGTTTGGAATCTTGGGGGAAAGAATAAAGAAACTGCAAGGACAGCATTTTTATGGTGAATCAATTCCCTGGTGCATGTAATAACTGGATGGCTCTCATGAATCTACTGAATATTATGTAATTTTCATGTGTTACAGGATTCTGTGGAACATGTAATTTATGTGTGTTACTTTGAAAAAACATTTCTCTGTCCTTCACTACACTGAATCCTAAAAAACTGAATCTCCAGTCAAGTTTGAAATGACACAGCCTCTTAGCAAGCCTGCCTCTTGTGTAAGAACAGCATAGAAATGAACAAGGTAATCTTTCAGACTCAACTGATTTGGTCAAGTTTTCACTGCGTCATATGTGCTTAAAGTCTATGGGTGTGTATAGATGAAATGGGGGCCCTAAATGGATGCAGTGGGTTTTTTAAAACACTGCTTCAATTTACGGCCCTTTAAACCACTGTGTCATGCACACACCCAAAGTTACCTGCTTCTCTGGCAGCAGAGAGGGAAGGGCGAGATGCCGGTGGGCAGAGTGGTCCCTGGGCTGCAGAGGTGGGGGCTGGTGCTTACTTCTGCAGAAGCAGCAGCCTCCCCCAGGTGGCACCTGCCCACAGGCACCCAGCTCAGGTGGTCCCAGAGGCACCTCAGCCTCTGAGGGAAGCACCAGGCCCTAGCACAGCTCAGGCAGGCAGGCTGTGGGGGGCGGGGGCAGCAGGGCAGGGGTGAGGAGATCAGGCTTGCTGCTTTTTTCTTGGGTGGAGTCTGCCTTCCTGGGCTGCTGCCAGACTGTCTGCATGGGCTTCCTGCAGAACCCCTAAGCGGCACAGAGCCCGGTGCTTTGCTCCATGGCTGTAGGGCAGAAAACCAAGGAGGAGGAGTTTTTGTTTGCTGTGCCCCAAGTCATTTAAAGCACATTACACTGCCAAATTTGCTACAGCAGTTGGAATTACTGTGCAATAGGCCGCTGATGTGTACAAACAGCAACACCATTAAAGTGGTGCAAAAGAATTTAAGCCGCTTTATATTGTCGTGCACACATGCCCCTTGTTTCGTCTGCATGTGGCCCAATGCATCCATTAACATGTTGTACACATTGTTGGGATGAAAATAAAAATCATTCCATATTGTAGATGAAAGTCAAACATAATATAGAACCTTTTATGTGAGAGTACCTGTGGACCATACTGCCTAGAAGGAATAGACCAGGGTTTTAGGGACTGAAAAAACAGAAGTTTGAAGCAGGTGAACAAACTTGTCTTACCTTAACATATGCACAGGAGGAATGAAGTTAGGAAGGCTGGACTTTAGAGAATTTTACTGGGAAGCGATAAAGTTTTGAAAGAGCCAAGAGCACCAGGTAGTACGTAGTATTTTTTTAAACTTGGTTGGTTACCAAATGTAAGAGCTGATACTGAAACTGACATAAAGAACTCCTTAAAACTCACATATGGCTAAATTTACAGTAAGGGAATACTAGGCTACCATTAATACACTCTGTAGAATTTGCTATTGCAATCTGACTGACATTCCTTCATGCATTCTATCTCCCTTTACACACATGGGCCAGGTACAGACATTACACTTTTACCAGTATAAGTAATCAAAACCAGTCTGTCTCCACAACATAACAGAAGTTTGGCGCACACAGCCTGGTTTAAAAATGGTGAAACCTGGTCTGAGATTTGCTGTCCCCACCAAAGGGCAAATGCGTGTCCTGTTCGCTACCAATCTAAACTACGCCGCTTACAGAACTACACCATTACTACGTTGCGTAACTTTGATCAGTTCTGCCTTGGGCTTTTTAAATGTCTGTACCTAGCCATACAGTATATTAACATATATAGGGAGAGAGTTTCAGTAACTGATTCTCAAACACTCTAAGGTATTTCACATTTTCATTTTTTAAATCTCTGATTAGTTTGGTCAAGACTAAGAACCATTAATATTTAATTTTTAAATAAAATTTTATATCTAGAAGTTCAAAATTCCCATGCTGTACCATTGGATTTTCAAGAGCTTTTAAGTCACTTAGAAGCATTAGTATAACTGAAAGTCAATAGGATTTGTGCTCTTGAAAATCATATTTATGTATGCGTGTGTATATTTACCTTCCATAAACAAGTCGCTGTATATTTCAAACAACAAAAATCTCTTTGGGCTGAGAAAAGTACCACATCAGTACTCTGAATGAATGTCAACTCAATTCTTTCTCAAAAGCTGAGGTTAAAAATGGAAATACTATTGAATCCCCCTCCCCCACAATAGTGCTCTCAGTCATCCCTACAATAAGGAAAGAGAGTTGCCCCAAATTAGGAATGTGTTATGACAATAGCACCATCTAGTGGGTACTGGAACTTACTGAATGAGATATCAATTGAAAAGGAACACTCGCTTCCTGTATATGCAGGTTCCACGTGATATTATTGTTTTCATTACAGAGTTGTACACCTGTCAGTTATTCTGGTGAAAAATAATTTTAGAAGTCTCCTGTTACTAGTGGGATTAGTCAAGTTACTAGGGTGATAGACATTTTAGAAAAATCTAAAACAGATTTAGTTAACATGGGGCTCTCTCTTTCCAGTAAATATATTGTGGACATCATCATCATCCATGAGTATCTTGTAGGGGAGTACTCCCTGATGAGCTGTTCTTGGATTTCCTATAAGAGTTTCAAAAATGAAATGAAAAATACTGAAAAGGCTTCAGGGCTGACCTATTTTTCCAGTGATCTGTGTTCAAAGACCTTCCTGCTTATCCAATATCTTATTTCCAGTAGAGGGTAGAAGTACAATGTGATTAGAAATCTCTGTAATATTAAAAATTAATTATCTTCTACAAAGTAGTAACTACACAGCACAGTGTGAAAACATTGCTTGAGTTATCTTGATGATGTAATGTATCCATAAGCTAACCTGACTTTTTAAGGGCAATATTTTCCTCAATTGATGAAGATAGATCTTGGTCCCACGGAAATCAGTGGGATTGTCACTGTTTTTTTGAGGAGCCAGCACTTCACAAGAGACGTTTCTGCAAAGAATAGATTATGACTAGAAGCTTCTCATTAAGAAAGTATGGTCATTTTGAAACAGTCACCAATTCTTTTCACTTCTCTTTCACAGAATAGAATTTGTAACTAAAATAGCAAACTGCTCAGTGAAAGATGATAGAATAGCATGATGACATTTAACAAAGGTTTTTTTCAAATGCCCATTGCTAGTATCTCAGCTAGGGTTCTGGCATTAGCCTGACTGATTTTCATGTGTTCAATCAAATCCAAATCTTCATATTTAATTGAAATGTAATCCCCTTAGGTTCAAATTATGTGGGGCATTGAACACCTGGCAGGAGGATATCCCATGCCCCCACAAATTAATTGGGACTGGGATATGAGAGTCATGAATGCCTTAGAGGAGGATTTGACACAGGATCAGGCCCCTAAAATGTTCTTTTTGCTTTCTTAAAATATATAGGTGCTTACTGTCACTCGCATGAAGAATTTATATATAATTGCCCTGCATTTTCATTTAGTTATTTGATGTACAAATGGTCTGTCACTTTGAGGAGTATGGGTATTTCTTTCTCAGTGAAGGTTTCTTCAAACTATTTTCTACTGCATTTATATGATGCTGTTTTGAAAATTTTTGTGTGACCACAGGGGTTATGAAATTGAAAGAATAATATCACTGGCTAGAGACAGGAGCTATGCATGTTTCTCCACACATCTCTGCCAATACCTATCAGTCTTGATCTGTATCATTCCCTCTGTTCCAGGCCATGGTCCTGCTCATGCAAAATTGTGGGGTGGATTTTAAAATCCTACATACAAGTGTAGTATTTTTGGTCCAGTCTGTCTTTTAGATGCACTTCTGTGACCTGCACCAGCTATGGTGAAAGTTTCAAAGTGTGGAGTCCAGCTGTGAGACTTATCTCTTTTAATATGCTGAAGTAAATTTAATGTGTCATTGATCTACATGCTCTAAATTTCAAAGTAAACAAAATCATAGTTAATGCCATTTTCGCATTGACTCAACCTCTTGGTAATTATTTCCTATACTCAGTACCAGTCACTGGCACTCTTGTTCCATCTGATCTGCTTTGTCAGAACTGAACTATGTGCTGTGCAATATACATTGTGGAGTAATCTTCCTGGGAGAAATGTAAATGATCTTTAATTAGAAATCTTTAGGGCCAAATCCTGAATGGGACAAAACTGGGTGGGGATGAGAGTGATACCCTTGAGTTCAAGGGACAAAAAGCTCCCTCCCTCAGTCAACTTTAGTCAACCATTCACCACCTGTGATTGCAACAGAAATACTTTACTCCTAAGCATAGAGGAGTATCTGGTTTCAGGCACAATAGCTGCTATGCTTATGAGTTTTGCCTCCAGGATTGGGAGCAGAGAGAGCCACCCACAGCCACACCTATTGCTACTCTGAATCAGATGCCCTTTTCCTCACGTGTCATGTGTGAAATATGGAGGAGCAGGGGTGGGGGACTGTACTGAGCATGCTCTGCTCTACATTTGTGCTTCTCTGCACTAATGACAGGGTTTCTGTGTCACTTCAGCTACATAATTCCAGTGCATTCTGTGACATGCAGCTTACTCCTTTTGCAGGATTTGCTGCTGGTAGAGAAATGGAATTTTATGCTAGATTTTTGACACACCTACACTGGTATGAACAATGTGCATTCTAGGCTAGAGCCACTTCCCTCTAACACGAAGTTTCCCCTTTAACTTTGCATGGACCAGGACTATCTATATTAAAAATCATTGTAATACTTAGATATCTGCAATACTTTGACATTATTTCATTTATGATCTTTAACAGTCTCCAGTAACCCAGATGATACCTTTAAAAGAAACAATCCTTCACTTCATGGCATCAGAAAACAAATGTAGTTCCTGCTTTTCAGCATGAAGGCAGTTGCACTACTGACTGCTATTGTAGATGAGTCTCAATAGTTTCCAGCTGATCAGAGAGTAAGTGAGACTGTGTATTGAGAAGGCCTGAATTCTTTTTGTAATACTATTTGCAGCTTTGCTAACTAAAAACAGCACCAACTTTGTAAATGGAAGCAAGGTTGTAGAATCATGTTCAAGGCAGTCCAGTGACATGTCTAGTAGACTCTCAAATCTTGATTGATAAAGGGATAAAGTGCTACATCAGTTGAGCTAGACTGATATCTTCTCTGGCTCACACAAGAAACAAATAAAGAAGCACCCTTCAGTATCCCCAAGATTTTACCCGATTATAGTGTTCAGCACAATGAATGAAATGCAGCAGAGTAATCTTACTTTGTCCAAGGCAGCCTGGTGTTTACAGCTGACACTTCAACACTACTGCCATAGGATACCAGTGTACAACACTCGAGGACACAAGGGAGCGTCTCTCACATTTTCAGTTTTACTTAGTAAAATGTTAGATTTTAATTCTTCAAAGCATCCAGTTGGTGGTGCCAAATTATAACTGCAAAGGTTCATTTTCTGTATTTTGGTATTTATGGTAACTATGCACAGATAAATTATAAGGGTTTTAGCATTCTGCTTTGTGAAATTCCTTTCTCCATCTCTGTGTACCCCACTCTTTAAAAAATACCATGGAACTGATTCTCATAGCCTGCACCTGATGTGATTATTTACACCTTGCTACAAAGAGGGCTAAACTATTACTGTTCTTATTTTCTAGCATTTTAACACTTGCTGTACAAAGCATAAATGGCTGCAGGAGGAGAAGAGTATGTAGAGGATTGGGCCCAAGGAATGTTCTCCTTGACTAATGTGTTTGCTACTTCATAAATCATAAAGAAATGTGAAGACACGTGCACCTGCCTTCCTGGATGGTCACTGTCTCTATACCTGGCATTCACATCATTTGCTTATTCCAGCTAATGTACTGCCCAAGGTCTTTAACACATGTATTATGGCTGCTGATGAGTCAGCTGATGACTTCGTTTCTGTGAAAACTATTTCATTTGGAAGAAGATACCTGTTTTCAATATTTTTTTTTAAAGAGAGGAAGGGCACCGTGTTATGTTTCATTGGCCTAACAGTGACCTATAAAATGTGCTGGTGCGAACAGAAAATGTAATGCACCAGCGACAACAGCAACAGTCTGTTTTCATTTGTTTTGATATTTGATTATAAAGGTTAGAGCAGGGAATGAGAGTGCTAAATTAAAGTGCTTACTTTCTTCTGGCTCTCAGCCAGGAAAGCCAAAGCCCTTCTGGAGGGCCCCCATCTACTAATGATAGGGACCCATGAAGGAGCTCAGCCTTAGTTCTTTCCTGAAAGTTGGTTCTGTCTTTCACATTGTGCTGGGCCATAGATTTGGACATTTTATAAAGACTGTTTCAGTCCTAAACCTAATGATTGCCTTTGGCCTCCCCCCTGTTTTCCCATTTTCCACAGGAAGGTTATAACACAAGGCATATTGCAAAATAGGTTATTCCAGCTGTGATAAGGCTGAGATGAAGTGGTTCAATTACTTGCTAACAGGCCGGGAAAGTATCAAGTAGGAGGTGAATCAAGGATAGAGTAGGACTACTTGCTCTTGATTTCCCTTGCTTTTGGAATTCACCTAATGCAGAACCAGTTTAATCACTTCAGTGCACAGTGATAGATACTTTCCAAAGAAAAATTAAAGAATGCCTGTGATGGGCTCTGGACACTGAAGGCAGCTTCACTGCAGGAATAAAAAAAGAGCAGGATTTGGTTAGTGGTCCTAACTTTTATGAGCAATAACTGACTATTTGATGAAAACCCAAGGTCGGAAAACCCATTTCTCTGACTGTGTGCATATTGACTTTTCTTATTTAAATTCTTTAATGAGTTAAATATTTCATGCATCTTTTCTTTTCCTGCAACTAGATAATTTTGCCCTCTCTCCTGCTCTCTAATCATTCCCATTTTCTTTCATTTTTACTTTCTTTCTCTTGTTTTTGCTCCAGTTAGGAATGAAGCTTATGGTACAAGTTGTTCAGTATTCCTCTAAAACTCAACATTGCCCTACAAAGCTTAAACAAATTACAAGAAGAGCTTCTCTTTCCAAATATTTCTTTTTCCACATAAGGTATTGCCAGCTCTTGCAACTTCATCTGGAGTGTAATGATATCTGATATTTGTATTCAAGTCCCAACTCATTGATTCATATGAGTACATGATAATTCCAGCTTTTGTTTAAAACAAGCAAAAAATTCTAGCCCTTAGCTAAGTACAGACAGTCAAAAAGCCCGAAGCTGAATCTATTCAATCTCTGTAGATTAGTCTAAGCTGCATAGATTGAACTGATAAGCAAGTGAACAGACATTCACTTTTGATTCTTGAAATACAGCCACATGCTTCAGTGGCTTAGGCCGGAAGTCGGGGGGTGCTAGAGCATGCCTCCCTGCTTGGCTGAAGCATACAGGTTGGGCCAAGGCTAGCCTATCCAAAGGGGTTTGCAGGGAAGGTGCAAAGCATCCTGGGATTCTGGGGGACTGTGAGTTAACTGATTTAGGTTAAATTGGTTTATTGAACTTCTGTCCCATATTCCCTCCAGATTTAAGTTAAGTCTGATACCACATCCATCCAGGTTTATCTTAAACTGGTTTCAGCCATTTTTGAAAGTGGTTTATGTGCACTGAACTTCTGTTGTGTTACAGATTTGAACCAGTTTCCAGTCACTTATACTGGTTTATGTCTATTTTATGTCCCCAGCCCTTGTGGTTTCAGAGAAGCTTGAAAATATGACCCAAGGCCATCCAAAGTCTCAACAAACAAATGGATAATAAAAAAAACTCCATGTTTATTTGTTTGCTTGTTTGTTTTTAATGTCTTGATTTTTAATTTATTGATTTTTTTTGGGGGGGGGGTCCCAACCCATGTGTTTTGTACATCTGTATCAGTCGTCTGTATTAACCTTACATAAACAGCATGACAGGGCCTCTGTATTGACTTCATGGGGCTTTGCCTTAACACTTATGATCAACTTATGGGGCATGTAGTAAAGGTAGGTTGCTGTCAATGCATTTCAACATGTGTATATGCCTAATACTTCATCTGTTCCACAGTTTGACTATATCTGATTTTATAACTGCTTATATTTTTATGGGCTGGCTGGTTGTGTTTTTTTATGCATTATACAAATCTAATTATGGGTCCAGAGCTTTCATTCTTGGTTCCTGGAAATTCTGTTTTTAATAAGTGTTGTATTTTAAAGAATAATGGGGGGGGAAACCAGTGTATGTTATATATATTTTTACAGTTTTTTTCTTAAGGTGAAATTGCACACTGTGACTAAAAATGGCTTGTCAAATATATATTTACTTCTATGGGGTTTTTTTCCTATCAGATATTGTGATATAACCCAGAGATAAGGACTTATACCACTTTTTTTCTATATTTCAAGCTGGTAAATTGTACTGCACTCAGATGTCATGTTAAAATGGAACTAATATTAGGGTAGCTCGTTCTGTAAAACTCAACATCTTCCTTTGATGTCTCAGCAAGGAATCATGAATGATCTTTAGATCTGGCTTTATGTTTAAGTTTAGTTTAGGGATTTGGTTAAAATATGTTAGGAAGGAATATTTTAGGCCCTGATCCTGCAAAGACTTAAGCATATATGGAATTTTATGGACATGAGTAGTTCTATGGAATTTGGTGCAACCATTCATATTTTTAGTGTTACTTATGGCCTCAAGGATTTTTCTGAATTGAGCCTAAAATTTCCTAAATACACTCTGTAAAGAAGTATTTTAAAATGCCAGGTCACATTTTTAAATGAGCACAAGGAGTGATAGGGGTACTTCTTGTTTAGCAACACTGAAATCAATATTCAAGTTCAGAAGACATTTTTAGATGTCAATTTGCTGCTGAAGCTACTTTCTGATAGCAGGCACATGCTGTTGTGAAATAGTTTACATTTCACAACCTAAGATTTACAGGCATCTTATCATTGCAGCCTATAAAAAAAGAGTCGAGCCATTATGCAACTTGAAAAACCCATCCATAGAAGATAATAGACTCATAATTTTTCAGTATAAACTACAGAGATTTTTGTAACAGGAATTCCTCTACTTTCTATTTAAAGTATGTATTGTGTGCGGCTTAAAAATAAGTTGATGGTTGCGTAATTTTGAGGTTTTAACTTATTATCGCTGTATATGCTATAGCATTTGTATTTGTTCAATGTAGGCATATTTGCAAATACTTCAGGTAGGCAAGGTTTTATAAATATGTCAATCACTCTGTGCTAGTCAGTGACTAGTACAATAGGACCTTAAACTTTGTTGGGCCGTGAGTACAATAACAACAATAAGATTAATCATAGTCATTTTCATCACCAGCAGCATCTACTAGATTTTATTTTTCTTTCTAAGCCACCACCTTTTCCCTACAATAAAACATCTGAAATAAAAGTAATGAGCACCAATAGCCATTGAATCCTCATATACAGGCTTTAGGACAAATCAGACATTGAGTTGTAAATAACTATTTCCTTTCTGTTACTCTCCTAAACATAAATTTCAGCTTTACCTATGGGTATATTCATAATGTGTTAAATATTATTATCTGTATGAAAGAAGTCAAGCTGCAAGCAAGAGAGATGAGTTTATAATTATGCAACCTAAATACAAAGCAGAACTATAACAGATGCCAGGTTGTAGGATCCCAGTCACAAATTAGAATGCAAACTGACAGTCTTAAACATTCACAGTCAGATGTGGTTGATTTGGTCAGTAACTACAGGATATGTACATCCAGCATAACATTTCCTTTCTATAAAATATATTTTACTTTACCTTGTCCTTATTTGCCTCTTGGAGTTCCTGCTTAGTCTTTCATCTCCTCTACAAACTATATTGAAGAAATATAATTTGATTTTTAAAAACCAAACTACCAGCTGGCTGCAACTTGCAAAGGTTGAAGCCACAGTTTATAGCTGAGAGCTGTAAACATTCATGAGTTCCTTTTAAAAATTAGTAGCATCTTCTCCCCAGAATTGCTATCATACATGAATACAATCAAAATATGCAGCCCAAAGTAACCAGGCTGGATTTGAAAAGTGGATAAATTAAGAGGTAGGAGAATAAGTAATCAGCTGAAGGTTGCATAGAAATGACTGAAGACAAATCAAGTAGGGAACAGGATAGTGCAGGAAATCTGAGCATATTTGCTTCAGAAAATACAATTCACTTGTACTTTTTCACTTGTACTTTTGCACTTATGATTTACCCTGGAGAGATGTAATAAAAATTGGAATCAGCTGAAAGTTTGAACTGTGCCCTTGATCTAGGCCTGTTGAACTGTTTGTGTGCATGAAGTTGCATGTAAATATAACTTCCAAGGTTAAAAGGCCCAGATTGGCATTTAGGCCTGATCAATATCTTTTGAAGTCAATAGTAAACCTCCCAATAGATTTAAAAGGTCAGTTCTTAGACCCTAACTATAGAGATTGCAATGCTGTCAGCATTTACAAAAGATGCAAGAAAAATGTTTCATGCAGTAGAGACCATAGTTCAGTACTCTGTTCTCGAACAAAGCACAGGGGATATGGTGTAACGGTGCATCAGTACTTGCAGTCTTTACTGTAACCCTAGTGGTTTACAGTGGCTCCTGTAACCTTTGGGTTATGGATTCATAGTCCAAAGCAATATAGATACTCTGACTCTCTTACTCTTTCCTCCCACTCTATGCGTGTTATCATAAAGGTTTTGCTGGTATCCAAGATGTTAACAAATGGCAGAGACATAACTGAGCTGTGCAGATTATCCCAAAGAAGCACTACTTTAAACCCACCACTCCATTCCATGGCCATGCAGAGATTCTCCTTACCAATGTGATTTGTAGTTAGAAACACTGGAGAGTTAGGATTAGGACATTTTAGACCTTTCCAGAAATTTTTGTATGTTGGATTTTATATCAACATCCACAGAAATAGTGTTGGAAACCCCTTTCTCCATGCAAAATACAACACTTTCCTTGGGTGCTGCACTTGGGTGCAAAACTCTCCTATCTGTATTTGTTTTTAATCTGTATCTCATCCTTCTCTTCCCCCATCAAGAAATTATTGCTCCTCCACGTCCACAGGTGATAAGCAAAAATGGGGAGGCATAACACAGAGAGAAGTTTGATGCTTGTTCCTGGCTCAGGTGGCAGGAGATACACTGTGACCTTTTGAGGTCCTTTTTCCTAACTATGGAAAAAGTTAATCCAAGCTACCATAGACTAGAAAAATAATTTATTATCGTGGGCAGGTCTTTCCTGTTGCTGTGTGAAATCTGCTAGCAGGACAAAAATATTAGAAGGTGAAGTGCAGTTAAACTGGCGTAGCCCTCAACTGCAAATAGGGTGATTTATTTTTCACGGTGGTGTGTAGTGTATTGTAGTGTTTATTTCATATGATAGGAATTGTATGAACATGCATTATATGGAAATCTCTATCCAAAGATTTTATCACACATCACAAACTTTGATTAATTTTACCTCAATACGAGCATCATACAGATAGGTATTATAACCCTTCTTTTACATTTGAAGGAACCGGAGCAGTATTGCACTTTAAGAGGCTTGTCTGTATCACACAGGAAGTCTCTGGCAGTTATAATTCTGCCTAGATACCCTTCCTTTGTATTGTACGTAACCACAAGATAATCTTTGCTTCCTAGTTATGTGATATAAACATGAAATGCAAATTTACAAACTGATATGTATCATTACTATTATACTAACATCTTAAATT
>NW_017728947.1:17290050-17298706 GCF_001723895.1 Crocodylus porosus
AAATAACCTTGCTAAATTTACTGATTTTTATTCTTTCTTTAAAAGGAATTATTTTTCAACTACTGTATCCTATCAGGTTCAGAGCATTACTTTATTTTTGTCATCTGTTATGTGAAAGCCGTATTTCAGGCATTCCAACTTTTTCTTTTTACCATGTGTGGAATAGCATTAAACTTTGTCCCTGTCACTCTCTGCCATCCCCCTCCTTCCCTCCCCCACCCTCCATTCCTCCCCCATTTGTGACATTTCAATATTTGCCTGCACCTTTATTTGCTGTCGGCAGATAACTGCAATTCCTTCCTACAGGGTAACCCAGGCACCACTATTAATAGATTTTGTTAGATTCAGAATATTATGGCAAGAGCTTGTGTCTCCTTTTCAAACATTCTAATTGCATTCCCCCTTGAAATCTTTTATTGTCTGATGGCTTATGTCCTTCTGGATTTTAAGTTCTTGCTTTTAAGTTGTTACATATCTTTGCCTGTTTCTTATTAGTTAAAAATCTATGGTTGGTAGAGCTAAGGATAAGAAGAAGGACTTATATTTGGAATAAGAAACTCATAACAATAATAGAAACCCAAGTCTAGATAGGAATTGTTAAAATATCAATCATATTGCAGAAAAAGTGAGAGTATTACATATGCAATACAAATTACATATTATATAAAAATGTTATGTATTTTTGTATTTCAAAAGAAATATGATATCTTACAGTGATAATGAAACATTGTAAAAATGTGAATTATTCAAAGTTTGCAGGACCACATTACTTGCACACAAGATTATTAAAGAATTACCTGAGAAATTCTTTGACTCAGATGTTGCTTAGATGCTGAAACACCAGGAAATTCTAGGGAGCTGGGAAAACTAAAGCTTAATGGGACAACATGTAAACGGATAAACAGAGTGGCAGAGGAAACTGTCAGCTGGTTAGTTTTTGAATGCCAGTTCTAGGCAAAATTATGGGTACCCTGATATGGGATGTTATTGGTAAATGGTAAATGGTTAAATATGGTAGCATATTTAATAACAATCTACATGATTTTATGGAAAACAGGCCTTGGGCAAATAAAATTAATATTGGTTTCTGACAAAATCCTAAGTCTGGTTAATAAGGTATTTCTGTGGATGGATGTGCAATACAATTAGGTTTTTGTAAAGCAGATGGTTTAGTCTATGTGACGTTCTTATTCAAAATGATACAAAATCAATATTAAGAGGATTTGAAATTAGTTGCCACACAGAACTCAGAAAATAATTGTAAGTGAGGAAACATCAACTAACATGTTTCTGGGCATTCCACAAGGATCTGTTCTTGGTACAAGGTGTTCAGTACACTTGTACATTTTCTTAAATAAAAAATGAAATGATAATATTTGCATAAACATTGATTCCAGGAGTAGTGAATGATGCTTGATACAAGTTCATTGTCAGAATGACCTAGATCATTTTATAAATCTGACTCATTTGGATTTGGATGGCATGTGTTAATTCAGACAAATCCAAGATCATGTATCCTAAGCAAAGAAGGTAGGTCACACATAAGATGGGGTACTATATAAAGCAATGAAAAGAACAACTAGATAGAAAGGGGAGATAAATATAGGTGGAAGGGAGCTAATTTATTTTAGCCAGTGAAATGTTGAAGCTAAAAGTGTGAATGTGATCCCTGAATGCATAGTCAGTGGACAATCAAGTAGGGGTAAAGAGTTTACAGCATTTCTGCAATAGTGGGTGCATCTACATGAGACACTACATATTAGCCTAATAACTGCGCAGTAGCATGTCATGGCAAAAATGTGCTAATAGCCTACTGTGCAGTGTTATTAGGCTAATGCACAGTAAACGTCACTAAATAACTATTCACTGGTGCTACAGTGCAGTATCTCTAGGTACTGTGCATTTAGTTAGTACTTCATTAAGGAAGTACTAAACTAAATACGCAGTATCTAAAGCACATTAATGAATGTGGAGATGAGCCCAGTGTGTCCAATTCTGTGCCCACATTTAGAAAAAGGAGTTAAGAATAAAGCTGCACAAATTATTTCAAGCAAAAATGTGCATACAGGAAGAGATTAGCAAAGCTCAGTCTATTTAATTATCTACAAGGAGGGTAGGAAGTGATATGATGATTATTTAAAGGTACCTGCATGGCAGAGATTTCTGCTAACAGGCAGCTTTTCAATTTTGTGGGGAGAGGACATAAGATTTAGAGTTTGGAAACTGAAGCTGAACAAATTCAGACTTGAAATAAGTAATTAATTTTAGCTGTGAAAGTAATCAACATTAGAACATCTTATCTCTGTATGTGGTAGACTTCCTTAAATCACTTGACATCTTTAAAACAATATTGCAAGTTTGTCTGAAAGCTATGTTGTAGTTCAACCAGAAGTTACAGGTTTGATGCAAGAAATTACTGGGTGTGGTTCTATGGGTTGTGTTATATAAGAGGTCAGACAAAATGATTATAGTGATCTTTTCTGGCCTTAAAATTTATGCTTCTATATTCTTCTGAATCTTAATTTCCTGTTGCCGATGATTATCTACTGTCAGAAGTATATTCAGCACTCTGCAAAACAGAGGGAGACATGATTCTGCCCCCAAAGTGCTTACTACTTAAACATACAAATAAAAATACTGGAATGAGTTTATGATGAGCTAAATTATCTGGAAGGGATGACTTGCTTTAAAATATGGTAGTACTGTCACTACTTCTCAAATAAAAAGTGAGAGATTTTAATGTAGAGACATTTGAAATACAATGAAAAGGGGGAAGTGCCAGGCAGACAAGGATTTTTTTCCCCTAAAAACATTTAAGTGATTTAGGAATTTAAATCCCAGTGCAGAAAGGAGGTGAGAATGAAAAGATTTGAATAGTTTAGATTAGAAACAATACTTTTCCATTCTATATTGGTTCTCATACTACCCTTATCACTATAATGTCTGAGCACTTCGTAGTAATTCATTAAGTATTATGATTAAGATCTGTCACATGAAGTCGGTTCATCCTCTCATCTTTTCAGCCAAGGAGAGGCTTGATCCTTCATCACTAAAGTCAATGGAAGTAGCAGCAAGCCTAATTAATGCTAAAGAACTGCGAGTAGTAATAGCACCTACATCAGTACTCTGTGTAGTATACCTACATTGTTTAGCTATGTGTGAATGCTCTCTGGTGTGGTTATATCTGCATCACTCCTTTCTCACATAACCAAACACCAGCAAATTGGCTCTTTCTTGTTAAGGTTTTTCCAGCTAGGTAGATTGTAAATCCCTGCTTTGTTCTGTTGTTTTGTTAAGTCCTGTTCCTTGAAAAAGAAACTTGCTTTTTGTTTTGTGAAAGGGGAGAAAAGTTTGGTTGACTCTGTGGGGGAGGAGTGGGAATTGGCCATGCACAAAGTACACAATGTACATGTGCATGGGAAATAAACGGAAAAACAGAGAAAGATACATTTTTTTTACTGTCTTTTCAGTAAGAGTTACTGTAGATACAGCAAGTTAAAGCTGTTCAGCCTGAAGTATGATTTTTGAAAATGATAGCATTCATCTAACTCTTTGCGAGAAAGCTAAAGATTCATCTCTGTTAGTTTGTTGGTAAATCTCTTGTTATATGTGGCAAACTTAATTTCATGCTGTTTTCAGGATTCAGTTGCCTCATTGAATGTACCAGCTATTTCCTTCTTCATAAAGAGAGTATCCACTATCAGAAGTATGTTCAGCACTCTGCAAAACAGAAGTCTCATGCCAGTTCTGAGAGACCTACTTTTCAAATGGCCAGTCCCATACCAAAAGATATAGCTACGTGAACAGCTATAACAGTGTTTCCCAAACTTTTGATACCTGAGGCATGCTTTTTTCTACATTAAAATTGGTGGCATACAAAAAAAGTGTGCATGTGCACACACATGTACACACACATTCATCTTTTTTTTTTTTGACATATAACATAATGTATTCCCCTGCCAAATGAAATCATACCAGCACTGAGATGTACTGTTTATAAAAAATGACACCAAATACATCTTTCTTTAAGCAAAGGATTAGTTTCAATACTAGTGGTTCTCAACCTTTTCAGCCTTAAGGCACCCCTCCATAGGTTTTTGAATCAGGGAGATGGATCTTTTTCTGAATTTAGATTTGGGGGGGGCTTGAGGCTAAAAAAAAAAAAAAAAAAGTTGAGAATCACTGATCTGATTGGTACCACTCAAGGATAACAGGGGCAGGACCTCAGCCTCTGCTCTTTCCACTGTCTGACCCCCTCCAAACCCCTGGTCTGTACCTCAGGTGACAGCCCCTACTACTGAGGCTGCTCCTGCAAGGCTTCACATGCTGGTTACCACCCCCACAGCTGCTCCTGTTGGCCCTGGGAGTGTTGGAGAAGTGGAAGGGACAAAGCAGGCTCTGTCTGCCCACCCATTTGCAATAGAGGGCACCGCTGGGAGTGTCATGGCTACCTGGGTGTGAGGAAGGGGGAAGGCAGCAGCAGCAGTGGGAGCTCCTCGAGGAGCAGCCACAGATGCTGCTGGGGTACCTGGGACAGGTGCAGAGTGCCAGATAGAGGAAGGGAGCAGTTACCTCCTCACGCCTGGGGGATCTCATGGCACACTTCCATGGCTCTCATGATGTGCTAGTCTAGTGTGCTATGGAACACCCTGGCTAAGTATAGACAGTCAAAAAGCCCGAGGCAGAATCGAGTTAATGTAGGCAGCTTCCTCTAAACTAAGTAGGTTGAACCGATAATGAACTGAACTGATCGCACATTAAATGAGGTAATTGGGAAAGGCAGGGGGAGGCCTGCACTGACCCAAACCAGTAGGAGGGGGATGCTAGAGCACATCTCCCAGCCTGCTGGCCATTGCCAGCCCAGCCACGTGCCCCCAACCCCCTGTTGTCCCCTCACAGAGGGTTAATGAGGCCCCTGCCTGGGTGCTGGCCCACCTTGGCAGAGCCTTCCTCTCAGAGGGTTTCCCCCAGCCTGGGGTCCCTAGCCCAGGCAGCCTCAAGGGGCTGAGGGGAATTCACCCCTCCCTCCCCACTTCCCAGCTGCTGGTTGCTTCAACTGCTGCCATAGGAGGGAGGGAGAAGAAGTCCTTCCAGCTGGGTGCCTGCTCATGCAACCCTGCTTGGGGGCACCAGAGAGCCCCACCTTGGGGAGCTTCCCCCTGCCATAGCCTAGGGTCTCCCAGATCTGGTTTCCCTGCTCCTATGGAGCTAAGGAAAAACTTTTCCCTCCCGAACCCCACAGCTCTTGCCTTAGCATGCAGGGATGTTGGGGGACTGTGAGTTAACTTGAACCAGGAAGGGATCTGGGACAGAAGTTCTATAAACTGGTTTGACCTAAATCAGTTAAATCTGATACTATATCCAATCAGGTGTATCTTAAACCAGTTTTGGCCATTTTGAAAGCAGTTTATGTGCACTGAACTTCTGTTATGGGTTTAAGCCAGTTTCCAATCACTTAAACCAGTTTATTTGTAACTTCTGTCCCTAGCCCCTTTGGGAATCACTGAGTTTGGGGAGGTAACCTAGGATGGGAACTTACAGTGCATCAACTACTCTTCAATAGCTACCAAAGTACATGCTTTTACTCCATGAAACATGTAAGGTAGCTCTCCCTACTTTCTTTGAGAGATAAGTTATCTCCTGTTTGCAGCGATCTATAAGCATTTATGTGTCCAGTTACCAGAGAGTAGTTAATGTTTTGTAAGCTAGCAGCTTAGGTCATCCCAGGGTAACTTGTCTGTGTAGTCATGTCCTTAGTTTGCTTTCTAACAGATGCCACATCACATCAGCATTCTAGATGAGTTTTTTAAGGTTTCTTCCTTATTCAGTCTTTTTCTTTGAAACACACTGACTAGTCATTTAATTGACATAGAATGGAAGGGGTTTTTTTTTTCTTAGTGAATTTCTTAAATTATAAAATTATAGGTAGCCAGCTACAAAATTTTGCTTCTGCTTGTAGAACATGGCCCTGAGATTTGAATTTTGGTTTGCGGTGAAAGCCATTCCTCTAGGGTGAAACAATAACATTTTGGGTGGCAATAATGCTCAATACCACAAATCTTTATTGCAGGTTTTCTGCCAGAGAGGCAGCAATTTTCTAGTGAAAGCATGTACTGAGTTGAATTATAGTATCTTAGAAAATGAGGGTTGGGAGGGACCTCAGGAGGTCATCTAGTCCAACCCCCTGCTCAAAGCAGGACCATCCCCAACTAGATTATTCCAGCCAAGGCTTTGTCTATCTGGATGTTATAAACCTCCAAAGATGGAGATTCCACAAATTCTGTGGATAGCCTTTTCTGGTGCTTTACTACCCTCCTCCTGAGAGAGTTTTTCGTTATATCTAACCAGACTTTCCTTGCTGCAACTTGAGACCACTGCCACTACTGATAATATCCTCCTTCGTAGCTCCATCCTCTTTGGAACCCCCCTTCAGGGCAGTTTCCTTTTTTTCCTTAATTTTTATTATTCCTTAATTTCCCTTTTTCCTGTTTTTTTCTTTCTTTCTTTCTTTCTTTCTTTCTTTCTTTCTTTCTTTCTTTCTTTCTTTCTTTCTTTCTTTCTTTCTATGCAATTAAAAATGGCACTTGTTTCATAGATCCATAGATGTTAGGGGCTAGAAGGAACCTCTCAACATTTTCAGGTCCAGCCCCACTGTACTTGGGCAGGAAAGACTGCTGGCATCAGATGACCCCAGCAAGGTGAGCATCCAGACTTTTTTTAAGATATCCAGAATAAGTAATTGTACCATCTCTTGGGGGAGTCTGTTGCACACCCTGGACACTCGAGTTGTAAGGAAGTTTTTCTTTATGTCTAATCTAAATCGGTCTTCTAGCAATTTATGAACGTTAGTCCTAGTCTTCTCCTGAGTAGCCCTAGTGAACAGGCATTCTTCTAGTCCATGATATGCATCTCTTATAGGCTGCTTCCAAGTCCCCTCTGAGTCTTCTTTTCTTCAGGCTGAACTTCTTCTTCATGTCTCTCACCCTCTCATCATATGGCTTACTCGCCATACCTCTAACCACACACATAGTCCTCCTTTGGATGCTCTCAAGCTTCTCCACATCCTTCCTGAAGTGTGGTGCTCAGAACTGGATGCAGTACTCCAGCTGCAGCCTGACCAACGCTGAGTAAAGTGGGAGGATGACATCCTTAGTCTTTGTTTAAGATGCATCGGTAGATGCATGCCAGTGTTTTGTTTGCTTTGCTGGCTATGGCATTGCATTGGTGGCTCATGTTCATTCTATGGTCTATCAAGACCCCCAGGTCTCTTTTGGTTGTGGTGCTATTAGGTGTAGGACCACCAAGCTTGTAATCATGTTGCAGGTTGTTTCTCCCCATGTAGAGCACCTTGCACTTCTTGGTGTTGGTCAGCCTGTATCCTTAGCCTATCCTCCAGTGTGACCACAGTCCCCCATAATTTGGTGTCACAGATGAACTTGGCCAGTCTGTTTTTAACACCCAAATTCAAATCATTAACAAATATGAATATGTTGTCAAAAACAGAATATATGTCTCTTGAATAAAAATATGTATTGTTAAACAGTTTAATTATACATTGATTGACTCACATACCTTCCCAAATCTTTATTTCCTAACAACTTAAAATAAGATGAAGTTTGCCAAGTTCTTATTTTAATTATTTTACCTTCTGTTTATTCATGGGGTTTGCTTTTTAAGCCAATTTCCATTTTCTTTCTTTCCTTTTATTTTCTTGAAAGGTTTTTCATGAGAGATCTTGATTATTAATAAGATCAAGGGGCAGATCTTCAGTCCTTTGGGTTTTTTAGGCCTCTTTGGGCAGTTTATACCCGGAAAGATGCTGTTCACCTAGCTCAGGCTGAGTACCTTTGATATTCTTTGATGTTCTTCACTGAAGGCAGCCCCTGATGACAAACCTATCAAGAGTTTTGGAGAAGGAAGTCTCACAGTGAGCATGCTTCTGGACCCCCTCAGACTTCACACTCTTAGGGACCTCAGAGAGCTATATTCTCCATGTGACTGACTGGATAACCATGTATATATGCCCTGTCCTGTCCAGCATCTTCTCCACAGTAGGGATGGGCCATCATGTGAAGTAATATCAGTAGTCTGTTACATCTTTAGTCTCTTGGTTCAGGTTAGTATACATGGTTAAGGGGACCGCATTTCTATACTTTATTGTATAATCCTGTTGGAAACAAAATTTTTCCCAAGAAATTCACTCCCAAGAAAGGAGGAATTATGACACCATGTGGATATCAAAAGTCACATGCAGGTTATAATTATAAATATTTAGGTTATAATCAAGACTGAAAGATATTTCACTGGATACATTTCTGTCCACTCTCCCTAAAGAACCCATAGCCAATTTCCAGTGAACGGAAGGACACATTTGTTAGTTTGTATAAACAAATTATAACATATTGTAAACTCATGCTTCTGTCCAAACGCATCACACTTTTTTTTTTTATTATTCCTGAAGGGTATTTTTTTGCTGCTTTGTCCTTGTGTATCTTTCAGCTGCTTCCAAGGCTCTTTACTCAGGGGCAACCAACATGGGTTCATCAGTGGTAGGTCTTGTCAGACCAACCTGGTGGCCTTTTACGATCAGGTCACCAAATCATTAGACGCAGGGGTTGCTGTGGATGTAGTCTTTCTGGACTTCCGGAAGGCTTTC
>NW_017728947.1:17299586-17318959 GCF_001723895.1 Crocodylus porosus
TCATCTGACCCCGGTGCTCTTTCCTGCCAAGGCAGGGGGTCGGACTAGATGATCTACCTAGGTCCCTTCCGACTCTAGCTACTATGAAACTACATAACTACTGACTGAGAAAGCGGCATCCTTCTGTCAGTAAAAGGGCAAAAATGATTATGCAGGAATGTGACCTCCAGTGTAAGCTTTACCGGTCAGTCTTTGTCTATCAGATACTGAGATTTTGTTATTTTACCAAAACTTTCAGCCAAAGAAGTTAAGATTTGGGCAGTTATACTTCTAACTGGTATGATCTTTCTAAAGACTCAAACACTCGTAGTACAAACGTCTTGGACTTAAATGATAGATGTGTCCAATCCAAAGCTCTAAATGTCTGCTGCATGTACAATATTGAACAGATCCCTTACCATTACCCTGACTTTTTAAACCTGTTTGACAATAGGATTAGACAATGAAAGGATTTTTTGTCTGACAGAAATATGTTTTAAACAAAAATAAAAACAGGCAAACTTGCATAATACACACCATAAATATTGTACCTGCCGGATACTGAGTCTGTAGGCTGTCCGTTGATTATATCTGTCCTTTTATTTACTCCTCTATTTAATGCCTCTCTCAGCTGACCCCAACTGGTCAGGAATATCATTGCTCTTTTAACAGTCTCCACACAAATTATATTAACACAAAGACATATTAATGGTGCAGTTTCTTCCTGCTGAACAGTCAGTCAGTGACAGACAGATGTGTGTTCCTTTTGCTGCTGGAAGAAGAAAAAGGAAAATATTACTTCTGCTCATCTTTTACTGTGGAATGTGGAGGAAATTCTGTGGTTATATTTCTGTGATGAATCATGCAGATGGCAACCAATGCAGAGAATTTTTAGACTGAAGCCCCATCCTTAAATTGTAGCTCTATGCTCTTGCTCTTTTGCTCCAGGAGAGAGAACCAAGATTGCTCATGTTCTGTATTCTAGACCACTTCTGTGTACCCTACAGATAAATATCACCCAGTGTATTAATGTCTGTGTCTGTGCAATTTATTGCACTTTAAACAATCTCAGCTGAGTTGTATGCACAAAAAACATTACAACAGTCCTCTGATGTGTATTTAAGAGTTGACCAATTGGCAAGGTTTTATTACCAGAAGTAGGTAAGGTCAAAATTATGGAAGGCATAATCAGTGTCAGCTATTTTTGGCTTAAGTCATCTTTTCTGAACACATTAAATTTATGAGTTCCAGAAGCTCAAAAATTGATCTTCATCAAGGATCCTAGTTTTCTATGTTCAAAAATCACAAATTCTCTGATGCAATTTTTAATAAAAATTGCAAATCCTGATTAAAAACCTAAAATCCATGTTTTTCCATGATTAAAATGAAACACCACGCCCCCTCTATATTATCTAGATCTATATTATATACATCTCTCTATATCTATATCTATCTAGAGGGGCGTGTGTATGTGTATACATATATATAGTAGTTGCCCCATGCAGCGTTGCTCGCATGAAAATCCAGTGAGCCACTTTTTGCTTGAGATAACATATTATTGCACTTCAACAGCTTCACAACACTTCCACATATACAAATCCTGAAACACATCACACTTTCTTACTGTAAGACCTTTACAACACTTCTGTATATATTGCTGCTCAAGTCAGCGGTCACTGCAGCTTGGATGTTTTCTGGGTGGGAGATTCTGGAAGCAGCCACATATAGTTGTCCAGGGGTGAAGACAGGATCCTGAAAAAACACTCCTACTCTTTTTAATGTTTGCCTCTGGGCTTTATTGATGGTCACGCTGAATGCCACCTGCACAGGGAACTGTTGACGTGTCCATGTGAATGGAAATGTGTAGTCAGAGTTCTTCAGTGCTCCCACGGGGAATTAGTACTGTTCTTTTTGATCCAACAATTTTTTGCCTCAGGTAGTCTGCTGTTGATGATGAATTGCACCAATAGCCACGTTCTACTGCACAGACCATCCTTAGGGGCAAGGTTTTGCAGACGCATGATAAGCATCCCAGGCTTAAGGTGAAGCTGATGTGGAGGCAAACCTGACACCTCCATGGAATTCAGGTACTGGTGTCCCTGCTCCTGGGGGCACAGGAGATGCTGCCTGTGGTGGGGTCATGGCCAGGCTGCCTGGCATGCCACGAGAGCCCCAGCCCAGGGGCTCCTCCTCTCTCCAGGCTGCACAGGGGCTGGACTTGCTTTGCCGCTGTCTGCATGAGCAGGAGCCACCGCAGCCATCATGGGCAGGACAGAGACTTCCTGGAGCCCTTTGCCCTCTTGCCAGCCTGCAAGAGAAAACCTGCAACTTCCTGTGTTTTTCTCCTTTAAAAGAGAAAATCTGTGCTTTTCTCCTTTAGGAAGAAAACCTGCATTTTTCTCTGTTAAAGGAGAAAATCCTCATTTTTCTGCAGCAAACAGGAAACCTGGATCCCTGATCATGAGGGTGGGAGGGAGGATGGGGCTGAGTGAAAGACAGAAAGAATACAGCTGTATCCAGACTAAATCTTTGCTGCAAGCATATTTGTTTGAAATATTATACCCTTACACAGCAATGAAATAAATGAAAAGTAGTGATCAAACATGAAAAGGTAACATTAACAGTAAATCTATTTTAAACTGGTCTAGAGATCTCTAAAGGTACACATATCTTCCTTCTTGAAGTCCCCAGTATTTCTATTGACTAACTGCAGAGCTTATCAGATAATTGTGGTGCATAAAGATGCAACTTGTGTATACAGTCCTTGAGATCTTTTAAACATAAATATCATTTTTGTACTACTTTGTAAGGAGATCAGGGAGTGGCTGGATTGATTGCCTGAGATGCTTTCTGGTGACTAAGTGGTGTGTCTGAACAGGAAGCATATTGCAAAAAACTTAAGGAGAATTATAAATAGAACATGTTCTGAGAGAAAACCATTGCCAGCAAAGCAAATTCCACTGACATATTACAACACAAATAGGACTTGTTCCATAAGACAAGAATTTCTTCCAAGAAAAAATGGCAGCCCTTTTTTAAAAAACTAAAAGGTGTGTTCAGCAAAGTTTTAATTGCTCTCATTTTCCTAGGAGGTTCATTTAAACTTCCAGGGTCATTCATGTAATGGTTATTAAACTTTTAAAACGCATCTTTTGTTGCAGCTGCCTATTGTGTTTGGAGCTCACTTTAAGGATTCCAGGAATATATTTTTGAAATCTATTCTTGATGAATTCTAAAATCCTGCAGTTCCTCCAGGCTTAACTAGGACAGGGGGAGGTGGGACCCCAGCACCCAGTGGTGATTTAGAGGGGGCACAAGTATGTATTCACACCCCCCACACACGGTCCCCAGGAGTCTTTACTTGGCAGGCTTAGCCTGGCCATAGGAGCCTGGCAGGTGCAGACCCATGCCCAGTAATGTAGTCTGGAGGAGGGGAGTGGAACGATGTCCACCCCACCCAGGGAGGTTTTGCTATAGGAGGTACAGCACTGTGCCTAGAATGGGAGAGGGGTAAACAGGGCATCAGGAGCAGCCCCCAGGGACTACCTGTCTTCCAGCTGCAGCAGCCTAAGCCTGTGTGGTACAGTACAGTAGCAGCTGCTGCTAGAGTGAGGAGAGCTGCAGTAGGCAAGATTGTCCCCTTCATTCCCCTCCTCACCCCTTGCCCTGTCCAATGTGCAAGCATAATCCCTCTACACACATATCTCTACTTTGAGTGCTGAAAGAGTTTGCTAAGCCTCTGTCTCCAGGAGACAGGATCCAGGTGCCTCACATTCTGGCCCCCTTCTCCACACGCTCTGGGTTGACTTGGTGTCCATGTCACAAAGGGAACTTGTGGTGGATTGACCTGTGTCTGGTGGGAGTTCAAAAAATGTTCCACGTGGACAACATGTCAATGTGCATTGAAATGTATAAGGCTAATCTGTTGTCCAGACTTAAAATGGAGCTATACAGCAGGCTGACCTGTTGCCTGGATGGGACCTGGAAAAATATTTGAGCCTCTGCCTGTGAGCAAAACAGAATGAGGCACTACATTATTCCATATGTTTTCCTGGGACAGTAAAAGGCCAATTTAGGTTTTACTCAGAGGTAGAACCAGGAAGACTATATAGATACAGAACAAAATTCCTCCATCATATCTGGAGATAAAATTCAGCTTGGACAACCAGTCAAACCCCACAGATGCCTTTCAGCCACACATCACTCACTCACCCTATCTGACATATTATCTCTTGCAACTCCTGCCTTCCATCTCCTGCCTCCTGCTGGTTCCCTCTGCTGCTCCAGCACCACCCTCCCAGGCTCCCAAGTCCTTCTGTTGGCAGTACAGGTCCCATCCTGATCACCTACCAATGGGCTAGATAAAATATCTTTTCAGCTGTATCCATCCAGTTTGGGACTGTGGGATTGGCAACACCTGTCCTAGGTTATTGCCATACTGGTGCTTTGACAGGAAAAGGCAATTTTATCATTGTTTGGGAGTAAATTTATTATGTTAACATAGAAAAAGGTGCGATAGTTTACTAGAAAACCAAATTTAAAACTGTACACTTTTGCAGGAGCCTGATACAACACTCACCAAAGTTGGTGAGAGTTTTTTCACTGACTTTGGATCATGTCAATGGGCAATAAGTTTTAGAAAGGCAGAAGACACTGCACATTCAGCCTATGCGAAACAGTCCAAGTCATTGTTCTCAGCTGGCCCTCTCTAGCTAGCATGCAGAACAGCAAGAGTGTAGAGACTTGTTTTGCAGATCCTCTAGGCAGGTAGGTGCAAACTAAAAGACAAGAAGAACTAAAATACAAGAAAGCCAACATCTGAAAAAGAAACCCAGGAACATGCAAGAATATTAAGGATGTTGTTGGCTTCAGGCAAAAATCTTTGTATTTACAAATAGTGACTGCGAGATTCATTTTGTATAAAACTATGTACTGATGTTCCCAAGCATATTTTTTTTGTAAAAGCAAAAGTGGCCAAACTTCCAAAACCTGAGCTTATGATGAAGAAAATAAAAAAGCCACAAACATACTCTCTACAAGAACAAAATGAAATGCACAGTTTGGCTTAAAGTTCTTAACTACTGTACATTTAAGGAATTCCAGCACTATCAGTGTCTAGTGCAAATGATAAGAGCAGCTCTGGGGATTGTGAAGGAAAGCACTCCCTTAATTGAATTAATTAAAAAAGGAAGGTCATTTGAAATCTGGCAATTATTAAACAATGTTTTGTCTCAAAGTTTTAAAACAATCATTCTCCCTCACTAAGTTTGGCTTGAAATTAATCAAGATTTAATTTAGATGTGCATAAACAGACTTTTTATACTTCCATGACAAAGTAGTTAGCTATCAAGGATGAAAGTAAAGGGCCAGATACTACTTTCTATGTCATCAGTGTAACTCTGGAGTAGCTATCTGAAGCCTGTGAAGTTACTCCAAACTGACCCTCTTTTGTGGAATGTGGTTCATAGTTTACAGTTTGGATTGCAAGTAGTGCATCACAGTAGCGATCAACAGGCTATATTCAAATGCAAATTCCAGAGACCAATACAGTTAAAGCTTGTTAATAAAATAGCAAAGCTACTGTATAACTGCAGGAAAGTACTGCATACACAGGAAACTCAAGTTAAAAGATCAAGGTGCAAAGAGGAATAAGTTTAGGTCTTTAATAGCCAGTCATAGACCCACATTTGCAATAACCCATAAAGAGAATTTTAAAGAAATGAAAATATTGTAAGCAATATGGAACGCTAATACAACAAGCTAATGTCTTAAGGTCCTGCTCAACAGATCTCCCTTGGGAATGTAGTGATGTGGCAGTTGTTAGATGGCTTAATTTCAGCTGTTAGGAAAATGCACTTGTTCCCATTCCTTGCTTTTTCCCTAGAGCACTGTTATTGTCTGTTATTGCCATTCTCGTAAGTTCAAAGTGGTTTTGCTTATCCTCCTACTGGGACCGTTGTGTGCAATGAGATCCTTCTTCCCTTCCATTGAAACCTGATGCTGCAACTTCTGAGGTCTATGAAAGGGCAAGAATGAGAGAGAGATGCCAAATGCCCTGTTGACAAATTTACAGGTGCAAGCTATTTTATTTTTTTTTTTTAATTGAGAGATACCATTTTTTGAGTGCTGGCACTGAGTCTAGAAGACCCTTTGCAGGCTGCAAGAGTCTGAGAAAGAACTGTGCTGAGCTACTGTTTGTCTGCTTAAAGCTGTTTATGCAACATTTCAATATTAAGTTATAGTTAAAAAACGTCTTCATGGATTGCCAGGAACAGTATTCCCAGTACTATGAGCCCATCTGGTCAGATAAACTAAGAAGAGCTATGCTGTTTAGAGGATAACTTCTGATAAACCTTGGTACTGCAAAGAGAGCTGATTGCAATTCAATTTTATCACTGTTCCTTCCAGATACTAAACCAACACATGAAGGCACTATTAAGGAGCTTTGCACTTCTGGATGTGCATTTTTGGGCAAATGTAGACCCAAGCCCTGAGTTACTTGTAGGCTTTATACTTCCTAAAGCCCTATCCATATGAGGTGAAGTGTTTAGACTTGATGTGTTCTGGCCTCATTCCAGCTCTGGTGATTGCATTACAGCTACCTGATATAAAATATCTCTTGTGGTATCACTTGGACACATTCTGTCCTAAACTGTTGTAGTGCACTGTTAAACCATTTGCACTTGGAAGTCACATTTCTATAATGATGTTCTCTGTATATAGTTTGTATAGCAGTTTATGTATGTAAAGCACTAGAAATTCCTCTGGGAAAAGAGGCATTATGTAACTTAAAGATCTTCATTATAATTTATAGAAAACTGACAATCTTGGAATGGAACCAGGTTTAATTGGGGAAAACTGAAGCTGAGTAAGTGTGAACAACCTAATTATAGCAAGAGCTCAGGAAAGTAAATGCCTTAGGGCCCCACTTTAAGAAATCAGGGATAAAGGGGGTGAAAATAAGATTAAGCTATTTAGCAAAGCTGAATCTTTAAAGCTGCCATTGCTTGATACAGAAAAGAAAAATTCATTTTCAGTAGCTATTATAGAAAAGTAATATTACTTTCAGAAACTTTTCAAGAATATATATTTGAGTCTCTGTCCAAGAGCAAAAGAGAATGCTGCAATTCATTATTCCACAGTTTTTTCCTGGAACACTAGAAGTCCAAGTTAGGCTCTTACTCAGAAAGGTAGAACCAGGAAGACTATACAGATTCAGAAGAAAATTCCTCTGCCATATCTGGGCCAGCCTTTCTTATCAACACTGTGAATATCAGTCACAGTAAATAATAACACTGCTGCCAGTGGCCTTCAGCACAGCCTGCAGGATTTCTCTGCACAACAGATGTCCTGATCAGTCTTTTGTCTTTCACAGACTGTATACTACTTTTTGCTGTGGCCATGATGCTACCACTGAAATAAGAGGAAGCTTTGCCATTCACTTCAAGGAACATAGAAGCAAGCCCTGTGGAAGGTAGGACAACTGAATGTGCAATTTGTATGCAATTGTAATTACTATGGCAATTTGTATATTTCATTGCAACACAGCCATTTGGCTGTCTCCACGAAACACTGTTGCAGAGTCAGTAATTTCAAAAAGTAAATACAAGACAGAACTCAAAACAAAATTTGCAATTAAAAGTGTTATCAATATATTTTAATTAGACTCAAATGTAAGCCCACAGAAAACAACATTAGAAATGCAATTCATGTTTCTCATTGATCTATATGTCTATGGTGACTGGGATTTCCATAAGGGCCTAAAGTTATCAAGCGCTCAAATCCAGCCACCTGCACAAAGAGCAGTTGTGAATGTGTCACCAAAAATCCTGTCAATTTCTTTCTTAACAGTATCTCATAAAGATATAGCTATTATCTGATAATGGGAGGATATTAAATCCTGCATCAGAGTCAGGTTTGTTGTGTTGCAGTGAAATTTGACTTTATGTTTGATAAAAATATTTTCTTGTTTACGGTTGCATTGTAATATTTAGAATGCATTTGGTCAGGGGGCAGCAACTTTTTAGAGATGAGGGCCAGGCATTTGCAACCTAGCCAACATCGTGGGCTTCTGATCCTGCTGCTCTGATTCTCTCCCTGCTCTGAGTCCCCCTCCATTTACTGGATGCCCCAGAATCCATAGCAAATGCCAATGGGAAATGGCAAATTTGGCAGCAACAGCATAGAGCGGGAGGTTTTAAGTAGCCGCTTTTATGTTCCCCTTTAAACTCGTGCCATCCTTCTACCACTGAATTACAACTTTGCAGGCTGGATCCAAGCTCTCTGTGGGCTGAACCTATTCTGCAGGCTGTAGTTTGCCAATCCCTGCATGGCCTGATGATTCATTTTGTTGTTTTTAAGTACTTGGCCATTGGGGCCACATCCAGACGAACACAGATGTGCAGTATGTGGCACTGCAGGCCTATCTGATACATGCAGGTGTGCCCCGCACTGCTACCTTGTGGCATGGGTGGAATGGGGGATGACCCCAGGAGATCCCAGGGTCAAAAAACCCGTGGCAGGGTGGTGTACATGGGCGCAGTGTGCACTGTCTAAAACTGGAGCCTGGCTGGCCGTAACCACACTCCAGCTGCAGAAGCACTATGGCTGCAGCTCCCTGAGACCCCTAGGACCCCAGGTAAGGCTGCTGGGGCCAGCAACTGTGCTGGCCTCAGCCTCCCCTACCCTACCCAGGGTAACCTGCCACACCAGAGCACATGTAACAGAAGCGTTCCCCAGGGACAAGCAGCAGTGCCACAAGGTGTGCTCCTTGTCCACAGGGAAACAAATGGCAGTGCTCATCCGGATGTGGCCTGGGAGTCTCTAGTTGTCACTTAGCAATCTTAGCTAGCTTTGGAACAAAGATTTTTTAAATTGTATTTTATACTGTCAGGGAAGACAGGGTTGTACAATAGGTTAAATTACTGTAAATACCCAAGCATTTGCTGAATATTTTATGTTAACTCCCTAGAGATAGATAAGAAACATTTCTGTATAATACAACTTTTAATAAATGGCCTAAGATGCTTACTGGCCATTTCTGTATGTGAGAAGCAAGGTCATCCCTTCTCTTATGCAGTATAGTTCTCAGCACAATAGTTCTACAGTCCCCACAAACTCACAAAGTAGCCTTTAGAATTGCTTATATTGCTTATTTACGGTAGAGAACTAGACAAAGAGGAAACCATTATGCTTTTAATACTACTATGTTTATACATTAATTCATTAATAGAGAAATGTATGTCAGGTAACATCAGATAATTAGAAGTTAAAGACTCAGCATGAGGCAGGAGGGAGGCTACAGAGACTGGGTGTATCCAAAATTGGAAATACTAAAGTAAGATGCATTGAAGTTTCATTCTAGAACTATGCAGCCATATCTGAAAACTGAAGACACTGTTATTTATTGAGAAATAAGAATTTTCCAAGAGTATCACTGAAACCTATTTCTGAATTCAGAGGCTTATCACAAAATTCTCAAACCATCCACTATGTTTTCTTGTCTAGTAAAATTTAAAGAGGCTCCAGGGAGACTTTCTTCAGCTTACACCCACAAAAGACTTAACATATTTATCTAAATACCAGATAAACTAAGATTTAATATACTAAAATCAAAGTTACTGTAAACTGATCTTTGACTTTGACCGCAGGCTTCCCACAGGCAAGAAGTTAGTGTCAAAGCTATCTACTGGCTATACAAAGGGAAGCCTAATGTAAATTGAGTGACATTTCTGAAATTTTTCTGTTACTAATCTTGTATCTATGTTCTGTTCCTAAATATCTTATAAACATACTTATTTATAGTGTTATAAATAAATAATGATAATTTATTTATTGTGTTAACATAATCTGAAAAAAATATGTTTGGTTATTTTGCAATGTAGTGTAATTGAACCTGTTTGTATGAAATTAGTTGGTCTGCCGATTTGGTTTCATGTTGCTTATTACTGTAATGAAAGTGAATCTGATATATCAGGTATGCTGATTCAGGATTCCTCTGACTGGAAAAATTATGGTTAAGCTGAGCTCAAGCTTTTTGATACTTTAAGTGGAATTTAAATTTCATTTTTGCCCTGCAAAGTCTTAATCTGAAGTGAAGTAAAATCAAATTACAGTATCTGACATTAGTACAAACAGTACATTCTTTTTTTTACATTTAACATTCATTGTTTGAATATCAGTAGAGAGTAATGTTACTTATTTCATATCTTTAACAGTACATTTTAGAGGAGGTTAAGAACACCAGTGCAGGAAGCAAATCTTATCAGAACGGTTGAGGTTGTTTGGTGGGTTTACAGTGAATCATTTGTCAGCCGATTTTATGTAGCACAGCTGCACGGATTGGCTAAGCAAATAAGGGTCTGATACAAAGAGAGTGCAAAGACAATTTTAATTGCATGGTCTTTTTGCTTGCTTCAATAGGAGGAGAAGCAGGTCTGGATCTTGCTATTACAATGTTTGCTTTTCAAAGTTGAGGTTACTGCAAATAACAGAACCAAAATAGGAATTAGGTTCATAAATATGAATTAGAGAAGTGGAAAATAAAATACTTGAGGAAGAGATAACCCCAAAGGCACGGAGATCTGAGATAGTATAAATAGAATCTTAATGTAGTACTTACTAGTTGCACTAAGGAAAACATCTAGCTGCCAGTATCTGGAACCAAACATTCCTAACAGCAGCATGAAAAAACATGTAAACTAAGGATAAATAAATCAATGGAGGAAAATACATTTTTACAGGAATCCTTTAAACTAAATGCATATTACCATGTCTAATTGATAAGCCAGTCTGATTAGCTAAAATATAGCATGGAATATGTATTAGTATGGCAGTTGTAACTCTCTCAAAGAACTGAGTTCTTCCAGAATCAAAACCTTTTTCTTGACCAAAATCACCAACAATAATACTACTGTAATTTTCCTTAGCTGTTATTTATGATTCATAGATTGCAGTCAAATGGCACTCTGAAATTGTAATTTTTTTAGAAAATTGCTTAGGTGGTAACTTTCTGTTCTGCTAAAATGGGAGTTATCTCAAAGAAAGCCAAATATATTTTCTAGGACTTTGATGAAAAAAGTGTTTGGATACACAAACTGCAGATTTTGAAGAGTCTGTACTGGAGGAATAATCTCTTGATGAGATTAAGAAAGAACAGTTATAAGAGTCTGAAGAAATAAGTAAGTTAAATCAATACTGTATAGCATTGTTGTCATGGAATAATATTGTGTTCATGTTCGGTGGACTGGTATAGCAGAAATTTAATATTCCTGTAAAAAAGCAGCTTTGGAAGGATTTAACTATTAATTAATTAAAAGGTTCTAAACAGTGACATTTCCTAGATATCTATATATAGAATGTGCTAACCAAGCTTTCTAATGATCTTTTATCCCTAAAATATAGTAGAAGAAAATACTTGTATAAAATATTTGGGGGGAAGGGGGACAGTGAAACAAAACAAAGCCAAAAGCTGAAAAGCCTATGACTAAAATGGAAAACAATGTTTGGAGATTAAGACAGAAGAGAGTTAGGGATGTGAACTCACAACTGTAGCACAGTCAACTGGGACAGTTTATCTGAGGGCACCCTTTGGAAGGAGATAGAAGCAGCTCAGGTGAGTGTATAAATACTGGCTGTTCTGGTAGAGGTCAGTAGAGGACAGCAGTAAAGCCAAAGCACAATTATTTCACAGCAGAAACAACAAAAGTATGTGAAATCATAGAGGAAAATGGAGGGGTGGGGGGAGCCAGGATAGTAATGGACTCTCTTCTAATATTTCCTAACAAATGGATAT
The DNA here is from genome assembly GCF_001723895.1 of Crocodylus porosus. Taxonomy (NCBI): domain Eukaryota; kingdom Metazoa; phylum Chordata; order Crocodylia; family Crocodylidae; genus Crocodylus; species Crocodylus porosus. The sequence continues at coordinate 17,311,360 of NW_017728947.1, forward strand.
GAACTCCTATATTGGTAGGATTTTGCTTGAGAGTTGGTTAAAAATTGAAGAAAAAGTGATCCTTTGAGAGGGCTGTGTTAATGATTTACCAGTGACCCCACCGTTTTTGGCTCTTCAGCAACATACCATAAATGTCCCAATGTTTTTAGAGACTCAGATTTAAAAAATGCTTTGAACGCATGTCTTACTGGAACAACTTCACATTAGGGTGAAGTTACATGTTACATTTAGATGATACTAAAGGCACTTAAAAATCAAGGGCACGTTACAACTCGTTAACTTATGATAAGTGCCATCTGAGCATCTCAAAGTTGCACCACTTCAAGTGCAAGTTAACTCCAGGCTGTGCTGACTTGCTCATGTTAGGTTAACTTCAGCCTGCTCCACAGAGATAAAACAAGTAATTTACAGGCTCCTCCAGCTCCCTCCCCTCTTCCTGACTAGAAATAGAGCCTAGGTGTCCTGGCTTCTACCCACCCCCTATAGTGGGAAGTCAGAGCTGTGCAGGCAACAACTGGTATAAACCCTTGCAACTGTATGTAGCATGGTCTATCTTTAACACTGCTTTACATTCACAAATTGAGCATGATCTAAGTGTAATATGTAACTGCACCCTAATTAGAGCGATTATCTGATACATTCTGGTCAGCAAGTGGTAGGAAAGGCCTCTTCCTGCATGTGGGATGGGAATGTCCATCTATTTAAGGCATATGGAAAACTGTCCAGTTCTACATATAGGTGTAAGCCTCCTGACCAGAGATCTTTCATATTTTCATTTTACTTGATATGGCAAAAGTCTTTAGGATGACTAACTCCAGTAACTTAAGAGTCCATTTGATGTTAATAAAAAAAACTTACTGTTGAGAAAAAACGTTGGCTTCCTGCTACAGATGGAGCAGATACAAAGAAAAGGGCAAATAATGACGGCTGCAACATGCTAGAAGCAGTCTATAGTCCCTTTATGGTTCTCACTTCTGTAATAAAGTAGGCTGCATAATCTTTCACCTTTCATATATATATCTTATGTATCCCTCTGAGATAGGAATGTACTTTTATCTGCATTTTACAGAACAGAAATTGAGACAATTGTCTATACAGGACATCTGTGGTAGAACAGACAATGTAATATTGCCTGTTCTATCACAGGGCCCAAGCTTGGTGGATAATCTTTCTTTTATAAGATGTTGGTTAACACTGAGGAAACCTAAAATCATGTAAAAAGAACATACAAACTATTTAAATGGCTTTATTATTTCAAACATGTAGATGATTTGTCATTTACAAGAAATTGACTAGATCTGCTTACATAAGCTAGGAAAAGAAAGTGTTTTGTATAATTAGAAACTGTGACAGAGGATGAAAATCCTGAGGCATTTAATTTGTTACTTCATATGTCTTCACTAGTTGAAAAGGCTGGATTATTCTTCATATACTATAATTCCTTTCTTGTGTTATGCTGGTTTTCTTTTCCTTCCAAAAGAGAGGCAGGGTGGGATGGGACAAAAAGACTGTACAAAGCAGAGGCACTATTACAAATAATAGCTCAAATTCTGCAGCTCATGTCAGTTCTAAATGAAATGCTCTTGTTAAAAAGAGGGGTTCTATAGCAGGGAGTAATCTCTCCCTACCAGGGCTTCTGCATCTCCAGAAGTGGCTGTATAGCTGAACATAATTCCTAATATAAAGCCTGTGTTTTGTTTAGCTTTTAAGGTGACTCATGTAGGCCTGAGTGGTTAGATTGTACCTACTTGCCTCTGCAGAGGGGAAGGTGCACTTTGAACCATGTTGCTTGCTTCTGGCTAAAGGAGTGCTCAAAAATGCAGATTAAAAATGTTAAAAAAAAAAAACCAACTGGTTAACATTAACTGATAGTAATTCATTCTTTTTTCATCCATTTACAACACTCGTGTTTAAAAGAAAGGAAATAAATAACGAAGTTATCAAAAATATTATACTGAAAGCATAATTAACCAGCAGCTGGTCCTATTAAGCAGAACAATGACCACCTCCTCCTGTGAGACTTCTGAAGAAAGAACAGGTAGGTCATCCAAAGTGGGACACCAGCTTCACTTCAACCTGATGGTACCTGTCTATAAGTCCCTTGTGGACTTCCTGGAATCTCTGACACTTGTCTTTTGGTGTACCCTTCTTAAGGGGGAGAGGTGGTGAGCAGCAACTGCCTGCAGGCATCATGGGCAGTGTCGACAGCACTTCTTTCAGAGGGTGCACTGCCAATCGCAGGGAGTGCATGTCCACCCCCTATGTGTCACCAGTGTATAGTGGAAAAGGATTTATTCTGAAGTTTTTGAAGTGTTTCCTTTCTTTGACTGAGTTAAATTGGGAAACTCATGGTTAAACTGGGAAAATGCAGCCTCGATGACTTTATAGCCCAGTGGCTAGGTAACTGGCTCCATGGCAGGACCCAAAGGGTATTATTGACTGACAGAACTAAGTCATCATGGCAGAAGGTGACCAGGGTTCAGTACCCATACCAGTGCTCTTCAACATGTTTCTAGATACCAAGTCATATGAAGAGAGGCTTAAAGACTTGGGACTGTTCAGCCTGGAGAAGAGAAGACTCAGAGGGGACTTGGTGGCAGCCTATAAGTATATCAGGAGCATACATCAGGGCTTGGGGGAGCATCTATTCACCAAGGCTCCCCAGGGCAGGACAAGAAATAACGGGCATAAACTGATTGAAGATTGCTTTAGGCTAGACATAAGGAAAAACCTCTTTACAAGTTGAGTGCTGTGGGTTTGGAACAGACTTCCCCCAGAGGTGATACAGACACCCACCCTGGCAATCTTCTAAAAGCATCTTGATGCCCATCTTGTTGGGGTCATCTGATCCTGGCAGTCTTTCCTGCCCAAGCGCAGGGGGGCTGGACCCAATGATCTGTAAGTTCACTTCTAGCCCCTGACAACTGTGAAACTATGAGTTAGCAACATTTTAAAGTTGACTTAGAAGAAACCCTGTTTTCACCTCTGAAATACTGGAATGATCTGCTATATTAGGACAGTACTTCAAAACATATTGACATAATTCCCTTTCTCTCCATTTGCTTTTCAAAGATTACTTTTGCTGGCAATATGCCAAATGGGTTTTCTTGTAGTTTTCCCACCATGATGATATAAAAACAACTTTTTCTTTTTCTTCTTTTCCTAAGCCTGCAAATGCAGACATAATTTTCAGATGCCTGAAAAACAAGATATGCTCCATTACCCATATGTTCCAGTATTTATAGCATTAAAGAATAAATATATTTAATCTCTAAAAGCAAAACAAACATAAGAAAGAATTACATTTCAGAAGTTAACAATTGAGTGAAATGTTTGGATTCAGCAGGTTGTTCCAGTAGGAACAAGCAATAACAACACAGATTTTGAAATCAAAAGGTATTTTGCATAAGAGATGTTAACCCTGAACATCTTGTTTCAGAGATTACTCAGATCATTGCATTTAGTTTTGCATGTTCATAAATAAGTCCCCATATATATTTGCTAGCTCAGGTAATCCAAATTGGTTGTAAATTTGGTTCAAAGCAGGCAAATGTCAAATAGCCTGGGGCTGTGGATATCAGGATTCACTTCCTAGCTCCTCCACAGACTTTCTTGTATGACTGCAGCCAAATCACTAGGCCAGTGATTATTAACCAGCATGACAGTGCACCCTGGGGTGCCTTGAGATCCTTTTAAGGGAGATGCAGTATTATCACTCCAGGGGCACATCCAGATGAGTGTGCACATGTGGTATGTGGCACCGCAGACCCATCTATGGCACTGCATAATGCATTTGCTGTACATGCAGGCATTCCCCATGCTGTTAATTGGCAGTGTGAGGGGTTTTTTTGACACCAGGATTTCCCAGTGTCAAAAACACCCCTCGTGCTGCCAGTTAGCAGTATGGGCAGTGCCTGTACTGGTTAGCATCTGCACCAGGGAATGCTTATACCAGGAGATCCTTGTGTCAAAAAACCCCACACCCAAAAAAAGTGGAGCAGCGCATGTAGCGGCAGTATGCACTGCCCGACATTGGGGCCTGGCCAGCTGCAGCCACACTCCAGCTGCTGGCCAGGCTTCCTGCTGCAGGATGACCATGGCTGCAGCCCCTGGTGGCCCCAGGACTCCAAGTAAGGCTGCTGGGGCCAGCTCAGGATGATGCCACTGCTGTTTCTCATGGAGATGTGCCCGTGGTATACAAACATGAGTCATAAGATAAACCCAAATATTTAAATAGGAATCCATGGTGTTGAAAACATTCTGTCCTATTGTGGTCTTTCTGAATTCTCTGCAGCAGAAGAATTGCTCTGCTATTTTTCTGTAGCAAAAAACTGAGTGAACGCTAAGAGTTGACTCTTCTTGCCCATGCTAAATTAAATCTAGCCAATGTGGGTAACAATGGTACCACAGCTTACTGGGGATCCCAGGCAGATGCTTTTGCTGTTAGTCTTTACTGAATTCTACACGGTTACATCTTCACTGGTTCTTAAATCTGTGCTTGCAAGATTAAACCTAGCATAGGTAGACATAGGACCTATCGTTGGTAGGACTTCGTTCATTCTCCATATGGATAGATCCAGTATGGATACGGGACGGACATACTTTCTCTGTCCTAGTTCTTCATTTGTAAAATGGGGATAAGGACTGCCTCACCTCACAGTGGTGTTGTGAGGATAAAAATAATTGAAGACTGTAAGGCGCTCAGGTACAACATCTATCTATAAATAGATAGCTAGATTAGATAGAATAGCAAGGATCAGCACATGGGCTGTAATTCAAGGCTGTTTCCCAGCCTCTCTACTCCTCTAATTTGTACAACTGAGTGATTCTCTGATGGCTGCAGTGTCATTTTCTTTGGATAGGTATTTCCTAATAAGCACAAGTGATCCTTGGAAGAAAACAAAATGTAAAGGATAAAAAATACATACATTTTCAATTTGCAGGGTGCTGCTCTGAGTACTAGTGAAAACCTCAGCACAAGCCCTGAGCCACTGCTATGGACTGAGCCTAGCTGAGCCTCTGCTACAGAGCAGCCCTCTAATCCCACACAGAGCAGCTGGGTCTGCATAATCAGCATTCCCCTTTGAATTCTTTCTTTTTCTCCTGTGGGGATAATACTCCTGTTTATTTGCTGGATATGTCTGGAAAACCACTGCTGAAATTACTGAAAAACAATGGTCAGAATGTTTTTAACACTGTGGATTCCTATTGAAATCTCTGGGTTTATCTTGCAATTCAGGTTTGTTCCCCTAACAGTGCTAGCATTGAATGGCATCCTGTAGCACCCTTGAAAAGATCTCACAACACTCTGCTTGACAATCGTTACTTTAGACTCTCTTTCCTACCCACCTCTCACTCTGCCCTCCTTGCTCTGATAAAATCCCTGTTTTCCTCTTAGTTTCTCTTACATTTCCTTTCCCCTTTTATATCATTTGTTCTGGAGCTTGTGCCTCTTGCTCTTCACCTTTCCAGTTTCTTCATGATCTCTCCTGCAGCTCTAACTCCTTCCTCCTCTATCTCAGTCTCCTGTTCTCACTGTATCCAAGCTCCCTTCCCTCTTCCATTTCTCTTGAGCCTCCTGGCCTCCTTCACTTTCCATTCCCTGCTTTCCTTCTCCCCCCATTGTCTTCCCAAAATCTTTGCTTTAGCCACCTTCTGCCCACTGAGTGCCTCAGCTCCTTCCAACACCTACCTTCCTCCAGATCCAACTCACTCATACTCATTTGCCAGTGTTCCACCTGGGACTTAAAAGCTGAAGGTTCCTGCTGAGAGCAGTGGTTCTCAATCTTTTTTGTACCAGGATCCATTTGTAAACATCGCTGGCCAGTCCCGGCCTGCTGCCCCATCTCCAGCCCCCCTGCGTGTGGAACAGGGAGTGGGTGGGTATGGGGCAAGGGGTAGGGGGGAAAGCAGCCCCTTGCAGGCTGAAGCTCTGCCAGTCTGCAAGGGAAAAGTCATGGTTTCCCAGGTTTTTCTCCTTTAAAGGAGAATCCATTTTTAAAGTTCACTTGCAAACCTTTCATATATTCTTGTGACCCACTTCTGTGTCACAATCCCTGGGTTGAGAAATGCTGGGCTAGAGCAGTAGTTCTCAACCTTTTTTGTACCAGGGCCTATTTGTAAACATTGATGGCCAGTCTGACCCAGTGCCCCACACTCTGGATTCGTTGCCCTATGTCCCCAGCCCTCCAATGTATGGGCAGAAGATGGGGCAGGGTGGGATGTGTGTGGGGGGCAAGCAGCCCCTTGCAGGCTGGAACTCTGCCAGCCTGCAAGGGAAAAGTCATGGTTTCCCACATTTTTCTCCTTAAAAGGAGAATCCATTTTTAAAGTTTGTTGATCCATTTTGTTTATGACCCTTTCATATATTCTTGTGACCCACTTTTGGGTTGTGACCCATGGATTGAGAAACCCTGAGCTAGAGGATCATGGCCCCCTATTCAGGCTCAAATTGATAGCTATATTTGGGGTTAGGAAGGAATTTTACCATATGGCTCAGCTCAGTACAGACTCTGGAGGTGGGGAGAGGCGGGGGTTCATAGATTCATAGATGTTCAGGTTGGAAGGGACCTCAGTAGGTCATTGAGTCCAACCCCTATTTTGTGCAGGAAAGAGCACTGGGATCAGACAACCCCAATTAGTTGCTTGTCCAGTCTCCTCTTGAAGATGCCCAAGGTAGGGGAGAGCTCCACCTTCCCCTGTAATGGGGCACATGGCTCTCTACCTGGGATCTCTTTGAGTGCATAATTCACAGCTTTCTAGAGAAGTGGGACATTGGCTACTCGGGTCCCTCTGCTTTCCTTGTGGCAGGTCAGGGAGTTGAGTCTGCCTTGTGTTAGGACTGAGTTTAGATTAGGGCTTGTCTACAATGCTTTGGATAGGGATGGTGCTGCCTCAGGCAGGGACTTGGCCTAGGTTAGTGGTTCTCAACCTTTTTTGTACCAGGGCCCATTTACAGGATGTGAATTAAGGGGGAGCTCAGGGGGGCTGCACACTCCCAAAAGATGAGAGTCCCTCTAAGATTTGAAAATCAAAAAGCGGGGTGGGGTATCTTTGATTGGATTACACCTTCACTTAGGTGGACTTTTTAATCAATGAACCAGTTTACTATTTTTTTGCACACCCCACCAAGTCAGTGTCATTCATACCCTGCCCATTTGTAAACATGGATGGCCAGTCCCTGCGCCAGCCAGCCCCTCTGCGTGAGGTGGGAGGGAGCAAGCAGCCCCTTGCAAGGAAAAACCCAGAGTTTCCCATGTTTTTCTCCTTTAAAAGGAGTATCTATTTTTAAGTTTGTTCCCAAATCCTTTCACATGGTCTTGTGACCCACTTTTGCCTCATGACCCAGGGCATGGGCAACCGGTGCCTCTTAAGTCAGGATTCTGCAGGCAGGGGTGGGGGAAGGGGTCCCCCTGTGGGTTATCCTGCAGAATGGGTGGGGAGGGTACGCCCTGCAGCGGCCGGTCCTGCCAACCTGCACCTGGCACTTCTGGGTCACTGGGATCGGCCGCAGCAGTACCGCTTCTCCTGGCGCACAGTGATCTCAAGGGGGCGCCAGCTCTGTTGCCTGCTCCCCACCTCCAATTCCCAGGAGTGCTGG
>NW_017728947.1:17319349-17379961 GCF_001723895.1 Crocodylus porosus
CATGCGGAGCGGGATGCCGCGGTGGTGAGTGCGTGAGCGCGCGGGGCGGGCAGCGGGCTCTCACCTGCCCCCGGCTCCGGTCCCGCCGCCAGGCGGCTTCGCGCCGGGACGTGCGGGCGCCGCGGTGACAGCAGCTGCTATGTATAGACGGGCGGGGGCCAGCTGCCCCCTCCTTTTTTTGGGAGGGTCAGGTCTCGAAGCGGAGTGGGGCTGATCTCTTAGGCAGCGAGAGGAGCGAGTCCTTGTCCCAGCCCGGGGCAGGGGGCTGTGGGGAGCTCCGGCTCGGCCGGGCAGGCAGCGAGGAGCCGGGAGAGGTGAGGCCGGGGAAGGGCGTGGGAGCGAGCACGGACCTGTGCACAGCACCGGGGCAGCCGCGTCCTTTCTGGGCCACACCGGCCCTCAGCGGGGTCGGGGCAGGTGACCTCTGGAGTGCCATTGCAGCCCCCCTGCTTCTCTCTGATCTCCACGTGAAATAACCCCACTGAAGTCAGACCTGGCTGGGGTGGATCATGTGCCCTGTGATGGCCCAATCCCATTAGCACTCACCTCCTTGAAGTGATCTGTGGAAGTTAACCAATTATTTCTCACAAACTCCCCCCCCCCCATTTGATGCTGGCTGATGTGTTTTGCTCTGCCTTGGGCTTATAAATGAACATGCAGCAGTGCTCTCTAACTTCACCTGCCTTGGTATGTGCAGTGCTATTTCTGTTCAGAAAGGCTGTGCGTTGCAGTGGCCTGTCAGATGGGTGTGTCAGTTCAAAATGGCTAGTTAACTTACAGTTGGGCATCCATTTGCAACCCCCATGGTCCATAGTGGACTATCTTCTACTAAGAATCTAATTTTTTTTTTTTTAATATTTAGGAAGCAGAAAGTGGTAAGTGGTTCTTGTATCTTATTTGCATTTTTTCAGTTGCGTTCTCTCCTAGGCTGATGTTGCTTCCTCCTTAGTACATACTTGTTGAGAAGGGTTTAATACAGAAATGGAGGTGGTGGTGTGTGCCATGTCTCTGATGTACATGTGCCACTTGAATAAGATCTGAAGTAAGATGCCTACTGAATAAAGTTAACTGCAGCTGCTTGGCTAGATTACTCTTATAGGCAAACTTTCCACTTTTACTGGTCTCAGATACAGTGTCAGTAAAACTAAGTCTGCTTCAAAGCTAGCTCTTTTATTGGTTTGCTGTAGGATGGACTTGAAGCTTTTATACCCTGAAAAAATTTAACCTTTTTTTAAAGAATTAAACTAATTACAGTATTTCTGTATGAAATCTTTTGCTCTCTTATGATGGAAGAATTTACAAAAACAGATAAGATTATCTGACAGTATGTTAACTTTCATTGAACATGTATTTGTAAACATCCTGAAACAATGTTAAGAACAGTCTGCAAGTATTATCACGCTGGGAGGTTGGTGGCACATATCTACCAATGTTATATTCTCTACTGCTTTTACACATTGGTTTTAATTGAATCTGACACACATTTTTATTCGGGCATTGAAGTGTAGCTTAATCTATGGTAGTAATTGCCTTGTCATGTCAATTGCATTTTATGTGTGGGCTGAAAATATGATTTAGAAATGCAGAGAGTGAGCAATTAGCTCAGAAAATTGTTGATGATGGGGTATAGACCTTTTAGGTCATGGGACTGAATCCTTACCAAGTTGATAACTACTAGTGTATTTTTGATGTCATTTTGATGTATGTGAAAGGATCTGGAGGTCTCTTGTCAGTTTTAAAATATTGTTCTCAGTTGGCAACCTTGCTGACAATCTCAGCCAAGAGGTGATTTGAGCATGGAAACCAAATGCATTCATGTATCTAAAGATGGTCTCTGGAGGTCAAAGTTGAGGTATGTTGGCATGACTGAGAAACTTTATACAAGAGCTTCTGTTTTGTTCCAGCTAGATTTTCTGGTTAGGTATACGAGGGCCACCCAACTTCTAAATGTCTGGAGGCCCCATAGACCACAGCAGTGGGGGCTACAGGTCTCCCAGGTTGCTGCTGTGTAGGTACCCTCTCTTCCCACCGGCATGGTGAGATGTGCTGTAGTGCCCCCCTGGGGAAGGGGCAGGGGTGGGAGCTAGAGGAGGGAAGGGAAACCTGGAGTCCCTGGTTGCTGCTGCAGCCAGAGCAATGTGGTGAGTGGTGTCTGGGTGGGAGCCTGGGTACTGGAGGTGACCCATGAGCCCCCTGTTGGAAGGTCTACTCTCCTTTCATTGGGGATTGTGTGCTGGGATAGCTGTATTTCAGCTGAACTTCCAATTCTTGGTAAAGACCATGGGCAGGTCTCTCAACCTTTCTGTGATTCAGTTCCAAATTTGTAAAATAGGGTAAAAAGACATACTTCATTTGCTTCTTAGGTGCCAATATTTAATTACCTTTTGTAAAATGCCTGGCACTTGGCTGGCAAGGAGCTACATAAATTATCTTACTGCCCTGGCAGATCTGTTCATCTAACAATGAATGCTAAAATACAATAGTATGTGAATGGAAACAAATCATCTGCCAGCTGAGCAGATATGATTTGGCATATTCTTATGTATGATGGGTGTGTGTGTATGTGGCTTTACATATATAATTAGTTTAGAGTCTAAATCATTATTTTTAAAAAGTATAAGGTATACAATTATGTCTATCATTTCTCTTTCCTGTAAGACAAGTCATAGACAGCTCACTGCATTCAAGAAATAAGATCTGCTGAGATGCTTTAGCTATTTACATTTACAAAATATTTGTATTAGTCTTCTTTCTAGCATGTTTATGAACTAAGGCAAAGATGAGCAGAATCACTGAGAATTTTACTCCTGGCCTAATCTGTCTGAAGCTGTCTTGTAACGTCATGATTAAATCAATGCCAAATACTTGTATTTATTTTCCCTAAACTGTTCACATGCTAGAATTTTAAAAACCTTTGCTCAAAAATGGGACTACTTTTTGTTTTATAAAACCATTGCTTCTTTTATTCTCTGATATTTTTTCTGTTTGGAGGAAAGCCTGAAAATTGAGTTTAAACTTTTTATTCTCTTGACCTTGAGCCCATCCCCCTTCCCATTCTTTAGTGTTGTGGTGGTATTTTAAAAGGGGTAACAAGCAGCACCCTCCAAAAGTAGAGGTAACATAAAACAGTTAGTACATTGATCACAGTCCATACATAACACTTGATTTTATCTTTATGCTTGAGACTGGAAAGCCAGAATACCTTTTCTAAGCCAGAACTTTCTCTGTGGACAAGGTGATTTGCTGGGATATTAATTCTAAAACAGTTTATAACTACTCTGATTAACAAACAGGTACCCCCTGCTGTTGGTACATTTTTACATAGCTGTACTTTCTGGCCTTATTGCAAAACATATTTGTATTCTTTTTGATAAACTGACACTGAATAAATACTGAACTTGGCGAAAAAATACGTAAATTTTTGGCAATTTTGCTCTCCCTACAAAGTTGGAAAAACTTTAAAGAAATGCAATTTATGATATGGGCTGGAGAAACAAAGGCCTGAGAATTAGACATTCCTGAGTTCTAATCCAACTTCTGCTGGTGCCTAGCTCTGTGTGCCTTTGGGCAAGTAACTTTATCTGTGCCTGTTTCCCTGTCTATAAAATGGGGTAATACTTAACAAGCCTGTGTGATAGATAAGTGTGAGGCTCCATTAACACTTTTACAGTGCTTTTGAAATGCAACACTCTTATTGCTGGTAAGTATTTTGTTTCTTACTGTTGTCCTAAGAGGGACAGGGTAATTGGTAATTCATATATACCAGTATTGCATGTTAGTTTGTTTCTGAAAAACATAGATATTCTAAATTAAGGATATTAACTAGATTGAAAAGTGATTTAGAAACTTGAGGTACCTATATTACTGTTGAAATTAGTTGTACAGATCCAGGGTGAATTCTGTAGCGTGACACATTCTAGAGCTGGAGTTGTTCAGTTTATTTCTGACATGACGATGAGTAAGAATGGAATTCTTTCATCTATAGATGACTACTCTTGGCACTACAAGTACATAAAAGCTTATTTAGCTTCCCTAGAAACTGGACTGTAGTCATATTGGGCCATATCTTAATTCCTTAAAAGGAGGGAAATTGAGTGTAATGTTACCAAATGGTACTTAGATTTGTGCCAGTGAACCATCTTGTCTGTTATTTGTTTGTAGTTCCTATCGTCCTGTGACCAAGATTCTTAAATGAGGTATTGGGGTAGTACAGGCGCAAGCAAACTGGCCTGTGGGCCGGATCCAGATCCAGCTGGCAGCTGGATTCCATTTTCACCCTTTTTTGCTCACCCCAGGGTACTACAATACAAGTGAGTGGTAGTATTTCGTATAAATTTAATTCAGGGTTTGCTTGTTTGTTTTTTCTCAATTACACTGATACAACCAAAAGAAGTCCCCTTCCTCATCCCTCTTCACCATGTCATGGTTTTGTCTCAGATAAATTTTAAAACTGTGACATTCGAGGAATAACTTCAGGATAGAATATTGACATGGACCAAGCAGTGTCATTGCATTATTGTAGAGTAATTTTGATTTTTATTAATAGGACTACAACAGCTTACTTCAGCACTTTGAACACAGGTTTAGCCCTTTTATTTCGTTGCTCATCTATGGCATCATGTCTTTACCCACCTCAGTTTAGAAAATGATGCCAACAATTTTTCTACTGGCTACACACAGCTAAGTAGATATTCAACACAAAACTTAAAACTAAGTGGGCCTGGCATTGCAAGTGTGTAACAATGGAGGTAGTTTGTTTGTTTTTTAAAAGCACTTTCTTTGGCTCTGTGAGACCATAGTAAATCCTTCTCAGACTTTTTAAACTTCGAGATTAATTGACTGGGCTGGCAAGCTATTGTGCCAGTTAAGGGGCTGTCCCAATTTATTCTTCTATTGTGCGAGCCTTAAGAAAACAGTTAAGATATCTTAAAATGATGTGAAGCTTTCCATGGGAAGACAGTCATGTTTTGCCTTTAGGGCCTTTTACGTGATCCACTGTGGTTGTTCAAAACTTTCCTCTCTCCAGGAGTTACCCACAGTATGTGCAATAACAGGCAAATGGTGTTTTTATTCTAAGGGTGAATGCATTTTAAGCTACTAGCTGTTTGTGGGTATTTTACAGTTTTCCCATCCAGACTGGTCAATGAAAAGATTTTAAATTCTTTCAAAATACTCATGCCTAATTCTTGTGCATGTGTCAAGATTCAAAGAATCAATCCATAAATGAAATATACTGGTAAGCCTTGGAAACAGATGAAGTGAAAAGATAGCTGTTTTCTTCTCAGGGAAGACTTAGGTTTGGTAAGTAACGGAATGCTTGTTTATATGTTGTTGGATGACGAAGTATTATGATTACTAATCCTGGTTATTGGTTGGTGCAAATCCATCTGTTCATTTAGTTATATTATCCTCTCTAATTTTACGTCGATATAGATGGGCTTGGGAGAGGTAAATGCAATCTTTGTGCAGCCACAGTGATAGTAAAAAGACAAAGTTACAATATGCAAAACAATCGTTACTGACACCAGTGCTTGCATTCTGATACAGTTAGTACTTGCTGTACTAAGGCCATGTGAAATTGCAAATTTAGTATTCAGAACCTGACATTTTATCTGTCTTTTACCAAGTCTAATTTTTTCTAAATATTTCAACAGTTTTGCTTTAGTTTTTTCCAGCTGATTAGATCAGGAAAAGATTCAGGGGTGGATAATGGGATGTAACGAGACTACTTGATGATGTGAAATCTGTGGGTCAGTGCTGGTTTGCATTAGCTGAGCACTTTGCCCAGAATGCATCTTTAAGTTCCTACTGCTTTTTTCAATGGAGTTCACTCCTAAGGAATGGGTGGTTACCACACTTGCCAGTTAAAATATTCCTGTTTTGCTTTTGAAGGCTAATGGAGTGATAGCATTTTGTAGCTGAGCTGCAGACTGGGTTCCCTTTTTAGCTCTAACTGCAATCCAGACTGACCATGAAAAAAATACTGAATTTTCAAACTTGTATATTCTGTAGGAAAGAGGAGGTGCTCTGTTTCTTTTAAGTCTGAACAGTGGGTTTCTGCTCCAGTTCTGCCTTTCTATTCCCTAAATATCATTAACTCATATCTGTTGTTGCTACTGTACTCCAATTTAATCAGGTTAGAACCGTAGATAACAATTTAGTATTATATGAATGTAGGAAGAGCAGAATACTGAAGATTAGAACCATCTTGTTGATATGCAAGTTTCTGCACCTGTGACTGAGTAATGCACCCCTATAGCCTCTTTGAATTCCTTCATACAGAATTTTTAAAATAACCAGCTGTCAATCCTGCATGCAGTATTTGTGTCCACAATATGAGTGTGGCTAATGAATATCAGAAATGACATGTTGAAAGCTTGAAAATGAATTCCACAGATGTGACCTGTGTATGAATGATTCTCATTTGAGCAGAGATAACATAACTGAATACCTGCTTGGTGTAATTAGTTCCTGGGATCCTGTCTCCATATCAAACCTTTATGAAGGAGGATAGTGGAGTTGTATGTGATTGTCAGATTTAATTACATTAATAAATAATCTCAAGGTCTACTAACAGATGCATTTTAGAGAATGCAGGTTTTGCGTGCTGAACTAAAACATGTTCTAGCAAACCCTGCTAAAACAAAAACTTAACTATGTAATGCAACAATGATTTTATTTCTTCATACTAAAAATGAAACATCCCCACTTTCTGTGTACAAAAAGTTCCTGGGACAAATTATGACATACTTTCTATTACAAGTGCCCTAAAGGTAAGGATTGTTTTACATCTCTTGTTTAAATCTCTACATTCCTGGTATACTATATTATGCAATGTTACCTTGTTGCAGAAGCCCACTATTTCCCATGACACACAAACTTGTATACCAGTGGTAACTTGATGCAACATGCCAAATATTTAATGAAATACTGTCCTGTGGTTTGGTTACCTGGTGTAAGTATGGGAGAAGGTATTTGATCTGGAATTTAAGCAGAGGTGAATTATAATAGCTGGGTAACATAATACTCCTTAACTGTACTGCAGACTTGCTGTGCTGGTGTGGTAAGCGACAACTAACATTGCAGGTTGCGCCTATCTACTTTTCTATTTAAACCTTGATACACAGATATTTGGATGGGAAACTAGGTTAATATGCACCAGGCCCATGGTCCTCTCTATATGTGATAGAACAAGGGCGCGCAATTATTTTGAGCAGAGGGCCACATACTGAGTTTTGGCAAGCCATCGAGGGCCGCATGACAGGCAGCCAGGGGCAGATAAATATTAATTTCCTAAATTTTTTAGGGGCCCGCAGGCTGGATAGAATGGGCTGGCGGGCTGCATCTGGCCCGAGGGCTGCATTTTGCCCATCCCTGCGATAGAAGTTGCCTTTATTCTATCCGTTGTGCATTACTTAGAATGAGAAATGTCTATTTGTTGGTGAAGGACATATAAAATAGCCCTGATACAGAGGGGTAGAAAGGACAAGTGAAGAGATTCTCAGCCACTTCCAGATCTCCAGAAATGCATGTAGCCTTCCCTCTCTGCCTCATTACTCAAGACCCTGTTCAAACACTGATGGAGATTTATTGCATCCTTGGAGCTGTCCTACTTACGAAGTCCTTGCTGCATTAGGGAAACCATTTCCACTGGTCTGGGTAACAGATGTAGTAATAACTGATGTGGGAGAAGATGCTGTAGCAAGTGCAGCTTCATTTGAGCTTGGCCAAGGCACTAGGTCTTTGCAGGCTCGAGTAAAAAGATATTGGCTGTTCTCTTCAGGTTCATATTTCCCGGTGGACCCATCTCTGTGCTACAGGGAATAAAATGCCACCATGGGCATCCCACAAGGATTTACATGGGTGGGAATAATCCATGAGAGCCTGATCTATCTCACTTAGGCCAAAATTCTTGCTCTGAGGTTGTTGGGAAGAGTTTAATTTGTTGTTGTTTTTACTGAAAAAGGACTGGTCCTTGACTAGGTATATTTATAGAAAACTTTTTTTTAGTAATATCTTGTATAGTTGATACACTGGTATTCTACATAGTTCCTTTTCGCCCACTAAATGCAGAAGTTCAGGAATTGCTTTGAATTTAAGTATTATGCCCAGGGCTAGTCAGTTATGCCAGTTAATTTTTCATTTAATTAATGCATGGATTTCCACAACCCTTTATTCATCATTAAGTAACAACTGAATAATTTATTTTAAGGAATATCATCAATAGCTGAGCTAGAATCTGTTTCTAATTCCCAGAGCAGTCTTTTTGCATTAATACTGAACAAAAAGAACTGCACGGCTATTTTAGAGGACTGGAGTCTCATCATTACAAGTTGCTCACAACACCCTTCTCCCTACAAAGCTATATTCAAGGTGCTACTTGACACTAACTGAAATACACACGACCCAGCCCTTCTGTTTAACAGACTTTCTTGAGTCAGCTTTTCTAAAGGAGTATTTATATACACTCTTCAAATGGACCAATAAAACAGGTCATTCTACAAAGAAATGTCAACATGAAAAACCATTTTTCATTTTCAAACTTCATCATGCTTTGAAGCAAAGGTTTTGGGTCCCCCCCAGTGACATTATGGGTAAAATTCTTAAGGGTGCTTTAATCACAAGAAAACTCGTAAGTGATTTAGGATTCTTTGAGAATGTTAACCAATATAATTACAGATGCCTACTTCTTAAAAACAGTTTTTTGTAGTTAAACAGCCTCCCTGTTTAATTCATGTCCCACTATTGATTTGTAAGGTAAACATAACATGCAGTGTGTTGACAGTTGACGTCCAAGATTTGATTCACATACAGACGTGGGTATTGTCCTACCTCCTGTTTGTCAGAACTAAAACTATTATAACGAAGGAACTTGAAGATGCTTTTTTCCCTTTCATTTTTTCTACTATAGCATTCAAATAAACTAAGAATGGTAAAACTTCTCTCGTCTATTTGTCATTGGAATAAGCACATTAACCCATGCCCCTCACCCTCATTCAAACTTTTTGCAAGCATGTGTGTGTCAGAGAACTCTTGCAAGTTAATCCTAAATGAAACAATGGTGTTTTTAGCTTTCCTTTTATCTGGCCTATCTCCCAGCTATCAACTGACTTGTCTATGTTGGTCAGTGCCTCAGATTAAAGCTGCAGCAAATAGAACATGAATCTGACTCTTTTCCAAATGGCATTTTTGAGATGACAACATTGATTAGTTCATGGAAATCTTCATTACATTCATTTTTAATGACACTGTTTCCGTGTTAAGCAAATTGCATATCTTGTTTCACAGCCCATGTTTTGAATCCAGCCTTCCTCTTTCCCATGCAGGCTGGGCCTGTTGTCTAATGCCTGTTGTGAAAGTATGTCATCTCAGGCCTGAAATAATACATGTTTTATTTTAGTGGAAGTGAAGAGAAACTTTTTTCTTTCTTTTCTTTCTGCTACTGATTTCATTCAGATTCTAATGAACTTCCAGCTTTCTTAAAGGAACTATTTCAGACTCTCCAGAAGGGGGAGCCTTCATGTCTCCTACAAAATCCAAGGAGTTTAAAACACAAGTTCTAGTTAATAGAAATTAATATTAACAATATTAGCATGCTTTTTCCTCTTCTGTATTTGATCAAGCAAGTAAAGGCAAAGTAGTAAAAGCTTAATTCTTTCCTAGAACTGTATTCATACACAGCACTAATGATAAAGGAAGTGGAACTGCATTCCCCTTTCTTCTTAGAATACCTACATTCCTTATTAGAAATCAAGGGTCTCTTTTTAAATCTACACAAGTCTTTTCCTCCTTTGGGCAAATGGTTATCATATAAATGGTGGGGGCGGGGTTTAGAATTTAAAGGTTTTTTTGTTTTGTTTTGTTTTAACTCAGAATGACTTGTAATTGAAGTTTTATTCTCTGTCCATATTAGGATCAAAACATTTATGTTCTGATTGGTGGATAGGTAGTGACATACCAGGAAATAAGTTTAGTCATCTGCAGTGTTGCTGATTAGTTTCATTTACCACACCCTAACTGATATAGTACCTCTATTGCACCATGGAGAGGATGGCAGGGTGGAAAACAATTGTAGATGATAGGACTTGCTTTGTAACAATCATAAAGGCTCTAATGATAATGTTGACAAACTAAGTGTGTCTAGTTGTTTTTTGTTTTTGTTTTGGGGTTTTTATTATTATTGAGGATTTTTACTTATAGTTTCTTTTAATCAGCCCCAGTTCTGTAACTCCTTTACATACAACATTTCCACTGAAATTATACATGCACAGATGTAGGATTCTCTCCATAATGAGCATGTGTAAGTTTTTTGTTCCCTTTTCCTGCTATTCCTTCCTCTTTTTGTCAGCATATGCCCTCTTCTCCATATTTTTTTCCTTTTTTTTTTTTCCCCAAAAGAAATTTTAAATTCTAGCAGCCTGCTGACTTCATGTGATGAGTTACATCACTGGGTAAACGTGTGAGAATCTGATTTGATAGACATCAGGGCTGGAAGGGATCTCATGAGATCATTGGGTCCAGCCCCGTCAGCTGGGGTCAGAGCTGAGCGGGTTCTGAGCAAAGGCACAGTGGAGCCTATCTTCCATGGAACTGCTGTGGTGGAAGTGGTGATCACAGTCACACTCACAATTCAAATCTTTTTTTGGACATGGAAGCAAATCAGTTTTATGTCTGCAGTGCTGGAATGTTACAGCAGAAGTTCGTTAGCTGTCTGTCAGATAATCTGTGCATGTGATGGCTAGACTTATTTACTGCTGGGATATTTGTTGAGATAGTTTTGTAGTTAAGTAGAGTGAAGTGAAGGTGGCATCATTATCTCAGCTCAGCTGAAGATTCTACTTTGGACCCCAGCCCTGCCTTCTGGGCAGTCATTAAGATGATTGCAGGCCATCCTTTTAACCTGCTGATGATTGATAAACCTTTGGCAAAGTAGTAGGGCACAGGGCTGTTTTGGAGTCCTCCTGTCAGGAAATGTCTGCTCTGAGGTGAAAGTTTAATTAGGGATTTGCAACTGCTGATACTAGAAGAAGATCAAGTATGCTCAAATAGGAACCAGGAACATATTTAAGAATTTAGGAAGAAAAATCTGCATGTTTTCTGTTGCAGTGATTACACACAAACTCAGTACATGAACTGAGACTGGTTTTAAGTGAACTTGCTGCCTTTGTCATGCACTGCATACCAAGATACCTTGCTCCTGTGCAGCAGCAGCAATGCCTGCCTGGCCACCTGCCTGGCACACCATATTGCTCCAAGTCCACACTGGACACCACTCCAGGACTTTGGACCAACCAGTCTGGACTGGACTATGGAAGCTGGGGACTGTCCTTGCATGTGCAGGTAGATACCTGTAGTCCCATGGCTTCCTCATATGCAGCCTTTTCAGACATGCTCAAGGGCAAGTACAATCCAAGGTGGTAAGCCCTGAAAGATGCTGCACATTTACTCTGCAACTTGATATCATCCCACCAGACTGTGCTGGTTCTTTTGCTTTGGAAGTGCTGCTCTGCATAAGTGCAGCAGTCACTGGGCCTTTTGATCTGCTGTGAATGCTTCAGAGTCCTCCTGGGCATTCACTGTATCAGAAAATGCCTGGAAAAGGCAAGTCATTGTTTTGTAGAGCCAATAACTTGCTGTGTAAGTAATTCACTCTCAGGCAGAAACAATTTAGTCACCAGATCCATGGCTTGGCCAACCACCTAGGAATGGACAGAAGTAAGGAGTGTGCAGACATGGAAGAATATTAACTAAATGTGAAGGGGAGCTAAAATCACTTTTGGCTGTGGAAAAAAAGATATGTTCTCCCATAGTACACCAAAAAGCAGTCCCTAGAAAGACTCCAGTCTGTTTGGGGCACTTGAAAACCTGAGATATAGCCTCATAGCACCAGACATTTGCCTGGACCAGCTATGTCCGTGGTTGGTATGCAGGGTGTGGCACATGCATGGACAATTTAAAGAAGAAGAGCTTAATGGGACTCCTAGACTATCCCCAAGGCAGCCAATAACGGTTCTGATGAAGCTTTCTTTGGAAGAGGTTTCTGACGTAACTATTCTTGACTAAGAAAGTGTGGGCACTCAGGCAGCCCTGATGCAAACCTGGAGACCAAAAGCAGCCCTTGCTGGCAATTACCATTATTTGGTAACACTGATGGAGTACTTAGGAACCTATTTTATACTAATATGATAGTCTGGAATAATGTGCCCTCTCCCCCCCCCAACTTTTTATCAATCAGCGTAGATTACTGAGGTCAGATATAGTAGAATGAAGGGAATCTACAGTATGGAGCAAATGAGCTATCTGAACTTTGCAAGCATTGCAGTCACTTCTAGATTTATTTCCAGGAAATTTCTGGCTTAGTGGAATCTTTCTGCTTGTTCATAATCATACACTTATACGTACAAGAATACATAACAAACATATAATACATGACCCACAGGTTACTGTTATACTTGTATTGTTGCGTGAGACTTGGGGAAGTTTCTCAAGCAGAGTTTTCCTGTTTTCAGTGTAGAACAAGGGGTGACCTTAGCCAGGAACAGTACTTTTACAGGTGTGCAGGTTGTCAGAGAATGTGGGTTTTCTGAGTATTTCTTTTCAAGGAACAGGTTTTTTTAAAAGGGGTGGGGGTTATCTGAGAGGCCTGTTCATTGCATGTAAAAATTCAGTATTGTAATGCCATTTGTAGAAGAAAGCATTGTTACGGCAAATGTTTCTCTCCTAAAGTTGGTGATTTTTCCTTTGGAACTCTTTCCTTACATCCTTCTCAGATGAGTTTATGTTCATTTGTCTTGAATATTGAATCCTGTTTAATTATTGGAATGAGCTAAGACTGCTTGTCATAAGTAAAATGTCTGTCTAGTTACTTGGAGCCAGTTTGCCAGCTGTCTGTAGCCTCTGGTATGTGCCTCCTTTTTTTAGGAAGATGATTGCACAATCCGTGCAGGTGAAGAGCACCCGTGTGTGTGTGGGTGCAGTGAATGCTGAAATAACCAATTTTTAATTACAGTAGAAATGTGAAGGATGGATCTTGCCCTATGAGGTGTGTAGAACTGCAATTGCTACTCTGGAAGGCAATCTTGATCTTCTCTTACTTATTACTGCCCATCAGTTGTTGCTTCTCTGTGGTAATGCTAGAAACTATGCTTGGTAGCTACAGCATTAAGCTGTTTGAATCAAAACATTTCACATATCTAAAACAAGCTTGAGCTGGAAAGAACAGATTAGCAATAACAAGTGTTCTGTGATATGTCTGCAGTTTGGCTTAAAATATTGGAAGAAGGAGAGTTACTCATCTTTAAAAACTTTTCCCAATGGCCTCTGCCATTTGGGTTTTTGTATAGTACACTGTATTTTCTTGCATATGACTTGCCCTGAAATAAGACACACATCTTGTTTTTGAAAGTCAGAATGAAGAAAAAAAGATCTTTACTTGAAAATACTTGTAAGTAGCAGTAAATAACTGAGGAGCCTGGTATGCTAATTGAACTGCTGCCTGTGGAGCACGTTATACATTACTTTTGCTTTTCCAGATGCATGTGCTGGAGAAACATTTGCTACTATAATTCCTTGCTTATAATGTATGCCCTATTGTCCAGCAGCTGTTTTTTGAGGAAAAGTGTGTTGTATGCAAGAAACCGCAATAGTAAGGCAGGCCACCCCCAACCTGTTTATGCCGCCTCCTCCCTTAAAAAAGGAAGAACAAAAAAGAAAAAAAATTAATCTGGGCTAGTTTGCATATGGTTCCTAGTTTTTCCCCCCCTGTTCATTCTGATCTTCTGCTTTATCATCGAACCTCCACCTTCCTATATAGACCCTACTGCTGCCTTACAGGGTAAGCCATACTTACCCTGGCAGCAGAAGAGTAAAAAGCCATATACAAATCGCCCCTTGTCTTATAATGGTGCAGCCTTTCAGTAAGAAGCAAGCGGGTGCAGATATACAGATAACCATGCATGATGTAGGAAAAGTCTAGTTGCTTGTTGCTCCCATGGAACCACCAGCCTTTGAAGACTCAAGTAGAGCCAATCTGAGGAACTTCTGAATCATAATCCTACTTTTGAAAGAGGATGTAACATGGTCTGGACATTTACAGTGTACTCATGTACATTGTTTAACACAGCATTATAAATTTAGTGGCCTTCTCTACTAGGCCACTGGGTTCTCCCCCTTATTTTTAATAAGTTAAAAATTAATGTCTTCCATATAGGTATAAAGCCCAACTCTCAGTCTAGGTATACTGTACTCCTGTATGTCAGGTACTTGTTTTCCTCTGAAATAAGAAAGGGAATCTTAAAAGAACAGTGAGAGAGGAGCAGAGTCTAATGGAAAGCTACAACATCAGTGCTTGATCTTTTATAAAAAATAATGTGTATATTTTATCTACCGGAGAATTTTCACCAGGAATGCTCCCCACCCTGGCCAATTCTGCCTTCTTGGCGTGTACTGTGCTGAGGTGTGCTTAAAATTCTGGGAGTTGCATGTGGAGAAATTAGAGATCTGCAGTGTCAAATAAGTGATGAGTATCTCCAATTGCTTTGTGCATTTGTGGTTTTGCCAGAGAGCAAGAGGAAACCTCCTCTATGTAAAAATAAAGAACAGATCTTTTGCAATATTCAGACAATAAATGTATTTTTTCAAACTGTAGATTGCCCTGACTAATATTTTTTTATTTATGCTGGATTCATAGTACCCCTTGTCAGAATTAGTTTTAAACCACTGACCAAACTGTGGCACTGAGGTTCAGAGGAGATCCTGATGTTTTAAAATTTTGGTTTCAACCTAAGTCATAATGAAACCAAAGTTCTCAAAATTTTCCATGAGCCAGGTTGCCCCCTACATTCTTTACTTTGGAAACACAGACATATGATGCTTCATACATCAAAATATATGTTCTGCTATCCAGACTGCCTTGAGCTGGAAACTCCAGGGCTCTGGGAACCTTGAGAGAAGGAAAAGAGTGATTTCTCCTCTCCAGGACTTCATCCCCTACCCACTTCTCCCCACCAAAGCTTCGTCCTGGAAAGGGTGGGGTTAGACTCACAGCTCTGTGAGCTTGAAAGCCCTGGCATGGTGGAGTTGCTTTGGAGCCTTGGATATACAAAGGCTGGGATTTTTAGCATCCCACCAGGAAATCGGCCAGAACTCTGCCATATGGCAGGAATTCATCTATCCTGGGATGTTTTGTGTTCACATGGGAATTTTTTAATGAAACCAGCTCTTGCCAGGATCTCATTATGCTAGGCATTATGCAGTTGTAGAAACAAAGAATGGTAAACTAAATAGCCTCTTAGCAGTCCACCTTGTTATCCTGTATACTTTTATAGCATAACAAGAGCCAAACTTGTTATGCTATAGAAGTACAGGTAAGGCACCCAGACAAACTTAATCCAGTCCCACAACGATCCCCTAAAAGGAAAAATACCTTATCTCTATTCTGGAATTACAAGTACTTCTGTTCACTAATCATAATTGTTTGGTTATTGATAGGGACTTACTGAAATTGTGACTTTGTGGAAAACACAAAATTGGGCATTTTCCATGAAAAAGGGCTAGCTCTGAAATTTTGGGGGGGCTCCTCCACCCCACAACTTAGCAGCAAGCAGAGAAAAGGACAAGGAGCCCTGCAACCTTGGAGCATTGCGGGGGATGAGCATATTGGAGCCTGAGTATGTGACAGCCTCAGAAAAGGAGCCAGTCTAGGGCCAGCGAGGGACGTGAGAGATTTTGGTCCCATCTTTTAAGCAGCCTGAGGCATGCTGCTGCAGCATGCTACAGCCTGAGGAGGAATAAGCATGAAGATTAACAAATCCTCCAAGATTGCCAAATATGTTTCAGGTCTGAACCATGTAAGGCAGTATCCTTCAGAGGCCTTGAATGTAGCATTGGGTGGAAGCAGACAGTTTTGTACCATGTCTGGATGTTGCAGAGGCTGAAGGTCAGAGCAAGAAACAAGTGACAATGTCCTGACTCTTTAAAAAGGACCACAGAAAGCAGCTTGGCAAGGCAAGAGGCGACATTTTCCCTCATGGAAGCTTTCACAGTGGCAAACATCCTGCTGGAGAAACTTAATCACCATTAAGTAAGGGACTGTCTGAACCAAAATGTGCCAAATGATGGCAGTTTTCCATGTGCGAACAAGCTTCACCATGACCATCTCCTTGCAGTGATTACTTCACATATACAGGCGGGAGTGCCAGTGCCCCCTCTGTAAGCGCTGGTCAGGAGTGGAGTGCCATTGCACTCCTGGAAGTGGTTGCAGCAATTGGTCATCTCACGACTGGCTGCAGGGGGACCTTTCCCCACCACCCTTTCCAGTTGCTGCAGCACAGTTGCCCATGTGCAAGTTTTTCTCTGATGTGCTCCAAGGAATGCTGTCCAACATAGTTCATGTCACCTGAACTGTGCACATACTGTCTTTTACTAAGTGCCATCTGGCGCATGCAGTTCCCCAAGTTGGACAGCTTGATGTCTTCCTTCAAGCACTGTCCAGGCTGTAAGGTCTGGTACAAGGAGTCTCTTGGCAGTCAAAGTGGGGACTTGCATGCCACTGTGTTACTGCCACCAGAGTCTGCTCACAAGGTGGAATGTATGGTTCAGCACAGTCCATTACTATGCTGAACCTATCAAGTGCTACCAGCAGTTTCTGAGCGAGGAGCTGAAAATCACACCCAGCACGCAGTGCGTGGTCAAGCTTCACATTCTCTTAAGATGGGATGACATTCAAGATCAAGTGATGTTTGTGGCTGAAAATGCCACTGAGTTCATGAAGCTTCTAATGTGGTTTGAAGACTGGTAAACTGTGATCCATCATGCACACAACAAGCTGATGGATTTGATAAGCTGGGTATCACAAGAACTGTCAGACTGTCCTTGTGAAAACCAGTGAAGGGACCTGTTCCAGGCAATAGCTATGAAGCTGAACCAGTACTACAGGTATGACCTGTCATTGCCACCACGGTTCAGACAACCGGCTGCCTTCTTCCTTAGTGCTGTTTACATTTTGGACCCCACCCAGGTGCCTGTTCTGAGTTGTGACCCTCAGCTACATAAAGCAATCTTGGGATGGGAGAGAGAACATGGCACTGAATGTACTGCTTACATGAACTTCACCTAAGAGTGCCAGATGCCTGTGCCTATCCTTGTGTTCTGTCTGTCTGGTTTCCACATCTGCATGCCCTGGCAAAATGCTGCCTCACTGTTCCAGTGATCTCTGCGTGGGCAAGTGTTAATCCCACAGAGACAGAGAATGTCTGCAGCAACTACCGTTGGATGCAGCATGCTAGAGTTTAACAGCTAGCATGAATCACCTGTCTCAAGGTTAGCAATGAGTAAACTACAGTTTAGTACATCCTGTAATGAAGTATAGTCACGATATTAGTTACACATCCTAGATTCATAGATGTTACAGTTGGAAGGGACCTCGGACTTGTTGACCTACTGACCCTCTGCCCTGGGCAGGAAAGAGCACTAAGGTCAGGTGACCCCAGCTAGGTGCTTGTCCAGTCTCCTTTCAAGACCCCAAAGGTAGGGGAGAGCACCACCTTCCTTGGAAGCCCATTTCTGGCAACCCTTGCTATGAAGAAGTTACTTCTAAAGTCCAACCTAAATCTGCTCTCTGTCAATTTGTGGCCATTGTTCCTAGTTATTCCAGGGGCTGCCCTAGTAAATAGAGCATCTCCTATTCCCTGCTGCCCTCCCCTGATGAATTTATAGGCAGCCACAAGATCACCTCTCAGCCTTCTCTTGCAGAGGCTGAAGAGATCCAGGTCCCTCAGTCTCTACTCTTAGGGCCTTGCCTGCAGGCCTCCGACCATACGAGTGGCCCTCCTTTGAACCCTCTCAAGATTCTCCACATCCATCTTGAAGTGCGGTGCCCAAAACTGGATCTGCCGCCTGACCAATGCCACATAGAGGGGAAGCATCACCTCCCTGGACCTGTTCATCATGCATCTGCTAATACATGATAAAGCGCGGTTAGCCTTGTTGATCACTTAGTCACATTGTCAACTCATGTTCATCTTGGAGTCGACTATGACTCCAAGATCCCTTTCCACTGCTGTACTGCTGAGAAGGTCATCCCTGAGCCTGCGAGTGGTTCTTTTTGCCCAGGTGCACCACTTTGCACTTGTCTTTGTTAAACTGCATCCTATTTTGTTCTGCCCATTTTTCCAACCTGTCCAGATCTGCCTGGATCCATTCCCTACCCTCTGGTGTGTTAACTTTGCCCCATAATTTGGTATCATGCGAATTTGCACAGGGTGCTCTCCATTCCCTTGTCCAAGTTACTGATGAAGACATTGAATAGCACCGGTCCAAAAATTCCAAAAACTGAGCTTTGTGGGACTCCACTGCCCACATCTTTCCAGGTTGATATCGACCCATCCACCACCACTCTCTGGGTGCAACTCCTAAGCCAATTTCCCACCCACCTGACCATGTAATCATCTACATCACAGCCTGTCAGTTGATTTACGAGACTAGAATGAGATACCATATTGAAGGCCTTTTTAAAGTCTAAGTAGGCCGCCATGTAGCCCACCACAGCATTTTCTGAGGCCCAAGGTGCTGTGTCGGGAAACAAAAGTAAACACTACAAGGTTCCCACACGCACTGCGTCAGCTTGATGTTGCTGATGCGGTGCATGTGGAAAGAGGAGTAGCCATGTGCTGCTTGGGACAGGATGAGCCCAGCCAGAGCAGCAGGGGCTCAGCGGCACTCTCCCCCTACCTGTGCTGGTCAGTCCCGAGCGGCACACGGCTCTGCCACCGCCTCTGCTGGCTGGTACCAACCAGGGCGGGTCTGTCCCATGTGGTTGAGCATGTAGCTCAAGCTGGATTCCCACGTGCTGCTGGGGATGGGAGGAGGCTGGCCAGGTCAGCACTGGCCAGCAGAGGCGGCAGCAGAGCCATGTACAGCTCAGAACTGACTGGCACAAGTAGGGGGACAATGCAGCTGAGCCCCTGCTGCTCCGGCCGGGCTCTTCCCGTCCCGTCCTGAGTGGCACGTGGCTCCACTGCCGCTTCTGCTGGCTGGTGTCGACCTGACCGGCCTCCTCCTATCCTCAGCAGCATGTGGGAAGCCGGCTTCAGCCACATGCTGCTTTTCCTGGCTGGTGCTGACCTGGTCGGGCCCATCCAGCTGAAGCTGGCTTCCCACATGCTGCTGGGGATTCCCCGCTGGGTCAGCACTGGCCAGCAGAAGCAGCGGTGAAGACTTCTGCCTTTTGGGACCATCTGGTGCAGGTAGGGGGAAAGTACGGCAGCATGTGGGGAAGCCACCACTTGATAGGGGACAGAATGGGCTGGCCGGGCTGCACCAGGCAGGGAAAACTGTGGCTGAGGCCCCTGCAGCTGTGCTGTATGCTTGTTTAAGACTGAACAATACGTTCAAGAATAGAGCATCAATGATCTGGGCTCCACTGTAAACTTGGAGCAGGTAAAAATCTTTGTAAAAATACTGTCCGGTGTTTGGCTTGTGTTTTGCTTCTGTTTCTCTTTATGGGGGATTGGTGGTTCAACTAGTTACTACTTGTTAAAGATGTGTTACTAACAAGTTATTAATTCAATTGAAGTAAATCTTCTTGAAGATTATTCTCAAAAATGCCCATATTTTGTTGCTTTGATTAGTTTCCACTCTGGCTGATATATTTCCACATTTGATCCGTCGACTTGCATTATGCTTCTTTCATTCATTGAGAAGTGAGTAGAAGCGAAAGTGTTTATTTTAGTCAACTGTTTGGTATTATTTCTTTGTTGCTTTTATATTGTTTTTATTTTGGATTTTAAACAACATTTCCAGACCCATTTCATTGTCACTTCCTGGAACTTCATTGGTGTCAGAGGTCACGTGACATCACTTCCTGATGTGATACCGCTTCCTGTGAGGTCTTTGAATATGGCTCACCGGCCCGCTGGGTAATAAAAAGTTCATGGTCCCACCCCAAATTCAAAAAGTTTGGACACTCCTGCTATAAATCATGTTCTTCCAGCTAGATATTTTAAGTCAAACTTCTAGACACTAAAGCAAATATTTGGTCTAATTAACAATAAATAGTAGCATCTCTTTTATAATATTTGTTTGCATACCTCCACTTTTTCTTATATGTGCTTTATAAATGCACATAGGATTTGTGAGAGTATACATACAAACATGCAATGAAATTAGTAGAGGTGCACCGATACATTGGTCCCATATCAGATCGGCACTGATGCAAGGAAAATTGAAAGTATCAGCAGTTGGCTTTTTTGGGCTGATGTGGCCGATTTTTTTTTTTTTAAATGCCGTGTTCACACGCGCAGCAGGTGTGGCATGCAGGTGGCCAGGAATGCAGCTTAGCAGCATGGAGAGCAGCTGGGTCTGGCTGGTAACTCTGTTGTGAGGGAAGGGGTGTGTTGGGGGGATGCAGATCAAGGCCCCTGTGGTGAGGGAGGGAGTGGCGCTGGGGCAGGGGCAGGGGCAGGGGCTGGTGCTGCACAGCAGGGTGCAGTGCAGGATAGAACCCTGGAGGAGGATGAGGAGGCATGTGCCCCCAGATCTGCGCACAGGGTAAGGGTGGACTGCCATTGCAAGCTGGGCTGGGCTGCGCTTGGGGCAAGTGGCAGCGGTGCTGCTACAGGGGGGCTACAGCAAATTTTGGGGTAGCTGTAACCCCCTACCAGGAAGAGCCTGGCCACCCATGGTCTCAGCCCGCCCTTGCCCCACGTGCAGATCCAAGGGCGCATGCCCCCCGTGCCCTCCTGGGGTATATGTAGTGGTGGGAGATGCCCTCCCACCCCTCGGATTGGCTGTGTGCAGCTCTGTCTTATGCTGTGCCCCACTAGGTGGTCCCAGCTCCACTCCCTCCCTCGCTGCAGCGGTGTCAATCTGCCCCCCCCACCCCTTCTTATCACCCCTTCCTTCACAACAGATTTACCAGCTGGATGCTGCTTTTCAAGCTGCCTGGCTCCATGTTGGCAATAAAATCAGTATCGGCGGATACGGCTTGTTAAAGAGCGGCCATCAGTATCAGCCCAAAAAACCTCTATTGGTGCACCCCTTGAAATTAGAGCTAAAGGGGTTCAGAAATAAGTAGAAGGACTTGACTAATAAATGCATTGATGATTTATTCTCCAGTAAAAGTCTAAAGATATTATCATGCTTTTTAAAATATACTTTGTTAACTTGGCTGTATAATTGGACATGAATGATTGTGATGTTGCATAAAGGGCTGGATATAGACAGTGTAAAAATCTTGAAGGTTTTTTGTTTTGGCTTCTAAACTGCTAGTATAGGAAACTAAACAGATCAGAAGTTACATTTTAAATTATGGCTTAGAATGTACATGATAAGCAATTATGAGATGCACTGTGTCTGTTTTGATAACTTTTTAAATGAAAACTTGCAAGCTGTAGAAGATATAAATGTAATGAAATTGCCATGCATCAAGCTGCCCCACAAGAAAGAAAATGTCAGTAGACTAGCCCTGTATAATGTAATGATCGCCTACTTCCAAAGGAATAGTAGGGTACTGCAGCCTTCAAGTATGTTTTACCGAATATGCTATTAATGAGAGATTTCCCAAGCTAAAATTGTAAGAATTTTTTACTTGAAAGTCATTTGCAACAGTAATGAATAACTTTATCAATTTCTTGGTCTCTTGTTTGTTGTATGCCTTGGTTTTCTGTGGGGGGAAGGAATAAAACTATTCTGCAATAGATTTTCAAGTATTTATTCTTGAAAAAAATAACATAGTCCTGACCTCTGTACACTGGTTGCTTTCTAATATGTAATTAGCGAATATAGGTCCATCATCCAGTGGTGACATCTGGAAGAAAAGCACTGAAGTGTTGCCTCTCAACCCCATAAGAGTTTTGTCATGTTCTTTCACCTCAGAAACTGACCCTCGTATAAACTTCAGTTCATTCATAGTGTGAACGCTTCCAAACTCCCCAAGCAGTCCTTGGCTGGCTGCCTCCTTGTGGTTTCTCTGGACTCCCTTACGGCATTCTTTGGCTGATATACAGAGGTAAATTGGTGTGAAATTGAGCCTGGATGCAATCTAATCTAAGTAAAGAGTCACCCTTCCCTTCTCCCACCCCAACTAAATGCTTCTTCATTTCTTCCATTCTTTTGATTTGTGCATTTCTAGCTGAGCCTGATAAACTTCATAATCCAACAAACTGTAAGAAATGTCAATTCAGGCCTAAATATATATAAACATTTTAAAGCTAATTATAAAACTATTTGCCTTAATTTGTCAGAGTTAGTTTTAAAAATGCCAGACAACCTTCCAGTATATGGTACATAATAGCCAGGGTTTCTAGGCTCCCTGCTTCTAGGAGGGTAGTGTGGAAGTCCTGGGACAGATGGTTGAGAGTTGGGTCCCTATGGTAGGTCTGCCATGTAGACTCTGCCAGGCTGAAGGTATTAGGTTCTCCAAGCTCTCTGGGCAGCCTGACTTGAGAGTGACATCAATGCAATCTCATCAGTGCCAAGGAAAGTAAAGATCTAGACAACTGTTTTGTTTTTGTTTTGTTTTGTTTTTAAGAAAACACGTCTATGATTTTATAAGATCTTGGCATATATTTTGTGAAAGTGGAATCAACATCACCCACTCAAGCAGTTGCATAGGATGTTTTGCTATTGACTGCAGGGCAGACAGTATTTCACTCTATAAGAGCTAGTTCCTTAGGGTTTTTTTTTCCCTTGAAACAAAGCACAGCATTAACTTCCTCTTCCAAGACCCTGAGAAACAGATGGCAAACATGTTAATGTTCCCTACTGCAAAACCTGAAGATTTTCCTTTTGGTCACCCCAGTTGAACTCTTGGGACATTTCTGAATGATGCAGTGAGTGGTGGAACTTATCTTCCTTTTTTATCCAGGCTTTCCCTTGCAAGCTAGGCTAGTACAGGTTTCCCTTGCTTTATGCTGTACATGTGTTCCTGGAAAATGGTGCATAACTCAAATTCGCATAAAGGGAACCCACTTTACAATGTAACAAATAGGGAGACATTCCAAAACCTTGACTGTACTGACCCGCAGACCCATTTCTACCACATTTCCAAGACAATTTTGGTACTTGCCAACAACAGACAGTACACACAAGCACAAGGCACTCTCACAGTGGGGATGGCAACTACAGAAACACGTGTTGCAGACAACAAGCAAGGAGCACAGATCCGCACAGGAGGCTGTATTTTGGTGCGCATCATCCCTCAATGCACTGCACAAAGCAGCTGACTGTGGACTTCCACTAAACTGATCTCATAAAACTGAATTTGCCTCACATTTAATGAATTTTTGGTATAAAAAAGGTGATCTCATAAGAGCCAATTTGCACATACAGAACCCACATGAAGTGAGGAGAAACCTGTAGTAACATATACTTCTCATGGCCGGATGGCTGCTTGCAGTTACTTCATGGTTGCAGAAAGCAGAGATGTATCCTCTTGAGCCCACTTAACTTCTTTCGCTGCTAACAGGCATCATCTGCTCTTCTCCATCAGGTCAGATGTGTACTTTGCTCCCTATTTTTGTCACTCCCATATGCCATTAGACACAGAGGTAGAGCTGTGGGCTTGTTCTAGGCTAGAGTAGCCTTAGCTGTTATACGTATGCCAGTAAAGCTAGATCAACAGAAACCTGAGGGGTGGTAAAAGGGGAGGAGGAGGAGGAAGAAAAGGGAAATCAGACTTGAGTGCTAGTAATCAACTCTCTAGGTAGTACAAACTGCCTCACACTCCACCTACATCTCTTCTTTTCTCTTTCTTGTCTGCTCCTGCCTCACTGAGCTCTCTAGTGTGGGTTGGGAGTAAAAGTGCTAGAGAAACTGGTGCACGCTGCTCTGCATGTGTTAGATGCTTGTTAATGATGTCAGCTGCCCAGTTGCATTAATCATGAGTGACTGGTGCTGTCTTAGTCAGGGGAGGCGCGTGAATCATTCAGTGACCAGGGAGGAGGTTCCCGCTAGACTGGGAGGGGGTCCCCATAGCTGATCTTGCTGACGGGGGGAGGGTCCCCCTGCAGCCAATTGTGAGGCCACAGCGCTCCCACTCTCCAGCTGGCACTCTCAGGGGGGGCCACCGGCACTTCTGCCTGCTCCCCCCCGCCTGTCACCTAAGCAGCAAGTGTGGCTGGTCAGGCAGTGCACTGGCGCTCTCAGGGAGTGCACATGCAACCCCTGTGCGTCACCACTGATGTTAATGATGGGCATGACAGCTTTACAAATAGTAAAGAAAATATTATTGATATTATTGCATCCTTTCAAGTTGTGTTAACTGGTCAGCGTGCCTGAGAAAGTGTAACATCCATATAAAAAAGTCTTAACTTAGACTGTTTCTTTATGACTTTGCATGTTTGAGTTTGAATCTTTTAAAACTAAGTAAAGACATTATAGGAAAAACAAGACGAGACTTTTCACTACCCTTTAAAATAGTTAAACTAGAACAAATGTTGTGAAATGTGTGCTGTAAGTTAGTGACATTTTGTGTTAGATAAAGACCACTTCCTCACTGTACATAATTTAAATTATTTCTGCGTCTCTAACATAGGTACTGAGTGTACTTTTTGCAATTGCCCTCTTTTTTGTCTTAACTAAGAAAAAGAGAGAATCAATATAAACTTCCAAGTGTTGTTTATATTGCATTGCTCCTCTCCTACAGCAGAGCTAACTCTTATTTCTATTATAACCAATCTAAACAACATTCAAATTGTATACAAATGACACATTACAACTGAAAAGTGCGGTTAACTTTTGAAGAGCCTAGTTTGATCATGCTCTTCTGCTCAGGCTTTCAACATGGTCTTGATGATTATTGTTTTTTTTTTTTTCTTTAAATGGCATCTGTATCTTCAGGAAATTAGTTTTAAAACTGTTACACCTATGTTAAAAGAAATAGAGCAGGAGTGTCTTAATATTAGGAAGATTCTTAGTTTTAAAAGCCAGATTTGAACATTTTTTTGAATCTAATTGGATACCTAAAAATGTATGTAGTGTAGATCATAATATTTAATAGTGCATTAATATTACTTTGCAGTAAAATTCCTTTTTAACACTGTTTTCATCCTAACACTAATATCAGTGCATGAATTATTGAAAGTCTAAATGTCATAATTTTATACAAAAGTTTGTATATATGCTCCCTACCTGTGTTTAGTGAGGGAGAGGATGGAAACACTTTGGAAAATGAAAGGAAAAGAGCACCCAATCCTTAACTTCAGAATGTGAATGGTGGCTGAAACTATTCATAACACTTTAGCATTCATCTGCCAAGTAGTATGTATTTTCACCTTTTAAAATATATTTATACTTCCTTTCTATGAACTCAGTGCAGGGAAGCAAGTAAAGGATTTAAGCAGGTACCTAAATTGTATAAAAATGTATTGCACTTAAGCAATTGCATTTTTTTTTGAACTGGGCGTAGGGACCTCCTATAGAGTTAAAAATTGTTTTAAAAAAACTAATAAACTAGGTGCAAATCATTACTGCTTCTTACTCCAACCATAGGAAGAGTAATAAATATATTACCATGAACAAAGTCTTACTTTTTTAGTCCATTCTTTTGAAAACTTTTGGGAAGGAAGCTCTGCAGTATGCCCTGAACATTCGTGAACCTAGGCCAGGGGCGGGAAATTATTTTGGGTGGAGGGCTGCTTACTGAGTTTTGGCAAGCCATCGAGGGCCTCATGACAGGCAGCCCAGGGCAGATTAATATTCATTTTCTAACTCTTTTTTAGGGGCCATGGCTTGGCAGGCTGTATTTTGCCCACCCCTGACCTAGGCTCTCTTGTACGTTTTGGGTTAGCCCAGGGGCTGTCATTCAGCCATCTTAGTAGTATTATCAGTGACATGGCACTCGCAAGTACCCTTTTAATTTGATGTGGGTTGTTGTTTCTTTTCTGAATACAGTTAAAGCATAGGTTACAAGTCTGTCAGAAGGGGTTTTGCAAACTCATAGTGAAGTGAGCCAGAATAACGCACGCCGGTTCTTCCATTGACTTACTTGGAAAACGAGCATCTTGTCAATCTAATCTGGATGCAGTTTCTGCCAGTTAGTCCTTAGTCAAGCCAGTCTCCTCTTGAGTACTGCTTGTCTGTACCAAGCATGTCTAAGGAATGGAATGAGCAATGTCCTGTTGTCGAATGACACTTCCTTTCCCTTTGGCTCTGCTGCAAAATTTACACTGCTGAAAAAGAAGTGAGAGGATTATAGGCCTGTCCTCCTGCAATAACTTTTTCCAAAGGTATTTTTAAAAGCTATAGCTCTGTTGGCAGAAGAGAGTTCTTTCAGCAAGCTATGAGTTGGTGTGGGTTTCTGACTCTGGTAGCTATTAACAGTACCAACCTAGACTTAAGGTTTAATAGAATTAATTTAGTTTTAAAGTATTGAAAAGATTTCACATAATATTTCATGAATCGTAATTACATTACTGGTAGATTCAGTCTCTGCTTAAATCTGTACTTGGTTATACTAAGGCTTGTAGATGATATTAGTATTTCTGGAGCTCCTTGGAAGCTAGCTTTCACATAAATCGGCTTTAATTGTTCCCTGGTAATTGCTATTCAGAAGGTGTTTGGCAGTAAAAGCCCTTTTAAAATCTCATGCATGTGAAAAGTACATGTGTTGTATTCATGAGTAATTAGTCAGATAAGTTCTTAGTACTATATGAGGTGAGACATACCTGATGGCTCACGATTGGTTGTCCAGCTTGGCTAGGTTTCTCTGTATTAGAAGGGGTTCCAGACTTCCCGGTACTTGGCATCTCTTGCAGTTTGCATATTTCCAACTGAGTTATTTGAATTGAGGGATATTCATTCTGAGAACAATAATTGTTTTTACTATCATCTTTTAATTAAAATGTTTTAGAGTGAACATTGATTCTGTCAATGTGGATGATTTGTTTATCCTGCAAATGTTTTTTTGTGTGAGTTCTAGGGTGACCACCTATCCCTAATTAGGCTGGACAGTCTCAAAATGTGAACATCAAGTCCTAGTCCTGAGCTGAATGATTGTAGGACAGCATTTGTTCTAGATTCCCAGTATCTTGCAGGGGGTCTGGATTTTCCATTCGCCATGGGGAAAAAACCTGGTAAATGATGAGTTTCACCTTACAAGCCAGCAGAGTTCCAGCTTGCAAGTGGCTGCTTGAGGTTTGGGGGGAGTGGGACACAGGGGGTGCCATGTGCATCTGTGCATGCATACATGTGCATGCGGCCGAGAACACGGCTAGACAGGAGTGGAGGGCAGATTGAGGCCCCCCGCAGTCAGGGCGGGAGTGGGGTAGGGGCTGGGCCAGGGGTTGCTACTCAGCCAGGGTGGGGAAGTGTGGCCATGGGGAAGGCTGGGAAGTGGGACCGAGCCACAGGCAGTTTGTCCAGAAGGCAGCGGGGAGGCATGCTCACTACTGTGGAGGAGGACATGGGGGACACGTGCCCCTGCCAGATTTGTGCGCAGGACAGTGGTAGACATGGACTGCCTGCTGCAGGCTTGGGGCTCCCTGCCATGCTGCCCTCTCCCCAGGGCCACTGTAACTTAGTGGGTGGGATGTGATGTGGGTGGGAGGAGAGGCTCAGTGTTGTCGCCACCACTGCTAGCCTTGCCGCCATGGAAAGGCACCCCCTGCCCACCTGGCAGCAGTTGGTGTAGCAGCAGCACAGAGTTGTGCTCCTTTACCATGGCAGTAGGGCCTGTGCGGGGCTGCTGGGTGGAAGGCAGCAGGGGAGGAACCTCGAGCCTGCAGTGGACAGCCCACAACTGACCCTGCCCCCCCCATGGTCTCCACTCAGCTCTGCTCCAACTGTGCCACCCAGGGCGGGGAAGCAGGCAAGTGTCCTGCCTTTCCATTTTGAAAAGGTAGGCACCTAGTGAGTCCAGAACTAATAATAATCAAATACAGTAGCGCTAAATAGCTTACTGAAGTATTATTTTACTTTTAATTTTCCTGTTGTTTTAAAATCTTTTTTTTTAATTTAGTGTCATTTGTACAACGTCAGTTTTTTTCATATCTTGAGTAAAGCATTAAGCAAAGTTGAGTTGCAAAGAATGTAACAGCACCTAGCTTCTAACATACAAAATCATAGGAGGCAGCTCTTTCTCTTGAGTTGCTAGCACAGAATAACATAAAACTAAGGAATTTCTTTTGTTGCCCCCCCAGTTCATTGTCCAATTACCAATGTAACAAAAATTACATTGTCCAGAAGTATACTAGAGAGAAATTTGTATATGTAACATAACTGTGAAAAGATGGGGTCTGAAGCCACATTCACTAGCCATTAAAATACAACAAATACAACTACATTTTGAGTTGTACTGTTGTGTTTGTCATTTGGTTCTATTTGTAATATTTGGACCTGCACTTGCAAAATCTTATTCAGGTAACCTTGCAGATGTAGATGAGCCTTCTTGTGTTAGCCAGGGATGTGTGTATGAGGTAAGGATTTGCAAGCCAGATCTCAAGATTTTATGCATGCATAAAGTTGATCCTAGGCTTTCTTTTCCCCACTTAGGTCACATATTGAGGTCTGAGTCTGTAACTGACCCCAAAGTAATAGTCACATGCTTTTATTGACTGATCTAGATGGGGCACTGCCATTTACTTTAGAGGCAGTACCACACTCAGACTTCCCCTCCTAGCAAAGGGTAGGGAGAATAGGAATAAAAAACCCACATTTGGCTCTGCTTAACATAGTGTATTTCCATAGTGAAACTGGAACCCCTGATTTGATAGTAAGAAGAAATAAACTAGATCACATTAAAAGACTTTGGCAATAAAATCATGAAATGTGCCTGGGTAAGGACTTACTGTGTAGATTAAAAATAAATTTTTAATATATTTTTATCTGCAGGATTCTAGTAGACAGAATAGACTTTTTCCCTCTTTCTACTCAGTTAATTGTTTGATGGAAAGCTTTTAAAAGGTGCATATGTAGTTATTTGTATCATTTTACCTATCTTTTGTTATTGGATAATTTCAGATGTAATAAGTTAACTGGGGAGAGCAGCTCTTGGTTGAAAATTTGGATTTAAAAGGTCTCCTATAACTGCAGTAAAACAACCTAATAGCATGTACAGTAACCTTGTCACTTCATAAGCACAGAACATCTTAGTAAGAACTGTTTTAAATTCTGTACTTGGCCTCAAAAGTTATTTTGCAGGAATATCATGGAAATTAGATTTATTTAAAAATACATATAGAAAACTCCATAAATCTTTCTATTAGTTTAAAAAAAACAAAACCAAAAAAACAAGTTTGTGAGACTTGTTCAAAAATATATTTGGCCATTGTAATTAAGTGCACAAATT
The DNA here is from genome assembly GCF_001723895.1 of Crocodylus porosus. Taxonomy (NCBI): domain Eukaryota; kingdom Metazoa; phylum Chordata; order Crocodylia; family Crocodylidae; genus Crocodylus; species Crocodylus porosus. The sequence continues at coordinate 17,348,634 of NW_017728947.1, forward strand.
TAACACGGAAACAAATATTTTGAGCAACTTTAGTTATGATTCTTTAGCAGTGGTTCTCAGCCTTTTTAGGCTGAAGCCATGCCTTGTTTGACTCAAAGATCCCCTCCATAACTTTTGTGAACTGACCATTTCAAAAATTGATTTATTGTAGTGCTCACCTCTGTGCAGAGGGGCCAGGCAGTTAAGGCAGGGCAGTGGCCAAGAAGGGAGGAACCTGAGCCCTTACACCCTGGTTGAGGGTTACTGCTATTTTATAGTTATTTTATAATATATAATATTTTAACTAGTTTTATAAGGGAATAATGTTGTAAGTTTTATGAGAAATGATGGACTTCTTTTTACAAGAATTGCTTCTTTGGTAGGCTTGTCTTGTTATGTTGAGTTCTAGGAAAACATGAAAAAAGAGTAGTTTTCCTTCACAAGTATATATTTCTACTTAAATTAGTTACCATGAAAACAAAATATTTAACATTAGTAAAACCTAATTTGGAAAGTTTAGAAAGTCTTTCAGAGCTGCCATCTTTTATTATAAGCATAATTGTTATGGTACCAAGCTTTCAAGCCTGTCAGGCAAGAGAAATTTCTTTTCAGAACAGATACTGACTGTTCCTGGTTCTGTGATTTGCACAGTACAATCAGAGCTAGAGAAGTATAACAACTCGTGTCTGTTTTAAAAAGCTGTAGAGAAAGGCCAAAATCAAAGATTACTATAGATGCTGAAGAATCCATTCCTGTACTTTTGATAGTTTGCTTAAGCTTAAAAACAATAAATGCACTGTGTTCTGCATGCCTAACTAAAGTCTTAATATAAAAGTTTACTCTCGGTAAACATGAAAGAATTCAGAAAACGAATCTGGAATCAAGATTAATAATATTGAAATGCTTGGAATTCAATTTTTTTGCATTTCATTCAAGAAGTACGTTTTCAGCTATTAAAAATAGGACAATGTAATGTGCATGATTTAAGAAATGATTTAGTTTCATTTTGAAATGTGCATCTTTTGAATATCATTGTCTTCCAACAAAACAATCCAGAAAAAACAGGATTCCCTATCTGACATTACTGTATTATGTCTGGTGAGCTCAGCCTGTATCCCAGTGGAATAGTAGTGCGTACTTGGAGCAAGCTGCCTGGAGAGCATCAGCATTTACTCTTTTGTACACTGTATATTCTCAAAGCACTATCTTCATCATTGTCATCTGTCAACATAATGTTCAGGCCAAAAGAGAGCCACAGTATTTTCAATAGCAATGTGAAATCTACCATGACCAGAGTTATTAGACTCATGATGCTGTTTCAATGGCAAATTGTGCCTTTTTTGAAGAATATGACCTCTGACATGATCAGGAAGAATGTTCAACTGATGAGCAAATGTCTCTGCTAAGATTCCACTCCCCATCCTGGCACAGGTCCCCTCCCCTCCCCCCCCCCCAAAAAAAAGACTGCTTTCTGCCTGCTTGCAAGATGCGCAGTGTTATTGGCAGCAATGGGATGCTGCAGCAGCACATGTCTGTGGGAGGGGCTGTGGGCTTCAAAGCCCTGAGAGAATGCTCTGTGCAAGGTGCTGCACTCCTTTTCTGACCTCAGGTGGTATAGCTGGGCTCTGTCTGTCCTCCAGCAACTAGGCTTGTTCAGAGATGGGACTTCAGTTGAACTGTGGTTGCTTAGTGTTCTACAAATAGCTGAATTTTTTAATGGATTTTATAGACAGGAGTTTTTAGGTTTGTTTTTATGGTCTCCATAAATTTACAGAGTTGGCAATGAGGATGGATTAAATTGTCATCTCATCTTTTGCTTTTGATGAAGGAGATTTTTTTTCTCAGTGCTTTTTAAAAGTTGGAACATGTTGCTTAGAAAGGAGAAAGACTGAGTGTCTCCTGGCTATCTGAAAATGACTCTGTTCGTTTTTGGGTTCCCAGGAGGTAGAGTATAGGGGATGATGACAAGCCACTGTTGCAGAGGGGGTGAGGACATAGTTGATTGTCAGAAGGGTAGCTTCTATTGGCTAAGCAGTGCAGGAAAGCATGCTGATTTAAAAAAATTCTAACGGAAGGGGAAAGAAAAGTGGGGGGCAGTGGAGTTCTGGTGGTATACTAGAGTGGCTAGTTGCAACCGTGTGAGTGAGGGGGAAAAGCAATTTAATGTGGGATGCCTTGAGGGATATCCAGACCTGTGTCATGGAATGCTTTTTGTCCACATGTTATGTTGAACCAGTTCACATTGAACTTGTTCAAGTGACTACTTGGTTTTCCAAGTATGTTTTGAATTGTTCCAGGCAGCTGTAAATTTATTTAACAGGCTTGTACAACTGTCCATTTCAGGTTTAAATTGCATTTAATTTATCTGTGTTATTTGTGTCTACACTATCAATCATGCATAGTTCTTTGTTACCTCCGTGGGGGGCTGGCAGCCTGACAGATGGACTTCTTTTTTTCTCCTCAGTAGGCTGACGGATTTTGCTGTCCTGTTAGCTTTTTCTTTGTTGCCATCAGGAAAGTGCTGATTCCCCCCCTCCCCAAATCACCTTGTTTGCAAAAAGGAAATTAAGTTTGGGGTCTCATGATCTGTTACATTATCAGTGATGTCAGAGTTAAACTTCTAAAGTCATTTTTATTATCTGAGCATGGTGATAATGTTGAGGACTGCTAATCAGAAAGGCAGAGAAGAAGTGTTATAGAGATGGTGCTCTTTTGCAGCAGTTATGTAATAATTATGAAGTGTGACACTTTGAAGAAACAAGACAAGCCCCAATTTTTTTTATGCTGTAGTTCTCGTGGCTGAAATGTCCCAAACAAAAGAGAACTCATGGTATTTGGTTGCTGAATTCTGGGGTCTGTATTTTGGCTCAGCTTTTAAATACAAAAAGATGTATTTCAAAGCAATTATGGGATAGCTCATTTTTGGAAGGGGGAGTTGTGCAAATGTTTGAAGTAATAAATCTTGTTTGCTAGTCACTATCTCAAAGTGATATGAGAGGCACCACAAAGATTATCTATGCAAACTATTAAGCAATACTGTGATGTCTCAGACTTGAGTAAATGTTTCTTAAATTGTGATTCCCTGTGATGTAGCCAGTTGACAGTTAGGTAGTATGTTGCAGTGCACAAATTTAAATCTTCAAAGCTGCTTTCATTTTTTTCTTAGATCTTAAAAATGCCCATTTCATGTTTGTGTTTTATATTAATGGACCAAATTAGGTATAATGTATATTTAATTGGAGGGTAACTATTTCCTTGAATGTGAATTTGTTCTGTAGTATCAGAGTGTTTGCTGTGCATTGTTTGCTATAAGAGCTGCCTTTTTTGGCAAAGTATAGCAGCTGTTTACCCAGCATTCAGCTGTTAAGCAAAACCTTAATTTTTGCTAGAAATCTGATATGCAAAAGATGGTAGCAGTCTCAATAGTGCTGTAGACTTTTTGGAAGTAACACACTGTGTAATTAAATATATGGGCTACTATAGATTTTGTGTGGGCTACTAGTTAAAACTAACCTAATTCCTATGGGTAAATGGAAAAACATTGTATGCTGGTGGGGGTTTTTTTAAGATACTGCAGTACCTGTATCAATTTAGAAGAAATTTTCATTCATTTTTTTTTTTTTAAATTTTTGTTTTATATTTATCTGTTATGTAACTGGGAGCCAATCTAGTGGCTGTAGAGTTTGAATTATGTGAACTTTCCAGATTTCAGGAGTCGAACTTATTCCTCTGATGGGGCTAGCTGGCTTGTTTCCATGCTCAGCACTTTAATTTTCTTTTATTTCCATCTGTTAGAGGCTAGGGCCTTTCTGTTGGGAGTACAGCACCAATTCCATTGGGTTCACTGAAGCCCTCTAGAACTTTATCATCTAGCATCTTAGGTGAGCTAAGAGCTCATCTTCTTTTTGTGGGAGGTGGGGGGTAAATAGTGTGCTTTAAAAAGGGGCTGCTATCCAGGCTCTTCCAGGTGTTTTAGTGAGTTACTAGTGCACTGATTATTTCCATCAAAGGCAGACATTTCCTAAAACCTCAGAGGTTTTGACGGAGGAACTTGGTAGCTGGATCAGAGACCAACCAGTTTTGTTGTTCTAGTCATACTCATTATGAATGTCCTTATTGCTGATTTCTGGGTACAGTAAATTCATTTTGAAAACTTAGCAGTTAATCAGCTTTGAACTTGCACAGACGTGGAATATCCTCAAATCCCACTGAGTAGGAGTCCCCGGTAATTAGATTCCTGAAAAATTAGACCCTCAGAAAGTAAAAAGAAAGAAAGTGTATTTTCCTTCATGAATCCCTTCAGAGGAGGACAAGGAACTAGCCACAGATGGGGAATTCAGAATGCAAAACAAAGATTGCCTGACTTATTCTTGGCAACATGGATGTGGTCTTGACACTTGGTGTAAGAAAAAAACACTCAATGTTGGAAATGTAGTTCAACCTAAAACAACACAACGAGGATGTACAAGCAAGAGATATTTATTTTAAGTATGGCCACACTATATAAAGTGTTCCAAGTACTTCCTTGTTTCTTCCCACAGGAATTTTTTATAGGATGCATATACTCATCAGTGTTCAAAGAGCAAAAAGATATACAAGATGGTTCTCTTCTGTATTTAAATACATTGATTATGTTGGCTGTTCCCAATGTTTGTGAGCAGTGTTAACTTTTAAAAATGTAACTTCAAAGGCCCTGCGACAATTTATTCTAGATCTAAAAGACACTAGATGATGTTCCAAGTAAAATAACTAATTATGTGGGAGAATAAGCAAGCATTGGTTTGGTGTTGAGCATTTGGAATGGTAGTTAATTCCTTAATAGCAGGATAAAAGATATATGGCTGACCCATTTAACATTTTGGATTTGAATCTAGGTAGGTTTTCTCCAAGGCTAAGCAAGTACATAATCTGTCATCGTTCTCTTGGAAAAATAAATAGCTTTTTAAAACTGTTGGACCTTGGCTGACTTTAATGGCTATGTCTGAAATTCAGACAAAGGTTAACCTAGGATATGGGAGTGACCCAAGAAAGTTATTTTAGTTCTTCTTATTAGAGTGGCTTTTGCTTTCTCAAACTTTAACAGTACTTATCCTAAACAGACCATCTACTTTGTCAGTGGTCAGGTTACTAGGAATGATGCTAAGAGCATATAAGGTCACTATTCTGTACTATCAATACATGCTAAGGGAAGATGCTCTATATTTTAAATTAATCCCTTTAAAGATGTTATACAAAGAAAGTAAGATTACTTTCATTGCACTTTATTTTTCTATTTAGAATAGAGTTCAGAAGAATGGAGTAGGCCCCTTATCTGGGGCTTCAGTTGTGGAATAACAAGTCATCATATCTCCTTTCACCCTATAATTGTTCTGCATCGGGGTATGCAGCTCATGATAAGATCAGGCCCCTCATGTTGACTCTCTGAATTGTTTTGGCTTAGTTTGTGTTCTACCAATGCCCCTAACTTTTGGACATATCTAACTAAAAATCTTTAAAATAACATAGTGATGACCTATAGCCAAAATCTTTTAAATAGTCTAGAGGCTAGAAATTGCTCAGAGGTATAGAGATTTCACTAAAATTATGGATGAAAGTACCCAAGAAATTGCACACAAGAAACTGTAGGGATGGGAGGAAGGGAGGAGGTTAGGAAGTCACCCTTGAAATCAGAGAATGTGAGTACATAGATTGTTCATAATGTTAAAAATTGTGTAGCATTCCTAAGGTGTCATCATTTATTCATAATTTTATGTAAATCTTTGGGTAGTTATGCTGTTACTAACATTATTCTCTACTTGCATTCAGTTGTGTAACAATGCTGCATCATATCTTTTAGCTTGAAGCTTATGTCTAGTTGCCTTTAAATTCAGTTTACCTTTTTAAAATTTTGTTTTTGCCGAAAATGCATTAACTTGTCCTTTGTCTATCTTTTCTAGAAATAACCTGCTTAGAAGAATGTGCTAGTATCCATCACCTACCTATACCATAGCATCAGAGCTCAAGTTTAATTCTTCTTGCATACTCTTCTCAGAACATGGGGGAAAACGATGATGAAAAATGCACCCAAGCTGGCCATATATTTGAAAATTTTGTACAGGCATCAACATGCAAAGGTACTATTCAGGCCTTCAATATTCTGACCCGTCAACTTGAACTAGATCCATTGGACAATAGAAACTTTTATATAAAACTCAAGTCAAAAATTACCAGCTGGAAGGCCAAGGCTTTGTGGAACAAGCTTGATAAAAGAGCAAGTCATAAAGAATATAAGCGAGGAAAATCTTGTATGAATACTAAGGTAAGCTGTGACATTCAGTTTCTGATTTATGGCTTTGAATGATTTTTACTTGCTATTTTTCACTAAATTAAACAGAGCTGCACTGTCTTCTGAGCCTCAGTGGTAGCCCTGGTATTGGAATTATTATGCAGCATTGGTTCTTTTAGTTTCTAGGTACTGAAATACTGAAAAGATAAATCCTTAATTATTTAAAGATTTAAATGGTGTCCTAACCTTGGTTTGTTTGTTTTTTTTATACAAGCAATTGGAAGCTGCCAAATGGGTGCTATGTGTTTATAAGTAGAAAGAGAAATGGTAACCATTATTGTGAACAGGGTAGGAGGTGACAACTCTAGTAAAAAAAATTGACCTACCTTTTGCAATTCAGTAAGTAATAAATGTTGTAGAACTTATACCAAAGATGTATTTTTCATTGGCTGATCCCCTTTCTTCATCAAGTTATTCTGTTTCGTTTTAGAGCAGCTCATTTATGACTGCATTAATATGGTCCCAGTTTTATTTCTGATTTTTAGCTAAAAATCATGTACAGCTCAGACTGATCTAGCCCTTGGATGCTAATGGCAACTATATATGTAGAACAGGTGGGAGAGAGACTGTAAAATACACAAGACACAATTCATGTGGTGCTTTATAGGTTAGAGCCTTCACCAGTTTCACAGTTTGTCATGGTAGAAGGGCAATAAGATTTCCCTGTACCAACTCCCCATCATTTCTGGAGATTTATTTAAATTTATCCAGGACTCTTTTGTCATACGGAAAACACATAGGGATTCCTGTTCTGTTTTTGAAAAGTTACCTTTTTGCTACATCCTCCCAATTTATTAATCTTTGTGTGGGAGAAAAAGATGTCTGTCTCATTCTCGGGAATGAAGACCTAACTTTTTTTTATTCTCTTTTTGAACCACTAAAACTCTCCTCCTCATTTGTCTATTTGCTTCCCACTTCTTTCTCCGTTTCCCTTTTCTTTTCTTGCTTCTCATGTCACTTCCCTTTTGACATATCCTTCCTCTCTACCTTTTGTTCTTCTAAAGAGGTTTTTGGATGCATGTCAATGAACATAGTTATGACGAATGTAGACAGGAAAGGGAAGGAATGAATAAAGTGGCAGTTAATAAATTGTGGTGGTCACTGTGCTCTTCTTCTGCTTATTCATTGATTTCCATTATCAGTTTGAGGAGGTATTTGCAGCAAAATAAAGGCAGTTGAAAGGCCCTGTGTAAAGCTGGGTGCACAGACCTGCTCTCTAAAGCATGATCTTACAGTGCAAGGCCCTGGTACTGCAAGGATTTACACATGCATATAAAATTAAGCATGTGTGTGCAAAGCTATGCATGTTCAGAGGCTGAAACCTGTCTTGTGCAGTCTTGAAACCCTGGTGTTTCTCTGTCTTGAAAATATAGATTTTTATTTTTAGTTGTGCAGCATAAATGTTTGTATAAACAACAGACTTGTTTATGCTGTATATCCTGTCAGATTACAGGTTAAATATAGAACATTTATTATTTGCTGCATTGACCACATTAATACATGCATGTGTGTAGAGATGTGATATAAAAAGTGGTAAGTGCAGGTGTACGTTATGTACCATGTTGAAACCTACAATTCACTCTCTTGTCAAAGCAGGCTGACTACATGTGAGAAATATGAATCTGGAGGTTGCTGCAAATGAAAACATGAACTGTGGTCTACAGGCTCAGTGTGGCTATCTAACAAACATTCCTTACATATGAATCATAGTCTGCTATGAAAGCATATCTATGCCACGTGAATGAGAAGGAATGAATTCAGACAAGAGGGCAAACTCTTTGGTCATTACCATGATGCATTCCAACAGACCTATTTATGTATGATAAGTCAGATAAGTCATGTAAGCAATATTATTTGTCCAACAAAAATACCTAATGAACAGATATTTTTTGGCTCAGTATACCAGCTTATTATGTTAGGTATGTTAATGCTACCTATGAACTTTTATCTTCAGATGAGTTAGTTAATAATGGAACTTGACCCATTTAAGCTTAGTGGGCTAAACCTACCTTGTCTGCTTGTCCCAAATTGTGTGGGGAGCATTTTGCTCAAAGTTTCCATTTACAGTTATATAGAAAAAATGCTGCTGAATTGGATCAGTGGGGACTGGTAAGGCAAACTCATTGAAGAAGTGGCTGTTTGCAAATATAACTGTTAATGGAATTAAAGTTACCAGTTGGCATCACTTCAAAACTTATTTTAAGTCTTTTAATTATTTTAAAATAAATAATATTAATAATACAAGAATCTTTAATAATATAAGGATCTTTTTTCCTGCCTAAGCTTTAACTTTTCATAATTCTTCGCATCCTTCATTTTTGCACTTTGGTGTGGCATAAGCTATGAGGTAGAAGATAATTTTAATGATACAGGATGGACAGGTATCCCTAGGATATTATTTCTGATAAAAATTATGGAGACAAAGTAGGTATACACAATTCATTTCCAGGCCTAGTCAGGGTAGTATAGAGCAGGGGTGGCCAACCTGTGCCATGATTGGCATTAAGTGGCACAGGCAGTTTCTGTGTGCGGCACATGGCTGATCAGAGAGGGGCAAGTAGCACAGTGACAGACAGGTTAGGAAGAAGAAAGCAAAGCAGCAAATTTGAGCAGGGAACACAGGGAAGGAAGCAGAAAGCAGAGCGGCAGATTGGGCATGGAGCATAGGGCTGGGAATAGAAAGCAGAGCAGCGGATCAGTCAAGGGATCTTGATTCATATGCAATGAAGGATTGGAGTGGCACATAGAGAGGATAGAGGGCTAATTTGTGGTATCCTTGCCAAAAAAGGTTGGCCCCCACTGATACAGAATTGTAGTGAATCTTTGGCCTGTAGGATGGAGAGGGTATCTTGACAAGGAAGCAAAATATTGTAGTCTCTCGATTTTTCTAGTGGGAAGAATAATGTAACAGGCTTCTATCTCAAACCTGTGTATTAACTACTTATCAGCAGGGATCCTGGTTTTCTGTTTGCCATGGAAAAATGCATGCCAGCTGTGGGTGGGGAGTGAGGAGCACTAGCAGGGCTAGGGGGCAGCGAGTCGGGAGCGAGGGGCAATGGCACCTTGAGGGCTGTGGTGGGGGAGTGAGGGACAATGGCATGGGCAGGGCACTGGCATATCAGGGCTGCTCAGCAACACATAGCAGTGGAGAGGAGGGGGCGAGGAAAAACCGCAGGTGGACTCACACCCAGGTGAGCAAAGGGGACAGGGGGAGCTCTGATTTTCTGCGATAAATAACCCAATATCAAACACCAAATTATATAGGTATACTATTTAGAATGTATTTTATTATAGGGAGTGAGGCACTGGTTGGCTTCCAAATTGCTTTAAAATTGTAAATGTAGCAATAAAACACTGTGTTCAACTGATGCCTGTATATATAGCGGTGTTTCATTTTAATTGTGGAAAAACATGGGGTTTGGGAATTTTAATCAGAGAGTCTGTGATTTTTAAACAGAGAAAACCAGGATCCCTGCTTATCAGTTTGTAAACCCTGGACACTTCTGATTTTTTAGGAGCTTCTCTTGATTTTTATGGATGGTTTTACTTATGTCAGTAACTTGAATGCATGCAAAGATTGATATTGCAGGTTTAAATTCTTTTAAAATAATGCTTTGTAATCTGCACAACTCTCCACAGTCATCAGATGAATCAAGGTCTAAACAACTTAATTTTCCTTTTACAAATCTTGAATCAGTCACTGGACCCAGTGTAATCATACCTCTCCCAGAACCCATAAAATCTTCAGCATATCTGTAAACTCTACTCAACAAGCTTTATAGATGCAATAAGTTACTTTAATTTCCTTTAATTAAAGTAACAGTACCCAAGGGAACTTAACTAAAAAAAGTGAGCCTACAACCTTTTGCATCCTCTAACATTATACGCTATTTAGTAGCTATCACTTTTTACCATTGTCAAATTCCATTGCTGGTATTTTATAAGCAAAATCTTTTAAAATTGGATGGATTAAAAAAAGAAAAGGCTGGAGCAATTTTCAGAAAGTTCATACCTACCACTCTTTGAAAGTCATCTAATTCTAAAATGACACATTTACTTAAGTTTTGCAAAAGAAACCAACATAAAAAGACTCAGAAAGGGAAAGACCACGCATATAAATTGTCGGGCAAAAATATGCTTTGTATCAGAAAACTTGAAGAGGAGTGTGTATACATTTAACAAAATGTAAAACTCTTTCTTGTCCTTCCCAGGCATATAATTGTTGCAACAAGCTTGCCATAGAGTTTCTACTCTGGCCATTTGTGTTTTATGAAGTTCACCTGGATTTCAAGAAAACAAAAGTTCTTTTCACCATCCAAAAAGCAGGAAAACCTTGTATGCTTTTCCCAAATGTAACTCAAAATGGATCACAAATAATATTCTCCTGGGCTGACACGCTCATATTTTGGGTGGAACAGTAAATCGTTCAATGCATAATGTGCCCAGAATCTGTAAAGATTATTTATTTCTTTGTGAAGCAAAACATGTCTAAACTATCAAGGGTAGTGAAAGCTCTCTCTCCCTTTTATGTGTGAACAGTTTAAAATGTTTGTAACTTTCTGAATGCATACAATTCAACAAAAAATAACAGGAATAATTCATCCGTGTACCTGCAGGGTACATTATTAACAACCATCTTAAGGTTTACTTGGCTATTCTATGCTTCTCTATATTCATTGTGAATCTCTATATATAATATACAGTCTTCAGATTGACTTCAATTGTTCAGTTTTACGGGGAAGAAAGTACTGAGCTTGTGTAAATAGTAAATGTGTATATGTGTATGCACACATGCTCATGCAGGAAAGTGTAACTTGCACTGAAGTTCAGGGGAGATGAGCATGTATAGGCTGATACCCCTAAAAAACCCAAACTGTCATGTAACCTATACCCTTTTTTTCCCTTTAATTTCAAGTAAGGTAGGCTTTAGGACATTTTTCAATAGTTTTTGTTTTTAAGAAACTGTGATTAGCAAAGCTTGATCCAGTAAGTTGTGTTGCCTAGGTATTTAGTACCAGGTAGAAGAGTATCCAGCTCTTTTATTTTACTTGATTATATGCTCTTATCCAAAAAAGTATCATTAACTATTATTTTAGAACAGTTAGCTAAAGGAAATTGTTCAGAGAAGTTTACAACCACTTTTCTGGATTAGCGTTACTATTTTGGGTAACATAACATTCTGTTCTTGTTGAATGTTGTTGATAGTGTTAAAAATAACATATGTTAACATTCATTCATTGCTGTACAAATGACCGAACACTTCTTTAGTTGAATGGTATTTTAGTTAGGTTCTGTAAATACTCATCTTACCATTGTAGTATGTGACTTCAAGCCAAAGCAATATGCAGAGCACAGTGTATGAATGCATGGTTACTAATAGGACCAGATTGCTAGGGTGTGAATCAGTTGACAGAGGGTCTGGTCTCATGAACCATAAGTGAAGCTGGAGTGTTTTGTGACTTATTCATAACCCCAAGATGCAGCTTTGTCTTCATAATATAGCCATGCTAATTCACTTGTTAATCATAAAATGGGATAATTTTATCTGCTGGGCCCCCTTCTCTTCTTTCTTCATGTTTTCATCTCCAAAGAATGTCAACTGTAAGTCCTCTAGGTTAATCAAACCCACTTTGACTGGCATTTTGCCTTTCCACAGAGTTCAGAAGGGCAGATTTCTTGCCAAACATGTTGTGTGCTGCCACATTGTATAGTCCTAGGACAGTGAACAGAGCAGGAGATGGATATGGGGTCTTTCTCACTTCTATTTCATACAAAATATCTTCCATTTCCTCTGGTTCTGAACATTGCCAAAACCCACAATTCATAACTAGAAAGTTTTGAGTATTTAGGTATGCAACAGATTTAGTGTATTGGCTTCTAGGGGTCATCTCTTTCCTAAAGGTGATTAGGAGACAAAGTTTGTCTCCTAATTAAACAGATCTTTCAGCGTGTCTAAACTTTGAAATATTTCATTATTCCCTTTCTCTCCTCGCACCCTCGGCAACATCATTTGTAACTAATCTGATAGTTGTAAAAAATCACATTTCCCATTCTTTTTAGTTTGAGCATTCCAAAACAGCTTAAAAAATAATGGTAAAACCTTCTAATGTTTTTTTTTAGCTAGAAACTAACAAATATTCATGAGAGGCAAGGATTGTGTAGGGTGATATTGTTTTTTGAGCTAACCGTAGTTAGGATAAAGTTAAAAAAGCTTTTGAATGCAAGGCATTCTTTCTCAGGTCTCTTATCACAGGAACTGGACACAGCATAGTGAGATGTCACTGTGTAGCGTTTCTTTTTCCTTTAGTTTGTGGGTTTTCCATTGAGTAACTTGCAGCCAATTTTATCAGCCTGTTTTCAGCCAGTTTTCTCTGGTTCCATGTACTTATCTGTTTGCTCCAGATGCCAGAAAATCCAGATATTCCAGCTCTCTGGTTTATAAAACCATTCGTAATCTTTTTTAACAAGAGATGAGCATATTCCGAGCTGTGGGAGGAAGAAGGAAAATTATAGCTGCCATTGTGCTACAATTAAAAAATGCATCTGTTACAATAAAAATCTTGACTTGGTCATTAAACAGATAGCTGAGATCCATATGACACTTTTCTTTAATAACTTAATTCAAAACTTAGTTTCATAGTTAGTAGGGCCGGAAGGGACCTGAGCAGATCATCAAGTCTGATCCCTTGCCATGGCAGGAAAGAGTACTGGGGTCAAACGACCCCAGCAAGGTGATTGTCTAGCCTTGCCTTAAAGACCCCCAGAATAGGAGCCAGCACCACTTCTCTTGGAAGTTGGTTCCAGATCCTAGCCGCCCTGACAGTGAAGTAGCACCTCCTGATGTCTAATCTGAATTTACCCTCTACCAGCTTGTGACCGTTATTCCTAGTCACTCGCGGTAGTGCTTGGGGGAACAGGGACTCCCCCAATGCCTGCTGGTCCCCTCTGACTAGTTTGTAACAGGCCACTAGTTTTCCCACCCCCAGCCTTCTCTTGTGGAGGCTGAACAGGTTCAGGTCCCTGAGCCTCTCCTCATAGGGCCTGCCCTGCTGCCCCCTGATCATGTGAGTGGCCCTCTTCTGGACCCTTTCCATGTTGTTTGCATCCCTCTTGAAGTGCGGTGCCCAGAACTGGACACAGTAGTCCAGCTGTGGCCTGACCAGGGCTGCATAGAGGGGGAATATCACCTCGTTGGACCTGCTTGAGATGCACCTGTGGATACATGACAAGGTGCGGTTGGCCTTCCTGCCTGCATCCCCACACTGCTGGCCTTTGTTCATCTTGGCATCAACGATGACTCCAAGATCCTTTTCTGCCTCTGCACTGATGAGAAGGAAGTCCCCCAGCCTGTAGATATGCTGCTGGTTCTTCCTCCCCAGGTGTATCACTTTGCACTTGTCAGTGTTGAATCCCATCCTATTGTCGTCTGCCCACCCCTGTAACCTGTGTAGGTCTGATTTGCAGTCTGTTCCTCCCTTCTAGTTTGCCCACATTCCCCCCACATCTTAGTGTCATCAGCAAATTTGAACAGGGTGCTTTTTACCCCCTTGTCCAAGTCACTGATGAAGATGTTGAACAGTGCGGGCCCGAGGACCGAGCCCTGCGGAACCCCATTGCCCACATCCCTTCAGGTTGAAAATGACCCGTCCACTACCACTCTCTGGGTGCGACCCTCCAGCCAGTTGGTGACCCATTTGACTGTGTAGGTGTTGACACCACAGTCCCCCAGTTTCTTAATGAGAACAGGGTGAGAGACAGTGTTGAAGGCCTTCCAAAAGTCCAGAAAGACTACGTCCACTGCTGCCCCTGCATCTAAGGATTTGGTGACCTGGTTGTAGAAGGCCACCAGGTTGGTCTGATGTGACCTGCCTCTAATGAACCCGTGTTGGTTGCCCCTAAGCATAATCTCCCCCGCTGGCCCCTCATGGACATGTGCCAGAATAATTCTCTCAAAAAGCTTCCCCAGGATTGAGGTAAGACTAAGTGACCTATAGTTTCCTGAGTCTTCCTTCCTCTCTTTTTTGAAGATGGGAACCACATTGGCCCTCTTCCAGTCCTCTGGCATCTCACCAGAGCACCACGAGTGCTCGTAAAGCCATACCAGGGGTCCCGCAATGACCTCAGCAAATTCCCTCAGTGCTCTGGGGTGGAGATCGTCTGGACCAGCTGATTCTAAATATGTCCAGTTCCTTCAGAAGTTCCCTGACTAAATCCTCACTGACCCTTGGCCTAGGTGCGCCTCCCCTGGGGCCTGAGGGGGGCCCAGTGGGGGGAGGCTGATCTGGTCTCTGCTGAAGAAAATGGAGGCAAAGAAGTTGTTAAATAGGTTAGCTTTGTCATCTGGTGTGACGAGCAGATTTCCTAGCATGTCTTGCAGGGGCCCCATGTTACCCGGAACCTTCTTTTTGCCCCTTATGTATTTAAAAAAGGACTTCTTGTTGTCCTTGATCTGGGAAGCTAGTCCCAGTTCCATCTCTGCCTTGGCCTTCCTGACCTCCCCCCCGCATCCCTGAGCAACTGCAGTATAGTCCTCCCTGGTGATGGCCCCTCCCTTCCATTGGGTGTACACCTCCCTTTTAGCTATAAGACATTCCCAGATGCTTTTGGTGAGCCATGGGGACTTTTGTGCCCTCCTGCTCCCTTTGATCCGTGTTGGGATTACTTCCCTTTGGGCTTGGAGGATCGTCTCCTTAAGGAGCGACCACTCTTCTTGGACACCTGACTCCCCTTCCCTTCGGGACCTCAGTGCTTCCCTGACTATTCTCCTTAGCTCATTGAAGTCCACCCTCCTGAAATCTAGGGCTGCTGCCTTGCATAGCTGTTTCAAAATAACATTTGTAAAACTTACTTGTAAAAGTTTGACAATCAAGCTTTATGATGAAAATGCCAACCTTATTTATTGGTAGACAAGGTTCTTTGGGTAGATGTGATATCTTTCATTAGACCAACTGGATACTTGGAAAAATTGTTCTTTGCAAGCTTTTGGGCACAAACACTCTGCTGCAGGCACAGGGAAAGTTTATTTATTTATTTTAATAGTCCTTATTTATTTTAATAAATCTTATTTTAATAGTCCTGATGATGTCATCCTCCTCTGAATGGAGTTAATAGTTAGCTGTTGTCTTTTGATATCTGACAACTAAACCAAATGCTAGTTCCTGAATATAGAAACTTTGAACAAACAGATCTTCTCTTCTCGTGGTTATTTTTTTTAACTTTTTATGATTTTTTTTTTCTTTTCAGCCATTCTTTTGCATGTTACATACAACAGATATAACTTGTAATTGCATAAGAGTCTGTCTAAAATGTATTGTTGCCATAAAGCCTGTTTTCAAACACTCTGCACAAAAGTGGGGGAAATCTATTAATCATTAGTGTTTTGGAAGATGTAGACAATGCCATATCTGTGTGCAAAATGGCAGCTTATTACTGGTTTTGTAATGCCAACTCTTCAGTGTATTGTAGTAAGCTTCTGGGAACCAGAAATGAAATTTATTGTTGTATAATCATCCAGAGGGCTCTGAACTTCAGGATAGGAATTAAGCACTATACTTATAGGAAGTTGTGAGCAGGAAGAATGTTGAGGTTTATCATGGGAAATGCATCCTGGGTTAAAAAAAAAATTAACAGGTTGGGTTTTTTTGTTTTGTTGTTGTTGTTTTAAACAAAAGGGAAGTAACAAAATAGCCTATGGAATATATGCCTTTGCTTAGCACTTGGAGTCTTCAGCGTCATGGCCAGAGACTGGGAAGCAGGGCTGTACGAAGCTTTGGTCCCTGATTCAATTCGGCCTGATTTGATGATCGAATCTCCAAATCCAAATCAAATCAGAGGATCTTTAATCTCTCCAAATCTAATTGGAACCCTCTGAATCAATTCAGAAAGATTTGACAATTCAGACATAGGCACAGCTTTAAATATTTTTTTTCTACATACCTCAGGGTACCAGGCAGCTTGTGAACATTGTGATGATGGGGTGCATGGAGTACCCTACAGCAGTGCGAGGGGCTCCCTAGCACGCTTGGCAGCAGACCTGGAAGTGGACAAGAAGCACTTTGGTCTACTTCCGGGTCCACCAGGGAGCATGCAGGGGGGCCCCCCCCCGTGCTCCTCCGGCTTGGCAACTGGTGCCTCCTGGGCCTGGGGGGCACCTGGGGTGCCCCTGCAGCTGATCGCTGAGTTGGGGGGGTACTGGGGGGGTGCCTCAGTATGCTCCATGGTGGAACCAGAAATGGACTAGAAGTACTTCCAGCCCAATTCCAGGTTTGCTGCAGAGCTTGCTGGGGGGGAAGCGGGGAGGAGGCATACTTTTGTGGGATGCTCCATCCACCCCAGCATCACAGTGTTCAAAAGCTGCGCTGGTACCTTGACGTATGTCAAGCATTTAAAGAAAAAGCATTTAAAGCGGTGTCTGTGTCCAAATCACTGATTCTCCAAAACGGCATCAAATCTTCAGATTCGGATTCGGCTGAATCAAATCAGGGACAGTGATCTAAATCGACAGATCAAATCACTGTCCCTGATTCGGGCCAAATCCGAATCCAATAGGGCCTGTTTCTCAGACCCCTACTGAGAAGCTTCAAGAAGTCTCTAATACCCACATATTCCACTGACTTCAGTGGCAGGACTGAGGATTTAGCTCACTTAAAATACAGGCCATTTTAGATACCCGGATGACTTTTTTTGTAACTGGTGGTTCTGGAGCTGGGAAGGGTCAACTATTTTTATTTATTTTTTTTAAATCTCTATAAATAATATATATACAATGCTATCTGTTCAGTGGAAGGCGAAGGGATTAGTAACCATGACATCAAGGAAAGAACTGTTGAGGAGGAGGGTAGCAGAAAATTCCCATCCAAGAACAGAATTCTTTCATGCTGATGATGGATACAGATTGTTTCTCCTGTTTCTTTAAGAAATATTTTTTTCAAGAAAAGAGTCAGGGTGATGAAAGGACACATAGCAGACATCATTCTTTGTAAACAAAACCAAATATCTGACTTTGAACATTGCTTAATGCTGTCAAATCAAGCCAAATTACATCACCAAAACCAAATGTTTGGCATTTGATTCAGTAATGAAATCAATTTATTATTATTATAACTTTTTAAAATTCTGCTACAGACATTTCCTTAAATCTGAAACTCTGCAATGTTATCATGCATGAGAAACAAACCACAGCCAAAATAACATAACCAGACTGCCTAGCTAGCATTATTTTCTGTAGAAATTTGGAGGCATTTGGGAATTGTAATGCTTTGGCTTGCAGGATAACAGAAGCTTCATTTCTGTTCTAAAACAGAGTTGTGCTGCTACTCTATGTCCCTTGTTTTCACATCTTTGCTTTTAATCTTCAGAAAGGAAGTGGCCCACATTCAAGTGATTTCCCAATTACTTTTTCTGTGGAAATGCCTGAGCTCAAGAGCTACACCCAATTGCTTTTATACAAAACATGAATATTGTTGCTGTCACATGTCTTAATTAAATTTGACTGAAATGAAAGATTATGGTGAGACATGTTACCTTGCTATCACATTTTGATTTTTTGGATTTATGAGAGCATGAAAATAGTAAGGACAAGAACACCAAATTGCAGGGTGGTGTTCCATGTATGTGCCAAACCAAAGGAAACAGATTGCTGTGGCCTCAGGAGCCCAGGCCTGCCAGACAATTGCTTTCCTTTTCTCATAGTTTGGGTCAGGCCTTTATTTCTGTCTAAGAAAGAGATGGTGCCGGTTCAGCTCAGTTTCCACTTTGTTGTTAGTTACGTTACAAGCTCCTTTCTTTTTATATTTTTATACAGATAAGTAAGGAAATGCATAACTTTTGCTACCAAGAAATGATTAAACATTTGGCTGTTAACTGAATAGGTTTCAGACATAAGGCAATTTCCTGTCTCCATTTGGTGCTTTTCTCATTTGAATTCCCATACCTGTTTTGTGCATTCACTTATTTTTCCACTGGTGTAGACCAAAATATTTTGGTAGTCTTGGAATGATGTTATAGCCATTATGGTCCTGGAAATATGTGAGAGGGAAAGTGCATGGTTGTCCAATAAAAGATATCACCCACAGAAATCCTTGCTTCTCTACAATATTTTGGTATTTTTCAGAAACCTGGCACTTTATCAGAAAAGAATACTGTGGTGTTAAATTTTTATTGGCAAAAGCTTGATGATATGTATATATGTAGATAGCACATTTAAAATATTCCTCCAAAAGGTAAGGGCTGAAAAGATAATTTGTTGGTAATTTTTTTTTTTTATTTTGAAGCCCACCCACTCCTGCCAGGGCAGTGCACTGCACTGCCACCCTCATATGTAGGAGGACCCTAGCCTTGGTCCTGGCCAGCAAACAGCTTCTGGGTGGGGCTGCTGCTCTCTGGGGAGCTGCTTCCCTGGCCTCGAACAGCTCCTTCTCATGTCCATGCTACAGCATCTGAGGCAGCAAGGAGGGAAGCTGTGGCAGGTTGGGGAAGTTGCTGTTGGGTAGGAGTGTGGTGTGGGGGCTGATGGGAGCACAGTGTCCAGAGCATGGGGTCCACAACCAACAGGGTGGGGGAACTGCAGAGTCCGGGTTGGCCCAGTTCTATCTCATGGGGCTCCCCACAGCTCACATGCAGCTCCTGGGACTAGTGTGCCACCAGGGGGAAGCCCTGTGCAATGGAGCTGGAGGCTTTTCCTGCACTCTGGTACCCTGTGCACACACAGACTTCCTCAAATACCCTCTACACACAATATACAAGAGTAAGAGTTTATTCTGAAATATTATGCAGTCACCTCTATATACACTATGGAGATGTACATAAATCAGGACAAAATATTTTTTGAAATAAAATTAAAATATGTTATAGTAGATGTTTGATTTTTTTTTTCCCAGTTCCAAGCTAGCAACCCCCCCCCCCACCCCACCCCATGGACAGATGGACTAATATATATAACTTTTACCCATTTCTGTATTCTTCAGCAGTTAGTACATCTTGTTATTTACCAGAACCAGCTAAAAAGCTACCATAGATAACTATTCTAAACCATTTTGCTTAAAAGTTTTCCTGGAATTTTTTTATTCATTTCTGGAATGTTGTAGTTGGTATAGCAGAACAGATCTTTAAGGCTAAATACAGACAGTCAAGAAGCCTGAGGCTAAATTGATTCAAAGTTTGAAAATTAATCTAAACTGCACAGATTAAGCCTATAAGCAAGTGAACAGACCTTCACTTTTGATTCTGGAAATGCAGGCACATGCTTGGAGTGGCCCAGGTCAGAACCTTGGAGGTGCCAGAGCATGTCTTCCTGCTCCACTGGAGCAGAAATCTTGGGCCAAGGCTACCCCACCCAGCCTGTGGGGGGGGAGGGTTGTGGGGGAGGTGCAAAGTATCCTGGGATGCTGGGGGACTGAGAATTAACTTGAATCTGGAAGGGGTCTGGAACAGAAGTTCAATAAATTGATTTAACTTAAAACAGTTAACCCTGATGCTACATCCATCCAGGTTTATTTTAAACTGGTTTCAACATTTTGAAAGTAGTTTATATGCATTGAACTTCTGTTGTGTAACAGAACTGAACCAGTTTCTGATCACTTATACCAATGTATGTGTAATTTCTGTCCCTAGCCTAAATGCTGTACATAGAAAATGACCACTTGAAGCCTGTGTTTCTTGTGGCTTGCAACATTGCAAATTCAAACTTTTCTCTTTCTGAACAGAAAGGGAGCAAACAGGTATCACGATGTAACTGGAATGAGTTATGTCTTGATATGGCAGAAATGGGGAAGTTGAGCTACGTGGCTCATTGAAGGGGAATACTTTATTCTACTTGTGCACAGTATATGGCAAACACTTTGAAGGATAGCATTAGAATTCAGATTGGAAAAGCATTCTGAAATCAAGAGGCTGACATTCAGTAAAGTCAAGTTGAAAGTGCTACTCTTAAGAAAGAAAAATATAATGCACAAATACATGGGGAACACTGGCTAGGTAGCAGTGATGTGAAAATGGTTCTACTGTTTATAGCAGACCATTAACTGAGTTAGCAGTGTAGTTCTGTTTCAAAAAAGGGAACTGCCTATCTGGGATATATTAAAAGGAAGATTGTATGTGAGAAACAGGAAGTATTCCCACCTACTCAGTGCTGGTGAGGCCTTGGGTGGAGTAATAGATCCAATTTCAGGTAATGTAGGAAAGATGCGGACAGCTTGGAAAGAGTTGAGAGGAGCACAATATGTTGTACTAGGAAAGGCTGGAATGATCTTGTTTAATCTAGAATTTGGGGCATGATAACGTTGTTTTATTTATTTGAAGACTCTTATAAAGAAGACTGTTATAAAGTTCAATTGTTCACTATAACCACTGAGGAAAGGAAAGAAGTAACGGGTTTATGAGTGAGGGAAATTTAAGTTTAGATATTTGGAAAAATGTTTTAACAGTAATGCTAATTAAGCTGTGAAGTCTGTGGAATCCCTGTCACTGGATGTTTTGAGAACAGGTTAGACAGTCAAGCTATGACCTGTGTATGTTGATCCAGGATAAGGTAAGTGGGATAGACAAAGTTACCTCTTGATGTCCCTTCTAACACTAAATTTCTGTGAATTTTTGCTTATTAGTAATTAAAACTTGGAAAAACCTTTATATAAAATGTAATCTGTTTTAATAAACCCTTTCTGCATTAGATACTGCCAGTGGTGTGAAACATTTTCACTGTAACCCATTACATTATGAAAAAAAACTTTATCTGGAATTTGCAATTCTGTATGAAAATCCTAAATTAAATAGCTTCTGGGGAACGTTAACCATTCCCAGGTTAAGCTCTTTCAGCTGTCTCCTTTGTACAGCAAGATGGATCCTTCCCAGCTAGTCCACTGTGGGGCTTAGATTCTGAGTTGGAGAAACCACAGCTAGGAATTGAAGACTTCATTTTCAGCATTTATACAGTCATTGATGCTGTCAGCCAGGTTGCTAACTAATGAAGTGGTAGCTGTGGTATGCAAAACTGAAATAAGGGCACTGAGCATCAATTGAATGGTGAAGGTGCTTGACCTGGTCTGTAATGATAACAGCCTTTTCTTAAAGATGGGAGATTCTGAGTTCCACTTACAGTCCACTTAGCTGTCATGTCTTGCGTCCATACCTCTTCCTTTCTGATGTGGTATGAGGGATACTGTGCAGGTTGTAATGTGTCATAAATCCAATATCTGCGATATTTTGTATCTTGTAGATTTATGAAGTGAAGTTGGTAGGCTTGTCTGTGAAAGGTACATTTTTTAATAGACCAATTACATAGTTGGAAATTTTTTATTGGCCAAACTGGGTTTTTTAAATTAAAATATTCAGGTATTCATCATGAGTATGACAATGGATACTTGAAAGTTTCTAGAGACAGTTCTCTAAAACTTCTGTGATATCTGCCAATTACCACTCTACAAAAAAAATTGTAAATTATAAGCTACAAGCCTTTGATGTAAAGGGACACACCTATATGTATGTATATATGTATGTGTATAAATGTGTGTGTATGTATGTATAATATATATAATGACATGGGTAATGAGAGAGTTCCTAAAAGAAGCCAGAGTCCCAAGTCAATTATGTAAGTTAGCAAGTTTCAGTATGCTAGCTTTAAACAAAGAAAATATGAAAATAACAGGAGTGTCTCTAACTTTCTATAAATTGAACACGTATAATTAAGGAACCTACAGCTAGTGTGCAGCAGAGCATAGTTTCTTGGACTAGGGACAGAAATTAAACACAAATTGGTATAAGTGATCAGAAACAGGTTCAAATGTGTAACAGAAATTCAGTGCGCACAAAACACTTTCAAAATGGCCAGAACTGATTTAAGATAAAACTGGACTGATATAGTAGCTGATTTAGGTTAAGTCGGTTTACTGAACTTCTGTCCCAGATCCCCTCCAGATTCAAGTTAACTCAAGTTAACACACAGGCTGGTTGGGTTAGCCTTGGTTCAACCTGTCTGCTCCAGCTGAGCAATGAGGGATGATTTAGTACTCCCCTCTCCTCCCTCCAGATTTCTGGCCTGGCCCACTGCAGGCATGTGGGTGTATTTCCGGAATCAAAAGTAAATGTCTGTTCATTTGCTTATTGGTTCAATGGACGCATCTTAAATTAACCTAGAAAGATTGATTCAATTCAACTTTGGTCTTTTTGACTGCCTGTACTTAGCCCTGGTGTCTTGCATACAATTATTCTTTTCATTTGGGTTTTCCATGATCAAGCCTTGTGTACAAGTCTAATGCTAATATATATATAATTGAAAAACATGGATATAAGGCAGGGGTGGGCAAAATATGTCCTGGGGGCTGGATGCAGCCCACCAGGCCATTCTATCCAGCCTGCTGGGCCCCTAAAATTTTTTATAAAATTTATATTTATCTGCTCCTGGCTACCTGTCAAAGATGACAGGACGTAGGGGCAGTAGGACCCAGGGGGAGCCTGCAGGACTAAGTAACAAGGCCAGCCTGGCCCCCTCCACTCCACCCACTAACCGGAAGCCTCTGCCTGCCACAGCTTTCACTGTTTCTCTACCTGCCCACAGGGCTAGTCCACCATGCACACCCTACCATATACACGCACCCCCCCTTGCACTGCCATACACACAGGGCCCCATGCCCCACATGTACACACACCAGCAGCCCCCCATAAACCTGTATCCACCTGTCCATGGTCCCCTTCCCCCTCACAATATACAAGAGTAAGACTTCATTTTAAGCTATTGTGCAATCACCTCTGTATATTGCACAAACGCATGTAAACTAGGACAAACTATTTTTTGAAATCCAATTAATGAATGTTGTAGAGGCTTGATTCTTAGAATAAGGAATTCTGGTTTTTGGTATTTTTCTGATTCTGAAATGGCAAAACCCCTTGCTGAAAGGAGTATTTCTGGGGGCAAGGAAGGGCCTTTTGGTGGTAAAGATCAGGAGTTGGCAGGCAGGACATCCCATTGCAAGATGGTGACCAGGGGATGGGGCAGCTGTCAAGGGGTGGGACTACCCTGCAGCACCTCGGCAGGTTGCCTAAACTTGGTAATCGGCCCTCTGCCCGAGATTATTGCCCACCCCTGATATAAAGATATTTGGACTTTTGGTTTTTAAACGAGGCTTACATTGTACAAGGGGGGAAGAAAAATGAAAGTATGATGCTATTATCCACCCAGAAGTATCAATATACTATTTTAAAAATTGCCATAAAAAACCAAGTTAATGTATGAATGTAGTGGATGTACTAGTGTTTTGCCACTACAAATCTGACATTATGCACCAAAAGAAAACAATGAAAACAAGTTCCCTTTGGAAAATAAATTAAAATTTGTGCTCACAAGCACTCTGTAGATTCCTGTGGATGGATTCCACTGTGATATAGATGGAAAGGTCAGCTGTGAATACAACAACTACAGGATTCAGCTGTTAATATGATAGCTGAAGGAATTGCTGCACAGAGTGATAGCATCTTGTCAGTATTAAGACAGATTTGTGAACTTTAAATCCTTCGTATGGGCTTCCTTCCTTCCTTGCTTCTAATCTGATAAACCACTTCCTTCTCCCCCTCCCTCTCATTTTTTGACCTGAGTGATTTTGGAAGTAGGTGACAATGTTGGATTGTTCATTAGCCTCTGTCTTCTGGAGGCTTGGGGTCAATAGTAAGCCATGGGCATACATTAATTTGTAGCACTACAAAGCTTGTGTGATTCCAGCAAGTGAGCGGGTAAGCTGTCTTTGGCTGCTGCTCTGGGTCTCTGGTCCTGAGTCTTGCCTCCTGGTTTCCCAGAGCGCAGAGTGCCCAGGTGAGTTTGACATCCCTGATTTTAAATATCTTACTTTGGCTGAAATGACATTTAGGATTCTAGTTAAAATGGTAATTATTTTTCCTATTGTGTCTTACAGTTAAAATAGCATTGGTCGTTCTAGCCTGTTGATTCCAGGAGACATTTCCTATTTGACTGTGTTTTTATATTCTGGGACTGGCAATGAGCTTAAACATTAAAATTGAAACTGAAAGCATGCAGTTCATAGCATTCAGCTTTATATGCTATATATATAATATTTTGCCATAAATACTTTTCATGAAAATTCTTCTTACACGGCATGCCATATGAGGAAAGACTTGAAGAAAAAAAGGCTCAGGGGGGACCTGGTAGCAGCTTACCCCTACATGAGGGGAGTATATCAAGGGCTTGGTGAGCAACTGTTCACCAGAGCACCTGAAGGGTCACAATCCTGGATGACCAATTTAGGCTCAACATTAGGAAAAACTTCTTTATAGTCAGGGTGTCCAGACTGTGGAATAAACTCCCTCCAGAGGCGGTGCAATTGCCTACCCTGGAAATCTTCAAGAGAAGACTAGACGGTCGCCTTCCTGGGGTCATCTGACCCCAGTTATCTTTCCTGCTTGGTGCAGAGGGTTGGATCTAATGATCTTCCAAGGTCCCTTCTGGCCTTACAATCTATGAATTTATCAACTGTCATGTCTTACAGAGCTCCAATGCTTTCCAATGCCTTGGGGGTTTTTTTTCACTTTTTCCCCTGTAAGAAGAAATTTCATGAAAAGTATTTCTGGAGGCAGAGGCAGAGACCCATGGCATTGGGAAGAATTCCCACTGATGCTTCTGTTATCTCTCTGCTTTAGCTGCTTATACAGATGCTTTTTCTTGGTACAATTACAGAGAAATGGTCATTGTCTGGATCAGGAATTTGTTTTTATCACTGTTCACAGTTGTCATGTAGCATCATGCTTGTTTGTGATCTGTCTAAACATTTGCCCAAATCCATGGATTTGATTCTGCTGCACTCAGTAGAGCCTTACGAACATTTGTGTTCCTGTGTAATCTTTAATAGCCTCTTAACTAGAGTATTTATAGATTTTTGTTAAAACAGAAGATGTGAGAGTCATGCACACATTGACAGCGGTAGTTAAGTCCCAAATTTGTACCTCAACATGTTCCTTTATGCAAGTGCAAAAATAGATTAAAGAAGTAGATTTCTTGTTTTACACCAACACAACAGTCATTTACTCGCAGCCTGTGCACCACGAAAATAGCAGGTGTCATTTATTTTCTGATCTTGTTGTCTGGGGTAGTAGAAGGATATTGTGGTCAGTTGGCAGTATTGCTAGGGGATCCATCCAACTAAGCTAAATTACTTGGACCAGATTATCTACAGCAGTGGTTTTCAGCCTTTTCAGATCAAGGCACCCCTCCAAGATTTTTCAGAATTTAGTGGCACCCATTTCAAGCCTAATAGAGATACAGTACGAATATTATAATATAAACATTACAATTATGTTATTAATGTGCTTAGTAATATTGAGCCCTAGAGTTATAAGGGACTGAGTCCAAGGATTCCCAACCAGAAGGGACTAGGTGCTAGGCTGCACACACAGTATTTGGGAAGCGCTGAGGGGATGGGAGGGTGGGCAAAAGGACATACAAGGCCTAGGAGGTGGGAGGGGCAGGCCACAAGGGTACTGCAGTTACTGCCAATATTTCCATGGCCAAGTGGAACTGCATTGTGCACCTCCTGCAGAGGCAGATTGGGCAGTGCCTTTGGGAGGGGTGTGTGCTCTTGCTGCAGCTTGGCCCAGTCTGACCTTGCGTGGTATCCCCAGAAACAAAGGAACCTAGAATAGTAGAGTTGTCCCACGTGCCTCTGTTTTTTCGGAGGCACATCAGGGCTGAACTGTAGCTGCGGCAGAAAGGCATGGAGGCATGCTGCTTCTGTTACAACCCCTCCCAGTTTGACTTTGTGCTCCCTGCAAAGCAAAATGTTGGGGACAGTTTTATCCTGCAGCAGCAGCAGCCCAGAGATAGAGGCCACTGCCACTAGGGAGAACTGTCTTCTCTGCCTCCATTTTCAGTCAGATCATTAGTGCCAAACTGGGAAGAGTCTGTGGGGGTAAAGCTCTACCACTTAATGCTTGAATCATTCCTGTGAGCAAAGTCTATTTCCTTTGATTTCTACACTCAAGTTTGGGCCATTATTATACATGTGGTAAAAGGAGCTTATTTAATTTCTAAGGACAATTTTATTTGGAATACTTTTGTGCATGCATGTCTAGAATTTTTTTATGGATGTCTTGTACCTCTTTGAGTGGTCATTCTCTCTCATTCCTCCCTCACCCCAGTCTTTTATTTATTGCTTAACTTGTACACTGAGAGGTGTCAAGCTGATGTTTTCTTAGCTCTTGCTGCTTTCCACTTGTAAATGGAAATGTCCTGATCCTGAAGATGGAAACTTGTGTTTGCGTGACGTACTTGCAGAGAAGTAATGAGCTGCCTTAATTTATCCAGTAATGAGCTGCCTTAATTTATCCGGTCAATTTATCAGTACTCCTGCTCACTACAAATATATGTGCGTACATATAAATAAATAAAGCAAAAGTCAATTATTTTCTTCTTGTAACATTACAGATAGATATCACATTTCCATATTCTGTCCTATTCCTTTTTCTTTTGTGTCTGCACCTTACAATCAAGGGATGACTGTGGCACTTAAAATAAATGACACATTGAATTGTAGAAAATGGTGATGTTAAATACAGTCACTGATTTTCCTTTTCTATTTGTGAGGAGTAAATCATCTGAGGTTGGCAATATACAGGATATTTTCTCTAAATCATGGTTAATAATTGGATCATAATGTTCAAATGGCTGAAGTGAGCAAGCAGGATTTCTGTCACCAGATCAGATAATTCTCTCCTTCAATTTTAGTTGCATGTTCTCATTCTCCCGCTCTTTAAAATATTTTTGTGAGGAATCAAACGCAAGAAATGCAAAGATTTTAAAACTTATTCTCAGTTCCCTCAAAACCTGAAAATTCTTGATACATTAAGCTGTGTAAAGCATTTCCAGAGTAGTATTTGCCTGTTGGGCCCTAAGGTTTCCAAATTTCATAATAAATGCTTACAGCTCAGCCTTTTCCAATCTGTCCTGTTCTCTTCACATTTTTTCTTGCTTCTAGTATCCCTGTCCACCAATATGAGTAATCTACACAGAGGATACTGTTGAAAAGTCATGTCTGTCAAGAGTTAGGGGTGCGTGAAATGGGCCATATTCAATTTGGATTTGGATTCAGCCTGAATTGAGGACAGCGCTTCAGTTTGTTGATTCAGATCACTGTCCGCAATTCGATTTGGCCAAATCTGAAGATTCAATGCTGATTTGGAGAATAAGTGATTCAGCCATAGACATAGGTTTAAATGTTTTTTCTACATACCTCAAGGTACCAGTGCAGCTCGTGAATGCTGAGATGCTGGGGCGAATGGAGCATCCCACAGGAGTGTGGGGGGGAGAGGCCGCGTGGCGGGTGGCCAGCCTGGAAGTGGACCAGAAGTAGATTAGAAGTACTTATGGGTCTGCTGCCGAGCATGTGGGAGCCCTTCCCTGCTTGACAATCAGCCATGGGGGTACCCCCAGACCCAGGAGGCACCAGTCACCAAGCAGTCCCTGGTGGACCCAGAAATGCTTCTGGTCCACTTCTGGGCCTGCTGCCAAGCACTGGCACCCACTTGCAGGAGCCCCTTGCACTCCTGTGGGACACTCCATCTGTCCCAGCATCTCAGCATTCATGAGCCACCTGGTACCTTGAGGTATGTAGAAAAAACATTTAAACCTGTGTCTATATCCAAATCAACGAATCTTTCTGAATCCCTCCAAATTGATTCAAAAAGTTCTGATTCAATTCAGAGAGATTAAAAGGTGTCCTGTTTCTATTCTGATTCTGAGATTTGGCCACTGAACCAGGTTGAATCTCCATCGAACTGAATCGGGGACCAAAACTTTGCACGGCCCTAGTCAAGAGCATGGAATCACAATCATTCTGGGTTTGCAAAGCTAACTTTTATACTTTAATTTGGCTTGATGAGTTTATGGCAGTTATATTGTATGGTATGGAAGTATGCAAAAGAGATTATCTGCATGCTGCATTTCCGTACTGCCCGAACAAAGGCAACTTGGCGGTTGTTTCCTTCAGTGGGCCTCCTGTAAGCAGGTTGTTTTTTCTGCCAGCTTCTGTGAGTGGGCTTTGCTCTCTGAGGAGTTCCTTGGCCAGTCTATGCAAATAAAATGGAGTTCTTAAACAAAACGAGCAAACAAACTCCTGTGGTCCTGTCTTGGACACTGGGAGGGGGAAAGGGTTTGAATTACACTCTGACTCTTGGTGGGCAGGAGGTCTGCAGCAGTGGCAGCCAGAAGCCAGAAGGAGCCACTGGCTGAGCTGCTTAGAAAGGCATGGGGCAGGCCAGGGTCTCTCATCTCTTATGGTGGGGCTTGTAGAGGGCTCTCATCTCTTTTGGAGGGGATCAGCCCCTGCAAGCCCCACCATATTTCAAACCCTGAAGGGGACACCTGTGGCTCTGGCCCTAATACAGCAGTGCATGCAGCAAATGGTCCAGCCCATTGCTTGCCTCTGGTTTGCAACTATTGCCTCACGTGGCACTGCTATACTGCTCTTCTCTCTGCGGTTTTTAACCTACCAGTGAACCATTCCCATAGCAGGGATCCTGGTTTTCTCTGATTTAAAAAAATCCCTCATTTTCAGATTTAAAAAAGTAACCATCAATCCACGTTTTTCCATGATTAAAATGACACGTCACTAGTATATAGATATATGTATAGCAATGTTTCATTTTAATCATGAAAAAACATGGATCTGGAATTACTTTTTTTTAAATCGGAGAAAACCAGGATCCATGCATATCAGCAGTTCCCTCACAGCTGCAGCTTAAGGAGACAGGCCTGTTACAGCCTCATTCAAAGACAGCCAAACTATCATGACTCAACAAAACTACAGAAGTATAGAGCATTTCAGGAGGCGAAGCTTTCTTATGTCTCAGTTTTAGTTGGAAACCATGAAAGATGCACCAGAACACATTGTGTTCTACATCTTTAAAGTGAAATAAACTTATTACTTTCTGTGTTTACATTTGTACAGCAACAGACTACACCACAAAAAATATGTTGCTTTTTATAGGTACCATAGAAATGCAGTATTTGCCCAATTACTAATTGAAGCATCTAAGATATATTAGATGTGCAGGTTTTTACTGTTAGTGTGTTGAATGTCTAAACCAATTTACTCAGATTTGTCTAATTATATTTTATGGTTTAAATGGAGAAAATACAGCAGTAGGGTCTTGCATTTCTTATTAGGTCAGTCTGAATGATCAGTAAATGCAATGGCATTAAATCACTTAAGATTTTTATAAACAGTGTAGTTACAGTTACAGGAGACCCTTGCCATTCACGGGGGATACATCCTAGAGATCCCTGCGAATGGCAAAATTTGCAAATACGTACTGCACTGCATCATGAATGGCATGTGCTTCCAGTGGCTGCGGGGGTACAGCTGTGCTGGCAGCGGCAGCACGAGCCCAGGGGTGGCAAGTGCAGAGTTCCCACAGATGCTGCTGGCGCTATAACAGTGTCGTCATGCTGCCAGTGGGGAGAGAGTGTGGGTTGGCGCAGCACTGTGAATATTCAAAACCGTGAATGCCAAATCTGTGAATAGCGAGGGTTTCCTGTACTTCAGTGTAAAAATTTAAAATTAACCCATAGGTTCATTACTGGTAATTTGCATTATGAATTGAGTGTTGTAGCAGTAACCTGATTAGTATCATCCATATTAAGGACAGAATTGCGAAGAAAAGAAATTTCAATTAACCTAGATTAAATTGAATATGAAAACCAATAACGCTACTAAAAAGTAAACCAGTTGGAGAGAGATGAGCAAGTATGTTAGCTGGAGGACAAGGCAGTGGAATTTGTGGGGGGGGCGATAATCCAGTATTTATCATCTGTGTAGTGGTACTGTTTTTGTTCTTATGTTCCAACTGTTTTTCTTGATCCCCATTCATATATAGGTATAGAAAACCTCTTCACACTTGCCCTGCCCCACCTGACTCCATTTCCACTCACTTCCACTCCCCTGCCTCACACCAAGAGAGCTCTCTCCCCACCACTGTCCCTCTCAAGTCCACAAAGCTCTCTCCTGCAGGGGATTTGTGGCTGTTCCCAAAAGTAGATGCGTTCTTCCCCTCCCCAAAACAAACACAATCCTATATCAGAAGAATCAAAACCTGGAAATAACAGAAATACCCTCTGTTCTTGCTCCCATTCCTGTCAAAGGCCAATAAAGGGTGCCCTTGAGTTCTCTTACAGCAGCTCCTGTTCAGGGAGGTCTGCTGGCACTCTGCAAGCTGACCAAACCTTTCTACCTCACCTTGGCAGCTTGTTGGTGACAGGACTCTTAAGAAGGAATTTTAAGCCCTATCAAAATTGTAACTATAGCTCGGTCATGGGTTCCCTGTCTTTGATCAGCTCATTTAACTTACCCATACCTCATTTTCTCCATCTGTCCAATATTTTGAGTACATTTAGATGTACAGGTGCAAGGTGTAGCATATATGCAAAAGGAGTATCCTGATAAAGGACAAAACCCTAAGTAGAAGTATTGTCAATACGCAATGTATTAGCCTGCCATATGACTGGATAATTATATTGCCCATTCCCTCATTTACTTTTTCTTATTGTATTCTTGTTTCTTCTTGCTGTGTTCTCATTTTGTTTTAGGGCCTCATTCTGGAAACAGTCTTTAAAAGTAGGTCCACTACATCCAGTGACATAAGATATGTAAATGTTTCATTGGCGAGAGCTTGCCTTTCTCTAAACGATTAAAAAAACTGTAGCCGTGTGGCAGAATATAAGTAATAGGTGTAAATGGATACAGTTCTGTTTCTTAATTCGTATGATACAGAAATGTAGTGGTAATTTTACTCTTTTTGAGTTATCCTTTAGTCCTTTTTTACAAACCTTTTCTCCCTTAACCCCTGTAATGTCCATAACACATACTTCTCCACCACTTGCTAAAGAAAGAAAGAAGGGCAATCTCCAAGGTTTCATAGATTTCATAGACATTAGGGCTGGAAGGGACCTTGGGAGATCGAGTCCAGCCCCCTGCCCAAA
Source organism: Crocodylus porosus (assembly GCF_001723895.1). NCBI lineage: Eukaryota > Metazoa > Chordata > Crocodylia > Crocodylidae > Crocodylus > Crocodylus porosus. Next base: position 17,379,908 of record NW_017728947.1, read on the forward strand.
GGGCAGGAAGTCAGCTGGGGTCATAGGATCCCAGCAAGATAAGCATCCAATTTA
>NW_017728947.1:17380401-17416290 GCF_001723895.1 Crocodylus porosus
GCTGCAGGTTTTTCCTCCCAAGGTGGAGAACCTTGCATTTTTCAGTGTTAAACACCATCAGGTTCTCGTCTGCCCATTTGCTGAGCTTGTCATCTTAAAGGCCATCTTTAATTATTTGTTTTGATCAACTGACAGAGGATATTCAAAGAGTGTGGTCATCTTCATACTTTGAGAGATTGCGATCCTGCCTCAATAAAGTCAAGTAGGCCGTAACTGGTAGCGATCTGCCAGAGCTCCCTTGACTTTCATGATGCTAGTTACTAGAGTTTGGAGGTCAGTATTACCATACTCTTTTGTGTTGCATCAGGCACCATGAAAAATATGGTGTTATGTGACCAAAAGCAGAAATAAGTTTAATTTCATTCTGAATATAGACAGTTGGAAGCCAAAAGACTAGCTTAATAGTAGATAGAATATAGACCCAAGGACTTCATCCTCCTTCCTAGAATGATTATTGTACTGTTTCTCTCTTTGCAGCTTCCTATATAAACATTGAGGTCCCCTTCCGCATCCTGCATGTTGCTACTTTCATTACTTAATAAAGGTAGAATTCTGGACATGGCAGAATTTATTTTTGCAATATATTAATGCTGTATTTTGTTCCAGCAGTTTCTGGAAGGGATGGTAAACTGCTAGGAGGAGTAAGCTTATACATTAGTGGCAAAAAAGCTTTGCCAATAAATCAAAGAATATGTAACTGAGACACAAATATGTTTATAGTTGGTAACCATGGATGGCGGCTAAAATACAGTTATTTTTCACTGTCTCCAACAATGTTGGAAGATATTTTGTCAATGGGAGGTAGAATCCTTTTTAAAACTGTTGTGTACTGTCTGCTACAAGTACCATGAGGAACTCAATGCTTTGTGTGGGTGTTTTATTACTTGGCAAGTATCACTATGACTAAATCTCAAAAGACTGCTTTTTAAAATTGCATTTATTTATATATTATATTTCTTGTTTGCCAGGAGAATAATCAAACCATGTATGGTCTGTATTTGTAAAGTGCTTCTAAGCAGTTTGCTAAACATTACTGAAAGACTGTAGCTGTAAGTACATTCACTTACTTGTCAGAACTTGGAGTTCTCATGTTAATCATGACAAGTATGTGCAGGAAGGAACTGACCCAGTCTCTGCTTATAGTCCTGCCCTTCAATCCCAATAACATCTGCACTGGATTTTCTTCCTTTTTTATGTAATAAGGTCTGTTGTTGTTTTCTTAATATTTAACATAGTGTGACAGGTTACTCTGAAAAAGTACAAGCTAAATATATTTTAAGAGTCAGCAAGCCTGGGAAATATGTAATGTAACTATTCAGTTTTTGCTAATGACACTTTATCTGGAGATTACAAACTATTCACTTAAAAATCAAGGTAACATATTAATGCAGTGAAAATCCTACTCTTTTTTGAATTTCTTAGAATGTTACATAATTTTTCATTTAAGGAAAAGAGGTAATTTAGCCATTTTATAATTAGTTTATACAAAGGCCAGTGCCAAATGAGATGTTAAAACACATGAACAGACCCAAATTAATAAATAATCTTACTTATATGAAGAAGAAATATAATTAGAACCAGACTTTTATTGTAAACTAAACATAGTTGATTGTAAGTCCTTACTTTGGAACTGTAATCACCGTCTGGCTATGTGAGAGAAAACCAAAGGATAATGTTTTGATTGTGAGATAATGGAATTGTATTTGTAGCACAGGACAACTTCTACCTCATAACCAGAACTCTCTGAATTAGGTCATGCACACTTCATCAAACAGCAGACCTAATTTTTTTTACCTAAAGTGATTTACTACTTTAAGTGATTTGTTTTATCAAGGTAAAAAGGACTGTTTCTAATCAACTTCTATAGTAATCAGGGTAGGGGATGAAAATCCAAGAGTTTCAGATGCTTACAATGAATCTACAACTTCCTGGTTCATGGAAATTTTTAGTTATCAGGCCAAAACTGAATTCCATGCTTAGTAGAGATTTGGGCTTTAGCATTTGTGAAATCTCACCTTGAGATGCCTACATATGACCTTATGAGTTTACCCTCCAGTTTTTACTGAGTATTTTGAACACTGTGTTAAAGTAGAACAAGCCAAGTCCTTAGCTACTGTGTGTCAGGGTAGATATAATGATTTGCTGGAGCTGTGCTGATTTACAGCAGCTGATGATCTAGTTTGTTACATTCAACTTACTGGCCGAGCAATAGGAAAGTATAACTAATGTTTGTCATAGGATAGTCATACACTGATGCTGTAGGAGAACTGGATTACTTTAAATCTGTGGGTTTTGGTCTAATCTGAACCATGCAAAAATATTTTCATGTCCTTCCTGACAAATATGCTCCAACATCAAAGACTTGTCATTACCAAATTCTGCTGCTTAGCTTTAGTATTGCCTGTTGCAAATACATTTCATATTTATTTCAAATTTAAATCAAACATGTTAAAAGCATCATGTATGGTATTTTAATCAGTTTTTCTCTGATGGGCACTTTTATGTACAAGACAAGCACATTTGTCCAGTTTTCTACCTATCAAGTGATTTTTTTTTTTTTTACAGTTTTACCAAAGAAAATTCAGTAAATGACTGTGGTTTGTCAGAAAATTCACTTGAACTTTTCTGGGATTATTTGATCAGCTGTAGTTTTGCACAGTGCCTTCAGCTGACAGTTAATGTTTATTTTACATGGATTTCTTGCATGCCCATGAGTCCTACTTGCATGCCCAAACTTAAAGTTTAAAATCCTTCTTCTCCCTCAGTGCTTGATTGTTGGAGGTGGCCCATGTGGTTTGAGGACTGCCATAGAACTTGCCTTCCTGGGAGCCAAAGTTGTAGTTGTGGAGAAGCGGGACACTTTTTCAAGAAACAATGTTCTGCATCTGTGGCCTTACACAATCCATGACCTGCGGGGTCTAGGAGCAAAAAAATTTTATGGAAAATTTTGTGCAGGCTCTATTGATCATATCAGTAAGTATGAATAATTACATAAAATACACTGTTCTATTAAACACTTTCTGTTAAGAAGGCATGCTTTGGGAAGATTATCAGATTTCCTAGATTCAGGGGCTGAAAATACACCTGTCCTGAATGTACATAAAACAAAAATAAAACACATTCAAGCACTTCTGGTTTGGCAAAATGCTAATATCTGTCTTGAATATTAAGGAAAACTTTGAGTTGACTTTTCATTACTGTTCAAGATCAATGTAGGAGGATCTTATTGCCTTTCTGAGTGTCTTCTAAAAATCATAGAAATTTATACAGTTGTGTGATTGCTTTTGTTGCTTAGTCTACCAAGTTCAGTGCATGCAGGTATCTTACGTGACAGGAAAAGGTTATGGGTCATATCCTATTCCACCTGTTAAGCACCTAAATGTGATCCTATTCTGCTCTGCTCAAGTCTCTGAAAAACAATTAACACTCTTACTTTTGTCATAGGCCATTATCTTAGTTTTAAGTCTAACTCACAAAAAGCGGCAAATGGGAGAAGGACCCCATCACTTTTTCCCCCAAAGACTCGAGCAAGGTGAAATAGGATCACACTTCAGATGACTAAGTCCACTTAGGTGCCTAATAGGTGGAATGGGATCTGGCCCATGCATACAAAAAAGACAAGCAAACAAGGAAGGATCAAGGAGACAAAGCATAGTAAATCAAAAATATTATGGAAACTCAATATACTTCCAAACTCTTTTATTATAGTAGGGTTGTAAGTACCACCAGTAGCTACAGAGGCTCAAATTACACTCAGTTTCAAGCAGAGAGGAGTAGGAAGCTGCTTGAATCAAGTGCAGAAAGGGACTGATCCAGACATGAAAGGGCAGTGAGCTTATGGGAGGGACTGGGCAAAGAGAATGGAACTAGGCTGAGAAAACTGAGTAATAAATAGAATGCTGGGACTAGCTAGGTAAGAAGAGTGGGACGGGGAGGTGGGAGAAACAAGAATGGGAGAAGATGAAAGATGGAATGGGGCCAAAAGGGGTCAGGTTTTGAGAGACTAGGTAGGAGAGTCCATGCCCTCTAGCTCACACTTTCTCCTTGGGGTTTGGGGTTGAACCAAACCATCGTATGTGTCTCTTCCCCTGCTGTCAGCCAATACCAGTGACATGCAATTGCAATATGTCTCATCCTTATCTAGTCCCTTATCTAGTAAGAATTATAAACTATTAGTGTTATAATTTGCTCTGTCTGTGGCAGAGGCATATTTAGAAGATCTGAAGATTTCAATCTGGCTGATATGTGCACATCCATATGATGCCAAATGATGGAACTTCTGCTTTTTCAGTTACCATATTTACTTGTATACCACATGCATCTCCCTCTCCCACTCCAAATTAGCTATCCAATATTGGGGTGCATATTTTAAGGTAGAAAAATGATTTTCATGCTTGAATGGAGACCTAGAGATGCTGGAATGGCTTCTGGGGGCTCTGCCCCTCTTCCCAGTTGCATGCAGGCATCCTTCTCAGTGTCACTTCCCCTGTCCTTCCTAACAGTGTAACTGTCAGAGTCCTGCAAGTGGCCTATCTTCAGCCATGGTGAGACCCTACTGTGACAGGCAAGATACTGGAAAAATCTTGTTCTCTTTATTATGCCTTCCCAAAAGAATTCGTCTTCTTTGAGGGCAAGTAGTACACAAGAAAATGTCAGTTTTCTGCACATCATTTTTTAAATTTTTTTAAAAAAAGCTATTTTAAAAGAACATTATTACACTTAGGAAGTCAAGCAAACAAGAATGAGGAAATCCCAGGAATAATTTCAACTCTGTTCAAGTCCTTCTGTATATGTATTATATCATCTTTTATATGATCACATACTACATTTTCCACTACACCTCTGATCTGCTACTCAGTATTTTGTGCAATGCACAACAGGCTATCTGATTTACTGCACGCTATTCAAACCTTATTGTGAGAACAGAACTGTTAATTGCTTCATGTACCTCTGGTATGAATGGATTATATTTATTTATTTTCACAATGCTCACTTAAGATGCACAGATACTATTTCCATTGAGGGGAGGGGAACTGAACACATATTTCTGGTCTTGCTCTCTGTATTAATTATATGTGCCCAGTTTGGGTTGCCTAGGACCTTTTTATATGTTAAACCATGGATCTCAGAGTTGTCAGTTGCAATAAGATTGATCAGCAGATTGTATCCCAGGGTCTCCCTTCAGGTATGAAAAAAACCCTAGAAAAACATTATTAATCACTTATGAAAATTGTGGCTTGTTGTACATTTAACAACTGTACAGAGGAGGACATACCTATTTTCCCAGGAAATGCCCCAACCTGGAGGCCATCTATTTTCTTTCATTCACTACACACCTTTCAACAAATAAGCAGAGAATAGATAACAGCTGACTTACTATGTAAGCCTAATTAATCTCCAGAATGGGTATGACTTGTGTCTGAATAAGTCATGGTGCTCTCTGGAAAAGGTCCGATAAAATGTGAAAGTATAATGCATATGCGCAAAGAAACTGATTTAAGAGTGTGTAAGCAACCTTTTGTTTTGGCATATTCTTTTTCGAGTGGTGGGGTTTTCAAACTGAAAGTCTGTTAATGTAGATTTTGAGTATAATATATTGAGGTAGGAACTCCTTACTTTGTTCCAGTCACTGAAACTGAAGAAGGTTAACCTAATCTTCCAGACACCAAAAAAACTCTGAAAACATGTTGCATTATGGTTTGGTTCATGGCACAACATGTATTTCTGATCTGTAATGGAGGCCTGCAAGGGCTACTTAAGTTCAGTTTAATAATAATGAAAAAAATGCTGTTGTATCTTCCAGAGCGATGTCTGTCTATTATTATTTGCAGGTATTCGGCAGCTTCAGCTTATCCTGTTCAAAGTAGCGCTTATGCTGGGGGTTGAAATCCATGTAAATTTAGAGTTTGTGAAAGTTCTGGAACCTCCTGAAGATCAAGAAAACCAAAGTATGACAGTCTTTTTATAATTTGAAATAAGTTATTTTAGAAGCAAATACATTTATCTCACTGAAGAACTTGTATGAAATAACTGTGTTATCAGGGACATTGTGTGAAATAATTTCTTAGGCTATCCAAGGGATGTTTTTTTGTCCTGCATATGAAAGCCAGATACAGTATAAGAGAATAGTAAGCGTGATAAAAGTCACTATGTCAATACACTGGTATTTAAAAAAAAAAATACATTCTGGCCAGAAAAGTAATATTTCCTCCTGTGCCTGCTGGCCTATGTTCTGAGGTTTTGTAGAGAGTCAAAGATATTTATTTTATAAAAACAAATATTATATTCTTTGTATTATTGTAAGTGAAGTGTCTTTCTTGGGAAATGCAGTTTTTTGGCTAGATTGGATTTTCCCCTTCTTTGTGGTAGCTTAATGTGAATGTGCTCAGTTTAATTTAAAAGGATAAAAAGTTACCAGGGCCCAATCGTGCAAACATTGTATTTGATATGTCCTGCTGGGTTCATAGTGCAGCTATTCATGTAAGCAAAAATCCTTTGGTACCTAAGTGTTTTCAGGGCTGGTCCCAGAGCCATTTCAGTACTTTAATTCACCCAAATATAGGGGGTTCATTTGTTGCACACTGCTTTGACTTAAGTCAAAGTTTTATCTACGCATGTAAGGGCAGAATTTCTCCCAGCTTGAGAGCAAAATAGACCATTTAGTGTAATTGCCTTCTTTCACAATCTAAAAATGCTGCTTCTGCCATTCAGTGGCTGAATAAATGTTGTCACCTGTTTGTTTCTTTTAGAGATAGGTTGGCGCGCTGAATTTCTTCCAGTGGATCATCCTCTGTCAGAATTTGAATTTGATGTTATTATTGGGGCAGATGGCCGCAGGAACACATTAGAAGGTAGGTGAAAATATATTCTTGAGACTATGGTGGGGGTGATGTTGTAATCATGATGGTCCAGGAAAAATGAGGGGCAAGGATTTTTGTGGGTAATATCCTTTATTGGACCAACTAAATAATTGGGAGGTACTCTGCCAAGTTTTCAGGTACAGCTTTACCCTGAGGAAGGTAGGGTTGTACTCAAAAGTTTGTCTATGTCCCCACCCAACTATGTGGTTTGTCCCATAAGATAATTTCCCACAAAATTTCTTGTATCCCACATTCTTAAGATTAACAATTGCTTTAAAGTACAATTGGAAGTCTAAGAGGTAAGAAAAGGTGGAAGCAACAGATTAACCCATAGTTCAATAAAGATCTGTGTCTGTGACGATGGAAATTGATTTTTATGAGATGTTCCCTGCCTTTATTATAGTATTTCCAGATGTGGTCCATTAAGTACAATGCTTAACTTTATTCCTGATTCTGCAGGCTGCCTGTATCATGCATTTTAGTTGTCTTAATGAGCTACTGTTGTAGCATATGCTAAATAACATGCTAGTTTAATTTGAGGGCAAATGACAAAAGCATGTCAGGAACGGCACATTTTTCATGTTATTGTGTCATAAATCAACCCTCTGTACTTGAAATAGTGTTTGTACAGTAGCTGCCAGGTATTTAATAAATGCATCAGAGCAGTTGCTCTCAGATGATGGTGATGTCATTTCAGTAGTAGTCATTTTGGTAACAGAACCAAAAAATGAATAAAGAGCTGGAAGGTGAGGTAGATCTTGTTGCATCTACTATAGTCATCAAGCAGAATTCCACTCCACTGAGTTGCCTTTAAGTGAGACATTAGCTCACCAGCTCTTACATTACATGAACAAACCTGTTATTTAATTATATATTTTCCTTATAGTGATAATTATGCTCATCAGTTTCAGTGCATGAAGCCCCTGATTTTCTATTTTTATTGGTCTCATGTTTTGTACTGCTTTTTTCCCATGTTTGTAAAAATCAGTATATTTATGAGTATTTTCCTGTAACACTCTATAAGAAAATTAGCCACTTATTTATCCCAGTATAAAGTCTATTGAAGTAAAAATAAAATCTTAGAAGTATAAATTGTTGGAGATTACAGACACTAGCAACAAGCTTGACAAACGGCTTTAGGAAAATCTTTAGCTACTTGAGGGGAATATCTTGTTAGACTAAGGGCATTAGTATAAAACCAAATAATGCTTGCACATTACACCTGTTGAAAAGAAAGGGTAAGATAGAAACTACAAGTAAACTTGTACCCATAGAAAGTGCCAAGAAACAAAGAAATTTACCGTAGGGTAGTGTTTTCTGACTGCAAGATACACTACCTCAACCGAAAGTCATAACTTCTGTAGGTTTCTGACTTAAAGCATTTTCATAGTTTCATAGTTTGTGTTTGGCAGGGATTGGTATCCTAGCAGGACTACACTGTGTACCACTTCCACGCATGCGGGGGGCCTGTGAGGAGCTGTATGTCCATACATCAGGCCACAGGGTGCACTGGGGATTCATGCAGGATTTCAGGGCCTGTGTAAGGCAGTGGTGCTGCAGGGAAGGGATTTCACGCTGCATTGGGGAACCACATGGTGCAAAGCTGGGGAGAGGCGATTGTGCAGCAAATTGAGGGCCATGTGGTATGCTGGTGGGGAGGAGGACTTGCATGGTGCGGCATGTGACCCACACAACAGGCAGCCCAGGGGTGTGTGACTGCATGCCTGTGGGTCCCCAGCCACTTGGAAGTTGGACAGCCCTGATTTAGACGATTGAGAAAATCAGTTGCATATTGTTGAGTATAAATGACTGAAATGTTGGGCATTTTACATATGCTCCAGGAGTGGGGAAGGACAGAGATGCTCTAATTAAAGCACCTGGAGCTTCTTGTGCATCAGTGCCCCCGCACTTTAAAAATGGCGGCAGGGACACTTTTATCTAAAGCTTGTTGAATGACCCCTAGTTAAGGTGCCCCAACAATCATTTTGAAGCATAGGGACACTAATACATGAAACGTGGAGCCTGGCTGGAGTGCAGTAATTACTATGCTCCAGCAGACTTGATGAATCGAGTCTGCTCCAATGCACTGGAATTACAGTGCGTTGGAGCAGCCTCCTGGCTCATGTGCAGGCACCCTCAGTTAGCTTTTACAAATGCTTCTCTCAGTTTTGAGCCAGATTATTTTAAGTCTTTTTCTAATTATCGTATTTGCTTTGACTCCTTTCCCTGGAGAAATAATTAACATCTATAAGTGATAAAGCCTTGCCCATAAAATGCCAACTTGTGAGCAAACTGTACATATCTTCAGTACTATGTAATCCCCTTGATTGGCAGATTTTTTTGAAATAAGAATATACAGAATTAATGGGATTTTGGTAACAAGGAGTCTGCTTCCCATGTGTTGGGGATAGAATTAGGTCAGGAAGGAAAGAGAGCTGCCATGTAGGTCTTTATCTCCAGCTCATGTGCTGAAATTTTGCAATGTTTTTAATTATTTTCCTTGGTCTTCAGGTTTTAGAAGAAAGGAGTTCCGTGGAAAACTGGCTATAGCTATCACTGCCAATTTTATAAACAGAAACACCACTGCAGAAGCCAAGGTAGAGGAAATTAGTGGTGTTGCTTTCATCTTCAATCAAAAATTCTTCCAGGATCTTAAAGAGGAGACGGGTGGGTCCTTCCTTCCCCTATGCACCACCCCCTCCATCCTACTACCAAATGAAATATACAATTGAGAAACATTTTTTGTAGGGCTATTCTTTTGACACCAAAACATCAATTAAAATAATTTAGTAAGATATGGTGATAAAATTCTGCTGATTTCAAAGCCTTGGGGAGGGAGGCATCAATTTTTGATACAGTGAGACTTTTTTAACATGAATGTTGCCACAGCATGTCTGTTCTAGTGTTTGCATTCTTCTCAACTGTAAAAATATGTTTGAAACCAATGATAACTTTCTGAGGGAGAACAGTTCCGGTGCCCGGAGATTTCCCTGAAATAGGACAGTTTGTTTTGAATGTATTGGATTAAATGTTTTCATGAAATATAGCCCTCCTTCTTGCAGGTGTTGTGGTCCAATTAGTGTAATTTTCATATATTTGCTTTTAAAGGAATTCACTCTAAGTATTTAAGTGATCTGTCTTGAATTGAAACATCATCCATGAAACAGACAGACCAAGAATTGAACTGCATTCAAATTGAGTGATGCACCACATGAGTACACATATCTGGCTTATGCATATTATAGTCTTTTTTTTTAAATTAACATTTGATAATTATTTATTTAAAACAGTTGTTTTTAATTAGCTGTGGACTTGATCATGCTTGGGTTTAATTTTTTGTGAGGCTGCTGGAGTCAAGGTAGGGTGGCACCTTAGACTAACTGATTCAGGGAATTGTAAGCTTTTGTAGGTGACAGCCTACTTCATCAGGTGCTATGAATTCACGGGAGTCTTCTCATATTTACTAATGTCTTCTTTTCAGGAATTGATCTGGAGAATATCGTTTACTATAAAGATAGCACTCACTATTTTGTAATGACTGCAAAAAAACAGAGTCTTCTGGACAAAGGAGTCATTATTAACGTATGTATACATGCCAAACAGAACCTTTTACTGTATTTATTGATTTTATGAATTTGGTTTAAAAATACATAAGAGCAGCTGAATAAATATTTATTCATGTTACAGAAGGTGTAAATTGAATAGCCTGATCACTTCGTGATTAGAGTACAACTCACTTAGATGGTGCTCTACATGTGCAAGAGAACTAAAAATGCTATTTGAATTTGTAATTTCAAAAACTGGGTGAAATGTGACCATGAATGAATCTGCAAGAGTCATTAGCTGTGCCAGCATTGACCTCATTAAAGACAAAAAGCCTCAATAACTAGGGACCAAATTGGGTGAATCTGTGTAAGCTCAATAAAGCCATTGATGTTGTTCAGTTGTCTAAATTGGGTGATTATAAAGTTGGCCAAAATTTCCAAAGTAACTACTAATTTTTGGATGTCAAAACTGAGACATCTTACGAAGCGTGCATTTTCAAGAAGGTGAATACTTGACACTTTCTGAAAATCAGTCCTCTTCAATGTCTCTCTCACTGGGCAAAAATGAATTTTCCTGGAAAGATTACAAAACTGTTATAGCAAGAGGCAGGGTTTTCTTAGGATGGAAATGAGGACTGGTATGAGGGTTCTTAAACTTGTTTGGCCTGCAGGTTATTTTAATGTGACAGTTACCATATTGAATCAACACTTATTTTGCCTGTGAGGAAGCAAGTGTAGGTCAGAGCAGGTGCAGGAGGATGGGATGGAACTAGCTTTTAATAAATGGAGGAAAAAAAGAGGCAGAAATAAGGTGGGACAGCTTTTGGGAGGGGGTGGGCAGGAAGACAGAGCTACCTGATGAGGTAGTATTATGATGTAGATGAGGCAGATGCAGGAGTATTGTGGAGATGGCTAAGAGATGGAAGAGCTGGCAGTTTGGCTTGTGGACTTTTTTGAGTCACAGAGCCAGGGCTGGAGGGATAAAGAAGGCTGAGAATGGAGAGCAGCTGAAAGGTTGGCTTGCTGACTTCCCCCTGTTGAGAACTAGTGCTGGAAAGTCAGAGAAGACTAGCAACAGAATAGTAACATAGGATTTTGCCTACTGACTTCTGCTAAATCTGGCTGGAGGTTGGAGAGATTTAAAAGCCAGTGTATTAGTCAAGGAGCTTGTCTGTGGGCTGGGAAATGATTGATCACCAAGAAGACCCACTGACTAGCCCAGGGCTGAGAAGAAATAATCCCCAGATGGAGAACCTGATGAATCCCTGCTGGAAAGAGCAGAGAGGCCGATGGGGCAGAAAGAGAGGGCTGTTTGACAAAGAATCTTGGGGAAAAGTTTTAGGAGTGGCTGAAGATCTTAGCACCGGGATGTCTGCTTTGCTGTGCTATGTCTGCAACTTTTAAGGGGTATGGGCCCAGTGGGATGAATCACTTCTCACTTTTTGGGAGGGGTTTTTGAGGATTACTTCTACTGTTGGAGAAAACAAACCATGACAAGTAAGGATGACTTTAATCCTATAAAATCATTAGTGGAGTCTTCAAGGGGCTGATGGTAAAAAATGGAAATGGCTGCCCACCGTACAGGCAGTTTTTGGGGGGCATGCCACGTCTTTTTTGAAGACCAGTTTTCTGATGAGCTCTTGGAAGCAACTTCACTATGGTGGAGGATAGAAGCTGTCCACATGACTCCCACACTGAGCAGTATTCCCTTCGTGGCTGTCACCCACTCTCAAACCAATATGTCTTTAATTCCTGTTTTGGAGAGGGGTTCAGACCAGAGTAAGATGAAACAAAATGACATCAAGGGCTGTGATATGGACTGCTCCTTGGATGTAAGCATAATGTTTGGGGGTTTTTTTCTCTTCTTACATTTTGGCTTCAAACTAAAACTCTATCTTGACTGTCAGGATGAGTCGTAACTTTTTAGCATTTTGCCCTGACTACTTTTATAAACAGAAACCATAGTTGGGGATGGACTTGTTTGGATGTCTGTGTTTAAAGCATTTCATAGACCAACAAGTAAACACCTTCCTTAGCCAGAAGGCTGGAACTGAGTTACTAGACTGGCTGATTGAACTGTGTGCCTGTGACTTTCTGGGGACAGAGGTTGCATTTTTCAAACTTTGGCTGATCTTTTCTTTCTTCCCTAGAGACAGGATCAAACTTAAGTTAATAGAACCTGATAGTTACAAATCTTTTCCAAAGAAGAACACTTGATACCAATTTAGAAACTGCCAACTAAAGATTGCCCCTACCCTGAAAACAGAGACAAAGAAAAGAGTTCAAAATTGTAGACTGACTTGGTCTCTTGGATTTCATATTTTTGTGTTTTTCAATATTTTTGTGCATTTCAATATATTTTAGTGTAGAATAAGCAAAACAAAATCACTGTTAACAGAGCTATGAGTACAAATCTACTGTAAGTTTTAAAAAAACCCTACCCGTCCACTTATACAACATTAACCCCTACCATTTTCAATCTTAATTCTTCTCCCAGGACTCTGACACAGGGTGTGTACATTCAAATCAGTCCAATGTTGGAGCTTGGGCCACCTGTCCTTAAAGTCAGGGGTTACTAGTAAATCCGCAAGATTTCTCTGAACGATTCATGTTGCATGTTAAACAGGCAATTCAACATGAGGCAAGTGAGCTAATAATGGTTTTGATTCATCATGAGTTTCATCCATGATTAAGTTTTATTTAGAAACCTATTTAATCACTGACCTGAAGTAAGGTGACCCATAGAGTAGGGTCCCTGAGAAGCTTGAGTGGTTTGCTTTTTTTAAAAAAAATGTCTCCCTTGTCCAGTCTCTACATGCATCTTGTAAAATGTTCATTTTGGTACATTATAAATTTGACGTTCCTTAGTATCTAGTCAGAAATTCTGACTGACACCAAACAACAGGGCAGCCCACATATAGTCTCAGTACTGATGGAACGTGAAGGGAAGATCCATTGCATACTGGTAAGTAGTGGTGATGACTGCAGGGAGGCTGTAAATTTATCAAAATAGTGGGTAAGTGATGGGATAAGGGAGGTAGTACTATCTTCCTTTGTTTGCTTAGCTTGCAGCTTAGAGCGTTACAAATTCTCGGTTGTGCTGAGAAGTTTAAAATTACAGTGGGCACATCTACACATTCATTAATGCACTTTTGCTACTGTGCGTTAAATTTAGTACTTCTAATGTGAATAAATAAATAAATGTATATTATGCTGCCCTAATGCACAGTCGCAAACATGCATGCTTTTTAGTGACAATGCACAATAGCCTGATTTTACTGTGCATTAGCATATTAGTACAGTTTTTGATGGGACACTCTAATGCAGAGTAAAATAGGCTACTAATGCACATGTGTAGGCATTAAAGCACATGTGTAAAAGTACCCAGAGTGCCTGTGTTTGCTCATTAATAAATGTTCTAAGTACTTAAATAAATCTCCAACCCTTTTGTGATGCAATGTTACCATCCTACTATCCACTGCAATATTTGGCCCTGGGAACAGACTTGTTTAAAATATATCCTAGTGCATGCATTTTCTCTTTTCAGGACTATATTGATACTGAAATGCTCCTATGTGGGGAAAACGTAAACCAAGAAAATCTGCTGTCTTATGCCAGAGAAGCTGCTGATTTTGCTACCGATTACCAGCTGCCTTCCTTGGATTTTGCAGTTAATCACTATGGGCAATCAGATGCAGCCATGTTTGATTTTACTTCCATGTATGCCTCTGAAAATGCAGCTTTAGTACGGGAGAGGCAGAGACATCAGCTCTTGGTTGCCCTGGTTGGAGATAGTTTACTGGAGGTAATGTTTTATGCCAAAATAGAATTTTGTTGTTTAGGGCATTTTTGAAAGTCTATTTTAAATGCCTTTGGGGAACACATTTATTTCACAAAATGTTTTATTTCACAGAATAAAAATCAAGAATCTAAAATGTGAATATTGTTTGGTCACCAGCTTATCTTTAGATCTTCGCATGGAAAGAGCAGAATTACAAGGGGTCTGAAACATGCTTAAATGACTGTTTAGCAACCTGCAACAGAGAACAGCTTTCCTGTTTTGTTGCTTGTTCAGTTTCTGTAACTAACTTTTATTTAAGAGACACTATCAAATTGAATTTATTTAAATAAGCTATTTTGTTCTTCTTTCCAGTTCCACACTATGCCTTATTTAGTAGAATGATTGGATTAAAACACATTTCCTTCCCGTTTTATAAGGTTCTGTCCTGTAAGGAAGAAACTGGCTTGAGTATAATGAATAAATGATTAAATGGATGCTACATAAAATGCTTCCAAATGTACAAAGTAATCAATTAATTACCAGAAGTAACCATAGTCCTCAGAAACCATTTTCCCCTGAACTTAACCTGCCATTCTAAACCGTAGCAGAATAGCTTAACAAAAAAAAATATATATATTCCAGAGAGTAAAGGTAATCTTGTAAAGTCCTTTCTTTTATTTTAAGTGGAAGTCTGATCATACAGACTGGGGTTTGGCAACCAATGGCCCATGGGTTGAATCTGGCTCAAAGCTCTGATTAGGCATGGGAGATTGGTGGCAGGGAGCTGTGCTGTTGCAGGCCACTTCCTCCTCAATGCTCCCCTCTGCTGTGGAGGGGATGGGAATCTGCTCTGAAGATGAGTGTAGGCAGCTAGCTGTTTTGGAGGGGTGTAGAGACTTACAGCCTGCAACCACAGCCAAGTTGCAAGCTCTGGTCTGCACCAGAAAAAGGCTGCCAACCACTGGTGTGGACCACTGCTGATACACGTGACTTAGGTGAGTAAAGTTGCTAACTTGTGCAAATGTGTAGACTGCTCATTCCTATTCATATTTATCCACTCCTGCCTTAAGGTATTCTTTCTTTTGTGGTCATTCTTCAGGATGTCTTGCAAAACAGAGGAAATGCTGGTTATTCAGCTGACATTGTTGAACCATGTCATATACATGCATTGCCAGTGAGGATGGTCTAAACATAGCAGCAGACACTTTTATCTTCGTCTTACATTTAATGTCCTGAAACACTGTGTCTTTTTTTCTTTCATTTTCATGCTGTGGTTTTATGCTGTGGTTTCAGTAGCTAATACATGCCTAATAGCCTCTTTGACACAGATTCCATTTGATATCGTATATATTATATTTCACAGCTCAAAGCAGCAAGCTTGGTCCTCAGGTGGCATAGCTGGTGCAGCCCCCTTGAGAATATGGCCCAGTGGTTTTACTCAAGCCTGTCAGAGTGTACTGCATTGTATTACACCTGAGAAGTGTACAGTGTAGTAAATGCACAGTGTGTTCCATATGGCCGGATGTTTGAAACTGATACAGCAGATCTTCAAAAAAAAAAAATCAACACTTTGGCTTAAAATTATGAGGTTTTAGGTAATATGACCCAATATTTTTTTTTTTTTTTTTGCCTCCTGACTTTTGAGTACATCCTCATTTTCCAGCCTTTATTTTACATTGGGTAAAGTTAAGAGAGGCTTTGCAGAGGTGCATGCCTTAGGTAGCTGACTTGGGATACACCCTTGCAAATGGGGAAACCTGGGCAGGTGCTCCTGGGGCTTTAGGGCCCCAATCCTGCATGCTCCAGGAATGGGAATTCTTGGGGAGCTCAGGAGTGGACCCTGGGGGTACCTGCCTCAGGTAGCTAGATAGTGCATGCGCTTCAGACTGCCCAGGGTCTCCTACCTTAAATGCAGACAGTCACCTGATGCAAAATAGTGGCACAGATTTATACCAGTTATGTCTTGGCCTTAAACTCTGGGCATTTGTGGCATGACAAGGGCCATGGGCATCTGTTTGGTTGGCCTTTTGTGTCATCATAATAAGATTTATGGTGGCATAAAAGCAACATCTCTCTCCAGCCATAAGGGCTAAAAGCTTCTTTAAAAAATTATATATATAAAAAACATTTATAAGTAAATAAATGAGCTAAGTTTTTTCACATTCCCAAAGCTTAGACTTCAAGAAAAATGGCTAACATTGGGCACTAGAATTTTCTCTGGCCTATTTTGAGGCTCTACAAAACCTAGACTGTAGGTTCACCTGGCAAATGCTTCTGTAATAAGTCTGTTTAAGAAAGATGAGGGATTAAAAAGGCTAAACTGTAAATACTTCTTACAGCCCTTCTGGCCAATGGGTACTGGCTGCGCAAGAGGCTTCCTAGCTGCTTTTGATACAGCATGGATGGTGAAGAGCTGGTCTCAGAGGAAACCTCCACTAGAGATCCTTGCTGAACGGTAGGCACTTCCTCTGTTTTAGTCTCTTCTTTCCAAAGATAATTTTAATGGACTTTAGTGATGATGAAAGATTCTGAAAAGGATAATACCAGAAACAAAAATATTCTGGTTGGTTGAAGTGGCAGTGGATTGAGACAGCTAGTTATGTTTCTGCTGCACAACTTACAAAGTCAGAGGTGTAGCAGTCTGCAAGACATTCAGTAGCTTTAACTAAGTATTTCTACACCCTGGGCAGAAGTGCCAGAAAGCAAGGAGGGATGTAGGGAGGCAGGCAAAGGGCTGAGCTAGCATTCTGCCATTCCAGCATGCCCTCTAAATCAGCACCTGGGGATAGGGTCCCACGTGTGGGCACCTGTCCCTCCCCTCCTGCCCACCTACCTCCCCTGCCCCCTATACAGTCATGTTACTATACAGTATAGTCCAGGTCTACACTCTTACAGAGTAGGTTTTCAGAACTGAAGCCTGAGTCACTGACCGAAACCAGACTGAAACTCTGAGAGAGAGCTGAAATGCATTGCATCCAGTTCACAGTGCTACAACCCATCTGCTCCCCTAAGCAATTGTTTTAACCAACATGATTTGATATAATTTTAGCCCAAAACAAGTGCAGACCCTACATTACAGTAATTGTTTTCATAACCAACATCCAATTTTAGCTGCATCTTTTTAGTTCATGCTCTGGGCATGACATAACCCTTATTTACTTTTGCTAAATAAGCACAAATACCCGTAGGTTTTGATCATATGTTGTTTTGCATAATCTGTTATTGTCTCTACTAAAAATTGTCATTAAGATGCCAGCAAATTTTTGTTTGGCAGTAGCCCTGTGGGTAGAATATGTTGACATTAATGGTTCCAATAGCAGAGACTTCATTTTCTTATATCTGGCTGGGCTGCTTTAGTGACTGATGTGTAGTAACTGTTGAGGAACAGCTTTTTTGTGGTAAGCATTCAGTCAGGCGTCTAAATACAGTACTGTCTGAGGCAGTGGCTCACAAATGATGCACATACAACGTCATTCTAAATGGAAAACTAAACAGAATAGGACCTGGTGGTTGTGGGAATTGCAGGATGACTCAATACAGGACGTTTGTGACTAAAAGAAAGGTTACTACTTGGGTGGAGATTAACGAAAAACCAGATGACTTTGCATGATGTAACCTCCTTGTTTTCTTGCTTTCTTCCTGCCTTGGGAAGACCTGAGCTTCTGTTCATGTTTAACCACCTCAAACTTTTCCCATGCTGAGACAGCATAAGCAGTGGTACAGATGCAGCTGCAGTACATAGTATTACATTCTGACAGTTTCTGAATAGAGGCAAGTGCTGTTGTAAAGTTAAAGTTGGGAAAAAATGTTTATATGCTAATGCCTTCACCTAACATATCCTCATTATTGTTTATAAGAGAGAGCATTTATCGACTCTTACCCCAGACTACACCTGAAAATATCAACAAGAATTTTGACCAGTATACCATTGATCCAGGGACACGGTATCCAAACTTGAACTCGAGCTGTGTTCGACCCCATCAGGTCAGTACTTTAAGGGCTCCCTCTATGATATCGGTGTTCATTTCTGTCCCAAGAGAATTGTGGCTACTGATGAAATGCTGAATAAACAAAACCTCCATAAGACTTTCCAGATTAGATCAGGTTATATGATAAAGCTTGCAAGAAAAGTGTAGATGATATTAAAATTGCTTGCAGATGTTAATGTTGAAATGAGTCTTAAATTGTTTTTGCTCTTAGGTGAGGCATCTGTATGTTACAAATGAACTACAACAATGCCCTCTTGAAAGGGTAAGCTCTATTAGAAGATCAGTGAATCTTTCAAGGCATGGTATGTGAAATTTTACTCCCCACATGATTCTTCCACAGTTCATGTTCAGAACTTTTATAGCTTATAAAAAGTGACTGAAATAGTCTTCCTATGTTGTAACCACAGAATCAGATATTCGACCCAACAAGCTTTTAACCTGGTGTCAGAAACAGACAGAAGGCTACAGGAATGTTGACATTACTGACCTCACTACCTCTTGGAGGAGTGGCCTTGCATTATGTGCAATTATGCATCGCTTCAGACCTGACCTCTTGTAAGTTATATGTGTAGAGTTTGCTAATTGTAGGATATTGAGTTGTTTATAAAAGTATGGACGTGTATAGGGCCAACTGAAACAAAGCTGATGGTCTAGAGTCCCCTTTTATCATTTGTTTTTGCAACTGGTTGCACAGTATTGCCAAGTTTATATTTTCCAGATGTCCTTGGCCTGGCACATAAAATGTAAGGCGTATACTTTCAAAGAACTGTATGGGCTTTTAGCCATGTGCTTCTTGTTGACTTCAGTGGGAATCACATGACTGTTTTAAAAATGTCAGTGCTTTGAAAATGTGGTGGTTTGTATTGTCTTGTGCTTGGAGGCATATTCTCAGAGAATTCTCATAGAAAAAGAAAAGCTATGAACTAGCCAGTTCAGGTACTGCTTGCACTCTAGCCATGGTTAGATTGTCTTTTGTGTAGAGCAGTGTCATACATACCAAACAGAGTAACAGATGCTTAGGTCATCCTGCAAGATTGAGACAGATCCATAAGGGGTGCAGCTGTGTAGTAGCTGTGGCTGTGCCGGAGGTCTGTCTGGAGCCATTGCTTTTATGCAACTCCGGACCCAGCAAGTAAGTGCTGCTGCTGCTACTCATTCTTTCCTTTCCACTGCTGGTGAATTCCATGGGAGGGGCAGGGTGAACAGCAGCTGCATTTACCCCCAGTCTGTGGAGCTGCATGAAAGCAGGGGCTTGGGGCAGACGCCACCCCAGGCATCTTGTGAGCTCAGAGCTCATAGCTTATGTGGAAATCCAGCAGGAGGCTTTACTGACTGGGTAGTGAGCTCAGAGCTCACTGAACATATGTAGCACAGTCAGAGCTGAGCTACCAGTAATCTTTGTTGTTGGTAGAACAACATGCTGCTTATGTTCTCGAAAACTCTCTGGCTTTTAGGAGGTGCATATCCCCTGTCTTCCTCCACCCTCTTGGCCAGATTACCTACCCCAAAGACTTGGAATTCACAATGGGACTATTACAGACATTTTAAAGGAAAACCCTGAATAGAACAAAATGATGCACATACAGAACCAAATGCTCTGAATAAATATTGTTGAGCTGGAAGATTGTAATGGCTGTCATCAATCACAAGCTGATGTGCGTGCCTGCCACCTTTCATTCCGGCCTAAGTGGAATCAGCAGTTTGGCTTCTTACTAGGTTGTGGTAGGTGGAAACAAAAGAATCTATCATCCACAGTACTGAAGTACCGGGCCTGAGTAAGAACTAACTAGAAGAATAAAAGATTTCTGTTACTGATTTTTAAAAATGGGGTCTCTCAGATGCTTTGGCAAGCCATGTGTATAACAGAGAAAGGGAGCAGGAAGCACAAAAAAGCAGTCATAAGTATGGCCCTGAGAGGGTGCAAAGAGAGATTCTTTTGGCACAGCACTCGCTTACAAGGCAGGCTGAGAAAAGGAATTGTATGCTATTGTTTTTCCCTGCATTCAGGGGAATTGAACTGCATAAATGAACAGGGTTGCACCTAGAGAAAAAACCTGACTGGGACATCAGCATTTGCTACCTGTCAAGTTTTGAAAATTTAACTACTGTGGCCTTGGGCAGGGGTAGCTCTTGGAGTGGAAACCTTCGCATTTAGCTTGAGGAGGAAGAAGTTTCTCTACCAGAAGCTATATTTTAAAAAAAAAAAAAAAAAAAAAAGGCCACTGGACCAGTAACGTAGCTACAGATGTGTGATTAAAATCTAATTATCACACGCCTCTCAGACTTATTACGCAGACAAGAACTTCACATTCAGCGTGTGTGTGTGTGTGCGTTTGTGTATGTATCTCTGTGTGTGTGTGTGTGTGTGTGTGTGTATTATAGTGTGTGTGTATAAGGCTCCAATCTCTATATGAATATAGTTATCTATCATATATAACTACTACAAGTATGTATAGTATGCCTTCTTATAAAGAAATGTGATGTTAGCCTCCACAGACTATTCATTATTCTATCTGGTCAGGAACTCAGTGATTTTAATACCAACTGAAATAAGCTGCATAAAAATGATGAAACGTGTAGTCTGGAGAGGAGTGTTTTATATAGTATTCATAGTTGATAGAATATCCTGATTTTTTTCTCTTGGACCAGGTCAGAAAATTTTTTTGAAAAGTTCTGTTCAGTTGAGCGCAATTTGAAATCTTCCATTGAGAACATTGTAGGAAAAAGCACTTTTGGTGATATTCCTGAGCTATACGCTTGGATAGATTTCACAGAGGCAACCGTCAAAGATGCATACAGTCTTTAATCATGTAGCACTTTAGTCGTGATATTTCCCAATGAAGCAAACAGAGCTTCATTGTTTTTGAAAGTGGCAAAAGTCAGACCTCCACTGATACTAATGCTTTACTCCTTCAGTGACTTTGATTCTTTGAATGAAGAAGATGCTGTCAAAAACAACCAGCTAGCATTTGACATTGCGGAGCGAGAGTTTGGAATTCCTCCTGTCACCACTGGGAAAGAGATGGCGTCTGCTGGAGAGCCTGATAAGCTCAGCATGGTTATGTATCTCTCAAAATTCTATGAGCTATTTAGAGGAACACCTCTAAGAGCAGTTGGTAAGTGAGCCTATATTGTTCTTAAATGTTATAGAAATTGGAAGTAGGTCATTTCATCCACAGTGCCTCTGAACCCTGGAAGTTGGGCCAATGTCCATTTCTCATAGCAACGGTATCAACTGCTGTGGAATGCTTGAATGACTTTTGCTTTCGGCAGCGGCTATCTCATGCTTAAAAGGGAAAAAAAAACCACTTGATTTGGATGAAAGCTTGCATTTTCTTTGTGGCTTTAGGAGATAGGAGCATACTGAGTAACTACCTTTAGAGATCTCATTAAGGTGATGTCAGACTGTGACAGAAGCTTACTAATGATGTAGTTGTCCTCCTCCACCTTTATTCCTGTGTGGTTTTAACTATTTTTTTTCAAATCACACCTAGATTTTTATTAATGTATTTTATTCTGCCAAGAGTGTAGGCTCCAGTACTCTTATGCTATTCATTATTCCCAGTAATAGACCACAAAAGTGTTTTTGTCTCCCACAGAAATAAAGCTTTGAAAAATGACTGTTTTATGTGACTATAATATCTTGAAATGGTGCAAACATCTTCATTTGAACAGATGCTGTGGACAAGCAAAATGGAGAAAATAATGACCTTTCCTCTGCAAAGTCCTCAAACTCCATCTTTAACTACATCAATTTGACATTACCAAGGAAGCGGGTACCAAAAGTAAGAAGCTTTACCCCTTGCATCTTAATCTCCTTTTAAAGAGGTTAAAGGGGCACTATCAAGCCCAAAATGTAGCTTTTGCATAATTCCTACGTAACAGAAGACAAGCAGAAATAAAGTAATGGTCACATAGCAACAAAACAATAATTCCAATGCAAACAGATTTTAAAGAAAAATCATGTTTAATTTTTGTAACCTGGACTTTTAGAGGTGTACCAATACATTGGTCCCGTATCGGGTTGGCGCTGAATATGAGAAAAATTGACTGTATTGGCAGTCTGCTTTTTTGGGCTGATATGGCCAGTAATGGCACTGATAAATGCCTCATGCATACACAGCCATAGTGCAGCACACACACAGGCCAGGCACACAGCCCGACAGCATGGAGAGCAGCCAGAGTTGCTGGTAAGTCTTTTGTGGGGAAAGGGGTATGGATAGGCAGATTGAGGCCCCCGTGGTGAGGGAGTGGGGCTGGGGCAGGGGCAGGCACTGCACAGCCAGGGCAGAGCAGAGGACAGAGCCACAAGAGGCTCATCTGGGGAGGGGGTGGCTCCTACCACAGCCTGCACCCTGGGAGGGCATGGGGGGCGTGTGTGCCCCCGGATCTGCGTGCGGGGCAAGGGCGGGCTACCACTGTGGGCTGGGATCGGGGCGGTGCTGGCCTCTTCCTGGTGGAGGGGCTGGGCTTGGCCCCACTTGAGACTGGCGGTGATGGCGATGGGAGGGGGGTTGGGGAGACTGTGACAAATTTTGTGGTGACTGCAGCCCCTCTCAACCCCCTTCCCAGTGCTGCCGGTGCCTGCCCTGAGCACAGCCCAGCCCCTTGCCAGGAAGAGCTCAGTGCTGCCCCCTGCCCCAGCCCACATCAACAGCCTGTTCTCACCCCACGCACAGCTCTGGGGGCACCCCCTCCATGCCCTCCCCAAGTGTGCATAGTGCCTGCCCCAGCCCCACTCCCTTCCTCACTATGGGGGCCTCGATCTACCTCCCCCACGTCCCTTCTCTCCCCCCTTGCCCCTTTCTCCACAACAGACTCACCAGCTGGATGCTGCTCTCCATGCTGCCTGGCTGCATATTGGAGTTGGATCAGTATTGGCTGATATGGCTCATGAAAAATCAGCCATCAGTATCGGCTCAAAAATTCTGTCGGTGCACCCCTACTAACATTGCTGCACTATGCTCTGAAATTGATTAGAAACTAACAATGATTATGATCAATTATTTTTTTTTGTAGCTGAAAAATTGCTTTTAACTTCAGTGGGAATTTTGCATGTACAATCAGTGAAGTGCTAGGCTCTCTTTGGAAAAAAAATCTAACAACTCTACATTTTTTTTCCAGATGATTTGTCTTGTTTTTTTAACACAGAGAAACACATTTATATTTAAGATGCATATTTCTTAGCCTGGCAATGTCAATTTCCAGAGACTTTCTCCTGTAGCTTTATTCGATTCCAGATTGCTCTTCTGTGAGCAATATAGAAATCAAGCATGTTTTAAATGATTTATTTCTGGCCAATCTTTGTTGTTTTTGTTTTACACACTACAATGTATAAATTAAAAAATATATATTATGAAATATTACAGACTTGCAAGAGCTATGGGAAGATCCAGTACTTTCCCTATGTAAATTAAAAGTTTCTTCATCAAAGTTATATTGTTATACTATGTTGCTTTATAGGAGACAGCAAAGTCTGTTGCCATGATGCATATAGACTCAAATAATAATTAAAACTGGAATTGATTTTTATTTGTTTAATATCTTATAGTAATGATCTGAATGTCTGAGGAATAATATAGTGAAGGTTTATAGCACTGATGCCGCATTTTCATGTTTCAGTCTCCAGAATGCTTAGAACCCAGTGTTGAAATTAGAATAGTAGACATAATTACTTATAATTAAAATTCAGTGGGAACACTCACCAAGCATAATGTTTAATACTGTAAAGGTATATCTTACACATCGCCCTATAGCAGTGTAGTGATCATGCCTGTCTACACATGATCAACAGCTACACCATCGTAGCTGTGTGCTCCAAGTCAGGGCAAGCACATGTGATGTGAAGAGAAATGACGTCCTAATTAACGATTCCTGTTACCAATCAGACATTCAGAGAAGAGGATGAAAAGAAGTAGATACATATCTAAAGTGATTATCACCTAGGGCCCAGATTCTGCAGGCCCTTAGGGCATGTCTATATGGTGATATTATGGCACCATACTGGCACAGTAAGGTGGTTACTGTACCATGGGTGCAGCAGTTTGATTTCTCAGCTATTTTGCCTTAGTGACACAGTATACCAGGGGAGCACACCTCTATAATGATGTAGCTGGCAATCAAATATAGACCTGCATGATCATATTGCTGTAGTGCATTGTACATGATGTAGCGCACTGCTACATCCCTGTAGGGCGACATGTAGATGTGCCCTTACAGTATTAAACATTATTCTTGGGACTGAGTGTTCCCACTGAATTTCAGAATAGTAGACATAATTACATATAATTAATTTCAAGACTGGGTTCTAAACATTTTGAACTTCCACTGAAGTCAGTGAAACTTTGTAAGGAGTCTGAGTCAGCAGTATCTGATACAGGATCAGAGCCAATGAGAGTGTAGGGCTAGCACTTTGGAGACTTGCCATATACTCATGTAGAATTATACTGAAAAATACTTTTCACAGTTTTAAGCTTCCCTCCACTCTTTAGTAAAAACCTACAGCTAAATGAGATAGGTAGTGGAGGGGTCAGTCTTTCATGTCTAACCCCACCCTTATCTTTACTTTTTAAAATAAGAGCTCTTGCAAGATCTGGCTTGAAGCCAACCTCATGTCTGTAATTTTTGAAATCTAACTGCTGTAAATTGTAACCAACCAAACCAAATTACAGCAGCTGGTGTTTCGTGAAACACAGAATAATGCAAACCTGTGAGAGGTTTGATTTTGTTTCCTGAGACGTCCATGACTCTTTCTGTAATAATTCCAACACTCATGAAAGTCTTACTTGCAAATGACCCACTTCCTACTATGTTGTAACTTTAATCTATTGCACAGACATAAACAGATTTTTTCTGCCTGTACAGGCATGTTAGATTTTTCTTAGTTTTATCTTCCACTGCCTTGCAGATTAACTTGCAAAAGTGACAGACAGAAGACAGCTTTTCTACTGTTTTCTAGTGACCTTAACTGCATTCTCTTTACTTGTATGTGTAATATAAATTTTTGCTGTTTTACTAGGCTGGCTAGAAATTTGTCTCCACCTTGTCACTTTCAATTCCAATGTAAACATAATTTTTCTAACCGAGAAATTGCATTAGATCTTGCAAGGATTTCCTAGACTGACTTGTGTCTTACACATTGTTAATTCCATAAACACATTTTTAAATCATGTGACCAGTCAACCACCCAGTAATCTCATATATCCTTATTAGGAAACAACTTTTACCCACCACCCACTTGCAAACAAAACAAGACTGTGGCACGCTTACCATCAAGCCCAAACAGAGGCGCACACCACATGAGTAAATAAACATTGTCCTCTCTTAAAAAGGATGACTTCATTGGGAGGAACTTTTTCTTATTGCCATGTTGCTACTCACAAAAAGTGGACTTTTAATGGTGGAAATCTTCATATTGCACTTTTTCTACCAGTCATTAAGAAGACAGACACTAGAAGAGTGGAGAGGAGATTATTAGAATAGTCCCGAGTGGGAGGAACAGCTTTCAGTAGTTCTTTTTATTAAATCTTGGCATGTGAGAGATCAAGCTCACATGCCAAGCATGTGTGAGCTGCAAATGGACAGCATCTTTTAAAACAATAATTACTGCCATCTCGTGAGAAGCTTAGATAAGACAAACAATTAGATTAGATTTTGCTTTGTGGTTTCTTGCTGGTGCCACCATCACAAAGCTTCCTGCTTTATCTCAGCCTCCAAATCTCATACTTTGTATATCCTTAGTCTGTACTCAGGGAGCCAGAATACCGAGGCCACTTCTTGTGCTGGAAGCTCTGTAGGCGTTAGCAACCACTGCTAATATGGAACACAGAAACTATTGCCCTGTAGCACCGCTTAGCTGAGGACAAGAAGTTAAGAATACTATCACTATGTGAGGCTGCCAGGGAAATGAAGCTTCATGGAGTGTAACTACCCACTTTAGAAATGGCCATAATTTTAGATTTTAAGATCACTCCCTGTAGAAAGTGACATAGGACACTTTCTAGAAATATAAATAGGCATGTACTTAATGTTGCATCTTGCAGAGAGCTGGCATTTTCAACAAAACAGTATTCCTTAATGACGTAGAGTGTTGCTTGATGCTGACCTTGGGAAAGGAGTGCCACATCCTGAACTGGCAGCAGTATCTGGCTTTGCCTTGGGTCTTATCATTTGTTGGATGGAGGACCTCAAACCTATTTTGTGAGAGTTTTGGAAATTGCTGCCTGAAGTTAGTGTAGCTGCAGCTGGTTTGCCAATGTGTGCTAGACTGGATAATGTTTTTCATTTTCCTATTAGTGTCAGCAGTGTGCCAGAGGAACTGAAATTTCCTGCGCTCCAAACTGTAAAATGAGTTGTTGGTGTTTACATAACAAGGAGCACAGTCCTCAGGATTGGAATCTCTAGGCAATTGGTTCTTTTGAGGTCCAGCTTTTTAAGAATATATAATCAAATCCTATTGTATAATATTTTGAAAGGCAACATTATTCTGTGCTCTTCGTTCTCTCATGTGGTCTCTGCTTTATGCACATACTATTCTTCAGGACATGTTGTACCATTACACTGCAGTCTTGCTGGGCAGACTGATGCTTACACAGGGCATGTAACGACATTACTGAGAGCCAGTGCTTGAAAGACCTTGTACCCCTATATAAAAGGAATCAAAATATTGTTGTCTGTTTCTTTTGGTATTTGCCCAAAAGTTATGGTTCGGATAGTTTTTCGTTTAGTGCATAATGATTTATTATAAGCAGGGAAAATATAAAGAGGAAGCCTGTATTCTTTGATCTTCCTTCCTTCCATTGCTGGCCCAGATTACTGCCTTACAACTTGGAGAGAAAAAGCAAATCATTGAACTATAGTTGACTGTTATAAATATACTGTATAGATGATGTTTACCAGGCAGCAAGATTTTCTGTCATGATTACTTCCATAATTTATATCAGTTCATTGTAAATTGAATCATAGGTCCAGGACTGGTTTTATTATTATTATCATCGTCATTATTATTGTTATTAATAGATGCATGTTTTAAAGCTCTAAATTGTTTGTGTGTGCACACATTTAGAATACAGAGTATATTGCCTGTCTCTTCATATGATCTCCTATTTAACACTAAAGTTGTTAAATGTATGCATGACTCTTAAGTATGACAGCCATCCAGTTGAAGTAACTGTGAGCATGACTGGGCATAAGTTCTTTGCAAGACTTCAGTCAGTTTGTTTAACCTTATGGAGATAAGAATTGTTTGACTAGGGAAACAATGCTGTATTTTGCTTTGAAGAAGAGCATTTGGCAGTCTAGGGCAGGGGTGGCCAACCTACAGCTCCAGAGTCCAAACTTCTGAGTTCAAACTGAGTAATATGCTCGCTGTGAGCAGTCGTATCACATGACATGACATAACGGCTATGGAAGGTGGGCACTGTGTGCTTGTGCAGAGATTCAAGGAGGCGCATAGTAACTTCTGAAGAGCCGCATGTAGGTCCGGAGCTGCGGGTTGGCCACCCCTAGGGTACGTGCATGAATTTGCTTGGAATCACTTGTATGAGCATCTTTCTATTCCTGAATTTCAAAGCATTTAACAAGCAATCATTCACTTATCCTGGAAACACTTATTTTTATATAGTTTTCATATTAGGAGGGCGCCTGAGACCAGGAGGGGAGAGATTCAACAAAGCCTTTATGTGTGTCCACTATCCCAACAAAGCCTAGTAATAGGTACATTCTTACCCAGCTGGAGCCCACCTTTAAACATGGATACTCTGCCTGAGATCAATAAAATTATTCACATCATGCTGAGCTAGGGCCCTAATCGGTACCAATAGTGGAATAATCCATCAAGCCTATAACTCTTAATCCACAGTCCCATTCTTCAGCAACACCAGATTATTTGCTAAATCTCATAATTTCCTACATGCTGAGATATTCAGCACAAATACAGTTGTGATCAACATAACTTTGTTTACCGTTGTTGCTGCAGGTTGAAAGGAAAGAAGAAGAAAATGAAACAAAGAAAAGGCGTCGAAAGGGTCTTTCTGGTGGCTTTGAGGAGGTCAGTGTTTAGTGGCATTGGCATGTTTAACACTGTCCTTTGCATAAAGCCCATGATAATGGAGCATCAGGATGCAAATTTAACAGGGTCCTGGCCTTTTATATTTGACAGAAATCTGCCAAATAAGATGCACATCCCTGTTCCTAAGTGACCTGTAATCTTTAAATAACCTTGTTGTACACTGTGGTATAATTGGGCCTTTTTAAATATTTAGTAAAGGAAAGTACGAGACTTACATTTCATGATCCACTTTTGGATTCAAGAAATTCTTATTTACACTTTTTCCAGCTCATTTAGAAACTTAAAACAAAATTAAATAACAGCATTTCTCTCTAGCATGTGCCCCTCTTCCTTCATGGCTGTTTGTCTTTATGGCTTCCTGGTCTGTTTAGCCTCTGTAATCTGCATTTTTTTCTCTCTCTTGCGGAGTGGGTCACCAGAGATAACAGGCCATCTCATACTTTCATTTATTGTTTGTTTTTGTTTTTTATTTGTTCAGCAGTAGTTTTTTAATAGTCTATAAACAGTTTCCCTTTTCTCCTCACTGATAATGATCAAGCGTCACAAATTGGTATCTTCAGTATCCTCTTTCTCATGTCGTAATATTTGGCACAATAGTTGCACTTCTCAGCTTTAATTTTTTTGTGTTGTTTTGTATTTAAACAGGCTTCGAGTTTTTCAAACCAGAAGACACATTCTGGGAAAGAACAGGGTGATGGTAGAGAAGGGGTGAATAAAAATAAAGTCAAATCCATGGCAACACAGCTGTTGGCAAAGTTTGAAGAAAATGCCCCAAACACATCACTTCGGAGGCAGGTGAGCGATAAATGAATGTAAAATTCAGCCTTGAAATTGAAGCAGTCTTTCCTTTATGATGGTAGGTTTCAGATAAAAATTGGATTGATATTGAATTTGGGCCTGCTTTTCTTTTTCTTTTTTAATTGCAAATTTTATACATACCAGATATAACTTTTTTCTGCATTTATGCAGAAATGTAATTGGTGGTTTTATAGACTGTCCGATGTCTACTAATAGATGGGGGATTTGTGTTGTCAGGAAACCTGTTGTGAAGTTGTATGTAAAGTTGTGCCTTTGTAGTAGAGCTGTTTTGTTTGTTTCTTTGTTTTTATGGAGCTAGTTTGACTGGTTAAAGTATTGTTAAAAAATTCTGGTGTCCATGTTCTGTCAACGCTAGTAGATGACTCTAAAGAGCTAGGGTAATGATTTCATTATCTCCCCTCCACCCCCCACCCAAGAAGGAAGACATAATCTAAAGTACAGAGCAAGGCTTTACTATTAGAAGCATGTAAGCAATTTGTATCCTCATTCATGAGTTGCACTCGCAAATGGAACATGCCATGAAACTTTGCAGTTGGCCATGGTTGGCTTGGGCAAGGCTACTTACATGCCTAAAGATAATCCTGTGCTTAAGTATTTTTCAAATTAAGAGATTATGTGTTTAAAATTGCATTTTATTTAGTAAAAAAAATTTAGCTTGTCATCCTAACGTCATAAGGAAGGAAATGCACTGAGTTTATATTGGTAAATTAACTGTGACATTCCTTCATGCCCTCTAGCTACTACAGTTTATTTACCTTTTTAGACCTCTGTTCACTTTTTTGGGATGGTGTTTCCTCCTCCCCCCTCCCCCCCCATTATAACCTGAAGTGACTTCCTTGTTTCCTCTTTGTTATCACAAAACATCACCCCTTGCACAATGTGTCTGTCAGCATGGATGTCTTCCATGTTGTTTCAGAATACCTTGTTGTGTTATTTTCTGACTATCTTTGTATTTGCTAAGTCAGAGGCAGGTGGGCAGAGGCACAGGGTGCAGTCTGGCAGGGAGGTGGAGTGGCATGCTGCACCAGGCAGGTGGATGGGCAGGCACTGCTGCTGCTTTGGACCGACTGGAGCAGACACAACCGCACATGCATATGCCTGGCCCAGCTCTTCCTGAGCAGCAGCTGGAGGTGGTGGTGTGGTCTGGGCTGGGCATCACTGCTCCTGCCTGGGGCAGGGATTGGCTGAGGCGGGGCAGGGCAAGGGAAGAGAACTGCTGTGTGCATGAGTTGCTCATGTGCGTGTGCATGTGCGTATGTGTGGTGCCCTCCTGATCACGGTGCCCTGGGCAGTTGTCCATGTCACCCACCTCTGAGGCTGGCTCTGAGTACAGTTTTATTGGAGGAACAGGCCAGTTGAGCATACTTGAAAAGAACTATGCAAAATACCTCATTTAACTCCTCCTGTGGTCTCTACACCAGCAATTTTTCTTTCTTTTTCTGCCTCTCTCAAATAAGATTTCAAACTCTCTAACCTTTTCTCTAATATTTTCTACTGCTTTGTATGGAACAAACAAATGGTATACAAGGGATTAGTAGATAAACCAGCCCTTCTCTCTTCCTGTCATCTTCCTGTCAATCCTCGCTTTGCTAAGCCTCAGGATCCAAGTCCTCCACCTCAGCCCAAATGGCAGGTAGGAATATATAAGAATTACATTTAACAACGATCCTGTTTTCACTTACTGCTGTGGGACTCGGTGTCTTTAAATGACTCCTGCACACCCAAATCAGTTCCCAAATAGGATTCCATGTTGGTAGCTCTGTGTAGTGATTGCATGCAACAATTGCTGTTTAAGGTTTTGTGCCAGGCTGTTAAAGTGTTGCTGCTCAATCTAAGGTGCATGTATCCAAAAGACTGTAAAAAGATATGACATGACATGAGTTGTTTTGTTTTTTCTTAGTCCAATAAATAAACAAGGATCATAACAAAGCTATAATATGTTACTTGATCCTGGTTAGGAAACCTACTTAAAATGATTAGTGTTAGCATTCAATGCACCCTAAAAACACATGGGTCAATTTCTGTTTCTTTAATCAAGCAGAACTCCATAGACTTCATTGGAGAAGTCATGCATTTATATTAGAAGATATCGGAGTAGCAATGTGTTAATGCATGCATGTACTGTGTGGTTTGTTTTGCTGGAATGAAACGGGAAATGCAGTTTTACTTAATACAACCCTGTGATTCAATATGAGTAGTGATGCAACAAAGGGTTTAGGATTGGGTGTAGATAAGTATGCAAAAGTTAAATTGACTGTTCATTTTTCCATATCTTTTGTTTGGAGTCTCTTAATATTTTATGGTAACAATCTCTGCTGAAAACCCCACTGCAATATTATATTCACACAGTAAAACCGTGACAAACTGAGGAAGTTTTAAAAGCAACCTCATATCAACATAACATGAAGACCCATTTTAACATTTATTTATTTATTTATTTATTTATTTATAAACCTGATCTTTGTGGCATGCCAGTAATAATTTGGAATAAACCAGAAACCTGAATTGCATGTGACAATGGACCAGGGGGCAGAGACATAGCAGGACAGCTTTGTGCCCTGAGCAGCTGTAGGGTGTGGGCCAATGCTGGCTGCCATGATCCTAGTGGCAGTGTGTGCAGCTGCTGCTACTGCAGCTATTTTTGCAGTGTCCCTTACACCCCACCACTTCTGTTAGGCTACTGCCGGGAGGTCTGCTGTAGAATATAAAGCCATCTCCCATACTCTCTCTTTCTTTCTGAAGGTGATGAGAGGTCAGTGAAAAATCCAAGTAATCAAAAAGCTTTAATTTTGTTGAACTGGCTGAGAAGTACTTTTTAAAAGTAAAATGGGGCCTTTTTACAGTAGTTTTAGGTGCTATCTGGAGCTCTTACCCCCTGCATTGGCTTCACTAAAACACCTTTTAAGTGTCTTAAAGCACTCATTATTTGGTTTAAAATTACACCACTCCAGAGCAAGACTATATTCAATCTGCCCAAGTTTTCTTCTTGTCCCATTAAGGTGTGGCCACTTCCCACAGTTATTCTACCTAATCTGAAGTCCTTCAGCATCCTAGGATGCAGTGGACACGGTGGGCCACGGTGGGCCAGAGGGGTCGGGGGGGCAGCTCTGGAGAAAACAAGGATCAGGCCTCTCCGATCTCGGGTGGTTCCAGGGTGGTGGCAGGCTGAACTCTGGTGAAAAAAAGAAGTAAGCCCCTTTGAGCTCAGCTGGCTGGGCAGTGCCTGAGCTCTAAGGGGCCGGATCCTTTTTTTTCTCTGGAGCTCACCCCCTTCCATGCTGCCACCAGCAGGAGCAGCGAACCAGTCTGGGTGGCAGTGGGGGGAGAATAGGCTTCAGAGAAAAGAAAAGATCAGGGTCCTCAGATTTCAGGTGGTCCCTAGATAGCCAGCTGCCAGCCTGAGCCAGTGTGTGGGGGGGTAGGCTTCAGAGGAAAAAAAAATCAGGATCCTTGGAGCTCAAGCAGCGAGCCAGTCTGGGTAGTAGGAAGCAGTGTGGCCCCCAAGGACTCCAGGGCTACAGCTGCCTGGCGGGAGCAGTGAGCCTCTCCTGCTCCTAATGTGTTTATTGGCATTGCAGCCAATTCCAATAAATACTACAGAGTAAAAATGAAATACAGAAAATGTGGAGACCTTGTGGCTGACAGCACTGACTTGGTTTGTACTAAGAAATACTTTTCATATAGGCTCCTAGTCCTGCCCCTATTCACCAAGCCTCTAGTGGCAAGTCACGGCTGTACAAGTGAAAGATAGTCACAGTCTCATCAGAGGTGGATTGTCTCCTTATGGTATAACTGCTTCACTAAGCCAATTAACATTTGTTCGCCTAAGGTGTAAAAAGGGTCATCCTTGTTGTACCTGCAACAAACAGTATGCTGATGGGCATTTTGTTTATCAGGAATATGATCTTTATGTACATTTAAATAAATTGGTCAGGCATCCTAAAATAAAGGTCTGGCTTCAATAAAATACCAGTGAGAAGATCATGTTTAATTACAATACAGGCGACCCTCACCATTTGCAGGGGATATGTTCTGGAGACCCCTGCGAATGGCGAAATCTGTGAATATGGCACTGTGGGGGTGGGCCTGGTTGCGCTGGCAATTGGCGGGAGCCCAGCAACGGCAAGCATGGAGTTCCCAAGGAGCACCTGTAAGTATTTAAGATGTGGGTTCAGCATTTGTGAATATTTGAAACCTCAAATACCATACCCATGAGTAGTAAGGGTTTCCTGTACAGAGCCTCCATTACAGATCAAAGGCCATTTTTTGTAGTCCGAATTTTTAGACCCTTTTTGAACTGCTGCAGGCCCCCCCCCCGAAAAAATCTTTTGCTCACAATATTCACAATGGATTTATATAAATTTGGGAGAGATTACCAGTAGAATTATGCCTAATAAATGGTACACTTTTGATGTAGGATGTATAAAAATACCTAGCAGTGTAATGCAGGAATAGTGCTGCAGAATACACAATGGTTCAGAATGTTTATTCTTCTCCAAGTAGTATTAGTGGAATTATGCCTAAGGATCAGAAAGTGGCTCGACCTCAGGTTACAATGACCTGCATGTGTTATACAGTACTAGTATAATGCAGTGCATGAACATATGCATGAGTATGTTATAATATGTCCAGTGTTCCAAGACATTAGAGAATACTGCAATACATTAAGTGCCTTGCTAGGTGTCTAGTTGTGGCATACTTTTATAGAGGCACTCTTGGAAGAAGCATGTATTGCATGATGGTATAGAAAGCAGGCTTTCTTCATTTGAAGTGTTTCCCAGTTTCAGGCAGTAGCTAGGACTGAACATGAGGTACGAGAACCAAAACGACCTTTTCGTGATTCTGATCATACGGCCAAAGGATCACAGAGCACAGAAAAAGCACACAGGCAGTCCAGTCTTTCAGGAAACTCAGAAACCCTTGCATCTGGCTGTCTTGCTGCCTCTGTACTGTCTGGAGTGCTTCAGCGCCTTCAGCATGTGGAGGAAACAATTCATCAGGTGACAAGTAATATCTTTTACCCTTTTTCTGTTTAAGCTATGCTTTTATTCTGGTAATGCTGTGTGTGCTCTTTTTTTCCCCTATGTTCCTCAGCTTTTCCATCTTAACTATGGTTTCTGTAGTAAAGAAAAAAACATTGCCTTTCCCTATATATACTGCACTTCTGCCTTTTCTTGTATGACTAACTCAAATCTGTCTCTCACTCTTCTGTTTTTTTTTTTTCTTGACTCTTACTACAGAAGAGAGCTCAGGCCATAGCAAATAGGGAATTTCATAAAAAGAACGTTAAAGAGAAAGCAGCTCACCTCGCCTCAATGTTTGGATACGTGGACATGCCAAAGGTGAATATGCAGCTGAAGAAACACTGACTGAGATGAGATCAGATATACTTCGTTATACTTGTTCTTTTCATCCTGTATATATCTAAACCAGTTGGAAATTAAATCTCACATTTTAAGTCTTTGTTTAAATTTAAGCATACCTTGAAATATGCTTGAAAAGAACTTTAAGAACTCAAGTGCACTGGTTGCTTTAGAAATAGCAAGGAATTGAAAGTGTAGCATTTAAGCAGATAATTGGTTTGTTCAGCATTCAGCATCTTACTTTTATACAGCTTCTGTTTCTACCCATGGTTATGGTTTCTGATCAAATAGCTATCAAACAATATTCTGATTGCAATGATAATTTTCCTGGCCCCTTTCAATACAGAGGTACAGATAGATCTCTGGTGTAAAAAATTTATGTTATCCTGTTGCAGATTTGGTATTGCAAAGGTTTTTGCTGACAGAGATGATACAGGGTCAATATTTTCTTGGTAGGGAAATATATATAGACTTCCCCCAAAGTAAGTAAATATTGAAAATCTTTGGAAATATCTGAATATTGTTCCAATGTGGTCAGGAGTTCAATTGTAAAATATTTTCCTTTGAAATTAAGGAGCTAAAGGAGAGTACATGCACACATACTACCTTTGTGATAGTTAAGCCAACTTAACTTTTAAAGTCAACTTAACTGTGAGAGCATACACACTTATATGACTTAATTGTGGTGCAAAACCACCTCTGAGGTGTATTACCTTGAGTTGTGTTAAAGTTGACTTGGTTCAAAAGATGGCTGCCACTATGTCAAGGAGTTGTACATGTGTATGCTCACATGTGGCTTAATTTAAGTCAAGTTGCCTTATTTTAAGCCAACTTTAGTATGTGTGTACACACCTGGAGAGTTGGAAATTAGTGGCGAGAAACTGGCTCGCTCTGATCCACTGGAAGACGATGATGCTGTCTATCTGTTTGGCTCAGTGGATCTGTTTTGTTTTCTCTGAGCTTAAGTTCAGCACACTGAAATGTATTTGCTGTAAATACATTCAGTTTGGCTAACACTGTTCTAAATATGTACATTTACCTCTGAAATCAAGCTTACTACCTTACTTGGTGATCTTTCGCAAGCCAGGTTTTTCTTTGTTACAGCAGTTGCGATTGACCAAAATGGCTACACTGCACAATACACCACAGTGTAGAGATGTCTAAGTTACTTGCAAGCAAACCTTGTATGTTGGAAGCAGTTGAGCCACATTTCAGTCAGTTGCTTTTACTGACCTCAGTATTTCAGCCCTTGGAGCTACTGGTTCATAATTATAGTTTCATAGTTTCTAGGGTCAGAAGGGATCTGAGCAGATCATCTAGTCCGACCCCCTGCATGGCAGGAAAGAATACTGGGGTCAAATGACCCCAGCAAGATGTTCATCTAACCTCCTCTTAAACACCCCCAGGTTAGGAGCCTGAACCACTTCTCTTGGAAGCTGGTTCCAGACCCTAGCCGCCCTGAC
>NW_017728947.1:17416390-17441775 GCF_001723895.1 Crocodylus porosus
GGGACCTTCTTTTTACCCCCTACGTATTTAAAAAATGACTTCTTTTGTTTTCTTTGCTTGTTGATAAAATGTTAAATTCACAAAACTAAAATTGTTTCTTAAAGTTCATCTTGTCCACTTAAAAAAATTTCCAGTATGGTACAAAACAAATTTTGAGTTCAGACTTCAGGGATATAACTCTTTTGCTTATTGTAATGGTGGAAATTGGACTAGAAATTGGACAAAGGAGTGGGGGCTGGACTACATGACCTCCTGAGGTCCCTTCCAATCCTAATTTTCTATGATTCAATGAAATGTAGAGCATAAATAGAGAGCTACCAAAATGGCAATTTCAGTTTCCATGGAAACCATGGAATAAGTAGGTCCCCTGCAAAAAAGCCCGGTCCCCATGAACCATGAAGAAGTGCAAAACGGCCAGCAAGCAGGGGGTGGGGGGGAAGGAGTGGGCAGGAATAACTGTAAGTGGAAAACAGTGGGAAGCCCTGGCTCCCTGAAGCACATGGACAAGGGAGATTTTTGTGGCAGAGTACAGCAGGCTCTCCACACTTCTGATCGGCTGAGGGGTTCTGGCAGTTCTGCCCCTTCCCAGAGATTGACAGATGGCTTTATGTCATTCCCTGGGGAGGGGTGGGACTTCTGGGGCCCCTTGACCAATCAGAGGTTTGTGGGGGCCCTGCCACACTCCGCCATGAAAATGGCGACCAGTGCCATGCTCGGACCATGAAATTGGGCAGCCGTCCCCGTTTCTGTAGGTCCCAAATTATAAATGTTCTGTCTGTGCATGGTATACTGTTTTGAAATTGAAACTATACTTCCATCTTCCCTGGAATAGTTAATAGACTGAATTTGATGACACATTATACTGAAGAGAAATCTAAGCAATGGCAAAATTCACCCTTTGAGCAGGTTAACCTGTGAAGTGAGGCTTTCCCTTTTAAGAGTTGCCACAGACTATTGTCTGGGGACTGTTTGTTATTTTCAGGATTCAAACTTATTTTCACTAGCTGAATAATGTATACCTTAATGAAGAATCATCTTGTAAGGATAGAAACTGTAAGACCGTTTTTATTTTGAAGTTGGAGCCAAATTGTGCAGTGACTCCCTGCCTAACTCTTTGGTGCATGGTTGTGCAGTTTCATCATCTTAACATGCATTAATGTGATTGTCCTCTTGGATAACTTCCCTCTATTTCTGCTCTGTACAGAATAAACTACCTACTAAAGGCCTCTCCCATTCTCAGCCCCCAACTCCCTCTTGCCCTCCATCTTACGATTCAGCTGCTACTTCCTCTTCAACATCTGTTGGCTCTGCTTCCCCTGCTGTCCATTCTAGAAAGGTATTCTGTTAACAGATTTTCATGTAAAATCCAAACTTGCACTAAAAACTTCACAAGAATTGGCTCAGACTGAAGCTGTTGGCTTTGCATGGAGAATCTGGGTATGCTGTATTTCACTGTGGATTCAGACTTTAGACTGGTCACTTTTTGTTACTTGTGCATGTTAGTGGAAGCAAAATCACCATCAAAGTCATTCAGATGAAAAAAGCTTAGGTGTGTGGACCAAGGAGTTGTTGAAGGTACTAACCAAAACTCAAGTTATTTGTACAATGCTGCTAATTTTAAGTGCTCTGTTCCCTTTAATAGTAAAACCACAAACCGTCTTATTTCTGTGAAATACTTAATGTGAAGAAACGAAATGAGTAGCATGGGATGACTTGTGGGTTGTTTGGATGTTATTTTTTCATTCAAATATCAATCAGGCCAGAAGAGAGGTTGTTGATTGGATGATGATTTTTCAAAAAGAGAATGGATCTTAGGAAAGCTCTAGAGGAAAGAAAGGAATAAATTGGACAGAGTCACAGACTGCTGAGTGTTTTTGTTTTGTTTTCCTTGCTTGCATACTTGTACATAACTTCCTTATAAGAGTCAATGGCTTGGTTAACCATTTCATCATAACACCAGATTTGAAATATAGGACATATTCACAGATTGAATAATGGCAGCAGAATAGACATTAGAGTTCAAGGAGTTTAGAGTTTTCACTAATGTTTCTTGTGATACTAAAGGTTGAACCCTTTGATTTGAATAAATTGTCAGAAGTTCAGTTTACTTCTCTTATGCAGGAAAGATTCTAACTGGGGGGGATTTTCAGCTCTCTTGTTCCTGATCACCTGGGAAGTAGCTACAGCAGATGTACGCAGTGCCTTTCAAGCCTCCAAACACTTACATGCTAAGTATGTTTGGAGTGAAACTTATTTTGGAACTCCCTAAAGTTCCTGGTTTTATTTAAAAAACACTATTGGGACCAAACATTGATGCCCTCAGTCTAGTTCAGTCCTGCCAGCACTTTTAAGACCTGAAGGTTGTCTTTCAAAACTTGACATGGTTTGCTATCTGTTGAGAGGATGTGAGTATTTTTTTTCTTTCCTCTTACATCTATCACTTGTGAATTTTAGTGTCTACTAGCACTAAAAAGGACTATCTTTTTTCTTATCTGTTGATGTTTATATAATACCTGTACACGTGGTCTGAAACCAGTCCAGCTTTGGTAGCTGAATGTGATTTCCTTCTTTTAGATATGAAGTAGTGCAAGTTAGTGACATCAGTCCAGTTTCTGTTGGACTGGTACCCACTTTCCAATTGACACTGGTTTGATTGAGTTGATAGCATCAGCAGGAAGAGCAGTGACTGAACAGGCAGTGATTGAGCTGTGCCTGTGCCTTTTAGGTCAGTGGTTCTCAACCTCATTAAATTAAAGGCAACTCTGGAAAATGCCAGATGTGCTTTCACTCGTTTGTTTTTTTCTTTTGACTATGAAAAAATAACAGAACAATTTTTCTGTTGCAGAGACCTCAAACTCTGCAACAGGTCAGAGCATTTTTGACACTATTCCTATTTAAAAATTTTGGGTTTCTCTTGTGATTCATCTGTGTATGCCACCCTTCAAAGGAACTTGCGACACCCAGGTTGAGAATCACTGCTCTAGGGACAGGTTCTTCAGATCAGGGGAGTGGCTGGCTGAGTGGACGTTAGGGAAAAGCCTGGACTCTTTCCCTGTCTTGTGTAAGTAATAGATGCAATGTCCAGAACACCAGGTCTGATTCTTATTTACACTAAGGTTCATTGCCACCACTGCTGCAGTATAAAGGGTAATCAGGTGGGCATAAATGGGCCATTGTTTAAACTCAGGCACTTCATCTTCTGTAAGCATTGACAAACAGTAATTTTACTGAGATTTATATTCTTGTCATCTAGTCAAGGGCTCACCAGTGCTGATGTTTTGATTTTGTTTAAAAGAGCAGTTACTCTTTTAATATAAAAGGTATTTGTTGTTTTTGATGAAATTGGGATTTATTTAATTAGGACAGCTATAGTTTAAGAGTTGTTGGATCCTAAATGGATTTTACTGTTTTATTTTAAACCCATTGTGTTTACTGTAGTTAAGAATGTTCTATCTGGAAGTAATGGTGGAACAAAGAAACACAATCCATGCTCTAAAGTACAGGCAAGGATAGTATCAATCTTCTTAGGACTTACTGAATATTTGGCAGATCATTTAATACTTAATGGGTTAATGGACAAACTTAGGTGCCTGAAAATCCTGTTCCTTTAGTTTCCTCAGGCTGAGTTTGATAACTATAATTCATATGCATATAATATCATATTTAGGAGTTTTGTGATACTGCAGCGGTAGACTGCTGAAACAAGTTGCTGTGCACTGATCCTGTTATGCATTCCCCTCCATGGTTGTTTTAGTTCAGTTCAGTCTCCTAATCAACTTACTAATTACTACAGCCACCTGTCTAGTTGCCTTCAGTTTAAATTTATTTTGGCAAGAAGCAAACTACTACTAGTTTTGTTGTAATATTAGCATTGACCAAAGACTAGCATTTTTCAAATTTTGGAGCCTAAAGGCAGGTGTCTACATCCATTTTTAGACACTTAAATACCTTGATTTTTAGAGATGCCTCAGTAGGAGCTGATGAATCCTAAATAGTTCTGGCATCCCATAAAACATCAAATTCCCTTTTTTTTTCCTCTCCTTGCTCCATATGATCCTTTCAATCAGCTCAGTTTACAGTTCTCTTTAGTTTTTCTTTTACATTTTCCCCTTTGCTTTTTTTAATGCTGACTTATATCACTAAAATAGTCTCCACTAAGATGAACCCTGTTTATATTCTCCATTTTATTTATTTTTTTTTAAATTCCTCAAGAAAAAAGTTCTAGGTTCTTGGTTTCTAAAACAATAATTTTTCCCTGCCCTTCCTCAGTTAATTATCATTCCATGTTTTGTCTCCTTTGCACAGCAAAATTTCCTAGGGTGGGAATGTATTATATTCCGCCTGCAAACCATTAACTATTTATAGCAACATGTAACCCAAATTTAATAATGTCTTGAGCACATAGTGCCTATCTTCAAGTACAGTGAATGTGATCTTAACAGTGTCCTTGGAATTACCAGCTGCAATTCTACATCAGTTGCCTGTGTCAATGTTGTCTCTGTCAGCCCCACTAAAGCACTTAGGGTAGTGTCTACACATGTGCTGCTGTGGAATAAATTAGTTTACTCCAGCCTAATATGGGTGCACGTGTAGACATGTAACATTTACTGAACAGCTAAGTAGTCTACTGCGCAGTAAACATCTTGTGTAGACCTGTCCACAGTTTAGTACAGGTGACTTTTGACTACCACTGACCTGAATCTTTGTGGAGAATGAAGAATAATCTCTAGAAGTCAAGAAGGTTAGAAGTGACAAGAAATTTAAAACGTCCTTTGACGAGCACGTCATAAGCTTTATATCAGTGATGCTAAAGACAGTAAGTCACAAGGATTATAAATGTGTTGCAGTCATTTGGCATGGCTGTCTGTAGTACATCAGATCAACTATGTAACTTCAGTCGCATGATTCTAATTACCCACTGAAAACAAGGGTTGGGTATTTCCGAGACAGAGTAATTTACTACTCATAGTTTGCTTAAGTTGTGGATGTCGGGCAGAAAGCTTAAATTGGCAAGTGCTGTCATAAAAGAAAAACAAGCAGAGTGGCAAGAAGAGGAGACAAAAGATAAAGATTGTGTTCTTTCAGGCAAAGACCATGTTTTTCTTTGTGTTTTGAAAAAGTACTTCCATGTCTCATTTTAATAGCTGTGGTGACCTTAATAATATACGGAATGAAAAAATTCACTCTTGTCCCACTAGAATAATTAGCTAATGAAGTAGGCTTGGAAGCAGTTATTATCAGGTCAGATAAACCTGCTGCAAAGCTTTGGCAATGTGCTATTTACATTTTGTGTTCCGAAATCTCCATAATCATTTACAAAAATGTCTTAGAGCATTTCAACAGCCTTTTAAAAATATTTGCTCAACATCACTTGGTATTTTGGCTTCTGGCAATGTATGAAATTACTTAGTAACAGGACACTTAAACACCCAGCATCACTACTGTGGATAGGTCCAGGTTATAGACAGAAACAATCACATGGAGTATGGGTCAGAAAAAGGCAACAGCTTAAGCATATGTGGGACTTCATGTACATTGCTAGTTGTGCGAATGAAGCTGTGTTTAAGTGCTCTAAAGAACTGGGGCATAGGTGTCAAGTAAATGAACAACAGCAGGCCAGCAAATGCAGCAGAGCTATTTTACTATTTTAAGGTGGGTGAAAATTGGCAGATTTGGTAGATTTTTAAAGATCATTCTATTAGTAGATGAGTGCCTGGCTAGGTGCTCTCCTGTGACTAAACTTTGCTCAGCATAGGAAAAGTTCTTGCCTTCTCTTCTGAGCCCTGTGAGAAGGCTGCTGTTTAGTGCCAGTTGCACTAGTAATTACTGTAATGTGGGCACTAGTCAGTGGAATTACAAAGACTATCACATTTATTTCATGTAGACTAGTGAACAGCCCTTAGCTGATAATATTAACCAATTAGTTGAGAATGATGTGCACTATCGTCCTTAGTTGCAGTCACTTTTTGTTTTACTTTGAATTTGTGTTCAATTCTATTTTGTAAAGAAAATGCTTTTAAGAATTTTAGATTTAATAATAGGTGTAGGTATGCAGTTTTACTAGGTCTCATCTTGATTGGCTTCTCTTCTCCACCCATTTAAACAATTCCTGCTGACATTAAAACAGTCTATTAGATTGCAAGATGAGTAGGTTAGCTTCAGTAGTATTTTGCCTAGCCTTCAAATAGTTCAATAGTTATGCATAGCTTTCTTGTTCAGATTGTCATTTGAGCATATAACATGATCAGCTGCAATTTCCTGCTCCAGCTGATTTCTCAATACATTATTTACCTCATTATTCAAGAAATCACAATGTGACAACACAAGCCTGATGTAAAGGGCTTGGTTGGTAGACCACGTGTTGTTTACTTTTGGGGTTTAATAGGTAGAAGTGGATTATCAGTCATTCAAAAGACCTTTGTGGCTGTAAATTGCTAGATATTTTACAGGTTTTCATACCATACTTTTTAATTAAAAAAGGGTTTTGTTTGTTTTTAAGCTCCTTTTTCAGCCCCCTATGCAGCTTTATTAGAGAGCAGTAACTCTCATGCCTGGGCTAGTACTTTTTTCTGAGGTCGTGGATTCCAAGACTTTTTAGCTGAAATGGAAAAAATAGGTTTAAATAGAAAATTAAAAAGCTCTGTGTACCATTGTGCCTAGTCCGATTTATTCTGCAGAAGATGAAACAAGAAAACAGTAAGAGGCCAAGTCTTTCTTTGCTGCCCTTGCTAGGAGGCTGAACTGGTAGGTAGTGGGATAAATACTTAGCAATTATTACTTTCATGCTTTTTAATTGATTTAATTATAAAATGAAGGAGATTTTAATTTAGATGTGCAACATTTGGCTTCCAAATCTCTGACTTGGCCTTTTTTTTCATGACTAGACTGTAGGTTTTCCCATCCTTTATGACAAATTCTTAGCTACTGTCATTAACTTAAAACATGTGAGTACCTCCATCAGTGCCAAACTTTAAATGAGCACATTTAAATGCTTTATTGGATGAAGTTATTACAGTACCTTGCAGGAAATGAAGCCTCGTATTTTAGTCCTGTGTCTTTATGACCAAGTCCTTCACTGTTTTTTGTCATCTTATAAACTACTGAGCTTTTCCATAAGATATCTGTTGTGATTTAAT
The DNA here is from genome assembly GCF_001723895.1 of Crocodylus porosus. Taxonomy (NCBI): domain Eukaryota; kingdom Metazoa; phylum Chordata; order Crocodylia; family Crocodylidae; genus Crocodylus; species Crocodylus porosus. The sequence continues at coordinate 17,423,527 of NW_017728947.1, forward strand.
TACTTTTTTTTCTTTTCTTTTTTTTTTTTTTTAAATACAAGGCATCTTTTTCCCAAAATTCAGCTGCTGGAAATTAAGGTGTACATATAAGCGAGGAAATACAGTAATAGGAGTTTCTACTTGTGAAACCAGTGGAGGGTGTGGGGGAAGGTAATGTTGCAGTGCTGCACATAAAGCTTCCTGTTTGCTGTGGGCACTTTCTCTTCCTCCTCCCACCCCTCCTGGCAGAAGCTCTTGCTGTAGAAGCGAGAATCCATTTGTTCCCCCTTTATTCTGCCTTCCAAAAATGAAGTGCATATCTTTATATGGGAGGTGTTTTATTTTGGAAAATAAGATACTTTTGTGCATTAATGAAGACTATATTTACCCAAATCCAGGACAACTCTGAATTTTGGATTCTATACATGGAAAAATTATAAATTTGTTATAATTTTTCCATGTATAGAATCTGATTATTGGAGAGCTGTTTTAAATTTGTCGCTTCTACTGCAGTGGTGAAGACAGAAGTTAGGTGGGAGGCAGTATGGGGTAGGTAGTGAGGGGTCAGTAGTAGGGAAGGTAGAGGGGGCAGGGAATGGGTTTTGACCCCTACCTTTTGATCCCCCCCACACCTTGCCCCCTGCCAACTGCCTGTCTCCACAGTTTACCACCCCCCACCCATGCCTGCCTCTACCACTTCTGTCCTGCCTCTGCCTGTCCTTGTGCAGCCTCAGTCACCCATGCTCCCCACTAGCTGATTATTCTTGTTTCAGCTTCAGCAGACTTCATCCATGCTGCAGCCTGGGGCATGGAGCATATGTGCTCCAGCCTCAACCCAGCCTTGTAACAGAGCAGCAGCATGGTATCTCCAGCCCTAGCTCAAGGCCCTTGTCTGAGCTGTCATCACTGCTACTGTGGGACCATGCAAATGCATGCTCTGTGCCCCAGGCTGGAGCAGACACTGAGGTTGCCAGAGCAAAGGCTGCAGCAAGGTAAGTGGCAGGAGGCAACAGAGGCTGCAGAGGGAGGAAATGAGGGTGGGGAGAGGGGGGCAAATAGCGGGGAAGAGGCTTTTGGGAGGGCAAGAGACCTGAGGCTACGGTGGGGGATGGGAGAGGGGGCAGAGGCAGTGGACAGGCAGCAGCTGTGGCTCTAGCTCTGACTCCAGGTTGGGGGTGGAGCCAGAGCTGCAGCAGCTGCCTAGTTCCCCCCTCCACCCCCACTACCTCATACTAAAATCCCAGATGAGGAGCTTTTTACCATGTGTTAAATGGGAGGAAAAAACCCTCATCTTGAATTCCAATACATATGATAGTTTAATTTTAAAACAACTTAAGCGCACAACACTGCACATATGCAAGCATATGTGGAACTTGTAATTCACAGGTCAAAGATTTCTTAGGGTATGAACCAAAAGGAAACAAAGCTCCAGAAGTTGACAAATGTTATCAGAAATGACCAGCTTCCTGCCTGTGCAGTAGTCACTTCCGTAGCATCAGTCAACATCTGCTGTGGTTTGGGTGAAGTGAATGTTATTTTCAGCAGGCATGAGACATTCTAGGATTATAATGAACTTAAGGCAGGGTTAGTACTTTATTGTATCCTTCTGCCTTCAGTTTACTGTTTCATTGTGGGTAACAGAGTCTGTCTGCAAATGTGGAACCACAATTGCATAGAAAAAATTATTTTTGCATTCCTCCTTGTTTTACAAATGTACTTAAAATAACCTTAATACCGACGTTCAAATGGTAGTTCTAGGAGGGTTAATGGAAATGTGTTTCACTGTATGATAGTGTCAAGTGTGTGCATTCTATTATAATCAATGCAGTATTCCTAAAATCTGTTATGACTCCAAAATGTGTTAAGATTTGCCATATTTACTTGAATACAAGACAAGGTTTTTCCCCCAAATCAGCACTAGGAAGGAAGTCCCTCATCTTACTCACGGAAACCTCATTAAATATGTTGCCTGTCACTGAATTGCTGCCAAAAGCATCATGTGCTTGGTAATGGAAAGCAACTATGAAGTTGATTAAATACAGCCAACACTGAGTGTGACTATAAAACACATGTCCTATATGTGGGGTGTAGGTTGTAGCCGTGTTGGTGTAAGGACATAGGCGGACAAAGTTCTTTGGGAGAATCTGATATCTTTTATTAGACCAACTTAAATAGTTGGAAAACAGTTTTTAAGGATTGCTTGCTTAAAAATTGTTTTCCAACTATTTAAGTTGGTCTAATAAAAGATATCAGATTCACCCAAAGAATCTTGTCTGCCTATGTCCTATATTGGGCAAACATGCTGATGAGAACCTACTACAAGAATAGGTTAGTGCAGGCCATCTGAATAAGATGTATTGTGATGTCCATTGTGCGCAGTCCCTCTCAGCACCTACTGTTGATTCAAGTTATGGTGAGCCACTACATTGTATATATTTTGTATACTTCTTTTTCATTCCCACAGCTGAGTTATGCTTTTCTTTCCAATTTCCAATTATTCCTGTTTCTTCACTAACCTTAACTGTCTGGCAAACATCACCAAAAGGGGCCCCAAACAGTTCACCCAAAATCCCTGTGTTGACCCCTCTCTCATTGCATATGATTAGTGTGGCCCCACCCTCCATGAGGTGGAGCCAGACCAAGTTGCCCTATGCCTTATCTACATATAAATATTTGGAGGATCCCAGGACTTATGACAAAAACACCCAGTTCCAGTTATGAGTGAGTTTCTAATTAATACACGGATCCTTTGTATGGAGATATTTGGAATACACACACATACTGAGCAGTGCTGAGCTGTGGGGTAACCATAGCTTGAAATGCTGTTGACTCTGCTAAGGCTCAGCCCAGTGAATGATACGGTAAATCATGAGACTTTTGGCTTTGGACTAATATTATTCATAGTTTATACTGTATATAAATAGGTACAAAAGTGCTGCTTAAAAGTGTGTTTATGCAGTAACTGTGCTACACCTTGCAGCAGTTTCAAAAAAGACAAAATGCATTAATTCTGGATGAACTAAGTCTATGAATACCTGTAGAAATTTGCAACATTTATTTAAAGGTTTCAGGGTTCAAATTTGCCCCTCACTTCCATGTGCTCAGGGAGAGCAGGGTTTAACAGTAAGGAGAGGGGGAGAGCTACAGGGGGAAGAAGTGGTGGGGGGAGGGCTACCTGACCCCCAAAACTTATTTTCCCTGATGTAGCAATGGGAGTGGGATAGATTCAAGGCAAACCTCCAATACTTAGATTCTATATCTGGAAACTTGTATAACAAACTTATAAATTTTTCAGATATAGAATCTAATTACTGGGGAGTCATCTTGAATTCAGGGATGTCTTATAGTAGAGTAAATGCAGTAAGAAGGTATATTGCATTATTATAAATTCTTGGCTTATTTTGCCTCATTTTAGTTTCTCCTATACTCTCTTAAACCAGAAATTTGTCTTGTTCGTATGCAGATGTCCTGTTTATTGGCTTTCCCATATGGTCTGCCTTGATGTCAATTTTAATTTATATTTATATGCATGTGTGCGTGAATGTGTAAACATACACACATACATATGATGAATTGGCTCCAAACTTTCTCTGATTTTTTTTTTTTTTTTTTAAATATCAAAATCATAAGGTAACAGAATAAGAATAAACAAGAAAAGAATGAATGTTGTGTCAACTTTAGCTGAATATTTTCTTTTAGATGTTCTCATGAACATTTTTGGAATAGTTTATAAAACCTTGCGATTTTGGGCTTTTTGATATGAAGTTTTAGTTTCTGCTTTTTATTGTTCCTTAAGAATATCTACATTTTATAAAAATGAGCCCCAGATTCCTAAAAAGTACCATAAGAAAGAACAAATCCTTTTTTCTTCTATTTAGATGATGCATGAACATACCCACACGATGCTAAACTCAGTTTCCTTATAATTTCTAGCCTGTTTTTATCACTGCTTGCATTTCTTTGCATGCTTTCAAACTGGCGATGCGTTTTTCTCATAAAACTATAATTGAAACTCTTTTGATTCCATTCTCCATCTTCTTTTGCTGGTTAGATGACTGTAGGGAAGGTGTCACGTGGAATTGGTGCTGTGGCTGAAGTCCTTGTCAATCTGTATATGAATGATCACAGGCCCAAGCCACAGTTTTCCTCCCAAGAGCTGGTAAGGCTAAACTTATAAAGAATGAAATCAGGCAGTTTCAAGTAGAAGAATACAGGGGTATTGTCCCAACTTAAGATGCTAGAACTGAGACATTTCTGGTTCTTAAGCAACCTGAAATTTCTTATTTTAAACTCGTCTGTAGGAATTATGTACTTTTGGCAGAAGATGTACCTATATGGAGGTATGCTGTAAATGTCTGGTGTTCTAATTCAATTTATATTTTGTTACTTGTCTGTGAAACGTTCATCTCAAGAAGCATCTCTTAAATGTAATTACTGTTGCAATTAGTAAGACGGGGGTGGCTTCTAAAGAAAGTTTTATAAAGTACATGTTTGTGCAGTTGCACTGACCACACAGGTTGAATCATCATATGTCTCTTTGAAGAAAGCTGTTCTAACTTACAGTAATATTGGATTTGAATTCAGAACCAGTCATTGGATGGAGATATATCGTCCTTCCCCACTTCTTGTTCTGTTCCTCCAACTTGTGCTTCTGCTATTCAGAGCTGTCAGGTATTAAAAGACAAAGTGAAGTGTGGCTTTGTAAAGGCACTAAGCTATTAGTAAGCACTAATCTGTAAGCAATCAAGCTTGGCCATAACTCATCACTGGTAGTACTTCATTAACCTGGTATTTTCAATCTGTGCTGTGCCTTTTTAATTTTAATCCTGTGCTTGTTAAATTTTTAAACCTTGTGTATGTTGTATACTCACAGAAGTAACCTGTGCCTCAGCAAAATAGGGCACATAGAAGCAAATTTTGACTGGTGTTTGCATGTATAAGAACATACACAAGATGTGTGGCTAGAAGCACTCTGTAAATATTGAGAAATTACCCTGCAAAGCATGTTCCATTGGTGATCTCTTAAGTCAGTGCCTTAGTGCTACTTGTATCTACCCTGACTTTCCCGAATATCCTACCTCCTCCATCTCATACAGATTACTTTGTCTTACGGCAAAAATAATGGAGAGGTTGCTCTGCATGGGTAAAACAAGGATTGCAAATAATGCTGCTTTTCAGTCTTTACATACATGCCTTTTGTGGAAAGCTCAAGGATGACTGGGCCTAACAGACACTGGACCCGTTGATGATAAAACTTATTAGGTCTAACAGAAGAAAAATACTTTAAAGTTGCTAACGTGAATCATATTTCAAAATCACAGTTCTGTAAAATATTCTGTATATACTTGCACTAGAAATCCAAGGACAAAAAATTAGAGGGAAGGGGCTTCCAAATTGTTCAGGCCGAGTGATGTTTCAAATACCAGCAGAGAACTTCAAATTCTGGCTTTTGTTAACAGCGCCAGGCCACCCCCTTGGACTCGAAGCACGGCTTGGGGCTTCCTTGGAACACTGTCATATGTTGACCTGACTAATAATTTCATCAGCTTGGGCTTTGACTGCATATGTGTGTTCTTTGCTGGGTCAAACATCTGTATATGCCTTCTTATAAAATCATAAACATGCACTCATGCAGATATCAGGTTTTCAACCAGCAAACTCCAGGGTAACAAACAAGTCATTTTGTTGGATATTACCTGCGTGTGTATATCGAATCTTATGCGGAGGTTTTTTAATTTTAATTTTTCAGCTATACATTTTAATTTTGATGAGGCAGGGGTGTCTGTAACTCTATAAAACCTGCAACTTGCTAAGTTAGCATGTGCATATACTGTAGCATGTTGATAAGCAATATATTTTACGTACATTTTCACTGTATGCTTAACAGGTATCTTTGAGAAAAGAATTTCCTCAAACTGTAGGAGGGAGCGACATCTGCTATTTCTGCAAGAAACGGGTCTACGTCATGGAGCGGCTGAGTGCAGAGGGTCACTTCTTTCACAGGGAATGCTTTAAGTGTGATGTATGTTCTACAACGCTCCGGTTAGGGATTTATGCCTTTGATGTCGAAGAAGGTAATAAGAGAATATACAGCAGTATTTTTTAAATGTTTGAATGCCAAACGTTTATAATATAGCAGGAAAAAAAGAGTGGTCCAGGTGGTTCAGTCAGGAGATGTGCAGAGTTTCTTTTACAGTTCTGCCTGCGCTGACCTTTCATGATCTGTAATCCCACTGCAGTTGCAGTCTTAAGTCCTTCAGGGAAGCCTGATATGACTATGCTTTTGCTTAAAGGAAGGAATGTTTGTGGGAGACCAAATGTATTTCCTTGCTCTGGTCACAGGTTGAAATAAAGACCAAAAGAAGAGAGTGATTTCCTGTAATTGTTAATAATCTGGCCGACTTGATCCTCACCCAGATATAATAATGTCTTTGTTATTCAGTACTCTGTGTGGGAATGAGTCAGGATAGTGACAGATTTGTTCAATAGGGGAAGTATGGGTTCATCCTTTTTTTTCAAGGCTATGCCTTAGAAATTAAAATCAGTTGTGTTAGCTGGCCTGTGGTACCATTCACTTCAATTTTCTCTAAGCTTTAATGGTGATGGACTCAAGACCTGAACGCCATGGCTGATCTGTTCATTTAGGAAAGGATATGTTAAAACAAGCACATCTCCTTTCCTTCCTCCAGTGCTCCAAACAAGAACTGAATTTTGTTGGCCTGAACTATCTCTACCTATGTTCCCTACAAAGTAGCTTAATATACAGCTGCAAAAGCAATTTCTTCAACTAATTGGTTCATTGATTTTTCCTGGCTGGCATGTTTAAATGGTTTGTGAATCTATTTCTAGCAGCTCAGAGCACTTTACTAACCTTAACACAGATTCAGCCTTGTGAAGTAGCTAGGTACCATCACCCCACGTTACAGTGGGATTCCCTAAGAACAGAAACAGATGTTGCATTTGTCCTGGGACCAGTTGTACTTGTCTTGTTCTGGAATAAAAAGGTCCTGGGTACACACACCATCCATTCAATCAGGGTATAGTGAACAGCCAAATGTATTGCTGCATTTCTGCCGTTGATTCCATGATGCAACCTCAAAAAAACCATTCAGATCCACTTTGTGATGGCCTATTAGCATTTCTTATCCTGTGAACCATTAAGGACTTGTCTTGGCACAGCGGACATGGATGTCTGAATGATCACACTTTGTCCTGGGATAAAATGGTCTTTTCTGCAATATCTGTTGGTAGCCTGACTTGTGCAATCAGTCAGTGTCAAAACTAGGACTAGAGCATAGGAAGTCACAATTCCTCTAACCAGTAGATTGCAATTTCATTCAATTTACAAGTATATTCATTTGTAGCCCTTTGATCTCCAAACTAAGTATCACACCATTTTTTTATAGGTAAATTTTACTGCAAACCTCATTTTACACACTGTAAAATCAGCAACAAACACAGAAAGAGAAGAGCCACATTACCGATACAAGAAAAGGTATGTATGATATTTCAAAGCAAGAGAAGTGGAGGCAGTTTCATAGGGTTTGGGCTCAGTGTGTATGGTTGGTTTATCACCTGACAATGGCTAGCACAGTGCTATGGTTTACATTTTATTGTGTGCATTTAGCATGTTTATGTTTTGGGATCCAATAGTTATAAATGTAGAAAGTGAGCTTTAGCTAAGCTACAGCTAAATGTGATGTCAATCCAAAATGAAAATTAAATTAACCTTTAGCTCCCAGGAAATTTATTAGAGAAAGTGAAAGTAGTTTAACTACTTTTGGACAGCTGTTATCTCAGTGCTACATGGGCCAGTGCTGTTGGTATTAACTAAAGGAAACTGCAGAACACATTATATCCCATTATTATAAAAGATGACATCAGGGAGGTGACTAAAAATTATGAAATTGTGTATATGTGCACATTTAGAAGTAGGACACGTGGTGCTTCATTACCTCATTTGATTGTTGGTGTCTATCACATTACAAGAATATATAGTAATCTTCAGTTTCCACATTGCGCAGTCTGATGCCTTTTGAAGCCTGATTATCTTACAGCACCACAGGATTCAGAATCAACTTCTCCCTAACTTGGAAACGGTGACAAAATTTTAAATGCACTGTATGTTCTTTTTTAAACACGTAATTTAGTCTCTGTTTAATTCTTTTGGAATGTTCTTTTTAAGGAGGATGCAGAAATGTGGAAGAAAGAGGAACCCAAGCCCCCAGAAACCACCACAGAAAGCACTTTAACTACTGTTAGCAGTCCAGAAGACAGGCCTCCAGGTATCATGACTTCCTTCTTTCGGAAAACTCTAAGCTGGCCCCTTAGGGTGACAAGGGATCTGCTTGACATTCCAAGACGTCTGTCTAACTGGATGCATGGTTTTCTGCACGCTACCAATCTTCATTTCAGGGACAATGCATACAACTATACCTATTTGTATGAACTTTTGAGCCTTGGTGTGCCATTTCTGTGTGCGCTTCTAGAGGTACTTACTGATATGTACCGGGAAGCAAATCTATCACTTGAAACTGTTCTTGACTGGGTGAAAAAGTTCTTTAGGGCTTAAGTTCTTCTCAGATGTCTTACTAAGCAGTGCCTTTCAGATTTCCAAAATGAATAGCCTTGCATTATTTTTTTTCAACTTAACATGTGCTTTAAATGAACAAAGGGCTCCTTTTGATAAACTAGGTGCAATCAAAACTCTCAATTAAAAATATGTACTGTACAATAAAGGTATCATGAAGTCAGTGTCCAGACACATTTCCAGAAAGTGCGGACTAAATGAAGGATATTTTATAGACTAACGTGGAGGGTTTTTTTCTCTCTCCACCTGCGACCAGCCATTTTTCTGTGTTTACATTTTATAATTTTGTTTTAAAGACAGAGAAAGAACTTGTTCTTTCAGACATTTCAGGATTGTAGTGACAAATGACTGGGTTTTGAAACCTGAATATGGCACACCCCCTTTCTCTTGCTTTGGTCTTTGCTTTGGGTTACATGGTTTACTACTTGCATGAATACGTTCTGAGAAATATTTTTAGTGAATACAGTGAACCTACTCCTAGTCGTGCCTTTTTTTATTTATTCCTTGTGGTGCCCTTTGTCAACACTGGGTTTTTCTGTAATCCTGCTTTATTTAAAACTAAAATAAATTTGAAGAGCAAATACTAGTTGAGTGAAGAATTAATTGAACTTGTCAGATTAAAGAAACATATATTGTAGTTTAGCCATTATTTATTCCCAGAGTTAAGAGTTTTTTTCATTTGGGGATGGATGCAAGCAGCAATGGTTTATTGACAAATCCCACTCCTCCCCTGCCCACCAAAGTCAGTATATTCTACGCAGATTTTTTTTAAAAGCCATATTTAAGTAATATAGCAATACTTATAAATTAATATTCAAAAAAGTGATATTTTGTTAATCACAAAATCATAACATTGTATCAGCTTTGAAGAAAGGTTCCTGTGCTGTATCCCAGTATGGGGTACCTTAGCCAAAGTGATTCACTAGATTGTCTAGGGCTACATAATGGCAATTAATTAAAAAAAACCAAACAGTTCCTCAGGCTCTGACTACTGTTGTCTCCCAGCCTTTAGCCAACGTCCTACGCACATTCCCTGCTTCTGAACTACTTACATTAAGTATCTGGCGGAAGCACATAGGCAAATATGCTAATAATTTAGAGTATCTGCAACCTTTATCTCTTGTAAAGAGAGATTGTATTTAAGCAACAGGGAACATTTTTATGTTCAGTTGGTACAAAACAAATATTAGCGAGGTGTCACCTGCCAGTGTTGTCAGCTTGGCTGTCTTTTGGGTTTGCAATCACTTTGGCTTGAATATATATTGTGAAGACCAATTGAAGTTTTCACTTTTGCTTGGCCTTAAAAAGAAATGCACATTTAAGAGAGCCGAAAAACCCTAATTTGTTGGTAAATGGAAACATTTTCTGTAGAAAACTTTGTTATTATTTTTTAAATGCAGAAAATGAAACTTTGTAGCATTCTAAATGATAAACGTTCTTGAGGCTTTTGGGTTGTGTGTTTTGTATAAGCTTGTACACAAGACATGAATGAATGTTTTCAAGAATGGTTTGCAAATGCAAACATAGCATGGCATATATTTGAGATAAATTGCCATGGATGCACACATATGTATTCAGTGAATATCTGCTAGACTTTTGACAGGACACGGCAGCACTTACAGTACCTGGTAAGCATTTGCATGAATAGAGAAAAATATCTCTGTACCTCTCTAGTGTATTTTAAACACTGTACTGTGGGATATTGCTATATCTTGATTCTTTGCTAATATAATTGCTTCATTAAAAAAGGGGGTGGGTAACCCCACAATTTGACCGACTTCACTGCTCCTGCAACACTAGATTATGTTAAAAAATACTTTTTCTGATCTTATAGAACATTCATTTTTTTTATTTCAGAGGCTGTGTCTACATGAGACACTGACTCTGTAGTTGTTACTGCACAGTCATTTAGTACTTACATATACAAGTACTAAATGAGTGCACAGTAACCAGCATTGCTGCTTAGTAGTGTCCCTGAACAGCTTTTTGGTGATGCTGACTATACAGTAACTCATTAATACTGCGCAGCAGTGTTGCATCACGCTTTGTGCCACGTGATGCTACTGTGCCGAGCTCCAGCACAGCCAGCGTCTTGTATAGATATGGCCAGTTGTTCTCAAACAGTCTGATAGAATATTTTTTCTCCTAAGAGTTTTAAAGTAATGCTTATCAAATAAAGGAGGTTATTATTCTCAGTAGACTGAGCATAATGGAAGTCTTAATGAAGAATACTGTAGCCAGAAGTTTGAAAATCTGTGATATGCCATGATTTTGAAGAAAATGAACCTTACTAGTAGAAAATAAAACTATCCTTGTTGGTTGCTCATAGGTTAATTAATTCAGGACAAACATGTGCAATTAAACTTTTGCAGATTGATTTGAATTGCATGGAATACTTTCAGTGACATCCCACTATGCTTTGTATTATGAAGTCTCAAATTGGTAATGATGTAAAGGATATAAGAATGTTCAATGCTTAGCCTTAAAATTCTACTACTAAGGTTCAGCACTGTTCCTCTTTGTTAATGGATTTAAAAAGTAATGCTCATGAATTAATGAAGAAAAGCTATTTCATTGTATCTGATTATTCAACTTTACTATACCTTTCTGCACCTGATAATATTTCTGAATATATCCTATAATCAAACTGAATTTCCTTCTTTTTTTTTTTTTTTTACTCTTCTTCTTCCGATCTTCTGTGTTGCTTTAGTTAATTTCAACATTCCAGTGCTACACCCTCTCATTGGCTGAAACATTTCTGCTGTAAGGTGATTTGATTGCTTGCCAATTTTGAATTTTGTAACTAACACTTAATATTGTTTGTCATCAATGCATCATTTTCTGTATACATGTTTTTGGAGCCAACTGTGTGTCTGGTATATTAATGGATGAAAGCTTTAGCATGATCATTTAACCTATTGCATAATTCACAATTCAAAAAGGTTATTTCTCTTATCAGTCTGGAAAGAACTGTCTCTCTGCATGCATATCTTCTCATATTTCTGATTAATGCTAATTCAATAAGACCCTACTCCCTTTAAAGTACTGAAGGAAAATATTAAAATATGCACTAGTTCAGGACCAGGACATGAAGAATCTCATAGCCAGTCCCTGTCCCTCTTAGTTTAAGGATTTGCTTCTGTTTCCACTGAACTCAGTGTTAAATGGGGACAGTAAATGTTTACTTGGTTTTGTGTTGCACTTCTTAGACCTCTGGATGAAATGTGAATCAATTACTTGATATTCATCTAGATAAAAGTTAAAGCACCTGGGAGGAAATAAAGCAATAAAAATTCCAATACTAGAAAATAAATATTCCTTTGGGCAGGTGCTGCTTATTTTCAAGAAAATTATTATTTTTTTAATATTGTACTGTCAGACTTGTTTAACTGGAGTGTTTGATTCAAATAGTTTGTACTAAGATCAGCTCTAACTATGCCCATTGGTAACTTTGGGTGTTTTCTGATGAATTGGTAACAGATTTGTCTTGCTGCATGATGAGTTACCCTGTTCCATGCAAGGGAAGGGCTTGTGAGAGGTTTTTTTAATACAAGCCATGAATAGTTGAATTAAATGAAAGGCAAGATTATTCCCCACGAGAACCTTGGGCCTGCATGTGGATCCACTTGCATGGAACCCTACACCCATAAGTTTCACTTGAAATTGTTGTCTGTGTGGCAAGTCCGATTGAATAAGCAGGCCCTTTGCCGGTTCATGGAAAGTGCTCTCAAGAAGACTTGTAAGGAGGTTGCAAGCCTCCCTTGCTGAAATGCTCCTTTCCTTATGCCACCCTAAGAATAAGGAAGGGGAATGCAGGATCAGATGCACAAACTCATAACCCTGCTGCCTGTATGTTGATATTACTAAATTAATGACATTTCAATGAGCTGGTATCCTAAACCTCTTAAGAGAACTAATCTCTCTTAAAAACAGTCAGCCCACCTGCCCCATCACCTTTAATTAGAAAAGAAAGCAAGAACTTTCTACATTACAATTTTAAGCATCATTTCCTAGACCATAAGGGAAGGACAAGTGTTTTATATAAAAGTTTTTAGAATTCAGATTTTTATTTTATTTTTTTGTTTTTACTAAACTCTGCATTTATCAGCAAGATGAGGTTTGTGAAGTAAAGGTCACTCATTTCAAATTGCTTTCCATTGCTGTGTTTCTTTAACTTCTGTTGCAGAGTCTCCATATATTTAAAGAATGCCAGCAAGGATTCTGTCCTCCTCTTCCTTAAACCTTCTGCTTCCTCTTTGTGGTTCCTGATCTTAACTGATTGATTTATTACTGTTGTTGTTATTATTACCTAGTTCTTTTTTTTTTAAAAGTCTGTATTTGAATTGTCACTTGGAAAGTCTGTATTTTGCACACAGTGAAAGTTGTTTAGTTTTATTTATGGCATTTGCTGTAAATGAAAATAAATGTAGTTCTTTCTAAACTTCATTGTATCATCTCTTCCTTTTTAAAAAACTGATTCTTCTAAAGACATGAACTGAATGGCAGCTATTCAGATTCATTTTCCATGTTCTGCTTCTGTTGGATGCTGAAATAATGTAATATCCCTGCTTTGCAGCATTGATTCAAAGTAATTTAATTTAATGGGAGCAATTCTTCTCCCCTCCCCCCCACTCACACACCCCAAAAAGGCTTTGGATTAGGATTCTGATCAAATTCTCATTAACAGCTGCACCTGTTCTCCTGCTAGTTCATGACACTTCACAGTATAGCTACAAGAGTAGAATGTTATTGGGTAATGATATTTTAAAGCATCTGACATATTCGGGAAAATTCAAGCCTTTGCTAAAGTCTGATGCATGTTTTTTAGGCTTTCCATAGGTCTGTACTTCCAGCAGTAAAAGTTTCTATGTGTTCAGATTAATAGCTGTAAAGTAATTGCTTTGTGGAACTTTGTGTAAAAGATGCTATTTCATTCAAATGTGTATTAATGGAGCCTGATTTATCTAAACCTTGGAGAAACATGAAACCAATTACCTTGGGTATATTTTACCAGTACTTTTGTTGTGGAGATTTCAGCCTATGCCTGTACTGATTTTATATAGAGCAAATTTATTATAATCTGCCTTCTTTTTTAAATAATGCTAGAACAGCTATTGCAAACTGAATAGTAGCTATACAAATTTATTTTATGTGTTCTCCTTCTGTTTAATTCTGTCATATTTTAGCAACTTGGGAGACTGATTGAATACAACGGGACTCTTTCAATCATATTTTCAGAGGTCTTTGGATTGGGCTCTCTACTATTAGTATTTCACCATAAGTTGTCATGTCTGCTTCAGATCAGATTCCCAAGGATTCATTTTCCTTGGAAACTCTGTGGTAATGAGCTCAGGGATGGATAGAGCTGCAAACTCAGATGAAATTTCACTTCTATCCTGTAATTTCCCTTGCTTCTTGCATGTTCAATTTCATGTGGTAACAATGTTAAATCAGTTCTGATACAGCAGCGGGGGCAAGGGGGCAAGTATGCCACAAATTATCCCCACACCCTCCCCAAGTGCCACTCCAGTCACCTTCCCCAGTTGCTGTACTTTCTGCTCCCTGCCCTGTCTGCTGCTGTTCCACCTGCCCTCTTCCCAATCTGCCACATGCCATGCAGAGACTGCCTGTGATACTTGTGGCACATGGGCTATACTATGGGTGTCCTTTTCAAGTGCTGTACCGCATTCAGGAAAAGCAGGTAAAGTTTGTGAGCCAGCCTTCAGCGTTTTGCAGAGAGATACTTATGCTTCAGTTTGCAAGCTCCAAAAATCTATTGGATGCTTAGCCTCTTCAGGTCACACTGACTTAAAGTATGTTAACAGTTTGCATTTGGATTTCTATACAAGGCAGGTTTCCCCAAAACAAATCTGATTCTCTTCCCTTCTCCTCCTCTTCATCTCTCTCTGCAGTTCTTAAGTTTGTCCCTCCCTATAAAAATAAAGTAAATTAATTCTTTGAAAAATGGATTTCTAACTTTTTTTTTATATCTCTATAAAAGTTGCATAGAGAGTCTGTTCAACAGACTCCCTATACAGCTGCTTGGATAATGGAAATAAAAGCCATTTCTCAAGAGCTGGAATTAAAATTGCCAAGGTGAACACAAAAAATGCTTTTGCAATGAATTATTCAACCTTTCTGTCCCCCACCCTACTTTCTCAACAAAAGAGATGGGGCATGAATAAGACTTCACTTCCCATTGCATTGGAAGCTTGCCTAAGAGATGACAACTTGCACATTCAAAACAGAGCTCAATAAGTCTCACATAAAATTATTAAGATTGGGCAATATCTTTTTTAAATGGACAAAGCTTTAGATTAGAACTAAATGGCCCTTCACACAAACTGAACTGAAGTGCTGTATTGTTGCCAACTAATTTTGGACAGAAGCAATGGTATTAGTATGCCATGATAGGCTATTGTGCTATTTCCTGACCCCATTGAAGGAACCTGTCTTAGTGAAAATCACCATGAATTATAACTCTTTTAGGATTAAATCCTTGTTGTTTCTTTCTATTAATACTACTAGAAAAAGAGGGTAGTAGTTACACATCTGTCTGAGCTTAACAACATTAATTCCAGACTCTTATCCCTTGTGAGTTCTCTCTGCTCTGACCATGTGACCAGACCTCACTGTAGACCAGTGAATGCCTCTTCTTGCCTACGCTTTGAGCCATTTCCAAAAACCCCCAGGCTCTCTCAATCTCTTCCCACAACACATACCATTATAAACAGATGCACAAAACAATGATGCTTTTTTCCTCTGTATAAATTCTATGACAATGGTGTTTGTTTTTTGCTTTTTCTTTTACAAAAATTGCAGCAAACTTCCTGATACCCCATTCTTGAACTGTTACTAAGAAACCAGAACCCCTCTAACAAACAAAGGTTCAGAACTGATGATGTTGTTTCCTTCTTAAGTCTTTTCATTTTCTGTATTCTTTACTCTTTATTTTTAGAGGGTTACAAGCTGTACCAGTGTTGTTACTTATCTTATTAGTATTCTAGGTCGACGAAGGTAAAATACACATCAGCCATGTCGTTTTGAGGTGTGCTCATGTCTGTCCATCTCTATTTTAGTAAAAATTGTTTCTGGTCTCTCATAAAATCGTTTTAAAATAATATCATTTTGTACCCCTTGAAATGCCAGCACAATTATACTTGGGTCTCATAGTTACTGAGGCAAGATTACTTGACTGAATGCCTGTTAATGAAGCCATGAGTTTTAGTGTTGCAATAAAAAGTAGATTTCTTTTTGATTTTCATGCTAATACATGATGCAAAGAAGACTTGAAAGTTTTAGGGATGTGAAAAGGGAGTTTGGTTTTAGACAAACTCTTAAAATTGCCATATTTACCTTATTAAGAATTCCAGCTTGACTTAAAGTCTAAACCTATGTAATAAAATCTCTGAAACAGCTTTTTTTGTTGCTGTGAACTGTTGAGCATGTCATGGCAATAAAAAATACAGCAAGGTAAAGACAAATTGTATATCCTGCATGAAGAGAATTTCATTAACACCAACTCCAAAGCTGATATTGTGGGTCTACATTTCCCCACATGACAAATAGGTTATTCTCTCTCAGTCCATCTACCCATCCATTAATGTGCAGTGCCTGCTGCACATTAAATTTAGTACTTGTAAAAAGAAATACTGAATAAGTATGCAGTAGGCTGCCATACTGCGTGTTAGTGCAATCGCATGCTTTTTTCGTGATGGTTAATGCACAGTAGACTAATATTACCGCACATTAGCATAATGGTATTTTTTGCTGTGACGTTGTAATGCACAGTCAATCAGTCTACTGTGCATTAAGCATCTCATGTAGACGGGCCCACTGACTTTCATTTGCAAGCTACCCCCAGATTCTCAAGCAACGCATTTATAAATATATTGAATTTCATGATTAATAGTTATATTTTTCAAAACCATGACATGTTTGCAAAACACTTAATTTTGTATGAAAGATCATGTTGTTGAAGATCAGAAGATATTATGCATTAATGCATGATCCAAATATACAAATTAGCAATGTAAATATTTCTCCAGGCCACTTTCCTCCTCTTCATGAACTGTTAACATAATGAGAACAATGGGTTTTATCTCATCTCATCAGGTGGTGGGCTCCAAACTCAATTTAAATGGCTGGAATTTCTGATATGTTCTTTTGAAATGAGAAATTACGAAGGAATTTGCATCTTGTGGTCAGTGAAGGACCCTTAAACTTGGTGTTCTGATATTTTTCCACATGTATTAATTCATGTCTTTGTTTTACAGTTTTGCTGCTTTTAACATTTGTAAAATCACAGTTTTTGACACAGTAGACTATTAGTCACTTTCATAGCTTAAGAAATTGCTGTTCCATGCTGACTCTGTTTTAAGTACATGCATTAATATACCAGACTAACACAGGTTGCAGTGATTTCATTTTATGTAATTTTCTTTTAAAAATTAGGTTGTAATGTAGTAATTACTCTGAGTTTTTTTCCCCTCCATAAATATATAAACCTTATCTTCCTACATGTTTCTCTGATCACTTTTCAATGAATGGCTTTTTCTATTAGTAATGTGTTAAGTTTTGTCTATTTTGGTTTAGTGTCTTCATGTCATCCAGCATGCAGTCACAACCATCTTCTTTACATCCTTTGTGTGCTTTCCTAAGTCTTAATTATGTAGCGGAATGTACAGATTTCTATGTATCAAAAGTAGGTAAGGTGTGGGGGGCAAGGGGAGAAGGTTGTGTTGTTTTTTTGTTTTAAGTAACCTGCTGCAAAAAACTTGTATTGATTCATGTGTGTGCTTTCACTAGAACAGGAAATAATGCCCTCTTAACATAGTTTTATAGAAGGTGAATCCAGAAGGCATGGTTATTCTCAGCCTTTACTCAGCATTGCAGTGTAAGATGGAGTAATTGTTTAGATTAGGGGGAAGAGTGTGGCATACTCACCTGCCCATCCCCACTATGTGGATATGGGGAAGAAAGAAAGCATAGTTGGGTGTTGGGTGGAAAGAGATCAGCTCCAACCTTTCCTATGTGCCAGCCAGAGTAGATGGCTAGGGTCATAGGTAGAAGTGAGTATCTCTGCAAGAAGGATGACATTGCTTATTTCTATTCTCAAAACAGGGTGTGTCCCTATGGCATATGCCAGCCCTCACAACGGGCAGGTGAAATGACTTACTTAAGGTGCTACGCTAAGCTGCTACAGAACTGAGAATCAAACCTAGTTGTCTGGACTCTGTCCAGTGTCTGAACCACAAAACCTTCCTTTTCATTCCAATCCTGTTGCAGTTATTTGTTAGAGCAGTTCCATTCCTCACAGATCTGTCACTTAGCAAGTGGTGTTGGTCAGTAAAAAATGTGCATGTGGCAAAAATAGCTTTTTTTGTGCTGCAAAAGGAGAAAAAAGGTAATGTAACTCAGGTTGGGCTTGGAATCCTGCTGAGTGAAAAGGACAGAGAATTGAGGAATACTGCCATTTTTAAGTTACCCTCTTTTGTTTCACTGAGATTCATCTGGTATCTGCAGGAGCCACTCAGGGAAATTTATTTCATAGATTTCATAGACATTAGGGCTGAAGGGAACTTGGAAGATCATCGAGTCCAGCTGCCCTGTCCGAAGGGCAGGAAGTCAGCTGGGGTCATAGGATCCCAGCAAGATAAGCATCCAATTTGCTCTTGAAG
>NW_017728947.1:17442090-17443429 GCF_001723895.1 Crocodylus porosus
CGCGTGGCTCTCCTCTGGACTCTCTCAAGCTTCTCCACATCCTTTTTGAATTGTGGAGCCCAAAACTGGATGCAGTACTCCAGCTGTGGCTTCAACAAGGCCAAGTACAAGGGGAGAATGACATCCTGGGATTTGCTTGAGAAGCATCTGTGGATGCAAGCCAGCATTTTGGTCGCTTTAGTAGCCTCAGCATCGCATTGCAGGCTCATGTTCATCTTGTGGTCAGTGATGACCCCCAAGTCTCTTTCTTCCATAGCACTAGCCAGTATAGCACTGTCGAGCCTATAAGAATGCTGTAGGTTTTTCTTCCCAAGGTGGAGAACCTTGCATTTTTTGGTGTTAAACACCACCAGGTTCTCATCCGCCCATTTGCTGAGCCTGTCCAGGTCAGCCTGGATCACGCGCCTGTCTTCTGGTGTGGATGCTTTATCCCAAAGTTCGATGTCATCGGCAAACTTGGCCAATCTGCTCCTGACTCCAATGTCCACATCATTAATGAAGGTGTTGAACAATATGGATCCAAGGACAGAGCCTTGGGGGAATCCACTGGTCACTGGACACCATGATGAGTGACTGCCATCAATTACAACCCTCTGGGTCTGACCACGGAGCCAATTTCCCAGCCAATGGATCATGATGGACCCAAGGCCACAATTGGCCAGTTTCGCCAAGAGGTGATCATGGGATACCAGATCGAAGGCTTTTTTGAGGTCAAGATATATGACTTTTAAGGCAAATCAGCTAAAGATATGAAGACCGTGTGCACAAGATCAAGTATATGAAACCCTAGTGTACTTGATCTCATTCAGAAATATTGTGACTTTAGCTTGCTGTAGCTTAATCCTTCCGAATAAGAGCGTCTGTCCACATGGTTAATCTTCACACATTGATTTGCATGTGAGTTCGATTCTTACTAGTTTTCCTGCCTGACCCCATATAGATGAGCCTGAGCAGAAACTTGGGTTTGGTGTTCTGGTACTAGGAACTCTATTATGATTGCCCACTATTATAAGGTTGTGTTTTGATCATTAAGCACACCTAAAGATCTTGGTGAACACCAAGATCTAAGGGAGCAACTCTTCAGAAGGGCACCCTCAGGGAGTACAAGGACCAACAGTCACAAGCTAATTGAGGAAAAATTTAGGTTGGGCATTAGGAAAAACTTACTTTCCCTTACAGTATCTAGGATATGAAACGTGCTCCCAGCAGAGGTGGGAGAATTTCTTTACTGTCCAAGCCCCCAAGGTCTGGAACAGTTTGCCAGCGGAGGTGGTTCAAGCACCTACATTGAACACCTTCAAGAGTAAATTGGATGCTTATCTTGCTGGGATCCTATGAC
>NW_017728947.1:17443539-17470839 GCF_001723895.1 Crocodylus porosus
AATCTATGAACAGCCAACAGTGGTGCAAGGTTAGGGACTATTTAGAAAAGTGGGAGAGAGTCCAGCAGAGGACAACAAAATGATGAGGGGATGGGGCACATGTCTTCTGAGGAGGGGCTTATTTAGTTTGGAGAAGACTGAGAGGGGATTTAATAGTAGACTTCAACTACCTGACAGGGTTCGAAAGTGGATGGAGCTACTCTGTTCTCAGTGGTGGCAGATGACAGAACAAGGAGCAACGGTCTCACATTGCAGCAAGGGAAGTTTAGGTGGGATATTAGAAAGAACTTTCTCACTAGGAGGGCAGGAAGACACAGGAGCATGTTACCCAAGAGAGGTTGTGGACTCTCTGTTCTTGGAGGCTTTCAAGACCTGGCTAGACAAAGACTCGGCTGGGATGATCTAACTGGAGATGATACTTTTTTGAGCTGGGGGTTGGACTAGAGATGACCTTCCTTCCAACCCCAATTTTTTACAATCTGAGGATTCTACAATTCTCACTCTGTCCATGTTCTCATTTGCCAGCCTGTCAGCTATTTGCAATTCAGAGCCATTCCTTCTTTCATTAGGTTCTTGTGCATGTTGTGATGTCAACTGTTTCTTCTGGGCGGTATTATCAATAATAATAATAATAATTGATTGTATTCAGTTGGTTACTAAGTAGAATGCATTGCTGTGATAAATCAAAATCATACCCTCACTTGTACTCCCTACAATAATAGCACTTATTTTTTTTAGTTCCTTTCTCCCAAAAATTTCAAAATCCTTAAAGAAAGGTGGGAACAGACATCAGTAGTACTCCTATAGCAATATAAGTGAAGCCAAACCATTTAATTTTAACCCCATTTCATTCAGTAGTGAAGTTAAAGTTGTTTAGCTCACCTGTACCACTGTTGGAGCAGAGAAATGTAAAAGATACATCTTAACAATTGATGTGCTTCCCAAGTGGCCATTTGCTTCTTCCTGTAAAGCAGTGGAAATTTTTGTCCACCACCAAGCTCCCATGATGTTTTACAACAGCACTTGAAGATAGGAAAGTATCATTCCTGTTTTACAGATGGAAAAAAATGAGTTGTAATGTGGTGGTGGGGATTTGCTCAGATGTCCTTGTGCCAGATGCCAAATGCACTTCTTGACCCCAAATAGTCAACAGACTTCCTTCCTTTCAGCCAAAAAGCCACACAGGCAGAAGGGAAAATGAATCATACAACGGCAGTTGTACATGAAACTACCCTGTGTTCAATTACAAAGTAATCTTGCAGTTATCTGCCTTCACACCTTGTATGCAGTGTTAGTACACTGCTTCCTGGGGCAGCAGAATTAAACATGAGTCTCCTTGTAGGAATGGGAAGAAGGGGGGAAGAAATGAAGAGAGGGAGAGAGCGGGGGGAAGAAGTGAAGAGAGGGAGAGAGCAGTCTACCCCAAGATACTGGATGCTATGGCCAAACACTGTTGCCCTGTATGTGACATGCCACATGTTAAAATAAAAGCTTGATAGAAATCAGCTATAAAAATGGTTGTCTTTTTTTCAAGTAACAAATTTAAAGTTTGATAACTATTTTTGTGGCTTGTTGGCCATTTTTATTGCATGATAATTACTTTTAAAAAAATGTTATAGCATGATATTTTTATTTTTTATTGCATGATAATTACCTCGGCAGCCATCTTTGGACCCACAAACAAGACGTTCATGGAAGGCAATCATCTTCAACTGTGAGGGACTGCCAAAGAATTACTTTACACATGTAGCGTGTCTACATTTATTGTGCAGTTAATCAGTTTGATTGCACAATAGATGTAATGTGTCAGGGGCCTAAGGATGTTGTCAAACACCATGAATGAAGGACAATTCTGAGCAAAAGGTAAAGTGCCCTGGTATAATAGGGCAATGTTTCGACTTAGACTTTTGACTTAGAGCTGGCTATGTGCTGCTGCTCACCCTGGCCAGACTTTGCTCTGAAAATTTTGGGTTCCCATTAGATGAAATTCACATTATATTGTTCAAGGGCAGAATTTTTACCTTTGAGGTCACAGCCTTTCCTTCTGTTTTAAATTTTGGTTTGGGAGAGCACAATGAGAGCATTGGGACTTTGTAGAAACAACCAGTGCCTTCTTCCCTGAACCTAAGGGTGTGGACAGATACGTTTGGAACCCATCTAATAGGGGAAAATTTCAAAAGGACATCATGCTATGTTTTAATTGTTAGGTGTGAACAAGCTTAAACGTATTAAAACATACCAAAACCACTCCAACTTTAAATCTGGATGAAGCAGTGTTAAAATTGTATCATATTTGGACACTAAGATGCTATAAAAATAACCTATTTTTTTCTTTTGGAATCCTGCCTGGCCTCAAAAGTATCTTTTGCAATGCATTAAACAGGCTCATTGTACGTTTTGTGAAAGCGTATTTTCTTTCTCAGGTTTAAATTTGCTTTTGTACTGAGGCCAGTAGGAGTAGTTGGGTAACCATAGCATGATTCTGTAATTTTTTTGCTTCTGACTCATATTCCATAGTGTAACTCTGTCAGTGTTTAGTCAATACAAGACCAGGAATAAAGGCTATCGAGCCTGATAAGAGAGCTGATGCTGGAAAGTAAGAGAGAGTAACAAGATGAATTGACAGATTAACTGTTTGTTTTAGTGGTGGAGACTGCCTGTGTCCTGGTATCAGTGGTGTTCAGTCTTAATAGTTTCTTGCCCTCAGTCCTCCAAGGATTGTCCATATGTTACCAGGGGGAATAATATGAAATGCCTTTGATCATCTTGTGTCAGCAGGATGCTGTAGCTTTTATTGCCCTATACAAATTGGCCAGTCCATGAGCCCTTGTTTCCTCCATTCCAGCTTGCAGCAGTGTGCCTTGTTTGAGGATTGCTTGGCAGGCCACTCAGGAGCAGGAATAGAGCACCCCAACCCTTCTGTCAAATTGAGCTTGCCAACATGAATCCTCTCTATGGACTGCCACCTTGACAGGGTGGAGAGGCATGCATGTAAGGATGACTCTAAAAGCAACACTGTTGGGTGTCTTGTACACCTGGTAGGGACACCCATAGTGGTAACATCAAAGGTGAGGCATCAGACTAAGAGTAGTCCAACATAACATAAAGGCCTCAATGGCGGAGCAGGTGGATGCAGAAGGCATACTTTTCAGTGACTCTGAAGTGGATGAAGGTTACAGTAGAAGAGTATCCCAATTGTCTTGGGTCTCCCTGCCACTGGACAAAGGTTTCTCCATGCAGTTGCCAATGTAAAACAGCCTCCTCATGTAAAACAAGTCACACACAGGCTTCTCTCACTGGATCCAACCACCAGTATCCAAAACCTCTACAACATCCTCCAGCAATGAATGAGTTGTAAGAGGGACAGACAGAGTGATTGCTGGGAGTGCCTAGTCATGGATTCACCTGTAGGTGGTGGTCAGGTGTCGGTCGTTTCACCCTTGGAATGGGACAGGAGGGTGATTTTAGCAGCTGTGATCATGACTGAGCTGTCCTTTTTAGGGTCTCCTCTGCTCATGCTGCATAGGGAGGGTACTAGAAAAGGTGACCCAGACATAGGCTATCTCACCTTATCTTATTTGACTGGATAGCACTCCCAGGGGGATCACTCAAATTGTGGTTGAAACACAAAAATGTCCTTCATATCCTGGAATGTATGGACCCTACCAGATGGCCTGAACAGTGACAAACCTAAAGGGAGAACAGCTGTTGTCACCCAAGAACTCTCGCAATACAACATTGATCTTGCTGCTCTCAACAAGACCAGATGTGTGCACAAAGGCCATGTAAGGGAGGAGGGGGCTGGCTATACTGTCTTCTGGAAAGGGAAACCTGCACATGACAGGTGAATATACAGTGTTGATTTCACCATTGAGAACCATATTGTCAGCTAAAGGATGGAATTCCCTGTTGGCATTAACGAGCGCATCATGACTGTCCACCTCCAACCAACCAACAATTTGTTTGCTTCCGCCATCAGTGCATATGTCTCAAGACTCGATGCCAAGAAAGAACAGACATAAAAGTTTATGTTGACCTTGATGAAATCCTGACCATCATCCTGAAAGAGGATAAGATCATCCCCCTTTGAGATTTCAATGCAAGAGTTGGCCAAGACTTTAACATGTGGAGGGGCAACATTTGGAAGGAGTGCGCAAGGCCAATTCCAATGTCATCTTCTTATTCAATAAATGTGCAGAGCATAACCTTGTCATTACTAACACTATCTTCTTGTCGTTACTAACACTATCTTCAGACAACATGACAGGCATAAAACGGCATGGCAACATCCCCACTTGAGATAATGGCACTTCCTCAACTATGTCATTGTAAGAGGTTGTAATCTAAAAGACGTTCCTATCATGTATGTTATGAGAGGAGCCAATGACTGCTGGAGCAATCATCACTTAGTGAGATCAATCATGGCCATCAGGGTTGCACTGAAACATCAAAAGTGGCCCAAATCAGTCTGAAGACAGTCCAACATCAAATGCCTCCAGACCCCCAGACACTGTGAAGCCCTCCAAACATATCTCAACAAGAAACTTGTCATTCTTAGGATTGAAAATGATAACACTTGTGTTGAGGAAGATTGGAAAACTCTAAAGCATACCATCCATGGAGCTTGCACGGAATCGATTGTCTTTATTACTTGATGCCATCAGTACTGTTTTTATGAAAACAACACTGAGTTCAAAGCCCTTCTTGATCAGAAGAGAAAAGCTTTTCGTGACTGGCAAAACATCCTAAGTCCAGTCAGAAGCTGGAAACTTTTCAACACCTTAAAGCTGAAGCCCAGAGGAAGATCTGAGAAAACAAAAATATGGTGGGAAAACAAGGCAAAAGAAATTCACCGATTTGTTGACAGTCATGAAATGCAGAGCTTCTTCAGTGCAGTCAAAGCTGTATACAGGCCAAACTCTTGTAGATTCACCCCACTTAGATCTGAAGATGGCAGTACACTCTTCAAAGATGAGTCCATCAGAAACTGCTCTAAAGAGCACTGCCAAAAGTTCCTAAACTAAGAATCGATGGTGACTGATGAAACCATCAAGTCCATGCTGCAGCATCCAGTAAAAGAAGCACTTGCCAGTCTACCAACCTCTAAAAATGTCCACTAGGGGTTGTCAGTCAGGTGTATGCGTACCCTGGGGGTACTTGGATTGGTTCTAGGGGATATGTGTGAGCGGGCAGAGATGCAGCACCATCACCTGCTAGGAGCAGGGCCGGGGTGGGGTGAGGACAGCAGCCCCCCTCTGCAGGGTGAGGAAGCTTGCACACGGCAGCTGCAACCACCATACACTAGCCCAGTGAGCTTCCCCGTCCTACCCCGCTCCTGCTCCTGGGAGGTAGCCGTGCTCTGTCCCCCCTCTTTGACATAACGAGGGAGGATTGTTGCACAAATGCCAGTATCCTCGCTGACTACCGCCACCAGTATGGAAGCAGTGATTACTCAACATCAGCTGTGGTAGACAGGGCACTGTGTGCATATGCCTGCTGTACATTTACCAAAACAACTGCTATACTCCTAACTCAGCCAAGGATGGAGGAAATGCGGGGGCCGGAGGAAATGCTTCAAGGACACCCTCAAGGTGAACACTAAGTGTGGCATTGACCTCTCAAATTGGGAAAAAATACTAGCCCTGGACTGAGCTATATGTCAGCGCCTTGTGAGAGAAGGTACATTTTACTTTGAGGAAAAACATTTCACCCTGGAGGCAGAAAAATGACAGAAATGGAAAGAAAAGAAACAAGCCTGAGAAATCTGTGGTCCAACCCTCCCTTGAACCAACACCTGTAGCATTTGCCAGAGAGTCTGTGGCTCTAGGATTGGCTACCTTAGCCATCAACAACTCAAAGCCCTTTACTTGACCTGTGGGATCGATCATCCTCAACCATGAGGGATTGCTGCCACCACCACTGACCAACATGAATGACGACTTTGCTTTCATCTCTTCATTGGGTATTTACTTTTGAGTGCACTCAGATGTTATCCTGCGGAGCACCTTTCAAATTCTTGTGATAGACAGCTCTTAACACCTTTTATTATTACTGTCATGAACGCTGTATGCCCCTGGAGGCCCCCAGAGGCTGGAGGGGCAGTTCTCACAGGCAGCCACAGCAGTGCTGCCAGTGTGTATGTATGTGTGTGTCGAGTGCCGACCGGTGGTTGGCGACCACCTGCAGACACCGCTGGCGGCCAGTGGCAAGTGGTAACCGCCTGCAGACGCTGCCAGCAGTGTCGACAGCACTTTTTGCAGGGGGTGCACCGCCATTCTCAAGGGGTGCATATGCACCCACGTGCACCCCACACACATTGCCAATGCTGCCTATGGAGCCCTAAATGACCTACAGTCAGCTGTTTTGGGAACTCCCCCGTTCTCCCTATGCCCTGTGACATGGCACTTCTAGTTGGCTGGAATGCTGTTGCTGACCATCCCTGCAATTTAACTTTGGTGGAAGTGCTCTCCTCTTCTTTGGTAGACTCCCTTGCAGTCAAGTATGATTGTCTTCCATTATTGTCCTATCTGTGGGTTCAAAGATGGCTGAGGTCAATCTGGGACTGACAGCCTCTGCTTCCAATTGGGCACCTGTTTCCATTTTTTATTTGGTGCACAACATGCTGTTTCTGCTGCTCCCACTTCTCCATCTCCTGTTATCATCACAAGGTTTCAAAGCATTGAGATCCTTGCAGCAGACTTCCTACATTTGGGGCAGTCCTGGGTCATAGTCTCGCATGAGTTTATGTCAATGTTGCATTTTTTTAAAGTTGGCTTTGAGGACGTCCTTGAAGTGCTTTCTCTGCCCTCTTGAACATACAATTTGACTGAGCTGGGAGAACAAGACTTGCTTTGGGAGTTTAGAGTTAGACATTGAGATGATGTGGCCAACCCAGTAAAGTTAATGTCAGATGAGTATTGCCTTGATCCTCATAGTGCGTGCTTGCAAGAGGATGCCAGTGTTGGTACATCTCTCTTCCTACTGTATTTGAAGGATCTTCCACAGGCAGAGCTGACAGTACTTCTCCAGCGACGTGAGGTGTCTCCTGTACATTGTCAATGTGTTAGCTCCATATGGGGCTCACAGCTGCTTGATTAAACCATGAGCTTGTTTTCAGATCTGATGTCATGATCTTCAAATGCCCATTTCCTGAGGCATCCAAAGGGTGGACTTACCTATTTGAGGTGATGTTGGATTTTTTTGCTAAACGTTAAGCATCGGTCCCATTTTCTTGTGTGCCTTGGTAAAGATGTTGACAATTGCCTAAAGGCCTGCTTCCAAGTGAGCACAGACTGTGTTGTCATCAGCATACTGGAGCTTGATGATTGAGGTTTGTGTGCTCTTGGTCTTGGTCAGAGTCATCTGAGGTTAAACAGTTTACCATTTATTTGGTAGTTTAGCTCTACTCTGACTGGAAGCATTTTGGTGGTCAGATTAACATCATGGTAAGGAATATTGAGAAGAGCATTGGAGCGATGACACAGCCTTGCTTAACTCCCGTCTTAATCTCAAAGGAATCTGTGATGGATCTATTACTGAGAACCACTGCTCACATACCATCATGGGGCAGGCAAAGAAGGGTGATGAATTTCACTTCAGAAGGATCCCCAACAGCACTTCTCACTTCACAGTCAAAGGCTTTCATGAGGTCAAAGAAGGCCATGTAGATAGGTTTATGCTGTTCCCAGCATTTTCCTGCAGCTGGTGAGCTGTGAAGACCATTTCAGTTGTGCCTCATGATGCCTAAACCCAGACTACGCTTCTGGGATGGGCAAGTGGAAGGAGAAAGTACAGAAGGGTTCTCACAATGATCTTTTTTGGGGTGAACAGCAAGGTGACCCCTTTGTAATTTCCAGTCAGACTTGACTGCTTTCTTGAAGATTGTCACAATCATGGCACCAGTAGCATTCCCCTAGAGGGCATTGGAAAAGTGTATTTATCAGCTAGTCAAAACCTGAATGAAGACCTATAAGATGAATTACAAGAAGCATGTACTTAAATGGCTGCTCTTTTCTGAACAAGGCTTATTTTCTGAATTAAATGGAGAGTTTGATTTAGCAGACATGACTGTTTATTGACTAGCTTTACATTTTTTTGTGTCATCTTGCCTACAACCTACTTTGTAGGTAAATTATTTTGTGTGTCATTAAAACATCACAAAACCAAGTTATTTGATTTTTAATGTTCAGCACTTCATCATTTAATGCTGAATGTGCACAATATTTTGTCTTCATTATGTAATTCAGCACCTTTGCCTTCTTAAATAAAAATAAGATGCATGTGTTTGTAAAACTGTCATGAGTAGGAGCGGGTGAAAGAGACTGTAACAGGCTGTTTTTACTACAGTAGAAAGTTTTCCGTATGTTAAACTTTAACTCTTATGTCCCAGGTCAATTGTATTAAAATGTGCTCTTTGACCTTTGATTTGTTGTATTGGTCATGAAGGGTTAATAAATAACTCATAAATATGACCTTTTAAAATCTGAACTCAATCTCTCTTAAAGCAAAGGTTGCCTAAATGGTGTGCTGTCTTGTGGATGCAGCACACGGGAAGTCAGTCTCCAGATAAAAAGTCCAGTCCACGCTGTGTTACCATTATACAACCTCTAGCATAGTGTTTCTTAAACTTTTGATCCCTGCGGTACATATTTTTCTGAACTTCACTCATACCTGAAAAGGTTTGCGCATGTATATGTATAATGACTTACACAGTGATGTCCAGCCTTTTGGCCCGTTAGGCCAGATGAGTAGCGTGGCTTCTGCAGGCTGGGTCCAGTCTGTGGGCCCAATCCCACCAAACATGGTGGACAGAGCTGGAGCCCAATCCTGCCATGCACAGTTTGGAAATTGGGCAGCAGGGAAACAATGTCAGTATTAATTGCCACCATGTCCCCAACACCAAATTTCTGGACTCTTGGGGAGCCCTGCAGGCCAGATGACATGGCTTTGCAGGCCAAATCTGATATTAGCAATTTATCACTTTTTGTGGCACAGTAGAGTGTGGCAGTGCATCCTTTGGGAATCATTGCACTAGCAACTGCAGACAAATTGAGTTACAGAAACAAAAAAAAGCAAAACAGTTGCAAGCTGCTGCTGCTGCTGTGTAGTACATGTCATGGCTCCTGAACTTAGCCACCAGAGATGTGCGGAGGGTGAACAAAAATATTTGCAAAACTTGGTCTGTCTGATCCTTTGCTGTGTCTCCTTTTTTTCAGCTGGTACCCTCTGCATTCCCAAAGCATTCCCAACACTAGGGATAAGTAACTATTTCCAGTAGTCTGCTTAGTCATAGCCACAGACAGCTCTGCTTCTTCAGGATTAACATCTAGGAGAAAGGGGAGGGGAAGGTTCCTTGTTCTCTCTGGCCCTGTCTCATTCCTCACTCCTCTCCTGTCTCCACAAGGATTTCTGCAAAAGAGTTGCATGTGTTCTTACTCAGTGCATAGGGCTCACAAAACATATTAGCTGCACTATGTCTGCTCTCCAAAAAAAAAAAAAAAGTATTTGAGGTCATGGCTCTAGGATTGGTAGGTATCGTAATCTTCTATAAGCTTCTTAATTTGTTAAACCTGTTGTCAACAGAAGTATAATCATTGAATTCTTTTAGTGAGCAGGACAACAAAAAATAGTGTGTGCGCTTTGTTGATAATATAAGCTACTTTTGTCTGCACATTTTCTGCAGGACTGTTTGGATGCCCTACAGGGCACCAAGCCAAAAACAATGCCCCCAGCAGGATGAAGAGAAAGCTCTGCAAAAGCTTCTATTGCAATACAGTCTCTGATGTGGCAGAAACTGGGGTATTAGTGACAAATGACTAAGCTTTTAATTAGAAGCTGTTATTTTGCTTGGTAGTAAACTAACTACAGTTTATCAAAATAAATACAAAGAACGCCCCAAATGGGCTATAACTGCCCTGTCCTGCCCTGTCCAATTATCTAGGGGTAGCACCATAATAGAAAGGGTGAGCCAATCTTGTACTTCATATACTATACATAAGTAAAGAATCTATTTTATTGTCGCCAGATAATAGATGATTTAGAGTGGTTGGGTACTAGTTGACCCTGAGTCAATGGAGTGGATGTGCTTTTGAAAGCACATGAACACACACACTGTACTATGCTTTGAAAGGATCTCATTTGTGTCCAGCCATGTAATAATTATTTCTAGCTGTGAACAAAGCCTACAAACTTGCCATGTCAGTTCACTGGGTTGTGTGAACTTATTGTCTTTTTTTCACTCATCCTTTTATAATTCTTAAAGTTATAAACCCTTAGAACCCACAGCTGGGGATACTGGGTGTATTTGATTATTGGACTACCAAAAATGATTTTAGAAGCTTCACATTAGGTACCTGGGTCTGAAAATTGTAGTCAGGGGTATATATTGATTCTGATCCTCTCCTTTCTTCACTTCTTTTCCTGAAAGATGCCTTATAATCAGCACAGCATTCTAATTTTCTGTTCTCAAATATATGCTGTCTGGTACTCAGAACATCAACCCTGTGAAACTGGTTGCATTGTCTCTCTCCAGTCATATTTTTATAATTAAATAAAAAAGAAGTTTTTAATATTGTGTGAACACTTCAAAGCCAGTGAAACTTCTTCATTCATCATTAGCTACATTGTTGATTCATTCCATGTGTAGCATCTGACAAAGTAGGTTGTTGCCTATGAAGGATAATGCCGTGTGCACTAAGGTGCCACACTGCCTTATCTTCTGCCTAAATCATTCCAGAATCTCTCTTGCAAGTACAAGTTCCTACTAGACCTATTTTTCAGATGTAAAGCACTGTCGATTGCTAGGGAAATGATGAGCCAAGCGAATTGAATATAGCAAATGATGGCAATAAATACGAAGTATAAGTGTTTTGTTTTTATTAGAGATGAGCCTAAACTAAAACCTAGTATTTTGGGTTAATTCCAACCACATCTCTGGAGATTCCTGACTTCTAGAGAATATCTCAGATGAATGTGAAGTCTTCAAGTGAGGCCCACTGCTGATTTTTAAGGTTACTTTTCCACACATCACTGCACATTTAGCTTAATTCTTTGATTATAAGGAAAACAGTTGTTCTTTTTCCAGTATGACAATCAGGAGGCAATTGTTTCAAGTATAGACAAAAAGAAGAATTGTTTAACCAAGGTTTTCATCTATGCCTGAGTAGGAGGGTGGGCTGAGTACCAAATTGCCTTATTTAAGTCATAGAAAATATTACCAATTTTAGATTAATTGAAAGCAGCTCATCTCCATTACTTACCAAGGAAGGGGAAGGAAAAGCTTGCATGCTACCTCTTCCATTAGTCAAATACTAGAATGCCAGGAAAGTACTTTTGTTGAAGAAACAGGTCTGAAATCTTATATAAAGTAAAGCGCGTGCCATCCACTCCAGTAAATTAAGTCTTGGGAACCACTGTGGCAGTTTGTCTGATGAGGAGCTTGTTAGTGCCAATAGCAACATAAGCATAGAAAATTATTGCAAAATGTATTTAACATACTCATATTTGGGGAGATTTTTGTTGTGATATATAGGGGGCATCAGCTGAACTTGTGAAATCTTAGGTCATTTAAAAAGAACTTTTATTTCAAGGTATTCCTTACCAGGGCATCTGAGTGCTTCACAATGACTAATAGGGCACATCCTCATGAGCTGGAACATGTATTTCCTTGGAGACAAGTAGCAGTGGCACATATTTGTGACACAGCTAGGTGTCCTCAGACATGCCCCTGCATGCTCATTCTGGCATGCAGCAAATTGCCCCAAGTAGGATAGGGGAGGCTAGGGTCTGCATGTGGACTGGCCTCAGCAGCCTTACCTGTGGTCTTGGGGGCCTCCTGGGGCTGCTGCAGCAGTGATCCAGGTGCGCATGACTCTGACTGGCCAGGCTCCGGTTTTGGGTGGCTCATGCTGCACCACATCTCCCTGTGTCAAAAAAACTGCCGTATTGCAAATTAATAGTGTGGCAGATGTGTGGACATGCGGCACATGTGGTTTGCAGCACTGCAAACGGTACATGCATGTTCATGGGGACACTCCCTTAGTCAAAAAGCCTGAGGCTGAATTGATTCAGTCTTTGCAAGTTAACCTCAGCTGCAAAGATTGAACAGATAAGCAAATGAACAGGCATTCACTTTTGATTCAGGAAATGCAGCCATATTCCTGCAGTGGCGCAAGCCTGAAGCCAGGGGGCACTAGAGCACAACTCTCCAGCATGTAGCCAGCATGGGCTGTGTGTCTCCTTTTTCTTCCTGCTGCCCTAAGGTCTCTGAGATTTGCAGTCTAAGCTCAGAACAGTAGGACTCAGTAGGGTTGCTCATTACCCCCTCTTCCTGTTTCCAGGTGTCTCTAGGATTTGTAGTCCACAGTCACAGTCAGCATTAAGTAAGTAGGGCAGGGCAGGGCAGCTCCATACTTGGGGAAAAGGAAATTTAACCCCCCCTCGCTGGCCTAGGCCTCAGCAGCAGTTTACGTGGGAGGCCAGTGAGCCAGCCATCACTGCACTAGCTAGGAAGCAGAGGGGTTGGGCCAGCCCTCTCCAGAGCAGACAGCACAGCCTAGCTCAGAGCTGGAAAGCATGCTGGGGGACTCTGATTTAACTTGAACCAGAAAGGGGTCTGGGACTGAAGTTTCATAAACCAGTTTGACCTAAATCAGTTAAGTCTACATTCAACCAGGTTTATCCGAAAGCAGTTCAGCCATTTTGAAACTGGTTTATGTGCACTGAACTCCTGTTCTGTTGCAAGTTTTTCAACCAGTTTCTGATCACTTAAATTGGTTTATATGTAACTTCTGTCCCTAGCTTCAGTGTTATTCGCCATCTCTGCAAGACAAGCAGGAAAAAAGGTTTTGATTTCATACATGGGCAGGGAGTTTAACATTTAACATGGACTTCCGGTCTGCTTCTGGGTCCACTGGGGAGCCCCCCCAGGCCCTCCCAGCTCAGTGCCTCCTGGGTCTGAGGGGGGCACCTGGGGTCCCCCCCATGGCCAATTGCTGAGCTGGGAGATGCAGGGGGGCCATCAGTGTGCTCCCCAGTGGACCCAGAAGAGGCCTCTGCCCTGCACTCCTGTGGGATGCTCCATTTGCCCCCCCCCCCCCCCCACAGTAGTATTCACAAGCCGTGCCTGGTAGCTCGAGGCATGTAGAAAAAACAATTAAATCTATGTCTATGGCCAAATCACTGATTCTCTGAATCAGCATTGAATCTTCAGATTCGGATTCAGCAAAATCGAATCGGGACAGTGATCCAAATCAACAAATCTAATCACTGCCCCCAATTTGGGCCGAATCCTAATATGAATTGCATACGGCCCATTTCGCACACCTTTACTGGGTGCCCACATGCAGTGCTGTAGCAAGTGGGGGGGCAGTGAGCAAGGCAACCGCCCCAGGCACTGAAGCGAAGGGGCACCAACAGGCGCTGCCCAGCTGGGGCGGGGAGTGGAATGGAGCCACGAGTGGCTCATTTGTGGGAATAGGGGGAGGGTGCCTCCCGCTCCTGCATGCACTCCTGGGCAAGCATGGAAAATGTGTGTGCCCCCCAGATCTGTGCACAGGGCAAGGGGTAGCCTGCTGCTGTGGCCTTGCCCTGGGTGCCAACCTTCCTTGCCATGGCACTGCTCACATAGTTTTGGCAGCTTTGAAAATCCTGCCTGAAGTTACTTGTTTCTTCTCGTGCAGAAGGTCTTTAACAAAGGAATCAAAATCAGACCTCTTGTGTTCCTGTAACTGAAAGATCATCCTTCCTCATTTATGTCCTGTAGAAATCTGTGTTAGGCTGTTTAGTGGGTCCCTCCATTGGTTTCAGCATGGGTTGAAGGTGTGTTATTCCAAAAACAAATATAATCGGAAAGTAAATAGTGAAAGTGCCAATTTGTAGTATTTCCTATTCTTCTCAATGAGTGATGCAGTAACAATAATCCCACTCTTGCATATTTTTGGTGCAACATTATAATAAACAGAATATTTTTGCAATACAGTAGCGTTCTGGGTCATTTCTTCATTCATGGCGTAGAATGGTGCCATGTTGCTTACCAGATAAAATTATTATTGTATTAAATAGTGCAGTGCTTTAAAGTAATCGATCCTCTATATTGCTACAGCAGGTGGAAGTCCTAATCATGTATCAGGACTGCATCTTCCTGGGTGGTGTACAGAAAACAGTGATTGATCAGCTGGATAAATAGGGGTCTTGATATACCAGCAGCATGACTGGCACAGTATACTTCAAATCATTCAAATTATACTTTTATAATACTGAATAATTTAGAAAAGTTGGCAATGGATTAATATGAACTCTTGTTCAAACTGTGGTCATAGAACATATACTCACAAGCAGAGATCTTTAGTATGATGAAACCGAAGACACTAGGAAATGCTGAGGTGTGGAATTGATAGGAAGCAAGATCAGAAGTGAATATTTCAGGCCAGCTTAAGTGACCATTTCCTAATGGCTGGTAGAATCTGGTGCTGCTCCATAAATTTCAGAATAGCTAAACCAATTTATAGCAGCAGAAAATTTGGATTGGCAAAAGGATGTGGGCACCTGAAGTGGGATTTAGTTGGAATTCAGATGTCTAAGTTTGAGGGATACACTCAAAATCCCTGTCTGTTTCTATGCATGCCCAAAACTGCTCCCATCTTGGCAAAGCTGGGCAGCTCAGCACTTATCTCATGAGTAAGCCCAAAGCAGGCCTTCCTCTGCCTGAGAGTGCCTAATTCAGTAGGTGTGATAAGAACACATATAACACATGCTGACAGCAGTAAGTTCTGCAGAAAGCATAGCTGTCTTGTTTTACTCCATGGCCTAGTGGTTTGATCGCTTGCCCAGGATGTGGGTGATCTGGGTTCAGTGCAGGAGTTCAAAGCCCCCTTGCCTAATTACCCTCCCACCTGACTATAGGCTGGTCTGATTTATGAGCACTCTTCACCTTTTCTTTTGAAGCAGTACCACCCTGCAGGAAGGAATACAGGATTTGAGGTCCCAGAGGAAAGGAGCTCAACTGCAGCCAGGATTTCAATTTTTTTCTCCAACAACTGTTTATGTGTTTAATATAAAAGAGACATTGGATAAATGACTTGCTCCTTCTCTCTGGCCCAATTAATTTTAAGGGTTTGTTTTCTTCGAACAGTGCCACTGCTCTATTTTTAAAAAGGTTACTTGGAGGGTTGTTGGCAGTGAATTCTGATCTGACACAAGTATCTAAGCTTTTGAGAGGGTGGGATTTAAAAGATATCTTTCTCTTCACTTCCCTGTTGACTAGCTGGGGTGGATTCATGCTGCTGGGATTCTGGCTGCTCTAAAGCCCACTCTGAGGCACCTTCCTCTCCCCAGGCACTCTTAGGGGACCCAGGGGCCCAAGTCAGAGCAGTGTATTTAATTCTAGAAGGTAGAGATTGACAAGCCAGGTGTTGAGACACTCAGCATCACAGCACTTAAGCCCCTTGCTGGATATAGGCCTCAGGTAACGTGGCCTAGAAATACTATTTGTAGAAAACTGTGAGAATTAGACCACCCTTGACTTCATTTGAAATGCACAGGAACTAAGGGAGCTTCTCACATAAACACTGCTGCAGTGCAACACTTAAAACATGCTTAAAATTTATGTGCAGGTCTAGCCTTTTATTACATCTGGGAGGAAAGTTAATGCTTCCTTTTTCATTTCATTTTGCAAAAGAGAGTTTCCACTTCTTCGAATCAGATCATTTTCCTTTCTCTTCAGTGCTGCTCCTCTTTTAAATTTGGGGGCTAGCTAAAACACAGCCATTGTGCAGCTGAGAGCTGATTCAGTTTGTTTGCATTGCTATGGGAGCGTAGATAATAATTAACAAAAGGATTTCAACTCTGTATAGCATCATGCCTTTTGTTTGAATTGGCTAAGCTCTTCATCAGGGGTGTTTACGTGAACCCATCAACAGCTTGTCACTGTTCTTTGTACTAATTCCATACTCTTTCTATTATATCAGTATTGAAATATTCCTTTTATACGTGTAGAGAAAACCTAGTTCTGCCACCTTTAATCATATTGGCAGTACTCTGAGTACAATCAATGAAATCAAGGACTGTTGTATACGGTGCTGCAAAGTGTGAGTAAAGGAATTGGGATTAAAGAGAGAACATTTCAATTGCTCAGTAACTTTAGGCATTGATCCCTTTGCTTTACTTCATGCGTTTTGGATAAATCCTCACCCAGCTGAAGTGAATGAGAGTTTTGCCATTGGTTTTGATAGGATAAGAAAATCACCCCCAGAAACAGTCAATGGCTATATTTACAATGCATACAGAAAAGCATTTACATATACAACTTTGCATGACTGGCACTGAGAATTTCATATCCTTTCACTATGAGAAAAAGCGGTAACAGGAGTGTTCAGTATTTTTCAAATGTTTTATAAAATTTTCAACCAAATATTTTGATTTATACACACTGAAATATAGCACGGATTCTGTATTTCAATTTCTTTCAGCTTCAGTGGGTCTGTGAATATGGTATGTTTTCTTAGCAAATGCTGCATGTAAACCTGAATAAATTACTGTCCAAATGGGTTTGTAACAGAAATTGAGTAAGAGATGCCTTAAAAATAGGCTCTGCCCCCTGCCCCACTCCCCGTTCTTGCCAATACTAGGGAATATTTTTGCTCTTTAGATTGTGACGAATATTAGGTACTGATTTCTAGCCCAGTCTGTAAAGCTGGCAGTAGAAATTTACCCACTTTAACCTAGCAAGGAGATTCCTATTAAGCTCAATTTCCACATGAATATTTAGCAGAAAAATTTTCCCCAGGTGTTCTTAAAAAGGACACAGTGGGCGCGTCTACATGTTGCCATATGGACAAAAGGAAGTACTAAGCCATGGCGCACTATGGGTGGTTACTGCACTGTGCATGTGGTACATGGGTAGACATCACTGCTACGCTGCTGTAACAGCGCACGGTACCCAGGGAGCATGCCACTACAGCGATGTAGCTGGCAATCCCGTGTAGACACACGTGATCGCTATGTTGCTACAGCATGCTGCGCAGGGTGACACGTAGATGCACCCAGTAATTTGTAAAGCAGGTATTTAAAATGTGTATGCATACACGGCTATTTTTAAAAGACTCTTCAACTTGAAGTCACGTCAGTTTCAAAGCTACAGATCGGTAGTTTCAAGTATTACATCTGTTCCTGAAATCCTCTGCCAATGTTTTGTGACTTTACAGTCATATTTCATTTTGATGTATTGATGCTTTCTCTTCCCTGTTGCTCTGTAAAGAATCCATAAAAACAGCATGGGGAAGCTGGCTGTCAGTGTATAGAAGAAACAATAAAGCTGACCATATACAAGGAACAGTCCGCTGCACAACGTATACGCAGTGAAGTAATAGATAAAAAATTGCTGACTTCTAATCCTTCATTTGTTGTAATCTCAGGTAGTGTTTGTAGTTGTACTAGTAGTATCATTTGTTAAATTCCTGTCCAACACCTGCTTATGCCATAAAAGGGGAACTATTTTTCCTGAATCATCATTGCTGGGTTCCTTTTAGGTTCTAAAAGGAGTAAGTCAGGGTCATGTTCTAGCAAGCTGAACGCAGTGGGACCTGCTTCTTGATGATGGATGAGCCACTGCGAAATAGGATAAGCTTGCTTCCAAAGTAGAAAAGATGTGTAAAAATTGAGAGGTGTGAATTTCCTCTGCTTTTCAAATGAAATTAAAACTCTGTGGCCATGTGGTATGTGGCTATCGAGCAACCACATAAACATCAGGGTCTTCATTCATAGTTAGGCCAGCTGAGAATCTGGCCATAATACCAAGCAGCATCCAGGTAGTATTAGCATCAGTGCTGATCTTTAACTTATTCCTAAATTAAACATGAACAATTGCTGTGGGTGTAAGGTGGTTAACTTGATAATGGTCCAAGGTTTAGTTAGTTTTTTGGGGAGTTTTTTAACTGTTTCATCTGGGTGAAGACAATGGGTTAAATCCTAGCTTCTGGTTCACATATTATGTGCCTCTCCAGCAGGGTAAATAAAAGGCAGAAAGACAGTTTTCCCATTCTACCTTTGGCATGAGAGAACCATAAATGGTATAGAGCCAATGAAAATGTGAAGGTGGGGCTAGAAAATTTGAGGAAGAAGTTAATTGTGGCAGCCTTGCACTCCAGATATTTGGAGTAGCTCTGAAGACAGCCAGCCCTATTGATGGTCTTTTCAACCAGGGGCCTAAGGGAACAACCTCATGGGTTGCTTAATTGGACTGGGAGTCAAACTTCTCCTCTGGCCAGCCCCATAATTGATAAGGTGCCAGGGCAGCGTAAAGCAGAGGTGATCAACTCCTGCCTGTAGGCTAGATCCAGTCCACAGAGCCATGTCATCTGGCTTGCGGAGATCCCCACAGGTCTGGAAATGGTGGGGCGGGGAGCAGTGGCAATTAACACCACTGCCTCTTTCCCACTGCCAAATTTCCAAGCCCCATGCAGCTGCATCAGGTCCTGATCATGCCTGCCCCACATGGCTGGATCAGGCCCCAACTGGGTCATTTCTGTGCAGCTAAATAGGGCTTGTCTGAGCCAGCACTATGTAATTCATCCCCTTGACTGACCTGGCATCTCTCATCTAACCCTCAGGGCAAAAGGGTTGGATGCCACTGGTGTAGAGCCACCTTTTGAATAGGGTGACCGCCTTTTCAAAATGCAAAAGCGGACACATGAGGCAAGCAGCTGGGTATGGGCATCATGTGGTGCAGCCCTGTTGCCTGCCCCAAACCCACAGGGAGAGTGCATCCCCATCTCCACATGGTCACTGCTGTCGCCAGCCCCAGGAGAACAGGTTGTTCACAGACCCTACACCACCCAGCCAAGCATGCACAGAATAACAGGGGTGGATGGGC
This sequence comes from Crocodylus porosus, assembly GCF_001723895.1. Lineage (NCBI taxonomy): Eukaryota > Metazoa > Chordata > Crocodylia > Crocodylidae > Crocodylus > Crocodylus porosus. The sequence continues at coordinate 17,462,408 of NW_017728947.1, forward strand.
AGCAAGAGCACTCCCCTGGCACCATGGGGGCAGGGGCAGGAGTTAGTGTCCTGCCTACAAGGCATCCTCCTGGCTGCCGCTGCCACTGGATCCAGGCTTGGCACTCATTCCCTCTGTCGCCATCCTCCCACTGAACAGGGGAATCCGGGACAAATGCTGTCCTGGAGTCATTCAGCCCAGGACCGGGACTTGATGTTTCCATTTTGGGACTGTCCCATTCAATTTGGGATGGGTTGACACCCTACTTTTGAAACGTGTTTGGTTTTTTTGCAAAACACTGCTAAATTCAAGGTTCTAGCTGCCTCATTTGGTTACTCAGACATGAGCCATGCATCAGCATCCTCCACTACACAGTAGATACTGTCTCTCTCAGTTTATTGGTTCTTTATCTGGGACTGCAATTCTGTTTTTTTTTAACAAAACATAATAGATTATCTTGTTAGGCAGTCCAACATATGCCAATATGAGCAAAGAGAGCAAAGTGCGTTGGTTGTTTTTTTTCATCCATTATATTCTTTCCTACCTGCGCCCCTTCCACCATCTTTTAGGTGACTGTGTTGCTCCATAGGAATGACCCTATGCAGACAATACTCTTCCCAACAAGATCACATACAGTCAGTTACTAGTGATCACATCAGACTTCTGTGATTAAGCAGAGCTCCTGTTGTTAGGGTGTACCACATGCTTGTGGCTTTATGTACTCAAGCTCCACAGATAGGCAGCCTTTGATTAATTTTTTTACCATTGTTTAGCATGAAGACAAATGCCCACTTTCAAGTCTCTCTGCTAGCAGGTCCCAATCTGTGGTATGCATATTGCCAGTGGTATACAATCAACCTGTCAGTGGTACGCATTAACAGATTTATTATAATGACTTTATATGACAAAAATTTGCTGGTGGTACTTAAAGTTGTATCGTTTTAAATTGGTGGTGCTTCGTCTGTCAGTTTGGGAACCACTGCTCTGTGCTAATAGTTGCAAGAAGTACCACAAATACAGCCTGCTCTGGTCCTAGAGGACGTGTCCTGCATTGGCCTTGAATGTCTTTGGCTAATGTAGACTGATATTTCAGAACTCTGAAGGCAGCTACATCTCTCTTCACCTGAGGAAAAAAAAGAGAGCATGGAAGGGACAGAGCAAATCCACAGCCATTTCCTTCTGTTTTCCTTAGGGGAAGCAAGGCAGGTACCTGAATTTTTGGCACCATTTCTCTGGTGACTATGAGTGCATATTTGCAAGTTGAAATGAGGATTTATTTTCTGCACAAAAGCTGTGTTTAATGATGAGAGAGTTTTCCATTAGTCTATTGTAAAGAATGGGAGTACAGGCTTGAAATTACCCCACAGCAATTAAAACTTCAGCACCTCAGTCTTTGAGGATATATTGAGTTGGTGGCATGTGCAAAATCAAAGTTTTACATTGTCCCTCCAGGAAATATTAGCTGCTTTCTGGGTTTTTTTGGAAAGCTAAGAAAACTACTACAGAAGCAGAGGGTCCTATTGCTCAGTCTGAGAGTTGAACTAAGGACACATTAATATTGGGATAGAACAAAGGGTTATAGCTTTACAGCAGTCAACCCTGCCATTGAGAACATTTTTTTCACTCTCACTGTTGATTTGGATTTAGTGCAAGAAACTAGAAATGTGCAGGCCAAAAACATCAGTTTTCTCTTTCAGGGAGCTGTTGGGAGGTCCTGTACTCTAACAAGGAAGCTGCTTGAGGTCATGGAAAATAAGGGCACCGTAGCTATTACCGTTGCTTGTTTGTGATCGTTCCCTGTGGTTTAGCATAAATGGACAGTGAGGGGAGGGAAGGAAAAGCACTATATTGAGCTTTCCAGGATAGATCTTGATCGTGTTTAGAACATGTGTGCCTGATGCTACGGTATACATTCCCAGCAGCAGATGAAGAGCTCGTCTGTGAGTGGCTTTTGTTTACTATCAAAAAGCTATGCAAGATGGCAGTCGGAGAATGTGAAGGGGGAGCTGTGATAATTATAGGCCTGGAACAGCTGCTCAAAAGTGTCCCACAGGCAAACATTTGAGCTGCATTATAGTCTTTCTGATGCATCCTTTTGCTTGTAGCACTCTTGCTCTCAGCTGGTTTGTTTTTCATGTTCAAGCCTGATGAGCAATTAGGGTTTCAGTTAATACTACTTGTGATATGCAGGAGAGAAGCATATCATGGAGAAAGCAGAAACTTCAGGTGGGGCTATTTCACAGATGAGAAAACACTTCTTAATCTAGACCCTGGGGTTTGATTGTCCTCTAATTTTTGATGGTGTAAACAAGTGACTCCATTTAATTAAGTTGAGAAAAATAGAAAGCAAAGATAATATAGAGAGCAGACATATACCGCATTCTGCTTGTCCTCCCTGAATAGGAAAGCATTGTGGGGGATTTGGCAGGCAAGCAAGAGATCGTTAGTCATTTGTTCGGTATATCCAGCGAACCAGGGAACCAGCACTTATTTCTCAGGTATGGACAAGCAAACAGGATAAGATAAAAGTGGGGAGAGGGGTCTTATTCCACTGCAGCTGCATTGTGGTAACTGTGTGTCTGTGAGCAATTCTCCCGCACTAAGTGAAGTCTGAACCACAGTTGCCCTCTTCTATTCATGGGGGGCTATCATTGCTTAGCTCCCACCTGCCTCAGGGTAAGAGCACAGTTTCCTAAATAGTCACTGAGATGCAGTAGAAGCCCCCCATACCTCACTGTAATTGGCAGCTTGCGTGTTTGGGCCTCATCCTGGCCATCCTGATTCAACATGCACTGTGCAATGTGTGTTAGATTAAAAGCCTTCATTTTCCTGGATGTTTAACTACTCAAATACATGGCTTATATGTATATGGGACCCCCCCCACACACACACACCATATAGTCTAATGCTTCTCTGCAATGCTCTTGTAAACTCGTAACTCCAGAACCTCTTCTGCATTAGTCAGCCCCATTCCCTACAAAAATTTTTATTGAAGGCAATGGAAGGACTCCTGACCTATCCTTTTTCTTCATATTGCTCTAAAGGGGCCACACAAATAGTCAGGTTAACAAAGAACATAGATTCCTTCAAGCAAGGAGAAAAATGTTCCTTCAGTCCAACCCACCGTCTTTGGTCCTGGCTTCTTTCTCTGTGCCTGACCCTCTCTTTTCTCTCTCTCTCTTTCTCTCATACCTTTCCAACAACCAGCAGCAGCAGTAGCAATCTGCTTCTTTTCTCTTTAGGTTTGGATTGATGTGGATGGATAGGGTGAAGCTACATCTGTTCTGTGGTTAAACACAAGGCTTTGTTCTCCAGCACTGACAATCTGGCATCTAAATAGTTGGTCTGACAAAGTCCTGATGCTTAAAGCAACGTAACAAAAATATTTTTTGCACCATAAGTATATTGGATCTGAATATTCTCTACTGAATTCATCACACATTGTTGCCTAGGCTATGATACCATATTTTCACTTCTTTTTTCTTTTTTTTTCAGATTACTACCTCCTGATAGCTGATGAGCCCACCTCTCCTAAGAAGCCCAAGAATGTCTCTGAGCTTTCTGAATTTGAGAGTATTTGCCCTTCCCTCTCCCCAGAATGGGCCTCCGTGAGAGTCATCCCAGAGGAAGAAATGACAGAACGCAATCTTATGGCCATCCGTGTCATGGTCACCAGTGATGGAAGCAGGTATTTGATGATATAGTAACCACACCAAAAAAACAAGTTGTGCCATTCTCTGAGGCATGAGTTAACCGTAAAGTACAATGAGTTTTTCTCAGAGTGTGGTCTCAATATGTTGCTAATGTGGGGAAAGGGAAGGAAGAGAGATTAATTTAGCCTTTACTGGAGACTTTAACTTCTCCTAGACTTATGACTCTCTTTGCAGGAAATTGTCCAGTGTTCACATCCCACACAAATGCCTGAGTCAGATGGAATAATATTGTCCCTGATCAAATCAAGTTACCTTTTCCATTTTCCAAAAACAACAGTACATACATTAGAACAATGGGAGTATTGTGGCAAAAGGTGTATCACGTGCCATGCCTCTTATCAACCTTTCCCTCCCTTGCTTCTCTGTCTGGGCATACGATGGGCTTTCCAGCCTTATGTAACTGGAAATCTGATGATCCGTGGAGACTTTTGTAATCAAGGCTAAAATTTTGCATAGAGAAGGCAGAGAATGAATTAGTTGTCTTGGATGAAGTTTTGACAGGAAGAATCCATTTATAGCTGTATGATTCAGGTTAAGGCAGTATTCTTCAATGGAAGCAATTATGTCTATTGATAGTTTTAAAAGATAACAAATATAAAATGTTTCTTTTGAGTAAAGAAGCTTTCTAAAATTAAAAAATATATTTGAACAATACTACTAATCTTTTAATAGTTTACTAAAACTGGATAATATGTTTAGAAAATGACATTTGTTTTTTCCTGTTTATGTCCTTTATTTATTGTTATATATCATCAGTAACACCTTCACATATGCCTTGATATATCAGTTAATGTACATTTTAGGGAAAGAGAGAAATCTATTCCAGGAGTCATATGTTATTACCCCAAGGGAAAGCATGGCTTAGTGTCTTCTAGCTGTTTGGTAGACCCCTTTGTAGAATGGAGACTTCTTGTGCAGTGTGTATTTATGACCCACTGTAGTACAGCATGGTGCTTTATCCCTTGTAGCTGAGCCACATATAGAGATTTTAATCTGCTAACTCCTTTGATCTCATGGATCAGGTCCTTTCCTTCAGGCAACAGGGGCTCTCATGCTTTCAGGTCTAGAAGTCCGTGGTTCAGTTCCAGCAGGCAACCCAGTGAAGGGTGGCGTTACATCTGTCATCACAATGACTTGTGCCAGTTCTTCTGATGTCAGTCTCCTGGTATTACATTAAAGCTGTAATCACTTGCTTCACATGCCAGAGCAAGTACTGCAGTAGGCAAACAATCCCCTAAAAAGGGGGACAAGTAAAACAGCGAGTTACAAATGACACTGCAAGATCTAACAGTGCTTTCTGCTGACGGGGTTCTTAGTGGAAATGGGAAAATGATAGACTAGGTAAAATATTACTTGCACCACAATGGCAGTCACTTTAGTTCTAGCTTTAAATACATGTGAATAATGACCACCTGTGAGCAAAGATCAGAGGACAAACCCCATACGATGGTACTTTGAGTCTTGCCAGCCAAGAATAATAAACACTTCAGTAGAAGAGAGTGTTCTTTAAAACAAAAATATTTCAATCAAAATTAGTAGCATTTCCATTTTCTTTTCTTTCCTATGGCATAGTGCCCAATCACAGTGTGATATCTCACTCTCCATTAATGATCTTGACTATCAAAAGCTTAAAAAAATTAAAAAATGGTTTTCATGCTTTGTTCATTTACTAGGTTCCAGTGATTCCCAGAAATCAATCCAGGTTCCCTGGTGTAGTAAAAATCCACCAGTCAGTTGTTTCCACTGTTTCAGTGTGAAAGTCATTATGAAGGGTGAGACACTGGATGTCATCTGCTGAAACCAGGGGTTTCACTTTAATTTTAGCACCCCCTTTTTAGAGGTACCAGGAGTCCAGTGACTGTTGGAGTGATAGCTTTCAGAAGTTTGTGTTTAGTTTACTAAAAATATTAAGAAGCTACTGTATCTGAATAACATAGCACAAAAGAAAGATAAAGAGCAAGAACAGGCAGCAAGGAGGAAGACTGGTCTGCCCCAGTTCCATTTGCAGCAATGGTTGCAATTGAAGAGCTTTGGAATTTGAAACAATTGATGTAAAACTGAATACTCTTCCTCTTGTGTCTGGTAGGGCTGTACCTGAAGGCTGGTAGAATAGGAGATCATAACTAATAAATAATACAGTAGTAAATAGTAAACTACCTAGATTACCCTCCAACAAAGGCTGTTGTAAATGACTTCTGTAGAACCTCTCGCAATGCATGCGCCTCTCTGGAACCTTAATCTTCTCAATCAAATGGTGATATAAGTAAGTATTACCAGCCCTGAAATATTGTCCCGTTTGCAAGGGGATTAAGCCATGTAGCTCATCAGAGTTGTAGCCAAGTAGTTCTGCTTTCTGAGTGACAGTGCTATGTTTTCACATACCCGCAAGTCAGCACCTGGGATGTGCCCTAGTCACTCTCCCTTTAAGTTATGCTGCTGCAATTAATGATTCCTTACTCATAGTAGTGAGCACACAGATAACCTTCTTCACATCAGCAGGATGAACAATACTTACTATTTGCAGCATCCTTGAGAGAGTCAGGCAGAATTTGAATTAACTGAAAAATGTGAACCTTGTTTGCAAACAATTCAGTGAAGTTTATTCCTTCTGCCCTCATAAAAGAAAAAAATGTGGGAGTTTTTTAGCCACCTGTAGTGAATGAATCAGTTTCACATCTTTTTTAATCTGTTTTTGGATCTGAAGATAAACTTTGTTCTCTCGTGTAGGAAAAGATGTTAGACCAGTACGTGACAGGACTAAAGACACTTATGGTACGTCTGCCAGTGTGCCACTTAGTGTGCCAGTCAGCATATGTTGTGCTGCTCCCTGTGGATGGCCTCCTGAACTGGAAGCAATGTAATTGCATTTTTGCAGTACTGCTGATGAGCTAGTTACGTGATGGCTGGCTAATTAGCACTGCCACTTAACAGTGCTAATTAGTCCACCCACAGCACCCTGCAAATACAGCTTTGCTGCTTCAAGCTCAGGCTACTCACCTCTGTTAGGGAAGGTAAGTTTCTCACGTAAACATCCATACCTTTTAGATTTTTAACCTACCTACTCCACGACACATTTTCTCCCGTAAATTGTCAATCTTTTAAACCCACTTGCAAACAGCACTCTAGGTGCCTGGAAGTTTATATGTGCATTTTCAGTGACACATGTTTGCAGATTTTGACTTCCTTATTTGTGTTACCCAGCAATTTACCACAGGAATAATCTCACCTAAGTCAAGTGCCTAACAATGAGTAATAAATGCACCTGACCCATAATTATTAGGGCCTCACAAAATTGTTCTCCGGCCATTCTGGTAAAAGGCCTCTTATAGTGGACCAAAAGCTAAAACAGATTTTAGAAACTCATGGAGGGTAAAGAGTGGGGTCACAGCTGTCTGCTCCTCCAGAATTTCTGAGCCTCACTTTTTTCCTTCTCTTCATCTTTTTCTTCAATATCAGTGCTACGAATACCCACTTTTCAGAGCAACAGCTATGCCTATGTCTGTCTTGTACAGTGCTGAGCATACTTTCACAAATAACAATGCAACAGGTTCATGGCAGCCAAGGGCTGTTGTCTGAATACGGAGTTAATGACAATTCCCACACAGTAATGAGACAGGCTTCAGCAACAACTTTATACATGTTTCAGGCCTGCCCTGGGAATTAGAGTCAACTCCTCCAGTTGGTTTGAGCCTGGCTGAATTTGACATGTTACTTTATGGAGGGAATTTTGTGCTTACAGACTCTGGGTTTCTCTTGCACAGACACAGGCAGTTCTGGAGAGGGAATTCAGTTCCACCCCTATGGAAAAGTTTTTAAATTAAGTACCTCAGGTTTTATTCACCTCTTTGAAGTGGTGAACATAATGGAAACTTGCTTTTCCCTTTTCTACTCAGGCTTTTGTTTATCTTCATGTTAAGCCATTTCCTGAATCAATTACAATCTGAATGGACTGTTAGCATCCTGGCAACTGAAGTTAAAACCCTAATCTGGTTGTAGTCACAGTTGACCCAAATATGAAGCACAGCCGTATATTCTGATTGCATTTATCATTACACCTAAATTAGCCTGTATTTTAAAAGTATTCACTACTTTATTTTATGCACTTTTATTTTCAACACCTGTAATTGAAGAAACATACCAAAAAGTGCAGAAGGAATCAAATGAGGTAATGTCAGAGCAATTGGCAATAATCTTTAAGAACTCATGAAGACTGGGTAAGGTACTGGACAACTTGAAAAGTGAAAATATAGTGTCCATTCTTAAGAAAGGGAAGGAGAATCTGGGGAATTATAGACCACTCAGTCTGACCTCAATACAAGGAAGGATTTTACAGCAGGTCAAGAAGTCTACAGGCATACCTCGTTTTATTGCGCTTCACAGATACTGCATTTTTTTACAAATTGAAGGTTTGTGGCAACCCTGCGTCAAGCAAGTCTATCAGCGCCATTTTTCCATCGGTGCCATTTTTCCAACAGCATTTGCTCACTTTGTGTCTCTGTGTGTCATTTTGGTAATTCTCGCAATATTTCAAACTTTTTCATTATTATTATATTTGTTATGGTGATCTGTGATCTTTGATGTTACTATTGTAATTGTTTTGGGGCACCACGAACCGCGCCCATATAAGATGGCCAACTTAATCAATAAATGTTGTGTGTGTTCTGACTGCTCCACCGACCAGCCGTTCCCCCGTCTCTCTCCCTCTCCTCAGGCCTCCCTATTCCTTGAGACACAACAATA
>NW_017728947.1:17470850-17485231 GCF_001723895.1 Crocodylus porosus
GGGAAACCAAAAAATTTGTGTGACTCGCTTTATTGCGATATTCGCTTTATTGCGGTGGTCTGGAACTGAACCCGCAATATCTCCGAGGTATACCTGTATTTCTAAGCACCTGGAGGAGAACAAGGTGATCAGAAACAGTCAGCATAGATTCACCAAAGTAAGTCATGCCTAACCAACATGATTTCCTTCTATGTCAAGGTGACCAGGTATACAGATAGAAAAGCAGTGGATATAATATATGTAACTTTAGCGAGGCTTTTGACACCGTCTCCCACAACATTTTCATAAGTAAGCTAAAGAATTGCAGACTAGATGAAAAATACTGTAAGCTGGATGTGCTCAACAAATAAGTCACTAATGATTCAGTGTCTAGCTGGGAGGAGTTAATAAGTGAAGTTCCCCAGGGGCCTGTCTTGAGCCTAGTATTAGTGTCTTCATTAATGATTTGGATTACAGGATTGAGTGCGCACTTAGCAAATTTGCAGAGCTATAACAAGTTGGTGGCACTCTGGGGGACAGGTCTAGGATCCAGAATGACCTTGCAAACTGGAAAAAGTGGTCTGAAATTAATCGGATGAAATTCAGAAAGGAGAAGTACCAAGTCCTGCCGTCGGGATGGAACCCTTGCATGCACAAATACATGGAGAAGGACTGGCCAGGCGGCAGTACCGCAGCAAAGGTTTTGGGGTGTTACAGTGGTCCATAAGCTGAATATGAACAAACAATGTTCTTTTGTTACAAAATAGTCAATAGCATACTGGACTTATTAATCCAAACATCATTAGCAAATCAAGGGAAGTGATTTTTCCACTCTTTATCACTGGCAAAGCCTCACCTGTGTCCAGTTTTGGGTCCCACACTTCAAGAAAGATGTGGACAGATTAGGAGGAGTCCACTTGGGAGTGACAAAAAAGATTAGAGGCCTGTAAAACATGATTTACAAGGGAAAACTAAAGGAACTAGGATTATTTTGTTTGAAGAATAGAAGTTGGAGGAGGGATATGATACTTGTCTTCAGATATCTAAAGGGTGATTATGTGGAGAATGGAGATGAAGTATTATTTGCTGTGGCCACAAGGGACAGGACAAGAAGCAATGGTCTTAAATTGCAGCAAGGGAGATTTTTGCTGGATAACAGTGCTGTATGAAATGACAGTGTTCCACTTTGACTTGTGTTTTGAGGTTTCGATGGAACAGCATTTTGTTTCGAATTTTGTTTTGATTTGAAACCGCTGTCGTGTTTCATTTCATCAAAACAGTGATGCTGTTTTGATTCTGTTTTGACGTTTCGCCCATAGGCTATAATGGGGAAGCTCGAAACAGCCTCTCTCATCCAGCAGGCAGATCGGGGGCCCACAATGCCAGGAGGGCTGTGGGGGCTGCACCAGTCCTCCTGGGGTTGCAGGCCCCCGATCTGCCTGCCAGATGAGGAAGGGAAGCTGGGTGCTGCTGCCTGGGACCAGGGAGCTGGGGAAGGGAACTGAGCCTGATCACTCAGTTTCCTTTCCCCAGTACTACGATCGGGCTGGAGAAGGGAACTAAGCCCAGCTGAGCTGAGTTCCCTTCCCCAGCACTACAATCAAGCTGGGGAAGGCAACTTGCTTTTTGATCATAGCACTGGGGAGGGGAACTCAGCACAGTTGGGTCAGTTCTCTTCCCCAGCCCAATCACAGCACTGGGGAGGGGAATGCGGCTCAGCTGGGCTGAGTTGCCTCCCCAGCCCAATGTCAGTGCTGGGGAACAATGCAACAGACCTCTTTTCTGAAACTTGGTAATGTGTATGAACAATTTAATGTCACCACCAATACTGTATACCTTGATTCAGTGATCATTCTGATGAGTTCTCGTACTTTTGTGTGGAACAGTGTAGCCATAATACCAGGACTGTGTTCAACTGTTTGGTAAAGCTGGAGTCTGGCAGTGATCTTGCATTCTTTAGGATTGCAAGTAAAAGTGATGAATAGGTCTAGTTTACCAAATTTCTGCACCATGGCCATAGCATCTTGGTAGTTTTGCATATTCCTTGAACTTCCAATAAATGTCAAGGGTAAAATTACAATGCTTTCTGCTTTTAAACCTTCACGTTCTTCTTCTGCAGTGCATCTGTCAACCCCATGTAAGTGTCCACATGGAGTACAGCTTGGTTTTCTCGCACATTGCAAATTATTTCCCTGTATCCTACAATGCACATCAACAAAGTACTGCTGTGTCAGTTGGCCAGATGAAGGCAATAAGTGGAACTGAGGCCTTCTGGCAATATGACTGAACAGAAGCAAAGTAACTTTTGTTACAGTCTTGATGAGTTTTTTTGGTATTCTAAGCCTACATGAAAGCTGGACTCATCATGAGGAAATAATAGTGGATACACTAACTGATCAACATTTGGTTCTAATACAATATAGTTGTAGTGCAATGGGAAGGATTTGTAAGGCTAGGATTTAATGAATAAACAACATGTTTAGATGATAAAACAGTTGCACAGCAGTGTTCTCTCCAGAGATCACCAGTTGCTCCAAGATTGCTGTGTGACTGTTTTATCATCTAAACATGTATGTTAGCCCTTATAGCACTGTCACCAAAACCAAAATTGCTGCAACTATCGCTACTCTTACTGGATTATAATGTCATTTATTGGAGGTGCTGTCAAGATTAAAATAAAAAACAACATTTGTTGGTTCTCTGTCTTGTGTAGCTGCGGTGGTATTTTCTTCCTGCTCATCTTCTTGCAGTTTTCTGTAAGCTCTGATGCATGGGTTATAGATTTCAAGTGTTCCATTTGCGTCCTGCAATAAATGTAGCTGTAGGCCTGCCTTTCCAGGTCTTGACCTCCTCCCACTGAGTGACTCTTCAGGGTCACTACAAAAAGCTGACTATAACTCAGTCTTGCACTGCCTTGTGGCTATAGTGCTCTGACACTGCAATACACAGCTCCAGGAATTTTTAAGCAGTATGGCCCTGGATTTCTTGGTGTATGTGTTTACTCCAAATAATGCAAACACTATTGCACTGTTGTAGCTTTGGATCTTATCTGAAGTAGTGCTTTGTGAGCTCACTCCCTGAGGTAATCAGTTTCTCAAGAAAAGCTGGTGTACGTCAATTTGGCAAATTTCCTCTGCCTCTGTGGCAACAACCTTTGAAGTGGTCACCAATTTTCTTGCTAATAAAATCTTTTGTGCCACAATACTGCCAAACTAACAACATATCACTGATGTCAAATACAGTGTCATTCAATGCAGCCTGAAGTGCAGATCTTGGAGCAACTGGTGTCTCTGGAGAGAACATTGTTGTGCAACTGTTTTATCATCTAAGCGCACACAAACAGCATCCTCGCATCTTACCAGCTCCCCTGTTTGTCTTCTCCTGTTTGTACAATGTGATTCATTATGTATCAAGCGATTTTCTTTGTTTGCACATTATTCAGCAACAGCTTGCCTGTTTTGCTGACTTTTGCAGTAACCTGTTAACATTGCCATCTGTGTGATGCTGGATGCTCTGCTGGCAGACTTTCTGGTTTTGATTTTCTCTTTTGGTATCTTACAGGTACACGGCAGCAATAAAGATAGTATGTATTTAAATCAGGGGTGCCAAATGGGACTATGGGGCTCCTTGCAAGCCAGACTCAGCTCAGAGCATTGGGGTGGCAACAGTAGTGGCAGTTCTAGCTCCCCCTGGTACATACAGTGGCAGTGGTGGCTCCAGCTCCCACCACACGTTACATGCCCTGTGCTGGAGCTGGAGGTCCTGCCACTGACGCACATTGTTTGCTAGGGTGGCAGCTCCAGCTCTGGCACAGAGCACACAGTAGTGATGGCTCTAGTACAGGGCATAGGGGCTAGGACACTGGATGGCAGCAGCGAGGTTAGGCAGCTGTGGAGCTGGAGGCACAGCAGTGGCAATGGATAAAGCAGCTGGAGGGTGACCAGGACAGGGTCAGCCTTTGCTCATCCTCCTGCCACTGGTCTCTATATCCTTCAGGGCTCTTGTTTCTGTGGTAGACCACTCTCCCTTGGCTACACCCTTCACCTTGTAATAGTTTGATAGGCCAGATATAGCAACTCCATATATGTGACATCCTGGCTTAACTTATTTAAAAAAAAGACGTCATTACAATTTCTTTGCTTTTTTGTGTTTAAAATGCATGCACACAAAGTTTGTTCTAAGCAGATGCTGTTAATTTGTTGGGTAAAAATCGGGCAGAAATCTGCTTCACGTGGGGCGGAGACAGAAGTGACAGTTTTTGCCTGGTCTGGCTGCAGAAAACAGTTTATAGCTGTGACCAAACACAGCTACACAGCTGCAGATAGCTTAACAAATGGCTGATTGGGTAAAAATCTGAACTCTTGTTGAATGAGGAGTCAGATGAAGACGTTGTAAAACACAGCTCTTCTGTAACTTCTGTCTGCACTGCTTGCCAGCTGTTGCTGTTTTCAGAAGGGAGACGGGGGGAAGGAAGCAGAGGGAACTCATTCTAGGGGGTGCCTTTAAAATGATGTGTGGGTAAGTGCAAATACCTTAAAATGTTCTTAGAACATCTACTTTTTAGCCTGTTCATGTACAGATACTTTTACTCTTGTACCTTATCCCTAACGTGATGGGGAGGGAGGTTCAAAGCAAATGCCTTTCCTTTTATCTAAGAGCATGCTTGCTGGAAAATGCATTCACCTTGTTCAGATGAAAAGATTCCCAGTATCACACAGAATGAGTTTCTCTTGCAACAACCTGATTTCAAGTGTTGTCTACACTTGTCATAGCTAATAGGGTATCAGAAATGTCATAGGATATTGAAATTTAGCCACATGAAGTGCAGCAGATTGCGTTCATATAACTGAATATTAACAAGGAGAGATACAGCCCAGTTGTAAAACATCAGTTCATTGGATCTCACCCATTGTGAAGTCTAGTGCATTAAAGCAAATATTTATGTGCTTAAATACATAGCAAATGCTTTTTAAAAAGCATCTGGCTTTTCTCTTTTTAGTTCGGAGCCAGAATCAGATTTTTATGGTGACTCATCTAATTCTGAAGTTAGTGAAGGAAAGATCTCATTGCCTGAGGCCATATCCTCAACAAACCCCAGAAAGTATGTATCATCAACCAGAAGTTCTGATGAAGAAGAGGAATACCATGAAAAGTCTAAAGTCGCCAATGGTAAGCAAATACACTATAAATAAACACTCCTAACCCAGTCATGCCCCAGCTACTTAATCCATTAGCTGCAGTCACTGCTTCTGAGCATTATCAGAACAGATAGATCTTGTCAGTATTATCAGGGATACACTAAGTTCATACACTATAATGTCATTTTAAGTCTTTGGAAGACTTCCCCTTGTCTGCTTTCTGCATCCTGTAATGTGATCCAACAGAGTGCTCTCTCTCCCCTCCTTGTGCCTTGCTTCATTTAAGTATGGCCCAGTGGTGTCAAAGTGGAGTCATACTGTCAGGGAAATCAGCATTATTAATTGAACAGTTTCTAGGTATTGTTATACAAACTGTCATGATATGAGGAGTGATATTATCAACCTGAGGGCTCTGCTGAAAAACTAATATGCTAGTTCTATCCTGTGCTTAACTCATGCTGGGAGATTAATATTTTTCCTGCGATACCGTGTTGGGATGTTGATAGTGGGCCTTAAAATACTTGATTCAAGCCCTGGCAATAGAATCAGGCCAGAATTAAATCATTTCTACACACCAGCAAATAGCAAAAGGGCAAAGAAGCCTCTAAAAAGCATTGGAAGGAGAATGGTGAGACGTTCAAACCTCTTCTTCCAAGCTGTTAACATTACCAAGAGCAGCCATGGCAATGTTGGTACTGCGCCATATTTTGCTTGGGGAAAGTACTAAAACACAGCGCAGTAGCTGCCCATATTGTGGCGTACAGGCAGTGCACGGTTAGATTCACCGGTTACAGCACTGTAGCAGCATGCTATAGCCGGGCAGTGCACTGCTACAACAACATAGTTGGCAGTTGTGTGATTGCTACATCACTGTAGGGCAAGGGGTAGGTGCACCCACAGGGTCCTTGGCTGTAATGTTGAGCAAAATATACAGAAGAGATGAAGCAAGAAAATGATTTAGTGGGTGTTTTATGTGAAGACTGGATCATTTAGGCCTCAGCCACTAACTTGGCCTTAAAAAAAGGTTTAGTTGCAGTGGCTGGTGGATCAGAATAGACTTGAGATAAGCTAAACTTTTCCAAAGGGCTGAGCAAAAAATTGGTAGCAGCAGATAAAGAGGAAATAAGAAAACAATCCTTAAAATAAAAGAAGGAAGAAGAAAACACAATAAAAGAGCCACAAAGCAAGACAAGACTGAGACGGAATATGCTAAAGATTCTACTCAAAACTACCAGATACTCTTGACCTGGCCACAGACAGCTGTTCAGACTTGTCTGGTTAGGTCTTTGCTACTATTACTTGGATGTATCCCTATATGATTTATGTGAACAAGACAAGACTGCATCATAACTGTGGTCATGACCATAGGTAGATCTAGAATTTTGTAAAAAGGTGCGTGGGAGCAGCGACCAGCACTGTAGGGGTGGCTTTACCACAGCTCCCAGCTTCCCACTGCCCACCACAACTAGGCTGCCCTGTGGGAACAGAAGCCAGGGACTTTTTATAAGTCCCTGAATCAGGTAAGATCCCTAACACTTAGTATCCTTTCCCTTCTCTACTGTGCTTTGCAGCATGTTTCTGCCCTGCCATTTTCTCCATCCCTCCCTCATTTACTGGTGCTGCTGTCTCTGGCTGCCCCAGAGGTGGGAGAGGCTCTAGACTCCGCCTGCCCCACTCCTGCTGGGCTGTGCAAGGACCCAGGTTCAGCTGAGAATAAAAGGGGGATAGGGGGTTCCTCCTTGTTCTTGCTCCTGGGCTGGCAGGAAACCCCCAAGGGCACTGGCTGAGGAGGAGAAACTTGTACAGTCTGGCTGGAGTGGGGCAGAAGTGGCTCTGGCACTCCCCCTGCCCATAGGGGAGCTAGAGACAGTGGAAACAGCAGGCTGGGGAAGAGGCAAATGAGAGATGAGGGGCATTGCTGTTGAGCATGGCGAGGAAGGGAAGGGGGAATTTTTTTTTTAAAGTCCCCAGCTGCTGCTCACATGGTGTGGTCCGAAAAGGGGGTGGGACTGCACAGCTGAATCAGCTCTGGATCTGCTCCTGCTCATGAAACTGTTCTTATATTAACTTGGTCTGTTGTTTTAATGCAAAGGCAGTCTCCAAACCTTCTTAGAAGAGGATAAAATCTGTTAATGCCCCTGGATTTCAAAATATTTTTTCAACTTAACTGTATATTTAAAATATGTGAATTCATTAAGAACAATAATATCAATGGGATTCTTGACAGAGTATACTGTTAAGTAAGAGCGCTGTGTAGTTCCCAAATAACTGGATTCTTTAGTCTGAGGTGTGCTGTGAGCTTTGGATACCTTTTATGGTTTCTGAGAGGAATATTATGTGGAACTAACACATTTTGCTAGTCTCTTATTTGATGTGAATTCTGGCAGTATTTGGTATGATGGCAGTGAACTCGCATGGAGGTAATTTTGTAAAACAACAAACAAACAAACCCAAAACACAACTGCATTTTGATCTAGATTCAGAAGTAAGAGGATCTTGTGTGCCTTGTTAAGTTGCTTTTTTTAATAATAAAGAGTCCATTGTTTGGTGCAACAAAGAATCACAATGCATGTCCAGAAGCATATGACCACAGATTATCCCTATTCCCTGACTCCTTTTAATACAAATCACTGCTTCTAAAGTTATGCCCCTCTCTACCACTTCACTGCCATCAGGCATCTCTCCATTAACATCTTATCCCTTATCACTTCATCCTCAATACAAGTTCTTGACTAATATCATCTCCTACCTTCATTTTTGTTCTAAGTCTGCCATCTCAGTTCTCTCTCTTTCCTGGTATCCCCCTGGTATCCCTCCTCCTGTGCTTATTCATCTGAGAAGCGGGGCTGACACAGACTTAAGTTTACTGTTTTTTGTATATCCCCATAAGAATATCTTTGGATGTTTAATAACCAGTTTTGTTTATGTTTTTAAATAAGTTACTGTTTGGACTGTGAGATTTTTTTCCTTTGATGTTAAATACACAAGCACATGATCAAGAGAAAAAAAAGACCACATTTTAGAATGAAGTGATCAGTAGAAAAGGCCTTCTGAGATGTATATAATTCAGTAAATGTTAACTGTTCCTTCTGAAAGAACACATAAATCAAACGTGGTTTTAAGAAACAAAAATTGGATTTCCCCCCCCCACCAAAAGACATACTTTAGTTCATGCAGGGATTCATTTGAGGGCATCCTGGGGCCAGTGTTATTGGTCATATTGGATGACCAAGGTGGTCCCTTCTGGCCTTAGAATCTATGACTCTCTGAATTAGCTTTGTAGGTAGCACTTGTTGATGAGTGTTGCCCTCTAGTGACAAAAAACCCACACTTTTTTCAAGTGTACCTGCCTCCACACCAAATGCTCAGAGCAATAGTCACCAATACGGATTCATGATTTTACACGGCAAAATGCCCTGTGGGAAACCCTGCTGTCCTCATGGGAGAAAACTATTTTCTTTATGGGACAGCATTGGGACACTCTGCCATGGGTCAGTAGTGTGTGTTGCCCAGTAGGAAAAGTCAGAATCCTCATGGAAGGGAGGGAGAAGGGTGGGGTAGCGATAGCAATTGTCCCTCATTTTTAATTTTCACTTAGGTGTATGTTTGCTAGGCTTTTACTTAATAAAAGATACTAGCAAGGAAACAGAACTGGGGTGCAGGTTGCCCTGGGCAAAAAAACCCAAGGCTCCAGAAAGGAAATGGGAACATGTCTTATGTATTCTCTGTCTGCCTCTTTCATACATTAGCTTCTCTAATGGCAATAATACTGTCTTACAATTTTATACAAAGCTTATTTTAGCCTTGAAAGTATCAGTTTTAGTTAGTTAACAATGTCTCATTCCTCTGTAGCGCTACAGAGAGCCAATAGTTTTCGTTCCTCTTCATCAAATAAATACCAGAATTGGAGAAGAAAATTGCAATCTAGTAAGTAAAGCCTTAATATTAATTGCATCTTCCTTTGGTATTGTGGCCTTTTATTCTTACTCTTTCTCTTATTCAAATTCCTGTTTTGTTGCCTCTGACAGTTCCTGCCTCCCCGTAACAGCTATATATGTTTGAGGTCTTCATAATGAAAGAGGAAATGGAGATTAAAAGAAAAAGAAAAAAAACCACTCCCCTCTTGTGTACTTGTTCCTTAATCGTGGGTTTTTATTCTGAACATTGTACCTCACATATGATGTACCTCTATAATAACTCATGCTTCAAGGATTGACCATTAAACTTGCATATGGCCGGCTTATGGTCACATAGCAATATTATGTGTAGTCTAAAAGCTTATAAGGGAATAAACTGATTGGTGTACAGTCCAATGCTGCCTGGTTACGACTTAAATAAGTCTGTATTTGGTTTGTGTTGCCTCCTTAGTACATTCCCTTACATGATTCATGTAGAAAATTATTTATAGGTTTATAAACAACATAGGAAAAAAAGCTCTTTCAATCCATGCTTTAATTGACTCAGCAGAAGGTGTGATGAGACTACACAGGGCTTGCTGTCTGCTTCATGCTATTTGAGCCGGTGAGGAATTCTAAATCAAGGGGGTAGAGCCCAACAAAAGCATAGCAGTGCAACTCAGCAGCTCCTCCCTCTTTCCCTCTTCCTTCCCCTTATGCTACTGGAACCCAAATCCTGCAAGGTGCTGAGCATCTGACTGTAGAGTTGGGGGCTGAGAGTCTCCAGCTCCCATCCAACTGCCTCTCTCTCAAATCCACCCCCTGTGGAAATGTGCAGTACTTAAGATATCACAGAAGCTCTGCTTCGAGGGCTTAAATGTTGCATCTATCACTCACATGACCCTCAGGACAGGTGACAATGTTCTTTGGGTAAATCTGGTATCTTTTAAAATATTGGATTTACCCAAAGAACCTTGTCTGCCTATGTCCTTAGAACAACATGGCTACAACCTACACCTCAGGACAGGTGAGACTTACTTTTGAAGGCTTACTTTTGAAGGGTGTAGGATATAAGTGCAAGTCAGACAAGGATAAGGTTTCCCAGGGATGCATTACTTTCTGTATTATTTGATACCTCATTATTTCAGCTCTTGTTTTTCATGCTTGTTTTCTATGTACTTTGCGAGAGTTGTGCAGTTTCATGGTTGATTTTAATTTCCTTTGATATAGATGAAATTCTAAAATGAATCAGTGCATGCAGTTTGTAGATGAGACCTCAGCTGCATAACTGAGGCTTTGGACAGAGGTAACTTTTTTAACCATTTAAAAAGGGACAGAGGAAGTCACAGCTTGGGAATGTCCCTCTGCTGATAGGCTATAACTCTTATGTCTACATGATCTGTAGGGATACAAGTTTGCTAAATCAGTGTAACTTTAGCCTTGAATGAGAGATTGAAGTTGTAAAGGTCTTGCTACCCTTGTATCGCAACAGCTTATCCTGGCACCCTGTGATATCACTAGGATTGTTTCATCGGTCTATGTCCTGTGCAGACTTGCTCATAGCATTGCTAGATGAACATGTTAAGTAACTTGTAATTTTCTAAACAAGGATGTCCCTGCTCTGGGTGGGCTTAGGGTTCCAAATGCTCTCTATGCATCTTGTACAGTGCTTAGCTAGATGGCAAGGGCTCCAGGCCTGCCCACACAATCCCTGTTCTGTTTTATACTTTTGAGCACTACATGCTGAACATGTGCACAGATATAGGTTTCCCAGTTAGATGTGCCCAGATGTCCCTCTTGGTTTTGGGGATGTATGTGGTAGCCATGTTGGTCTGAGACAAAAAGAAATACAAAAATTGAGAACTCTTGATTCCAAAATGATACCTTTTATTAGACCAACTGAGAAATTGCAAAAATTGGGGCTCCTAATGAAATGATTTGGGGTCAACCTTAAACCCATCATCCTCTGCAGTCTGACTAGAGAAACATTTGTGCCACAGGCATAGAATCTATTTGGCCTAGAGTTTGATAGCTCTAGGTGTAACGTATGAATACAGAACAGTGGGTAATAGGGATCATAGAACTATTAAATTATAAGTATTCACTTTATGATGAGCAAGGGAACAATTTCAGTGCATGGCGATGGCAAAATTTTCTGTCTGATGGTAGTCAAGTCCTTCATGAATGTGGCATTAGTGCCTCCCCTTCCACATAACTAATAAAAGCTAGTCATGAAACAAATGTAACCCCCATTTCCTTCTGGAGTCAATATCCAGGCAAGAGGATGCCTTGCCACATGCTTGGTTTGAGTTTGTTAGGCATATTTTTTAACAAATGTTAAAAGCCTTCATAGAAATAATCATCATGAGAATGACTCTTATGTCTCATTCCTCCCAGTCAGACTGCAGGAGATCTCTCTACAGATGTGAGTAAAGGACTTATTTGAATGGAGTCCTAAATAATACAGTTGAAGTCACTGGAAGGTAAACACCCTCATTCATACCCAAGGAAGGAATCTAGTACTCCACACATGAATGGCTAGCAAATCCCAAAAGAGCCCACTGTCAACTATTTCATGGTTGTGACAGGGGAATCCCATCAAACAGGAGGTTAACAGACTACAATGTATTCCAGCCCTCCAGAGAGATGCACATGACAAATGAAGCACACTGGCTCCCTGGGAGAAGTTCAGCAGGATAACAGTGGAATTATCAATGCAGTGAGAATAGTTGAACCATCAATAGCTTTGCAATTCAAAGACTTCCATCCAGACAGACAACTTCAGCTACCTATTGTAATTAGTAATGTGAAGTTCCATTGTTGTATGGTATTTATAGTTGCAGGAAAGTGCCACATGTCACTAAGGCAGAGAAAGTCTCAACATACCACACTGACAGGGAAATTTTTTGCATTGCTTGGAAGAATGTATAAACAATAAGTAGGGGTAAAGTTTCTATCACTGAAATGAAAGTATCTAAGAAGCACCATTACAAGCAAGTGAAAGTTTCTGGAGCCTTAGTCCCATATGAACACTTTTTTTTCACTTAAATCCTACTTACCTTCAGGCTCGGGACTGTCTTTGAAAATATCCACAAAGCCATTTGGGTTTTATTCATAAAGTATACCTTTACTTTACTAAAAATAGTAAAAACATGCCTCAGTTCATTTTCAGGTGAAAAAATAATGCTTAATCCAGTTTTAAAAAGTGAAAAAAGAAGCAATATAAAGTGAAAAAAGACCAGCTGGCAGCTCTTAATACTTGCCCATTTTCTGCTTGCTCCCAGTAAGAATTTTACTTCCTTAATTAAATTGTTGCCCATGAATTTTGCTTTCATTTTTAAAAAATCCTCCTGTGTGTCTCTGTAGGGAGTCTCTAGAGGGAGCTAAAAGTCTTTGGGAAAGAACTAGTCTGATACATGCATTTGTCAAAATCTCAAGTATGCTGCTGAAATGAGTTTAACATACTGTCAGCATATACTAGGCACAAGATAAAGGCATTTATCCACTCTAGGAAGGACAGAGTTTGGCATCATGTCCGTGTATAATCTATTCAATATTTGGTTACAAAAAAAATTGCATGATTGCTACACATCTCAGAAAAATACCAGTCTCCCCTTCAGACTTGTTTTCCTACACATGCACTGCTCTTAAATTGCACTAAATATGTGGTTAAAGAAAGGAAACCAGAGCCTATTTTGAATGTGTTGAAAGACTCAGTGCAGGGTATTATCAAATCCTAGTTTCCCAGTTCCTCCACTGTGTGGATTTTCTCGCTTTTAGTTTGTGAGATCTTAATCAGCAAGCTTCATTGTTGAATTCTGAAAATCAAATCAAGATGACTTCCCACTGGGTTAGAGGGAAGGGGAACACAGTAGATTTTATATATCTTGACTTTGGTAGGGCTTTTGACACTGTCCTGCATGGCAGTCTCATAAGCAAGCTAAGGTAATATGTTTTAGACAGTGTTTCCCAAACTATAGGGTGATCTTCTTTGGGGGTCATAACAGTGTTGTGGGTGTGGGGAGGTAGAGGCATGTGAATCACAGCAGCAATCAGCAGCAGTTGCTACTGGTGATTGGAATTAGCAGCAATCACTGGGGGGGGAATTTCCAGTGAGGGACGTAATAGTGGCTGAAGTAGGGGGCACAAGTGGGCCTGGCATGCCTATGGTGTAGCATGAGCCCACCAGATATGGGAAACACTAGTCTAGATGTAATCACTATCAGGTGGCCAAACAACTAGTTAAGAAATGGCTCGGAAAAAGAAGTCAGCAAATGTCAAACTGGAATACATCTCAAGTGATCTCATGCAGGGATCTGTTCTAGGCCCAATTTTTATTCTGTATTTTTATTAACAGTTTGGATGGTGGAGTAGACAATTCACTGATTTAACAAGCGAATGATGCCAAGCTCTGGGGGAAATAATCAATATCCTGATAATGTTAACAAATGAGAGAGAAATCAACATGGTGAAATTCAATAAAGAGGTATTCAAAAGTGCTACACTTACGAAGGAGAAACGAAGTGCACAAGTGGAGCAGAGGAACTGCAGAAAAGGATGTGGGGGGGTTAAAAGGTATAAATCAACAATATAAGGTTGCAACAAAGGCAAATTTCATTCTGGATTGTATTAATGGGAGTATCATCTGTAAAATAGGGGAGATAATCATTCTGCCCTTTTTGATGAGGCCTTCAGTTCTGGCCAGCATGCTTAAGAAAGACAGAGACAACTACACAGACAAGAGGTGGGCAACAAGAAAGATAGGAAGTTTAGAAAACCATGTCCTATGAGGAAAGGTGGAAAGAAATGAGAAGAATGAGGAAGTACATGCAAAGTCTTTCAGTAGGTAAAAGATTGCTATTATGAAGGCAATGATCAAGGATTCTGCATGGCCACTGGAGGAAGGATAAGAAAATATCAGATTAAATTGCAGCAAAGATGATTTAAGTTGGATATTAGGGGAAGAATTCTAACTTGAAGGATGGCAAAACTCTGAGCAAACTCCTTAGGGTGGTTATACAGTCTCTTTCACTGGAGGTTTTTAAGAGCAGATTGAACAAATGTATGTTGGCAACTGTCTAGGTATGCTTAATCCTGCCTCATTACAGGGAGTTGTAATGGATGATCTCTGGAAGTTCCTTTTACCCGTACATTTCTATGATATTATGGGAGAAATATTTTGAGTATGTAAAGGTGCAATTTTAGGGACAGATCCCTAATTGCTGTAAATTAGCATACATAGCAGATTTCATAGATTTCATAGACATCAGGGCTGGAAGGGACCTCGGGAGATTGAGTCCAGCCCCCTGCCCAAAGGGCAGGAAGTCAGCTGGGGTCACAGGATCACAGCAAGATAAGCATCCAATTT